>NW_028094426.1:1901905-2547606 GCF_014824575.4 Sturnira hondurensis | reverse complement strand
GGGGGAGGGCGAGAATAGTGGGGGAAATATAGAATCTAAAGAAGTTGAGACACGTGGTTATAAACTAAGGGGGGAGAAGGGTGGGGGAGGGAGTGTGCGGGTGGAGGGGAATGAAGGGGGGAATAGAACAACTGTAATGGTATAATCAATAAACTATATTTTTAAAAAAGAGAGAGAGAGAGATGGATGGGGGGAGGGTGAAACCATTTCTCTTCATGCTGGGAGGGAAATCATGGGCAATGGATCTAAAAGGAAGATCGAGATTGTTACATTCAGGATGCTAAGGACTAGCACCTGGCTGGACTCACTCTGCTCTCAGGTGAACCCTCAGGTACGACAGCCAGCCTCTCTGTTCAGGGGCTCTTCCCCTTTCGAAGATACCACATGTTTACAGCATGCTTGGAGATTGCAGGTTAAATCCTGTACAACACTGTCAGGGGCACAGGAGTTTCACTGTACAACACTGAGTTTCCTGCATAAGGTTGTTATAAGAATATGGAACTGCCTTTTGACCTGGCAATTCCACTGCTGGGATTGTTCTCTAAGAATCCTAAACACTAATTCAAAAGAACCCATGCACCCCAATGTTCACAGCAGTGCTATTTACAATAGCCAAGTGCTAGAAACAGCCTAAGTGCCCATTAGTAAATGAATGGATCAAATAACTGTGATCCATTTACACAATGGAATACTACACAGTGGAAAGAAAGGAAGAACTCCTACCTTTTGTGATGATGTGGATGGAACTGGAGAGCATTATAATAAGTGAAATAGCTAGGCAGTGGAAGACAAATACCATATGAATTCACCTATAAGTGGAACCTAATCAACAAAACAAAGGAGCAAAACAGAACCAGAGACATGGAACTAAAGAACAAACTGACAGTGACCAGAGGGGTGGGGGAGGGGGGCTTCAGGGGAAAGAAGGGGAAGGGTCAAGTCAAGGAACATGTATAAAGGACCCAGGGAAAAAGACAATGGGGGGGTGCAGATTAAAAGTGGAAGGTAGGGGGTGGGTAGGGAAGAAGAGAATAATGGGGAGAAATGGGGACAACTGTAATTGAACAACAGAAATTTTTCTAAAAAAGAGTAATAATTGTATGGGATTACTAATATTTCACAGCCCTGGGTCTTTGTGTCCCAACTTGTCAGCTAATGCCAATGGCATTTGTGCCGAGTGAAATCACTCTTCATGATGCGGTTCATTGAGTCCTCTCTGATAGAGAGGAAATTTCCTGGCTTCCTTTACACAGAGAGTATGCCTTACTCTGTTTTTTGTCCTGTCATGCTGTATTATATCATGCTGTCACCAAAGGTTTTGTTGTAATCTTCTACCAAATAATAACATAACTGGATACATTCATCTTCCTATGGTCACAGTTCAGAAAGCTACACTGGCTAGTCAGTTACTTATGCTACCCTTATGTAATATTTAACCATTTGAGTACCACTGGGGTGAGAAAGAAGAAAAACACTGAATATAGTGAAAACTAATACATTTCTATTTCCCTCTTTTCTTTCCAGTACGGATCCTAACATGTCTCCAAGCATTGTTAACTGACCCTTTTCCTTAATACCTTTTTTCTCTCATGAATCAGTTCCTATCTCTTCAAGTCTTTAACATTATTAAACACTGTTTCTCAGATTTCTTCTACAGCCATTTAATGTTTCAGCGCAAGGCTAATCTTTCAGTACACAATGCCTTAAACAAAGGCCTTAACCTGCACAAACTCTCTTAGCCTGTTTTAATTTTGATGACCCAACTTCATTTCCTAAAACCTGGTAGTGTTTTTTTTAAAAATTTCATAGGCTGTGTGCCGGGCATGTCACAGACCAAACTTTTATCACCTCGGAAGAAAGGTCTTTGGTGAGACTCTCAGGAGATGGGAGAGGAAAGACTTAAAGGCACACTTTTTTGAGTTTGAACTATGACATTATATAATTGAACACTGACGATTTCTATTCAAGATCTTACAACAAATGAAAAGGTAACTATTCTATTGTAATTAGAGCCCATACCAGCTATGACAGGAAAATTCACTGCTTTCTACTAAGAATATTAGAAGCTGTTTCTAGCAAGGCAAAAACCAGTTATTAAAGTTTTCCAGCTAAATAAAGGCCATGTGTTATTGGGGATGTGTAAGCAACTAGCCCCTGCCTTCACACACAGGACCTGTCAAGTGGACTGTAGGAGAAGTGTGGGCAGGGGCCTACGTAGAGCCCTATTTAGCCACACCTAAATTCCTTTCCCGCCTTTTACGGCTGGCATCTACCCTAAGACACCCCAAATGGGGTATGAAGAACTTAAAACCCCTTTTCACAGAGTTAAAGTGGATTCAGGATCTGCACAGCAAGCTTCAAATCCTTGTTCTATCCCTTACTGGCTGCGGATCATAAGTAATTCACATAAACTCTTTAATCAACAATTTCCCATTCTGTAAAACAGTGTGAATAATACCTACTGTTCAGGGTTATTGAGATATTTAACAATAATATACACAAAGTACCTGGCATACAAGGGGGTTTCAATACATGATAAATATTGTTATAAATATAACAATTCTCCACATTTCCCCCAAAATACACACACATGGGGTTAGGAGGAGAGAATGGGCAAAAATTCTATGCTGTTGAAAAAAAAGAGGTCTATAGAAATATTTTTGTTACTTTATCATTTCACCATTTCAGGCATCATATAGAGCTTACCGGAGCTATGGATTTTACATCAAGTTGGCTTCCATTCAAAGGGACATATTACTTTAATTTCCCAAAGAACAGACAAAAAAAATTTCCAGGGCAGAGGGAGAGATTGCCTATCAGTCATATCCTCCTCAAGAGGCTGACCAGTGCGAGTCTGCCTGGCCAACCAGCCTGAGTTCACCTGAGCACTTTTTGCAAGAGCTTCAGTAATACAGCCATAGAAAGAAAACAATTGGGATGTGTGAAGGGGAGTGAGCAGTGAACATCCTCTCCCTCATTCCTGCTTACCACCCCCGACCACGTACACAGGTCATTCTGCATGACATTATCTGCCTTTCCAAGACAGAGAAACAAAACAGGGATCTCCTGTCTTAAAATACTACCTTTAGTGCCTGGCATTTGACCATGACTTTGCAAGTCTGTAGTGGGTACATGGTGCACTGTCCAGATCCCACTGTAGGCTGAGCTTCTCTTTCCTTCTGCTGCTGGGGGAACAGTTGCCTGTTGATGACTCACAGCTGACTCCCTCCCCAGGAATTGCCTTCAGTCAAAGGGAGCTGCTTGCTCTCCTAGAGCAGCCAGTATCCAGTGACTACTTGAGGTGAAGGTACAAAGGCCCCGCACCCTTGCCTCAGGTGAGGAAGGGCCATTCCAGCTCTAGAACTCTGCAAGGGATCTGCTGAAGCAACTGCTTCACAGTTCCAAGTTTTCTCCTCTCTCCTCTGAATGGATGCTGACTCTTCTCTTTTCTCTCACTCTGTAGTAGGTTTTCCTTAGAGCTCTCTCCAATTGACTTCCTGAATGCAAATCTCCATCAGAGCCTGTGTACAAAAACTCAGTCTACAAATCGCTGTGAATATCAAGCAAAAGCCAGATAAATAAATACTCAAATATTTAACAATTTCCACATATCTTAAATGATGCAATTGAAGGTGGGACTGTAGAGTCCAAGGGGAATCTGAGCTTGTGTTAGTGCTGTAGGGTACAAAGGAGAAACTGGGCTCCAGCTCTGGGAACAATGATTGGACACCTGCCAAGGGTTTTGCAGTGTGTACTTCTGGACTACATGTGCATAGAAAGCAGAGGGGCATGATAAAATGCCAGTCATTGTCCACTTCAAACAATTCAGATTCCACCCCGAGGCTAGCTGAAAACTGGCTTGGGAAACAACAATGACGTGAGCAAATACAAGAAACCATCACAATAATGAGCATGAGTAGGGTGCTTTACAGATTACAAAGCATTTTCAAACACAGCCCTTTCCATCCACATGATGGAAAACCACCAGATGAGTAGGCTTGTTGTTGTTACTACCATCTACAAATGAGGAGATGCAGATTGGTTCAGAGAACTTCTCCAGGTCACACACCTGAACCAGGGCTCACATGTAGTTGTCTCTCCAGGCCCTGGGTACATTCCCCTATTCAAAGATGCTTATCCTCAACAGTACCAGCTTGATATTCTCTCTTTAGAAATTTTATCACAGGAAACTGAGTGCATAAGACAAGGAATGAGGTTAGAAATATGAACCACTTACTTCATAAAGGTAAATTATCTCTCCTCCCAGAATAAGGCACTCACTCAGTATCTCACCCAAGATTTTTTCATGGGTGCTGTGAGGACCAAACCTGAGACTCTTCAGAGACTCTCTGATTTAAGCCATTGAAGTAGGAAGCATGTGGTGTTTACCTGTGGAAATGTTGTGCCCTTAATAAATTCTGCCTTTGTTTTCTATGAGACCAAACCACTCAGACTCTTTGCTTAAGAACTCACCTGAACTGCGAAACACAGGCTTCTTCAGCACGAGACGCTGAAGGGATTTGGAGTAGGGATAGGGAACTGAATAGCGATCCTCTCCGAATTCCCAGTAGGGAGATGAAGAATGTATCGCCTGTAATTCCTCTCATGATTTCACCGTTTTGTTTCCCCCCAACCCCATGAACATTGGCTATGTTTACTGCCTGACCTCAGCATGGATCTATCTGAAGCAGCAGCCATGAGAGTGATTTTCAAGTATATTTTTTTCATAACTTCGTAAATGTACAGGCCGCTGAAAAAAGTAGCTGAGAGAAAAATCTAGAAAGGATTGCTATGCTGACCTAAATGTTGCATTGAGGTGTATGGGGCCTAAAATACATATGTATCTGTCATATTCCATGAGGGAAATGTGGGTTAAATATTGTTTGATATTCTACTTAGTTTTCTTGAACCTATCAAGCCATTTTCATTTCTTAAACTGCATTACTAGAACCCACAAAGAAGATCAAACCTGAATTTATTAAGAGGATGCACTCCAAACTTACGTGTGTGTTACATGATTTGAGGAAGCACGTATTTGGTTTCTGCTGGGTGGACTGCACATTTGCTTCAGTGTGATTTGCGAGAGGCTATTCATAAGTTGCTCTACTTACTAGCTATTCTGATACCCAGGGTATCCATTTATGGCATGCCAGAGGGAAGCATAACTTTAGTAGATTTTTCTTACAGCAAAGTGGTAAATCTGCATGAACTTTTTCAACAGAACTCTGAATACACTCCAATCTGGAACACATAATTATTTCATGCTGACTAAAATCAAGAAGCAGAAATGTGTGACTATACTCACAGATGTAATTACAAATTACAACCTATGCCTCATCACTGCCATGCACACAAAGTCTTTGCTGGATTTCTTCACTTCAGCTTAGCCAAAAGGCCGAGAAGCAATCTTTGCTGGATTTCTTAAAATGATGACTCCTTATTTCTTTAATTGAATGGAATTTTGAGTATAATGTGACATTGTGTCATTTCCAGGCAATTTATGATGCCTGACAATATTGGTTAGAACTTGAGGAACAATTCTGATGACATTAAAATATCTTCACAAGCAAACAGAAAAAATTCCTCTCCCTCTCTCTCCTTTTGTATTTATTTCATTTTTCTTTTATACACAGAATGGTAATAGTCTACAATAACTCCTGAATTTTTTTGAGTGTGATTGAATGTTGAAACTCACCACTTTATAAATATGGTTTGACTTTTTTACATAAATGCATGATAGCCTATGATTGTCAGAAAGAAGCTCATTTGCCATGCTCATGTCCATTAACTCAGCCTCTGAGACACTGCCTCATATTTTCCCTGTGACTGGGCATCTTTCCACCTGAAAAAAATATCATATCATTTTTTAATTTGAAGTTTCCACTAATTTGTTGGGAACCACCCTGCCTGGTTTCATGAATTGTAACTGCCTCCCATGGCTAAGTGAGGCACCTCCAGAATGCGGGCCACAGGAAACAAAGCTTGTCTCTGGCAGCAAGTGCTGCTTCTGCTTCTTCCCCTGCCCCCAAAGCGTGGTTGATGTCCAAGGTAGGTACGACCCCTCAGAGGGGCAACCTAAGCCAGACACGATCACTTGGCAGGCCATCAAGGCAGGACTGGGGGGGGGGGCTGCGACAAAGGGAGCAATGGACCCCCTGTTCCTCGGGCTATTGTAACATAGCCCGAGTCCCCATTTCCCTCTGGGAGAAGCGCTGCCTGGCTCTAATC
The DNA here is from genome assembly GCF_014824575.4 of Sturnira hondurensis. Classification (NCBI taxonomy): domain Eukaryota; kingdom Metazoa; phylum Chordata; class Mammalia; order Chiroptera; family Phyllostomidae; genus Sturnira; species Sturnira hondurensis. The sequence goes on along the minus strand of NW_028094426.1, from coordinate 2,541,378 downwards.
CACTTAAGCCTAAAAACCTATGATGGGGAAGGTGGTGCAGCCCTGTGCAGGGGAGGGGGGGCAGGTAAGGGGTAAATCAGGCATAAGAAAGAATATGTAAAAATCCTGTGAAACCTGCTTTGTTTAGAATACTCTCATTTAAATGATAAGGGTCCAAGCAAGAAGTTTGTTCCTCAAGGTTTTATAGCTCCTAAGCTATCTGACCCTGAATGAGAATAAGCCTTCAGAGTTCTTTGAATGATATCTACTGTTTCATCCTTACCTGTATTCTTGTGCAAACGAACCCAATAAAAGCCCCTTGAGCAGGGGGCTCTTGGCCCTTCCCCTTTGAGGGATTAGCCACCTTTCCTCCCCAAGCAGATCATGTCTTGGTAGTGTTTACTTTCCAAGTAAACACTTGGACAGGGGTGGAGGGGGAATGAGTGGGACAAGTCGCCCCCACACTTATTTATAAAAATTTTAAGTAAACCCAAATCTAGTACTGATACCAGGTAACCCCACTATTTTTACTTGTTTTATTTAGAAAATACTTATTCTTTTTTTGTTTTAGGTCTCCAAGCAAGTCATTTGTCTATGACAAAATTTATTTTTCAATCCCCTGATAACTTTAAAAAATCTTTCTCAAACTTTTGCTCTGACCAAATGCTTATTTGTATCATTACAGAAAAATAAAACTTTACCCCAATCAATTATGTTTCTTAGGCATTTAATTAGTCTCTACTTACTCCTGGCTTCCAATAGCTACCCAGGTAGAGAAATTAAGCATCATAGGCTGTGGTTTTTTTCTATAACACTTCCAATAAATGGAAGCCAGGCCATTCTGAAAATCCATCAAGAATGTTCTGTGGCACTATAAATGAGGAAACCTTTTCTTACCTTTCCCCATGGCACACTAATCCTTATCTTTTAATATACAAATCAAATTTTATCTCCTTTGTGAAGTTTTCTATGATTCATCCCATTCCTATTTGAGAATTAACTCATCTGCTTACATGAGCAAAACCAAGCCTATTTGGAAATCAGTGACTGAGATCACTTTATCCTCAGAGTCAAATGGGATAGAAAACTCGTTGGATGAGCTCATGGAGCTATTTTAAGGTAAAAAGAAAGAATAGTAGGAGAGTTTTTGCTGAGCAACCTTGACCACTTACTTCATTGCACAATGGCTTTAGGGTCAAACAAATCTAGTGTGGGCTTAGCTAAATGAATACAAATTTATTTACTTATGGATGTAGGGCTATTCGTATACTCTATTTCTTTTGGGGAGAGCTTTATGGTTTGTCTTTCTTTAGAAATTTTTCAATTTTTTTAACTTTTGAAGTTTTTTTATTCTTTTTTTTTTTTTTGGTTTTTGCTGTTCAAATTTTCCTTTAAAAGTTTGGAACACTTCATGAATCTGCATATCATCCTTGCACAGGGGCCATGCTAATCTTCTCTGTATTGTTCTAATTTTAGCACACAAACTGCCCAAGTGAGCACAGATTGGTCAGTTTCATAGGAATTGTTCACAGTAAACCCTTTCTAATTTCCTTTCATTGTTGGTACAAAATTAAAGATAGATACATTAAATGTATAAGAACTATAATTAAGTTTGTTGGATCTGTACTGTGAGTTCCTCCCTCTCATTTAAGATATTGGTCACCAGTGTTCTTTTTCCTGTTCAGTCTGAATAAGGTTTTAACAATTTTATTGATCTTTTCAAGGCACCAGATTTTAATTTCCCTTATTTTCTCTATTTTTTTTGGTTTATTCCTTTATTGATTTCTGTTCTTATCTTCATTATTTTCTTCCTTCTGCTAATTTTGAGTTAAATTTACTCTTCTTTTCATAATTTCTTTTTTACTGATTTTAGAGAGGCAGGGAGGGAAAGAGAGAAAGAGAAATACTGATTTGTTGTTCCACTTATTTATGTATTCATTGGTTGATTCTTCTATGTGTCCTGACTGGGGATCAAACCCACAAATTTGTTCTATGGGGAAAATGCTCTAATCAACTGATCTACCCACTCAGGGTCTCTAGTTTCTTAAGATTATTAATTTGACATCTTTCTTCTTATCTGATATAAGCATTTAATGTTATACATTTGTCTCTAAACACTTTGTTGGCTTCATCCCACAAGTTTGTTTTATATGCTCATTTTCATTCAGTTCAAAATATTTTCTAATTTTTTTCACATATAGATTATGCAGAATGTAGTGTTTAAATTTCAAGTAGTTGGGGATTTTCCAGATAATTTGCTATTATTTGTTCATTTCAGCTCTCCATCTGTTCCTGAGTTTGGAGCCATGACTCTGATCTCTTCTCTAGGCTATGACACTGGGTGCCTACTGGTACATGGTCCCTGCAATGCGCCCTCCAGCTTCTTGCCCTCCAGCAGTTCTCACGGGACTCACCTGGATGTGCCTGACTCGTGTCCTCTACAGGATGCGACAGAGGGATCACAAACAATGGTAAATTTCGTAGGAAATCAACAGATATCTAATTTAATCAAATTAAAAGGCTACCAAAGTGTATTAAGTGTTTGGCAGAGATTAGACAAATAATAGAGTGGATTTTTCCAGAAATACTCAGCGAGAAAAAGGGGATTGAAAATGTACAATGTGGTTTTACTCAAATTTGAGAATTAACAGGGATGATAAAATTAAGGTATGAAGGATTTAAGATTAGTAAGACCTTGACATAACCCCACAATTCTTTCAAAATTATGTTCCTCTTTTTTTATGTGGCCTTTTTTCCCAGTCTTATTGAGAAATATTTACATACATCACTGTATAAATGCATAGTATACAGCAGGATGGTTTGACTTACCTATATTGTGAAATGATTACCACAATAGGTTCAGTTAACACCAATCATCTCATATAGAAACAACAAAAAGGAAAATAATTTTTGCCTTGTGATGAGAACTGTTAAAACCTATCCTCTTAACTACTTTCCTATATATCATAGAACAGTGTTAACTATAGCCGTCATATGTACAGTTACTAATACTTATTTATGTTATAATTGAAAATGTATTCCTTTTGACCACCTTCCTCTAATTCCTGCTCCCATAATCTGACATCTAGTCATACACCTCTGATCTCTCATACACTGTTGGTAGAATACAGACTGGTGCAGCCACTGTGGAAAGCAGTATGGAGTTGCCTCAAAAAAATTTAAAATTTAACTGCTTTATGACTCAGTAATTCCACTTCTGGGATTATATCTGAAGAAACCAAAACATTAATTTGAAAGAATATATGCACCCCTATGTTCACTGCAGTGTTACTTACAATGGCCAGGGTTTGGAAGCAACCCAAGTGTCCATCAGTAGATGAGTGTACAAAAAACCTGAGGTATATTTACACAATGGAATACTACATGGCCATTAAAAAAAGAAGAAAATTACCCTTTGCCAAAGCAGGGATGGACCCGGAGAAGACTGTGCTAAGTGAAGTAAGCAGTCAGAGAAAGACAAGTACCATATGATTTCACTCACATGAGAAATCTAAGGACCAAACAAATAACAAAATAGAAACAGACTCAAGAGACAGAGAACTCACACTGACAGCTGTCAATGGGCAAGGCAGTTGGGGTTGGGTGCAAAAGGTGAAAGAATCAAGAAAAAAACATCTCATAGACACAGACAACAGTATGATGATTATCAGAGGGAAACGGGGGTGGGGAAGGTAGAAGAGGGTACAAAGGGAAAAAATGGTAATAAAAGGAGACTTGACTTGGGGTGATGAACACACAATATACAGATGATGTATTATAGAAATGTATACCTGAAAACTATATAATTTTATTAGCCAATGTCACCCCACTAAATTCAATAAAAATAAAATAAATTCAGCAAATTTGTAATGTTGCTGAAATTGACCAATCAATTTTGGTGTAGTTCAAAGTTATTTATCATTTTTGGAGATACAACAACATTTTCTTGTTAAAATTAAAGCACATAAAATTTGCTTTTATGGATTAATGCTGTGACCCTATCTAGCATCACTAATTGATAGAAGGTTGATTGCATTATGTTAAAAGTCTTTGGATATTGGATTTTAAAATGTTTTATTATCACAAAATGTATCCTAGAGATAAAGACCAGATTTGATTTTATAATCAAAATGACTTAGAAAACTTGGTTGAACCAGAAAAAAAGAAAAACAGAAAGGGGAAAAATGGGAGGCTAGAGGCTGAGGTTTTAACTCTTACAAAGGATAAAAACCAATCTTATAATCAAAGCTTGTAATTATTTATTATCATGGTGGAGAGACTGAATTTTTTAAAACCGTGCCTTCCTGGCCATCTGTCCACACCCTGCACGCCACTGCTGCTGCTGCTGCTCTCAGGAAAACAAGGACATCGTGGGTTGATCCTGGGTTTACCATTAGCAATGTTCGCACTACTGTGCTGAGTCAACCCTACGGAAGTATAGAAGAGTATGATAACTAAAAGTCAGATGACGGAATGTGCACTGATGAGGAATGTTGATGTCATGTTTAGTTAGCATTTGGGGGATTTGGTTTGGTTTGGTTCCGGTCCCATTCTACAATTCTGAAGAGCTAGCATTCCATTTCGATCTCAACAGGAACTAAAGAATACTGAACACTATACTGTCTCAGCTTTTAAAAGCCCGAAATATCACTAACAACAATGGCTATGATAGGAAAACAACAATAAAGTTTGTTTTGTTTGCTAACAATGATGCGATTGTCCATACATGACAGTCTATAAATACTGTTACACATCTTGCAGCTCTTTCCCCTCCAGTGTAATCCAGGCATGGAATTTGTTGACCAACCCATCACCATGGATACTGAAAAATCTGCCCAAGAGACCTCAAATATAGATCACGGGTAAAATTGTAGTGTATCTGTTCCTGTGACTGATACCAGTTCTCTGTGCTACTACTCATTAGGAAGAGCAGCCCCAGGGAAGAGGCCAGTGTCCCCACGGGCCCTGCTCTCGCCCTTTACCTGCCACAGCCCCCCAGTCTCGCCTGGTCCTGGGCCCAGCGGTTCCACTGTGTGTGCACACAGAAATCCAGTGATACCACCTCTGGCCCCGCTAGTCTTCTCTGGGATGCACACAACTAACCTTCAGGGATTTATCAGTTTCTCTCTTTATCTAAACCAAGTATGAAAAATCTGTTACGTTTGTTTTAGCTTAAATAAAATGCTTAACCCAGAAAACTGAGAGGAAAGCAATGAATTTCAAAACAAAACAATTCAAATTCTTTTTCTTCCTTTAACTCACTATAGACCTTGAGTAAATTACCTCACTTTTATTATTCACTCAACCAAGATTTTCTGAAGGACCACTATGCCAAGCATGCTTAGGTAATAGGTATGCAAAGAAAAGTGAAAAACAATTCTTGTTCTCAAGGAGCTTACCAGGGAGAACAGAAGATGGACACGCACAGCAATGTCTGTGTGCCGGGTGGCACAGATCATGAGAGGAGGGAACGAAGGAGCTCTTACAAGGTCACCTTGCCCAGACTGGGAAGGTCAGGGTGGGCTTCTAGGTGGCAGAGAGTCTCAGGTGAGGCCTGAAGGATAAGTAGGAAACAGTAGCGCAAGGAGAAAGGTGAGCATAGAGGGGGTGCAAAAGAAGGAAGGAGTAAATGATAAAGGACTTCCAAAGTAGAAAACGTTATCCTGGCATCCTACCTAACCTAGCATAAAAAATTGCCATAATGATATAAATACCATTAATAGTTTTTATTTTTAATTATACTTTATTGATTATGCTATTACAGTTGTCCCAACTTTTTCCTCTTTGCCCCTCTCTACCCAGCACTCCCACTCCCTTAGGCAACCTCCACATCATTGTTCATGTCCATGAGTCATGTGTACAAGCTCTTTGGCTACTCCATTTCCTATACTCTGCTTTATAGCCCCATGGCTTGAATGTCTTTAATTAGTTTTTAAAGCTGAATTATAGACAAAAGTATTGTCAATGGTTTCAAGCATATAACATTAAATATTAACATTATTTAACCATATAAAAGAAAATTATTACATTTATCCTCAGATGTAGTAATTCCATTCCGAGGTATTTCACCAAGACAAATAAAAACATGTCCACACAGAAACTAGGATGAAGACATTCTTAGCAGCTTTATACATATTAATCCAAATGGAAACAACTCAAATGTCTATTAACAGTGAACTGGATACACAAACTGTACTTTACACAATGCAATATTTTTCAGTGGTAGAAAGGAACAAACTATTGATAGTATGCACTAACATGGATCAATCTCACAGATACTATACTGAGAGAAAGAAGTCAGATACACACAAAATAGAAAATACTATGCTTACATGTATGCAAAGTTCTAGAAGAGGAAAATCTACTCCATAATGAAAAAATAAATTAGATGAGCTTTTGCCTCTGGAAGGTGCAGGGGGCTGACTATGAAGAAGCATAAAGAGAAATTTCTGTAGTGATACAAATGATAGAGATGTGGATTACACAGGTATATGCACTGATTAAAACTCATTAGACTGCTCCTAATATTTGTGGCTTTCACTCTGTATTCCTTATCTAAACAAAAACAGTTATTAAACTTTCATTAGTAGGTTGGCTTTTCCAACAGTATTAGGTATTCTGAGGCTACCACCTGCATATTCTAGGCTTGAGCAAAATTCTAGCCTTTTGAAAATAATGGGATCCAGGCTTCTCACTGTTGAGGAATGGGGTAACAAATACAGAAAAGAAGAAGACAAAAACTGCTGTCCAATATGGTAACTATTAGCCACATGTGGCTTTTGAACCCTTGAAATGAGGCTAGCCCAAACTGAGGATGTGAGGTAAGCATCAAATATGCACTACTTCAGAAAGACTTGGAACAAAAAAATGTTAAAAAAATCCTCAAGACTTTTTATGTATATTGATTATATTTTGAAAAGATTGTTGATATATTGGGTTAACTAAATATTAAAATCAATTTCCTTTTTATTTTTTAAAACATTCCAACTAGAAAGTTAATAGTTACATATGTGGCTCATATTTGGACACTGCTGGATTACAACGTAGCTTGTGGGGTTGGACTGGAATCAGAGCTATCATATTCCAGTCTGTCTGTCTCTCTAATCTATTTATCTACCAATCTATTTCTTCTCTTCTCCAGAAAGGTCTGGAAACAATGACATGCCAGTGACAATGAGCACATCTAGCACCCGAATCTTGGTACCATTTTCTATTAAAAGAAAATACAGCTGCTTGGAGAAATGCCTGGTTTCAGGGCTGGAGCAGAGAAAAGTACAAAATGAGCCCGGAACATCTTATTTCACAAAGAAAATAAAGGATTGCTAAAAAAACGATAGGGTATATTAAAATGACATAAAAGAACCACTGGGATTCCCACTAGCTAACTCTAGGATAATATGAGCATTAAAAGAAATGGTGATAGTAATGGATTATTGAATAATGTAAGATTCCATGAGTCTATAGGGAGGAAGGAGAGAAGGAAGGAAGGAGAGAAGGAAGGATGGCAAGCTTCTTTATAGCAGAAAGCCAACTAATACAGAAAAATGATAGAGGTAGAAGATTATCAATGAATACTAGAACTAGTAGGCAAAAGTTTGATGAAAACTCAGCAGCATTATTTACTTAAAGTATCTCCCAATATATTAACTACAAAGGAATTTTTTTTTAGTTTAGAAGAGTAAGTTGTAGATTTTATGACTGAAAAAAAAACCAGCAAAATAAACCCAGAATTAATTACACAACCTTGCTGCCTTTGTGTTTTTAAGTACCACTGAAAGGAATCAAATTTTTTCTCCCAAATTTAATGAAGGGAAATTAACTTCACCTAATTTTGGTTTATGAATCACCATTAGAATTGTCTGAATTCCTTTTAAGAAATTTTTATAAGACATAATAGGCAGCCCTGGCTGATGTGGCTCAGTGGATTGAGTGCCAGCCTGCAAACCAAAGGGTCGCTGGTTCAATTTGCAGTCAGAGCACATGGCTGGGTTGAGGGCCTGGTCTACAGCTGGGGGCTTGTGAGAGGCAACCACACATTGATGTTTCTTTCCCTCTCTTTCTCCCTCCCTCCCCCTTTCTCTATACATACAGACATACATACAAAGAGGCAGAAACCCTACACGTCCCAAGGAACATAACAGTAGTGGGTGCCATTACAAATATTATTTACAAAGCTAATTAACAAATTTGATCATAAAGCAAACAAGAAAAAATATAGGAAGCTACTTACACTGTCATTTTTATTTATTTATATATTTTCCAACTCTCATTGTCTTTATTTCTTTTTTTCCTCCCCACCACTCCCCCGGCCCCAAGCCATCTCCACTTCCCATCCTGGATCCTACCCACATTTGGTTTTGTACATGTATCATTTATACTTGTTCCTAAAAACCCTTCCCCTTTTTGTCCCCATTTTCCCCTCCTTCCTCCCCTCTGGTTACTGTCAGTTTGTTTTTAATTTTAATGTCTCTGGTTGTAGTTTGTTTGCTTCTTTGTTTTGTTGATTAGGTCCCACTTATAGGTGAGATCATATGGTATTTGTCTTTTATCTCCTGGATTATTATACTTAGCATAAGGCTCCCCAGATCCATCTACTATTGCAAAGGGTAGGAGCTCCTTCTTTCTTTCTGTTGTGTAGTATTTCATCATGTAAATGTACCACAATTTTATTATCCATTCATTTACTGATGGGCACTTACTAGCACGTGGCTACTGTAAATTGTGATACTATGAACATTGGGGAGCATAGGTTCTTTTGAATTGGAGATTCAGGATTCTTAGGGTCAAAAGGCAGATCCATTTTTAGTTTTCTGAGGAAATTCCATACTGTTTTCCACAGTGTCTGCACCAGCCTGTATTCCCACCAACATACAGTGTCACTTTTAATTATTTCACTAATTTTTATCCTTTAAAATGATAAAATTTTAAGTAGTGTCAAAAATTACTATAAACCTTGCACTGACATTTCTTAACATACTTCATGTAATGTTTAAAACCATAATACGTCGTAATAGTAAAAATTTTTATGGGAGTAGGACAAAAATAAGAAATCATCTATAAAATTAGACATCGTATTTTTAAGTTCACTCAACAGAAAAATCAAGTTTATTGACCAGCTAAATAACATCTATATTAAAAAAAAGTAACACCACTACCTGCACACACATCAGGGTCAAAACAATTTCAATCAAATAAAAAGTAGTCAGTAAATGCTTATCTAGCTCCCGAATTTAAAATTCAGTCATATGTCAAAACTGTTCAATTGAACACAGAAGATTGGGTGGATTTACTTATTAAATTGCCTATTTGTTTTAAGATAACCTCTTTTCAAAATATTTGAGTTTCCCACCATAGAGGGCACACAGAATATGTGATTCAAAATCACAAAAGTTAGATCCATGGCAGGTCTGCATGTGAAGAAGAAGGTGCCTGCTTTCCAGAATTTTCTGTAAAAGCCTAAGAATATTCGTGGAATCAAAAACCAAACACCTAGTAGCTGACTCCAAGAGAGTTTAAAAAGACAAAAGAAAGCTCTCCCATGAAAGGGTTAAGCCCTGTCATGAGGAATGCAGGCAGGAGTGCGGGGGGTGGGGGTGGGGGGTTGGGGGGATGGGGGGGGGTAAAATCTGAATAAATAACCTGGGGAGAAAAACTGGCAAAGACTATGGATCTTTGAACTTCAAATGAACAATTGTCATCAGCATGGAGCAACCCCAACTCCTTCACTGTCCAAAACTTCTTGGCCTTCGCTGAAACGCCTGGTGATGACTGTAAAGTAACGCATTTCACTTTAGCAGTTAAATAACCCTAGAAAACCACAAAACAAGAGATCATCCTGATTTTTTGGTAAACATGACACTGTCGACAACAAGAACATAAGCATCAGGTTTATTTGGTTACCAGACCCTTCAGAGCTGCAAATAACTTACTGCGTTCTTTAAAATTTATTTTCTGCATGTGTTGAAAAGAAGAAAACACTATATTTTGTGAGTGTGCCTGTGTGTGTAAAGTAGCAAGGTTGGCTAAAGAAAGAATAGCATGAAAGACTTTTCAGCAAAATCGACTGAGGATGTTTACAGTGACCATTTTTTAAATATGATTTTTCAAATCTTAACAGTTCAAGACATTATAAAAGAAAAAGAAAATCCCAAACAAAGGAAAAGAAGACAATGTAAACATGGCAACCCCGAGTACTGTCAGAGCTGCCACGAGTCTTCCAATTCTGTGTAGAGCTTCCTGGCAACCAAAACAATGGGTACACAAAATTATAATGCTCTGTTGTTGGAATAAGGAAATAGTCTAGTTCTTCGAAAAGGAAAAGCTTTCCTTGACTTCAAATTTGAAAAATGTTTCTCATGTGGAGGAAGGAATAATATATGATGTAATATAGTACAGGCTATCATCTTTGGTTGGATTTTTATTGCTCATATCATATGACTGGCTACGGCCAAGAATAGGACACTAATGAACTATTCGGCGAAGGCAGTCCTGGGAGGGTTGAGGAATGTCTGCTAAGCATACAGCCCTCCCGTGCTCTAGAAATACCACTCTTCTCTGGAAAATACAGTGTGCACTTTAAGGTAGATTGAAATGAAGATCTTTTTCCACTTGATTATATCATGTCATGTAAACACAGTCCACAAAATCAGCTGGCACAAAATTCACTGATTGGTTTGTCAGATGAACATAGAAACAAAAGCTCTGAAAGTTGGAAAGGATTTGAGAGCTCTTTTGGTCCAATAATAAATTAGAACAGCTAATGTCACAAAAGGCATCTCTACTAATCAGTAATAGGAAGTCAGCTTGCACACCATGATGGACAAGTGGATCACTCTCTAACAAGGGCACCTGCTCCACTGTTTGAGATGGTTCTTGTCCATGGCTGGAGACAGTTCTGAACTATAGTTTCCACCAGCTTTTAAAGTCTATCTTCCAGATCAACTGAGCAACCCTTTAAATATCAGAAGACACTTGTGATTTACCATTTCCGCCCTACCTTCCCTAAGCTCAACATCTTCAGTTTATGCTATTCATCCTGTAAAATGATAATATTACTTAAAGTTTATGTAACACTTTAAACTTTGTTTTCAGTGCTTTGTGAATATGATCTCATTTTACCTTTATATCTCGGAACGCTATACAATAGGTATTTTACACATGAGCTAACTAGCTTGCCTAAGCTCATACCACTAGTTTATGAGCAGAATGTAGACTAGAAGCTTGATCTCTTCTTTTTCTTCCTATCTCTGCATTTACATGAGCATTTGTAAACTAGACTGAACACTCACGAACCTCAATGAATATTTAGGAGAAGAAAATTTTGGAGGCATTTTACTAATATTAAGAAATAATCAAGATGACACATTTATGGAAATTTTTAAAATGTGTGAGGATTCTAGGGCTTTTGTACTTCAGGCAGTTCAGATAGTTTTCCTGCTGTTTTTCTGGTATTCATCTTCACCCACTCATATTTATTGAATTCCCGGGCATTTTCTGGTTCTTCTGTGTTTCCAGCAAAGCCTCAGAATTCAAACATTTCTTTCTTTAAACAGCAACAACAAAAATTCACTGCATACATAAAACTTCACCTGTTGTGATAAAATCATTAAGGCCTTAGAACGAAATACAAGGCACTCACTTTAAATTCATAGCAGTAGTAATTAATGGTATGTAATTAAAATGTCAGCTTCCAAATGCACCTCCAAGGCATTTCAACAGAGTCCAATTTAAAGAACTTTCACTGCCAAGATGGTGTCCTACGGAGCCCAAGTCCACTGAGAAATCAAGTAGTGAGAGACCTCCATGAGACACCCCGCCCTTCATTCTTTGCATGTGGCAGTGTGAACCACCAATGACACTCTCATCTGAGGGCAATGTGACACTGTTGTGACAGGGCAGAGGGAGAACTGAAGAGCCTCTTGACCTCTGTGGGAAACAGAACACCTTGGAGGATGGGATGGATGAGCTGGGACTCACTCATAGTCGGCTGGACTACTAGAAGTACTAACCTAGCCACGCATTCTGTTCGAGTACAATGTCTTACTCTTTAGTTTCTCTTTTCATTTCTGATTGTGTCCAAATGCCGATTTGAGCCATCTTCCTAAGGAGCCAACTAATGGACATCGGTATACAGAAAATGAAAACTAGCCATCATGCCCTCTGGCTACAAAATGGTCACAATCCGAGAGGAACAGACGGGAAAGCTGTGTGCGATATTTAGATAACCAACCTCTCCTCGGGATGTTGACACAACCACCAGCCAGGTCCCATTCCAACGCTGAATCACTGAATCTTGCGGGCAATGAACGAGTGCTAAGCACCAGTCACTCAAGATGCTGTGCTACCAAAATATGGTATGAAGTTCCTTCATCTTGCATCTTCCTAGGATTCCCTAGTAAGAACCGTACTTTTTTAAAAATAACTTTTTAAAAACTTTTTCAATTACAGTTTACATTCAATATTACGTTGTATTAGGTTCAGATGTACAACATAGTGATTACATGATCATATACTCTACAGAGTTGTCCTCTCCCCGATATTTCAAGCACTCACCCGGCAACATATATAGTCATTACAGTATCATTGACTATATTTTCTATGCTGTACTTTACATCCCTGTGACTATGTTGTAACTACTAATCTGTACTTCTCAGGCCCTGTACCTTTGCAGCCCAACCCCCCCCCCAACCCTTCTCCCCTTGGGCAACCATCAGCCCGTTCTCTGTATCTATGAGTCTACTTCTGCTGTTTGTTTATGTTGTTCTTTAGATTCCACAGATAAGTCAAGTCATATGGTATTTGTCTTTCTCTGACTGACTTACTTCACTTAGCAAAATGGTGAAATTTCAAAGAATCCTAGCTTTTAAATTACCATTCATTTTTCCTCAATCTTCAGTGTGTTTTCTTTCAACAAGCAACTGAATCATGTAATCTTTAGAGTGAAATAGTTTGCTCCAAATCTAGATCCTAGGTGAAGGGGGTTATTAATTCTTGGCTCCTGGTGTTTCTTGAATCTAGAGAGACCTCAGCCAGTGCCCTCCTTACCTCTTCACTCTTTTATCACTCTGCCTCAGGGAATGAGGAGCACCCTATTTGACTGGTAAATTGAGAAGAGTAAGCAGGGCTTCCAGACCTGACCCTTGTAATGCTTTCCTTCCTTGAGGAACGGCTATAGTAATGCAAACATTCATGTCTTCTCTTCCACACTGTTCCATGAAGGGGAGCCAGCCCCACAGGAGGACCCCTGTCTGTCTGGCCTCCTTCCGAGCTGTGGTGTTAGGAAACCCACAGTCACTGCACTTCTAAGCCACGTTATTCCTCCCAGCTCTAATCAGCAGTAAGTATGGCATTCTGACCTCCATCTGGCCTATTCCTCATCTCTCTCTTAATGGCTTAGAACTCAAGCCCACTTTTTAACTGTCTTCTCCTTGCAAAATTATTGCACTACAGTCATCATTATCCACTGTCAAATTTTTGAGCATCTTCTGGTTCCTCTTCTGGATGTTATCACTTTATCAACTTGGCAGAACTGTGAATGCAAGGTGCCTAGTTCAGTCAGGGCTTTGCTTTCAATTAAAGCTTATCTTCCCTTGCTATTATTTTTATTTTAATTTAGTCAGCACCTGATTGCTTTAATTCCTTCTTCCATTTAACTTCCTCTAATAAATTATCTTCTATCTCTTCTGTCTTCAACAGTTTCTTTTGTAAAAGAAAATATTTTCTTTATTTATCTTCAGAGAGCGAGAAAGGGAGAAAAAGAGAGAGAGAAACATTGATGTACGAGAGAAACATTGATTGGTTGCCTCTCGCACACCCCCAGCTAGGCGCCTGGCCTACAACCCAGGCATGTGCCCCAACCTGGAATCGAACCCACAACCTTTTGCTTTGCAGGATGACATCCAATCCACTGAACCATGCTGGTCAGAGCAACGTTTTCGTATTAAGACACCTGACTGTCTCTATAGACACTGCCCTAAATTAACCTAAATTTGGTCCTTCAGGTGTGGTGCCAGAACCAGCAGCACCCGCACCTTCTGGGAATGTGCTGGAAATGGAAACTCTCAGCCCTGCCTCCACCTACCAGATCTAGTCGGAAACTCTGGGGTGGAGTTCAGCAATGTGGGTTTTAATAAGTCATCCAGGTGATTCTGGGGACACAGTCAAGTTTAAGAACCAGGAGCTTAAATCGTTGTGTTTCTGTTCAGTCCCATAGCTTGTCTGTGCCCATATACTTCTCTTTTTGTGCTTTAGTCTCTTTTGTGTTACTATTTTGTTTAGTATCATTATCAATTGTTTCATATCTGAAAGCCCCAATTTCCACCCAAAAAGGGATCAAGGGTAACTATTTTACCTTTAAACAATTTAAAATTAGATTCCACAAGTCTTTCTTACACAGATTTTTTTGTCCGCTCCTAATTACATATCTGATTCACTGAAAATTCAGGCAGCTCAGTTTGTTATAATGTAGTTCACCAGGTGGTTCATTTTCACAGTCATTGTATAACAAACCCAGTCATATACCTGCGTCTTGGCTCTGTGTTTTGTTTTTAGTGGGTAAACAGAAAATCTCCTATCACAGGAAACAACAGGTAGCACTGAAAAAAAAATGGTTTTCACAGCTCTGGTTTCCCAACAACTTGAAAAGCATCAAGCAATTCAATTACCCTAAAATCATCATCCAATTTGCTTCTCTGTGGGAGAACTAGTAGTATTCTTATGTCATGAAGACCAGGAAATTACCTGCTCTCTGGAATAAGTGACTCTTTTCCTTCCTATTTTTGCTGCATCTCTGAAGGAATATTTAGGGGCAGCAGGAATGGGGGTAGGGGTGGGGCTAGGGGCCAGGGGAGAGAGGTAAAATGGGAGCTGAAAAAGAGATGTTATTCATTTCAAATGACCCCAAATATAATTGTTTAATTTGTTAAATATACTTTGAAATTATCCTTTAGTAAATTTTATCTCATGCCTAGGTACTTCAAATAATTGGTTTGGGTATTTACTAATTTCCATCCCACCATTACTCAAATGCTTATGCAAATTAATTTTCAATCAACAAAACTGGTAGACATTCATGAGTTTACAACGAACTACTATTAATGTGTAACATTTTGGAAAAATGTCATTTTTATGTCATTCATTATGAGGCATTTGGGTGGGGTGGGAAGCACGTCATCCACTTAAATTGTACTGAATGCACTTCGTATTTATTAGTGTATAGGAGTCTTGTTCTCAAGGGAGTATTTCACAGCTATTATTCATTCAATCTCTTTCCTTGGAAGGAAAAAAAGGGGAGCCTAGTGAGTAAAAGTCAATGAGTTGAGTCATTGTTCAGCTCCATTCCAACGGACTACTCAGTCTCAACCTTAGATTGAAGATTCTTTGTGATCTAGTCCCATTGGCAATAGCTCAGACATCACTTGACTGGTCTCCGATCACCTTCCACCTTCAGGACCCTGGGAGGCACCCAGGTAAAACATATATTCCTGGAGTTTCATTTTCATATGTCTTCTGAGATCCTCACAGTATCTGCAAGGACCGGGCATTGTACCTTATTTTCAGTACTCCAAGATCTTACATCCAGTGGTGGTGATGATAAGGGTCCCTTTCAATTTTATCTTCATTGATTTCTCTCTTTTGTACTCCCTTCATCGTAGAGGAACAACATTTTGGTCTCATTCGGTCTCATGTCTGTTCCCTGCTGATCAAGTTTCTTCTGGTGTCTCTTGGCCTACCAACCAGTTTTGACTGTGGAAGTTATTTAAACACTGTCCTTTTGAACATTCATTCTACCCCTTATCTTTTCTTGAGTCTTCCACAGAAAACTCAGTCCCTGATCATCTCAACTTTTTCTATCTCCACATCTAAGCTACCAAAACTTTTCGGAAAGATTACAAAACCATATAAAATACTTTTTTCCAACAGTTCTTAAATGGCCCTTCTGCAGAATACACAGCTTCATGCAGAATAGTTGTTTGCTTAGCCTCCTGGAATACCCCATCACAATCCCACCTCCCTTATTCTACGTAGGTGACCTTTTCTCTTGCTGTCAATACACCCCTTTCCACCTCCCCCTTCAAACTTTCTTAGTGCTCCCACTTTTTCCTTTCTCCCTTATTCCTTCAGAGGGAGCTTTCCCCCTCCATATTCAACGTAGTCATTCTTTCAACCTCCTCTATTCCTTTTCCTGATGTTTGCTCAATTTCATCTTTGTCTTCTCATCTATTATTCTTTTGTTAGGCCTACAAACACTCTCAGTATCTGCCTAAAAAAAAGCAAAACAAACAAAAAACCAATCAAGCAAACAAAAGTCAACTTCCCTTGATTTTGTAACCTCTTCAGATTATTACCTTGGTTTCCTTCGAGGGTAAGTCTCTTTGCTACTGGACCTCTTGAAAACTGGCTAATGCCCCATTGTCTCATAGAAATGGTTTTCTCAGAGGCCATTAATAACCTGAAATCGCCAAATCCAGTGAACTGTTTTATTATTCAACCTACCTGACCTCTCCAACATGTGTGCTCTTACCAGCTCATCTTGCACTCACTCCTTGCTTGGCTTTTGGGAAACACACAACATCTTAACTGTGTCTTCTTGCTTCCTTCGGGAATGCCTTCCTCTCCCAGGTGATCTTCCACCAGGTGCTTTCTCCATACCTCTTTACTCTAGTAATCTTTCTTGACTTTGTCAACTCACATGTCTTAAACTATTGCTTCTTTATGGATCACTCCAAAATCTAAATTCGCACTGCCATGGGACATTTCTACCTTGGATATGCTAGAGAAACAGCTATAAAACTATCTCTGTAAAAGACAGATAGCAAGTATTTTGGGCCTTGCAGGCCATGTGGTCTCTTGTGATTCCTGAACTCTGCTGTTGTACTGTGAAAGCAGCTACAATGCATAAATGAAGGAGCATGGCTATATTTCAATAAAATTTTATTTATGGGCACTGATATTGGAAGTTCAAATATTACAAAATATTAATTAAAAAGCATTATTTGCCTTTGGACTGAAAAACCATAAAAACTATAAAGTCATTCTTAGCTCTTAAAAAAACAAACCGGCAGCAGGCTGGATTTGGCCGTCTGAGTGCAGCCTGCTGACCCCTGTTCCGAGTCACAGTTCCTCAGCCACTTACTCCTCCTTCCCCTCTTCAACACTGTCTGCATTTTTATTTTAAAATAAAGAACTGTGTGCTGTGTCATTTCCTGAAGGTACAGACTTCCTCTAGAGTGGGCTTGGGGAAAATGTATCATTACTATATTCCCATTTCCAGATAGGGAAGTTGAGGCCCAGCTTGGATTTGTCAGAGTTAACTAGTGCCAAAGCAGCATTAGAACTCAGTTTTCTGGATTGTTTGGACCAAGACTGTCAATGAATTGTCACATAGCAGTTAATTGCCAATACATGGGGTTTGTATCTTTCGACACAGAAAAGTTACCATATTTTTTGGACCGTAAGATACATCTAGGTTTTAGAGGAGGAAAATAGGGAAAAAAATTTGCAGCAAAAAATGTGGTAAAATATTTAATAACATAAATAATATTTCACCAATGTAAATGTAAACAGAACTTAACAACAGCATTAACCACCATTATTCCTCCCAAATTTCGGGGGTGGGGGGTGCATCTTACAGTCCGAAAAATATGGTATATTGTTTCTCAGCCTTTTGGCTAAGATCAGGTGCTGAAAACTTATCAAGCTTCTTTTCAGACCTACAATCCATGTCACACTGCAGCACCCCCGCCCTTCCCCAGTTAAAATGCTTCTGCTTGGCTTTATAACCGGTGGAGCAGGAAACTGGTGAGAAAGGGGAAACAATGCTATAAGGTAAAGTTTCACCTCTGTCATTTTAAGGTTGAAGCAGAAATCTCCATTTGCATAATGAAGATGTAGATAACAACTATCATAATTTTGGTACTGGCAAAGAAAGCTAATGCCCCGTACTGCGTTTAAAAAAAAGTGAGCTACATTTGCTATTAGTTCAAATATGTCAAGAGAGGATAGATTATTTTTCCTGTAGCTAATGCCTATTTTATCCTCTTAAATCGTATTTCCTCAGAAATGAAAAAGAGTTCTAAGAAAACTGTAGTATTCACTTAGCTTTTATGAGGCGATGAAGGTCATAGATTCTTTTTTATTGCATTTTTCCCATTACCATTGGTCAGAGATTCTTTAATAACTTCTTTTCCTACCTCTTCAATCTCAGAATTGTGAGAAACGAATTCACCCTTACAGGTTATGAGCCTATATGTTTGATTCTCAGCCATAAGCCAATTTGGCACTATTTACTTTAACTTCCATATTTTAATATCTATTCTGATGAAAAACTTTACCAAAAAACTACATTATAAGTATTATTTTGCTTTGTGAGGAAAACAAAGCAAACCAACAAACACAAAAAGATACAGCAAAGAAGTTCGACTAGGTGTGACCCCAGTTGTGGGCATAAAAACAAACCATGACCAGGAGTGTGTGTGTGCAGTCCTACCCTCAATTTCATTCACACTAATTTTCTTTGAAATTCAATGATGTTAACTTTGCTTAAGCTTATTTCACTATTGTATTATAATAAGAGTGACCTCTGAAGAAGTTTGTTTCTTGAGGGTGCATTTGATCATGAGCAGAATTTGTCCCTAATCAACATAGGATTATCACAGGATACTATATCAAAAAAAATGTGCTTCTGAGGTGGGTATTCTTTCACTTACTTTCCTTTAATATATCTAACGAAGGCAAAACATACTTCTTTCAAATAATAACTCTTTGGGAAACAGATTTTCAGGTTTGAATGGAAGATTAACCTTATCAATGTCTTAATGTATAGAAAAAAAATCCCTACCCCAATCAAAGGAAAACAGTTTGAAGAGTCTAGAGGTTTGTTTTTGTTTTTGTTTTTCTGAAGCAAACTACTTTTTGCTTACATAGTTTCATTATTCAGTATATTGAGGAAAAACACCTCCCAGTAGAAAACCTCACAAAATAATTTTTTGTAGGAGTGTTATTGTATAGGCTAACTGCTGCAAGAAAGAAAGACTCAAAGTCCAGGGGCTCGAAGAACACTTTGTCTCCCAGGTAACTGTCCGAGATGAGCATTCCAGCCACGTGGGCAGCTCTGCTCCCGCCAGTCATCAGAAGCCCAGGCTGGGAGCGGCTCTGCCATCAACAGCAGGCTTGCAGGGCTGCTCTGGTCACTGCCATCCCCGATGGCTAAATGGGAGACAGATAGAGAGTCTAGGACTAGAGATAAGCAGACCAGGCAGAGGTTCCTCAGATCACTTGGACTCATATTCCACTGGCCAGTATGCAGTTGCACAGCCACACCTAGCTACAAGGGAGGCTGGAAAACACAGTCTCTCCCTGTGCCAAGGGTAGAGGAAAAACAGAAACAGGGACAACTGTAGGCTCCACAGACTCTCTGATTGTGGAAAATCATACATGAGCAACAATATGTATCTCAAGGTCTCGAGAATGTCATATAAACACAATAAAATACAAGAAATAAACAGGTTAATTTTTTTCTATTATGAAAATATTTAATGAGGTAAAATCCAAGGAAGGTTTCTGATTTTAGGTCACCACATCCAAAAGATTTTTGTTACCAAACACACAGGGGAAATACCTAACTTAAAATAAATCATGTTCTAAAAGCTGGGAATTCATTTTATCATTGAAACAATGTTCTAAAAATGGCCAGGTTCCAAAATTACTTCAAAAGGGCTCATTCACCTCCTGTGGTACATCTGCAATGAACAATAGTGGAAGACAATACTGTACTGTACCACTCAAAATGGAACCGTTGGGTAGAAACAATTTTTTACATGTTTAATAAGGAAATTAAGTTTAATTAGAGAAGGATATGGCAGGGAGTAGGAAATGAATACTTTAATGTAAAGTCACAGTGAACTTTCCAAAGTATTCCGGTGTTTTGGTGAATACACACCAAAATGCGTGCACTTTGCTTTTCCCTCCTTCAAGGTTTATTACAAGCAAAACAAAGATGCTTATCAGCCGCACATTACCTGCAGACGTGGGGGAACAAAATGGGAGGCAGAACATAATGAACAGAGGGTGGAGCAGAGAAGTCTCCATACTAATCAAGGTAAGAGCTGGGAGTGCCAATATGAGAATGTTCAAACCTGCAGAGAATTTTTATAAAAATCTATTTGAGCCAACCAAAGCATACACCTGGAAGTAGTATCTCAACACACTGAGATACATGCTTTTGAGGATAAGTTTGCAGTTTCTTTTGTGTATTTGAGATGTAGGAAGGAATGTAAAAAAAGGTTACAGAAAGATAAGAGAAAGCAAGACACAATTGGATTACAGGACAGTTAAGATTATGTGCTCTCTTGCACACATTAGAAGGAAGGGTCTAAAGGGTGGTCTGGTATAACAAAGAGGGGTATAAAAGGGAGCATTTCAAAGGTCTGTTTACCTAGATGCACAGAAGCAATGAACAGCGCTGGTTTAAAGCCAAGATAACCCTTTCAGTAAAGAAGTTATATGCCTGGGGTGTTACTACCCATCAAGATCTGCCCAGTTAGGGATTTATGATCAAATTACTCTGTCCCCTTATTTTCCATAGAACCCCCCACTCCCCCACTTTTTCCTTTTTTTAATCCACAGGAGACAGAAGGGGAGGGAGTAAAAGTCCCATGTCTACAAGTCCATGTAAAGAGATAAGCATAGGGAAAGAAAGCAAGACTGACATATGCACGATCTCTTATGGGAAAGAATGAGAACAGTTTGGGCTGAGTTTTCCCTGGTCCGACTTCCAGGAATTTGATTACTGCCTGTAATGAGGGTCTCAGATTAACAGAGGCAGCAAGTGACCATGTGGAGAGAAAGAATGTTCACGAGCTAAGAGGAATTTAGGGAGTGACGGACTTCTATTTTTTTAAATTGGCACGAGGAAAAATTCATGGACTAAAATTAAGAAAAGGTGTCCAGGCTGGTTTCTCCATTGGTTAGAGGGTTGTCCCGATACTCCAGGTTCCATCCCCAGTCAGGACACATGCAAGAATCAACCAATGAATACATAAGTGAAGCAACAAATTGATGTTTTTCTCTCTCTCTCTCTCAAAATCAGTTAAAAATAAAATAAAATAAAAAATAAAGTTAAGAAAAGAAAAATAAACCAAAACAGAAACTGGAAGAGTCTTCATGCCAGAAAAGATACATCTGAACAGGGGCCCTATGAATATACTTAGTACAAGCTTCCTTGTATCTTTTAAGTACACATTTGTTTTCTTCTTTGTAGCTATTCTATTTCAGTAACTTAATAGTTCCCCCACTGCTTACAGCATGACTTCTGAAGGTGCTTGATCTTGAGTAAAAAGGCAATTCTGAGCAGCTTGATCTGGTGGGTGAGTCCTGTGTCTTGAATGCAGGGGAGGGCTGTTCTCTGTGAGCCTGGCTGACTGCTCACAGCCCACTGACTGTGGAAGGCACCAAGGAGCGCTGGTCTTTCTCACTTGACAACTGCACGTACTATAATCACAGAGACATGATACTGAGCTCCTCTAAATCGCCTTGAATGGCTTTAGAAGCAGTACTTGGTTTAATGGTGACACCAGCAACAATGAACCATCGCCATGGGTTTCGACAGCCCAGACTTTAAAGCCTGAACATGGAACAAAGATTGCTTTAACTTCTGAAAATGAAACTATCCTTTAAATTCTCAAATGGGCTGCAAACTATTCAATAAATGCCTTTTGTGGTGTCAGAGAATATTATTACAATCCCCAATATGCCAGCACAATTTCGCTCATGAATTTCCTTATTCCAGCTAATTGCTGTGTTGACTATTTTGCTGAGATCAAAGCTGATGAGACCAGGAGTAGAAACGATATAAAGTTTACATGCAATTTTTTTTGGTATTCTGTCTTGAGTCTTAACTCTGAGTCTAATTAGTTGCATTATCTTGAGCAGGTCCCTAGATGTTTCTGGATTTAATTCCTCAGCAGGAAATTAAAGGGATTGGATAAGATGACGCCCACCAGCTCAGCAGGCTATAATTCAGATTTTTTTCAGCTTCACTTATACTGTGACAGGAAAGTTTATTGGAAGTCTTAGATTTGCAACACTGCCCCTGCCAGCTGTTTTGGTTCCTTTTATTAGAGGCCACTTCGATGGGGTTGAGGCCAGTGAAATCCTGTGTGCAGACCTAAGCTGCCAGGTGACTGTTAAAAAGGTTTTCCTGTACATCCTGACTATGCTAAGTCGATTTTACAAAGTGACAAACAGGCATTCAAAGTCAACACCAAGAAGCCCTTCAATATTATTCTCTTGCTCAGCCCCTGCCCTGCTACACAGAATTCTAATTCAGAACAATAATGCCAAGCCTGGGGTCATATTTTAAATAAAACACAGATTTTTTTAACCTGCTGACATTCCAGAGGCCTGGTTTACCAGTACTTTCATTTGCAGTAATAAACTCTGAGTGAGGTTATCAGCAGACTGGACCCAAAACAAAAACAACTGTACCTGGAGAAACTTGTCTAACATTCACCCACCTGGAAGCTAAGATCAGCAACTGATACTGGTACTGGTACTGGTACTGGTACTGGTACTAATTTCTGAATCATCACCATGGCATCCCTTCCCTCTTTTCCTGCTGTAACTGACAGGCAGGGGTTTCTGGTCTCACTCCCTACTTCTTTTTTTAGGATTTTATTTATTTATTTTCAGAGAAAAGGGAAGGGACTGAGAAAGAGAGGGAGAGAAGCACCAATGTGTGTTGCATCTCATGCGCCCCCAACTGGAAACCTGGCCCGAAACCCAGGCATGTGCCCTGATTGGGAACCGAACCAGCAGCCCTTTGGTTTGCAGGCTGGCTATCAACCCACTGAGCCACACCAGTGCTTCCAGTGCTTGGAGCCTTTCAAACCTTTCACATCCATGTTACCGCCCAATGCACCTTCTCTTCTGCCTATATTATTATCTGTCTATAGTAAGAGTTTAGGAGATCATCTATAGTCTATTTTCTCTCTATTTTAGAAATTTGAATCATTCATGTGAATTCTGCACTCCCCACTCCTTATCCCACCATGTGACACCATATAAAGGAAAGCATCTCACTAAAGGGTCAGGCCTCCATCCTGAACTTATAATTTCAAGAGAAAGATCAAGGGTAATAGCTAATTTGAATTGAGGCCTACTCTAGGTCAGATAGGGTTAATCTCTCAACCACTGTATTTGGTAATTAGTACTCAGTATAATCATCCCTTTTTACACATGCAGAAGTTGAGTCCCAAACAGATTAAATAAATTGCCTGGAAGCCAGTACCACCACCCCTGTTCTAGATGTTAATACACACACTTCACAGTTTGCCATTTACAGTGCTCTGTTCTCTTGCCATCAAGGGTAGGGGTAGAGTAGCCAGGAGAATGAAGAAGGGTTAAAAACTGACAAAGAGCATTAAAAGACTTCAGTATGTTTCATTCGCAAATATTCTATCTTTTTATAATTGTCTCTACTCAGGCTCAGGTCTCTGAAGAGAGCTCTGGAAAGTGTATTAATTTGCTTTTCATTTATGTAACAAAAAGACTCACTCAAGCACTTCCTACATGCATTGTAACTACTGAACTGGCTACTGAAGAGTCCATCTGAAAAAAAAAAAACAAAACAGAAAGAACTCCAAGATCTTGTCCAGGTCCCACAAAGATTATAATCCAGTGCTTGAAGCCTTTCGGACCTCTTTCACGTCCATGTTACCTCCCAGTGCACCTTCTCTTCTGCCTATATTACTGCCTGCCTATATTAAAAGTTTAGGAAATCATCTATAGCCTATTTTCTTTCTATTTTAGAAATTTGAATCATTCATATGAATTCTGCACTATCTCTAAAAGTTGTCCTAAGGATGTCCTTGAATTCTCACAATAAGATACTTATGTACAAAGTACTTGCTCATCCAAACCACCACTTCTTCCCTTTTCCATCTCCAACCTCTTGGAAAGACAGTGACTAAAGTCACCTGCCTTGGCTGGCACTGCCAGCGGATCTCCAGTGGCTTCCTTTGTCTGCTCAGCACCCAGACAGGGGTGTGGATTGCCAAGGTCTAGAATTTTAGGTTCCCATACTTCATTTCATCTCACTTGTTTCGCTTTTATTTAACTTAAACTGTTTCCAAGTAACTCCCTTCTATCCCTTTTTTTGCCCCTGCATAAAACGGTCAGACAGAATTGGAGTCTTCACCTACAAGGACCCCACAGCACAATGGTGATTACTTATTTAGTACAAGAGAGGAGAATCTGACTTACGACTGCATCTTTGATTGATTTCTATCACTAATAAAAGTGTTTTTGTTTTAACCAACACTTCCCTAGAGAACATCAGCTGCTAAAATTAAAACATGAAAACAGAAATGTCAGTGCCCTGAGGAGAAGAAAAAGATTTCCTTTTCTTGGCTTACTCTCTGAAATGATCCAGGGCTGAATTGATTGTCTACTTCCGTCTAGAACCACTGCAGTGTTGTGCAGGCTTTTCCTTCAGTTGGACGTGCTGTCATGATCCCTATTAGTACATGGACTTCCAGGTTTCAAGGGCAATCAGTAACACGAGGCTGTTTCTTCTTAGGGTGCCAGTCTTTGCTCGTGTATTTGTTATAAGACTCCAGCGGCTCATCGAGCTCACAGGAGAATGATTTTTTTGGAAACCAATGCTCAGAAATTGATACATAAAATGAACATTAGGAACAAAGTCACAAAATACAGTAAAAAAAACATAATAGAATTATATTCTCTGATTACTATGTTCCTGGTGCAAAACTACCTTAAAGCCTCACCTACATTTTCTTTTTATGGAATTTTCAGTTGGTTTCTGAATTGCATCTGGTCATTATCAGGAGCTGGAGCAAACTGATTCCACCATATCTCTTCTCTTGCTACAGCACCAATTATTTAAATTTATGACTCATATGTTCAGAATGTGAGAGCTACATGCGACATTTGATGTGACTTTATAAGCCCTTGTCACAAGAACAATGCAGGGCCACCTGGAAATGTGGCCCTCTTGGAAGAAGCACACAGGGCAGGTACACAGGCAACAGTAGAAGGAGAAAGGGGGACTCCCATCAGGCAGTCAGACTGGCCAGTCAATGCTGGGGTTCAAAGAACCACTGTCAGATCATGCTTCCATCTTAGAGAGGGCAAGGAGGGCAAAAGGACTTGCCCAGGGTCACAAAGTTCATTTAAGCAGAACTGGCACTTCCTGGCTCACTTCTCAGGATCGTCTCTTACCTGGTAAAAGACAGAAGATCAGGAATTCCTTTAAAATGCACACAGATAGTGATCTTAGTCAGGGGCATCTGTGGGGTCATGGACAACAGTCTGGTGATTGTGGGGGGAGGGGTGCAAGGGGACTAAATGGTAATGGAAAAAATACAATAAAAATAAAAAATAAATAAAATGCACATAGTTATCTTAGTCACAGGCAGTTGTGGGATTCTTTCCCAATTTGATGGTAAATTAATTTGAAAACTCGACGATTGCCCTGAAATAGTAGGCTAACTTATCTCGCTAGGTGTGCAGCCCATAATGAGGGCACCGATGCTGCTGAGCCCGCCCCAGCCTCACTCCCCGCCCCACACCCTCCACCCTCTTTGGGCACCAGGTGCAAGGAACCCATCGAACCCAGGTCACTACTTGTGATTTTATTCTAATCTTTTCACCTTGAACCTGTGCCAATTCTATGCTTCATTCTCTCAGCTATTTTTGATTCTCGACTTACTTTTTAAGTACACATTGCAGTGACAAAGAATGCAGACTTTGAAGTCAGACTTCCTGGGTTTGAATCTCTACTACTGCCTAACAATGGAATCTTAACTAAAGGACTTAATATCTCTATGCTGTGGCTTCCTATTCTATAAAACGTGTATAATAATAGTATCTACCTGACACCATATTTAAAAGCTAATATATAAGAAGCACTGTTTAGAACAGTGCCGGCCACGGAGAATACTAAGACAGAAAACTGTAATCACTAGCTTTGCTGAAGTATCTTCTCACGTAACAGCCTGAAGACAATGACACCACCGCGGATGTCCCGAGCACCGTACTGAACGCTTTACACCCATTATGCCAGCTAATCACCGTCACTCTTTATGTGCTAATAGTATCCTCTCTTCTCCTGCCCTTATTTTAAAAGCACAGATACCCTGGAAAGTCTCTATAAAAGCCACATCTTAAAAAACAAAAAAAAAAAAGAAAGAAAATTAAAGTCAGAGAACTTGAACAACAGGTGCATGGTCATTCAGGTAATAAGAAGCAGAGTCAGGACTCGAACCACGATCTGCCTTGGTGTCTTTTCAATCTCTCTGAGAAAAGAACCTTGGGGTTCTTTTATTTAAATGAGTTGCCTTTACCTCTCATACAGGTCAGGGAACTGAAGGGCAGCGGTGGGAAGAGAACGGTCTCTCCTGGAAGGTATCAGGCGTGGGACACAACTGGATCAACGTCTCCGCCCGTCCGTGCCTGCCTTGTACTGTGCCCCACAGCACCCACTTGGGCTGTACGGCTGGAGGCCACCCCAACCCCTTGCGTATTTCAGTAAACTATCAGGAAACACTGTTCTGATTCTGGCCAAGGTGGTAGTATTTATAATGTCAATATCAATAGTTCCTGCAATTGCTTATTTCTATCCTGGCCTTACAGTAAAGGGAACGTCTCTTTCCCAGATTAGAAAACAAGTACGATTTTTCTCCCTTCCTTCAAAGGCTATAGTAGCCGGGACCTTGTCACTCTTGCCCCACACCCGTTCCCAGCTGTCAACTTTTCTTCCATTTGTCCAAAACAATGTTTTCAGTGAAAGGTCAGGCTGCAGGGCCAGGGAGGAAGAGAAGCAAAGTCACCGATTCTGCCGGAGGAACACCATGCACCACCTTGTCCCTGCTCCTGTACCTCCCGCCCACTCCTGTATCTCCTCTGGAGCTCCCTGCCTCTTCTGGAGCTCCTCTGGAGCTCTCTGCCTCTTTCACTTCCACCTTGAATCCCAGAACCTTTACCCCAAACCTTCCAGAACAGCCTAAGGGTGCTCCCCTGAAATGCACGTAAAGCAATTATATAGCCTCTGTTTTTCCCAAACACCCAGCAGTAACACCCATGCTGGGCTTGGCTCATCAGGCTAAATCTGGGAAGGAGAATAGCACAGGCGCGTTTTTCACTGTCCACACACTTGCCACCATATTTAGCTGTCAAACTACTAGAACATGTTGGAGAAGCTGAAGATGAATGATTGTTATATGAAGAATAGTAGAAAAGCCGTATGAAGACAAGACTCTGAGGACGTCTCCAGAGGCAGCCAGGAGAGAGAGAAGCCCTGGTGGGCAGCAAAGAAAGCAGCACAGTAAAGATGAGTAGGTAAATACATTTTTACGATCAGTGGGAGAATAGACTGGCAAGTAGGCTTCAGGCAGAAGCCTTACCCAAGGGTCCCTTGCTCCATCCCAGCCTCTCTGGATCCATCCTAAAGTTTCCTAACTTTCTCAGTTCCTCCCCTGCTGGGCATCATGCCTCAGTCCCCGAAGCCGCCACCAACTGCCAGTCCTTGGCACAAAGTGTGGGTGAAAGAAGAGGGAGTTCCCAAGCTTATGCTAGGAGAGGCGATGTCTTCCTTGTATCTTGTACTCTGAAAATATTTTCCTTTCTAAACAAGGCCGTTCTTATCGTTTGGCCTCTGCAGTACTTTTAGTAGTAGGTTCCAGTTGTTACAGGATCATCAAAGGTTGGTCTGCAGCTCTTACCCACATGTGATGTGTCACTACACAGCCCAGCCCAGGCCCCCCTCTAGGGCCGGTACATGCGCCCCTAGCTGCTGTGAGTATTGCTGCCCACTTTAGAAGCCGCCTCACTCTCACAGAATTACCTTTGCCTTTGGGGAAACAAGGTGTGTTGGCTTAGGGCGTTACTACCAACCCAAAGCCGGGGAGTGACTGACAACGGAGGTGGGGAAGGCCAGGCTCTTTGCCCCAAGGGACCAACTCTGCAGTGATTCCTGCTCCTGAGTTCCCGGAGGATCCGTCTGAAGCTAGTCTCCCGCAGAGACCACACTCCTCCCTAGCTTCATCCACACTGCTCTGTGCAACCTCCCACACTCCCCTTCACCTGAAGCATGCGCTCAGTAAGTCACTTGCACAAGAATCCCTGTCTCAGGTTCCACTTCCAGGTAACCCAACCAAAGACTCATGCTTATGCCATTAGAGGGCTTTCACCGTCACCAGAGCAAACACATCTCTAGGGAAACCAAGGGTGAGATGAAGAGCAGCTTCACAGGATCCCAAACCAAATCTGAGCATGTAACCCAAGTCAGTCTGTAACACTCCCGAACCTCAGCCTAATGTTTGCTCTCTTGATGGAACTACTAGATCTGTTCTATCGAATCCAAAATGAAGACTTATTTATTCATACTCTAAGGTAATTTTCCTCTTAACTATGAATATAAATTATTATACTTATTGAATGAGATATGTAACATTTGCTATTAATCAATACATTTGTACAATTCTCAAAAATGTGGCTGAATGATTCTAAAGCATTTTGTAATAATTACTCTTGCTATGATCATATAAATCTCACATTTTTAATCAGTTGTATTTTTCCCCCCATGAACTGTAAAATCTGCTACTCTGACTGGCTGGGTCCCTGTTAAGGAGGCTCTGGTTAGTCTAGCAGTATTATTATTAAACACATCTGATTTCCAGTTTGCAATTAATAAAAATATAATTAAATACACGAAGGCAAAGCAGAAGATAATTTAATCTTTCTATTATGATTCAGAAGTCATATTAGGGTCATCACTATAAACCTCAATTACAGTATTGCAGAAGTGTAGGGAGACTGACGAGTGGCATTCAGTTGAAAGAACGCCAGATAGACCAGATTTTTACTCCAAGTATTTATAACATCAGCTACCATATTTATTGATTTCCCCAATACACTGATCCTAGAATAAGCTCTTGTAGAATCCCCTATAGTTAATTTCAGCTGACTAAATCCATTCTTCTAAGCCTACAATTAAAAAACCAAGACTGTTTTCATGGATAACTTCATTTTCATGGAGTTATCTTCTCAAAAAACATCTACTTAAATAAAGACCCAATCACAGTTTAATTCTATTTCTGAATACATTTGGTTGTATCCCATTTTGATAGAATGTGTGGTAGTTTCCATTTACTTTCTTTCCATACTAAACTTCATTGGTTAGCAAAGTATACTGATTATCACCCTCCTGCCCAATCAGATTATTAAAGGGTCTTTTAAGGGGTTCTTGATGATTTGGTAACTAAATATTTTTTAAGAAGAAACTACCATTAAATTTAAAATTTCTACATAACTGAGTACTGTTACTTGTTTCTAAAAAGCCCATTTATGTCGATCGATTCCCAGTCAGGGCACATGCCTGGGTTGCAGGCCAGTTCCCAGCAGAGGACTCACAAGAGGCAACCATACATTGATGTTTCTCTCCTTCTCTCCTTCCATTCCCCTCTAAAGATAAATAAATAAAATTTTTAAAAAATAAAAAATAAATAAAAAGCCCATTTATGTTGATCAAATAAATCACAGTATTTATGGATCTTTGCAGTGTTTCAGTATGTACATAAGATTTTCCTTAAGAATGGGAAAGAATACCATATTTTCTTGCTTTTTACACACACATATACCAAAGGGGAGAGGTGACTTTTTTCTTTTTCTTCCAAACTTATTACTACTAGTGACTAAATAAAGGCTTGTAAGATAGGCCGGATAACTCTAAATGACCCCATTTTGTACAAATTTTAGCATATGACTTGGCTTCAATATATCTTGAGGTCACAAGATTACTGCTGTAACTCCAGCTATCACATCCATGTTCCAGGCAAGAATAGGGCTTCAGTCGGCCCTGCCAGTACCCCACCACCAGACACACCAATGAGGAGTTTTCCTGGAAGACCTACACAACACCCTCCAAACACATACCATGGGCCTATACTTAGTAACGCTTATCTGCAAGGAAGGTTGTGAAATGAAATTTTTCACTGGGCACAAAGTCAGGGTTTTGCTACTAAGAAAAAAGGGAGAAAGGGAGTGGGATAGGCAGCTACATTATCTGTCTCATTTTCTCTTTTAGGATATGTTTCATAAAATGAACTGCGAGCTCATAGAAGGCTGAAATTATATCAAATTGATTTTTGTAATCCTGGAACCTAGCATAATACCATAGCTTATTATGTTTCTTTTTGTGTTTATTAATTAAAGAAAAAGGAATCTTAGCTACAGTTTAGAATGAAGAAGATCAAAGAAAATTATAACACGGGAGCAGGTGGCAGTAGTTTACTCCATTTATATTGTCATTCATTTGTTTAATTATTATTTCAACTAATAATGAGTTCCCAGTCTGAGCCAGGCCCTCTGGCAGGCTTGAGGGATACAGTGCGAAGAACAACACAGTCCCTGGTTTCAAGAAGGTGGGGGGTGGGCTTGGGAGAGGGGAGTGCCGGCTCCACAAACAGAGGAGCAAGTTCAGGGTAACGTCACAGGGGAGTTGAGCAGTGGTCCCGAACCACTGTTGGAGAGGGCACAGAGCTCCAAGGAGCTTGGGTGAAAAAGAGAGTGGGGAAAGAAGGAGGGAAAAAGAAAGATAGGTGGGGCTACATAAAAAAACTAGTATTATATGCAGAAATCTATCATTTATTCCTCCCAGCACACACACCTATTTGCTGTGACAAAAATGTTTGTCTCTCCCTTGGACTTCCTCATGAAAGGATTTGCAGTCAAGAAATGCAGATGGCATCCAGATGCTGGGAAAGGCAAGGAACTGGACTTCCCCCTAGCGCCTCCAGATAGAACATAGCCCATACCTTGCCTTTATGATTTCTGACCTCCAGAACTGTAAGATAACACATTCTTGTTGTTTTTAGCCACTAAGTCACAGTCACTTGTTTATAGTTAGCGACAGAAAATTAATCATACATAATTATCTATCTGTAGGTGCTAACCCTCCTGCCCCCCCCCACCCCATTCATTCCCACTGCTTTCCACATAAGTCTCTCTCCCCTGGTATTCTCCTCTTTTCTGAATCTATCCTTTCAGATTCTTTTCTTGGAATTCAAATCTGATTATGTCGAAGAGCTTGAAGTGCATGAACACTCAGTGATTTCTAGTTAGGTTACTTTTGGGGACTATAATTAGAAACCAGAAATAGTTGTTTACAACTCCTGTCAAAGGCATTTGGTGTGATCTGAGGGAGGCTTAACAGGGATGTGATTACAGCTAAGAAAGCTTAAAACAAATTGCACTATACACTGAAGAAAGAATGCATTAACCACATGGGACGGAGGTAGGGAACAGATTGATCTGGATTTATCCAGGACTGGACAGGGGTAAATTTACTGACTTCAACAGCCTTCAGTAAGGCACATTCCGGTTTATAGGTGGGGCTGTATCAACACTAGTAAGTACTTCTTCTAAATAGTGACCATGGTTATCCGATCGTAGTACATTTCATTCTGATTTACACGCTAGTATCGTGAAATATACTAGGATGTCATGAGTCAGGCAACTTGTTCAGCCCTGGATGCACGATAAAATCGATGTCAGGTCCCTACTGGTGACCAACAGAAATTGTACTAAGGCTCTTCTACTTGGCATGATCCAGAATCCGGGTTTACCAACAGCCACACTCCTGCCTGCTGTCACAGACCACCACTAAGAGGGATAATTATAAACAACAACAAAAGGGGGGGGGGAACGTTCAAAGAAGGAAAGAGAAGTCAACATTTGCAAATGCCATAAAGATGGGGATTAAAATTTTCCATGAGACTTGGCAATTTAGGTGGTGACTGAATGTTCAGTCGAGTGAAAGGTTCACAAGGGAATGAGAGCTTTGGAAATGGCTGCATTTAGGTTGGAAAACTCTGAGAAAAGGATCCTTGCCCTACAGAGTCATCTGTAAATGAAGTTCCCTTGGTTTTCACATTGGAATCAAAGAGAACTCTTCTTCTCCCCAAATCCTCCAAATGCTGCTTAGCCAAATCTGAGTCTTACCATTTCTCTCTTCTCAACTAACCTCTGTGGTAGAGGAACTAATGAGCTGTGCAGTAACTAAAGGTCGAAAAACAAGAAACCAAAAGCCTACAAACCCAAACTCAAGACAAACTAAACACATCAGGCCCTGAATAAGATGAGCTGTTAACAAGTTGTGCTTCCAATTTAATATCCTTGTTTTGATAATTAATAAAAAAGTATCTGGAGAATTAAAAGGGGCATTTTTATCATTGGAATGCTGTCTTGCATCTCATCCATTATTTTCACCCCCCACTCCCCGCAAATTGATAGCAGTTGCAGAGTTATGGGCACGTGTGAGTACAAGCTGGACGAAAGTCTGAATTTATCTAGCCACTGGCTAGAGTAATTGCATGCAAAAAAAAGGTGGAATAGTGAAAATAATATACATATCTGCATTTCTAGAAGAAAGCACTGTTTCTTTCCTTCCTTAATTATTTGCAATATTTAAAGGGAGGTAAGGGGAGGGAGGGTCCTGAATCTGAGCCCAGTTCTTTCTAAACGTGGTTACTCACGTCTGATTCATTCCCTGTTTTTTGTGATTTCTGTCTCTGTCATTGCCTGCTGTTGAGGAGGGGGTCGCTGAATCACCGCAACTCCAGACGAAAGCCATTCAAACCCAGTCCTGGAGGTTGGCAGGGCTTTTTTTTTTTTTTGTCTGCGGGGAAAGCCGCCTACTTTCCGGGGTGACCGTAGAGGGCAGTTTTCGAGAGTCACCTCGGGCTACGGAAGATTCTGCTCTCGTGAGAGGCAGTGAGGCACCGGTCAGCTTACCATTTTGGCTCTCCGGACCACAGGCCTCGGTGGCCTGGGAGTGTGTAGCCGGAGGAAAGCCAACGGGGGCCGGGGCGAGCGTGGCCCGGTGGGCCCGAGCGGCCCTACCATACTCCCCGCCGTTTTAAAAGCTCCCAGAATGCAGCGCTGGCGTCCAAGTTCCGTTACAAGGTCTCACCCGGCGCCGGCGAACCGGCGAGGCGCGGGCGGGGAAGACGGGGAGCCACGGCTGTAACCCGAGCGCCTGGCCGAGGGGGGCGCCCCGCACCGCTCCTCTCGCGCGCTCAGACCGAGGCACGGCGAGGGGCGGAGCCGCTGGCCGCCCGGCCCGGCCCCCGGCCCGGCCCCCAGCCCGGAGACTGCGGCCGCGGGAGCGAGCCGGCCGCCAACTCCGCAGCCACCGCTCGCAGCTGTCCCGCATCGCTCCCACCAACGGACTCTTGGCCCGCCCTCCCGCAGAAGCGGCGGCGGTGCCGGGGGCCGCTCCCGCGGATTGCGGCGCCGCCGCTGCCCGCGCGCTTGCACACTCCTGCAGCCCCGCCGGGGGCGTCCTCACTCACCTAGCGCCGGCCGGGGAGGTGCGCTGAGGGAAGCGCCGGGGCCTCCCTCCCGTGCGGAGCGCGGTCCGCGGAAGGAGGCGCGCGGAGCTGCGCGGCTGGGGACGGGCGCCGGGTGCCTGCAGAGCTCCGGGCGCCGCCGCGTCCCCAAAGCCCAGGCCGGTCCCGCCGGGCGGCCTGCGGGGGCGGCGCAGTTGCGAAACTGAGTGAGTATTAACTTTACTCGGCGGCCGCGATTTCTCGGCAGCGTCTGGGATCCCTCCTTCCTCCTCCCTAAACCTTCGAGTTCCAGGTCCCCTCTCTGCACCTGGGGCTTCTTCCCCGGTTCTGCCTCTGCCTCACTTCCTCCCGTTCACCTTTCCCTTGCTGCGTTCCCTTTTGCGTGTTCTGCCCGCCGCACACACGCGTCTGCCTGAAAAGTGTAAGCTCGTTCCTCGCTTCTCCGTTTCCACACAGTGTCCTTGGCAAGGGAGTTTAGAGGCCACTTTTGTTAGGAAGGGAAATGTATGTCTGGTTTCTCTGATTTTTTTTTTCCTCCAAATGGAAATCGGATGCTCGCTTGCCGGGCGGCGATTTGGTGAAACGTTTCTTTTCTCCTCTGAAACAGTGATTGGTTTATAGGTTTTTTAATTTTGTCTGAACGATGAACCCTCCACCGTCCCTATTCCCGTTGGCTGCCAACCCGTATAGGGAGGGGAGTCCAGAAGAGGAGACTTTCAGAGTAATTCCTTTTTTTGCACGGTAGAAACTTTGAGAGGGTAAACGTAGGAAACTTAAGATTCCACTTGAAAGGGCGTGAGCTTTGAATGTGGGTCCTTGTGCGGCACTGAGTCTTACAAGCCGAGTACCTGGTTTATAATCCAGCGTTGCGTTGTTATTTTAGCATCATAGAGCCGCCTGGTGTTGCTAAATCACTACTTTCTCAGCATCAAAAGGCATCTTGAGCAGTGCAAGCCTGGGATATGATTGCGGGTCAGTATTGACCCTGGTGTTTTAGGGATTTAGAAGGAAATAGATATGCAGGGCACGGCGAATCATAGCTGATTCAAACGCATCAGGTTAGCCTTGTCAATACATCAAAGCATTGCATTTTACAAAAATGACTCCAGCCTGGTGAAGGCGAGGACCAACATTTATGGATTTTCCAGTATAATGTGGCTCAGCAGTTCCTCATGAGATCTGTTGTGTCCCCAGGAAGCGCCTGTTAACATGATAGATCTCTGCTTTTTTGTCAGTTGGATTAAGTACTCATTTTGGTAGGAGACCTCAGGTAGGTTTTTTTTTTCTTTTGTAAAGTCTTTCATCTTTCTGTTGCCAGGAGTTAACAATCATGTTGTGAAGGAACAGAACATGGGACGCTTTCTTAATGGGTTTTCAGCATCCTGTCGTTTATGTAGTTGAGGCAGTAGTGAATGCCAGCTAGCCTCCTGCAGGGAGAGGTGGACACAAGAATCAGGACACAGGACACAGCATTATCATTTTGGAGAGTGATTTGTGAGTATTTATCTTTTAGCAGGCACATTAGTGGCGCTTTTAATTTTATTTCTCTCCATGGAGAACTCTTTCTGAGCCATAAAAATTACATGTGACCATACCCCCCCCATTAAGAAGACTCAACATAACTTGATGATTAATTATTCTATTGAAGTATCAGACCCAACAAAATGTAATTTGTAATGTAGATGACAAAACCTTTGAAAAATCTCCCTCATTCTCATTTCCTCTTTTTTTTAAGAGTCTCAAGCTGGTCCTTTCAGTAATAGACACAATTGGCAGTAATGCATTTAGTCCTTTCCTTCCAGGCTTATTAATCAAGCCTAATTTCTGCGTTTCAATAACTGAGGGGGACATCAGATAGCCGAGAGAGAGAGAGAGAGAGAGAGAGAAAGAAAGGGAGGGGCAGATAGACAGCAAACCTTGGGACTGTGCAGATAGGAGAGGTATTTCAGTTTGCCAGAATGTCAACATGCTTCAGGGAAAAGCAACTGAGAAGCAGAGAGAATGTTTAAGTGTTTTTAGGGTGCATGTTTACTGAATTTGACATTTGGTTGAGATATCTGGGAATTGCACATTTTAAATTCTTTGTGGTTGTGGTATCATTTCTGTTTGCCTAATTTTTTTTAAGTTTTTGATTTTTTTTTATGTGAATCACAGTCCTTGGCTTTTGTAGCCTTCTGCCCTGGGTGGCTTGTATTTTTGACTTGAATGCATTGTTCATTTTGACAAATTATTAGTTTTGTTCAGAATTCTTGCTAATTAAAGTTGATATATATAATAACTTGAGAGTAAAAATATTGTTTGCTACTAGTTATTGTTGCTCTTTTCATTGTGGTTGATTCCTGGCATAATGGCTTTGTTATTTATGCTAACACATTTAGGTTCTAGATATCTTGCTAGTATGCAAAAGATTGCAGAATTCTTTGCAGGTATAGATGGGAGTGGGAAAGGAAAACATTATTCATTTAATCTCAGGACCTGGAATTCAAAGTGTAGAGATAGTTTCCAAGAACTTTGTATAGTGGAAAGAAGGCTTATCCCACAGCCAGCCAGCCAGTGAGATTTGAGTGACAGATGTGACTTGTCACTCCAAGCTGAATGAGCGTGACCATGCGACTTTAGCTCTGTGATCTACAGTTTGCTTTCTGTGAAATGGGGATACTGCTACCAAAAGGGCGGCTGGGACAAGTAGGAGACCTAATGTAGTTCCTGGCACATCTTAGCCGATGAATGGTGGCATCTGAGACTTCTCCAGAATGAGCCTTTCACATTGTTTCTGCTTTTTTTCCATCTCATCCATCAGAGTGGCTCAGGCCAGAAGGCTCCCGTTATCCTGTACTCTCTTTTTTGTTCTATCACTGCCCTGCCTCACCCAAACAGTTTGTCACAAATTCCTACGCACTTTTCTGGTGAAATCTCTCTCGAACCTGTCTGATTTTTCAGTCTCCATTATGCTACCATTCTTGGTCAGGCCACAATTATCTTTCCCAATTGCACGTGCTCTGCACCCATTCTGATCTCTTTTCCCATGCATCCTGAAAGAAAGAGATGTCATTTAGCTGTTTAAAGCTCTTAGGAAGCACATTTATACTTGGGATAAAATACAAAATCTTCCACGGGCACAAGGTCCTGTGTTGTTTGGCCCATGCATGCCATCTTCATCTCTTGTCAGCCACATTGGCAGTTGCCCAGCAGACCCCCCTGAGGGCTGATGCCTGGGCTGTTGTTTAATGACCATCTCCTTGAGTAAGTTCTTGGTCTGGATGCTGGTTCAAATATCCTTCTATAAAGTCTTCTCTGAGAAGGCCATCCTTAGCATCATGTAATTAGAACCTCTTTGTTTTTCTCCCTAACAGCACAATCACCTTTTCCCTTAGTATTTTTCACAATTTATAATTATATTATTTAATTGCTTGATGTTTCCCTCTTGCCTTGAGGGCAGGAAAATGCCTGGTTTATTTGCCAGTCTATACCCACAGCCTGGGGGTGGGGGGAGTGTGTGTTCTGTGCGTATGTAGTGGGTGCTCAGTAGTTGCTGTTGTAGTGAGTAAGATAGTACTGCCAGTTTATATTTTGTTTTGGGTGCCTTATCACTGTCAAATCTGCTTTTCATAACAGAAAAACCAGACTGATACTCTCCTGTGTTCCTTTTTTGCTGGTTTGATGTATAATATGAAACAGCCTTTGCAGATGTACAGTAAAATTAATACATTTGCGCTCCGTGGAAAAACTTATAGTAATAAATTGAGACTCCTTTTAATTAGCGTTACCCTTGTGATTTTTCTGGTGTGGATAATCCTTTTTTCTAAGTACATCATTAAAATAATTATGCTTTTTTCATCAGCACAGGATTACTGAAAGAAAAAAAATCTTACCCTGTCATTGTTTTACACGTCACGTGATAACATGTTACTCAGCAGCTATTGGTTGCTCGGTGCGAGATTTGAAAAGAAGGCAGGGGAGACTGGAGTAGAAAAAGGAGAGTTACTGCTCTGAGGAGTTCAGCACTGTCCAGCTGTTGGTGTGACTTGCATAAAGAGCTAGGTTTCATTTGACCATTGGTTAAGGTACAAGAGCCCTATAGTTGTTTAAAAATGGGAGCCACCTAGAGGTCTGGAAGTTCTTTCTTCCCTGTCTCACCAAAGCATTTCTTGTCTCAGCCAAAAAAGTCTCATGACTTTTGAAGGCCAAGGAAGGTTTAAAGCTTTGTTTGAGAATTTTTGTCATGTGGTTGCTCTTTACGCAATGTTAGTTTGATGAACTTACAACTCTGAAGTACTTACGTCTTTATTGTTAATGTTTCTAGTCTCTGTTCCTTATATAATCACTAACATTTTCTTTTGATCTGTCTTTAGGACTTTAATTTCCTTCTAGAATTTTTCCGTACACCCTTAGATGATAATTCCAATTCTTTTCTAGTTTTGTATCTTGTAGGCCGCTAGGTATACAGGGAACTTGGCAGCTGATTCTAGTTCTCTCAGGATTTATTTCTTTGTACTCAACCCCTGGGTTTCCCCCAAAAGTTATACCTCTGAGTGGTCTGGACCCTAAGTCTTTGCTGCCAGAGAAGCTGGGTGCCCTTGGGTTGGGAGAACAGGGAGGATTAAAGCAGCATTTTTAAGTAATATTCTTTGCCATACTCTGAGCTCAGTGTTCTCACAAAAGAGGGTTAAATACTTCACCTGCTCAAAATCGTAAGAAGGAACTTCAAGTTTTTCATACATTCACTTAACTCGAGGAAATTGTTCCTGTTATACCTCATTTTCCCAGCCTTTATTTTCTAGACAGGAAGGTGTGACAAAATTGAGATGTCCTCCTTTACCGTGCCTTGGTGCTTATCTGGACCTGATTTCACTTGTATAAAAATACCGGGACAGTGGCCAGAGAGGGGCTCCCCATGTGATTGGACCCTGTGTTCGGCCTCTGTGCCCCCGGGACATTTGCGTCTTGAGTAGCCACCACTGTGGAGGAAAAGAAAGTTATGGTTGGAGCCCTTGTTATTTTTTCCTTCATGTGTATATGCTTAGTAGTTACTTTAGGTGACCTTGAATAAGTTGCTTGGAGCTCTTTAGTACCAATAATATTTATTACATATTTACTTCACAGCCTTGCTTTAGGATTTAGAAAACTTATTTTTGGCCACATTCTGATATTTCACAAAGCTAATTACAGTGAACTCCAGTGCTGTCCAAGTATTATGCATTTAGAAAAATGTTTTATGAGAGACATTTGACCTTCAGCTGCACCCAGAACCAATGTCTTGCCCCCAACCGCAACACACAGAACCAAAGGACAAGGCCATAACCAGAACTTGAACATCGGAACCCTTTCAGAAGCCAAGGGATGGTTATCCAGGAAGATCTTAGACTGACACCCTTTATCATAAATGCCAAGTTCCAAGGTCCTCCAAGTAAAACGTGTCCCACCAGCAATCCGGCACCCCTGCTCCCCTAGTCCCTCAAAAACCGTTAGCCTAGTCCAGCAAGGTGGATTTGAGGCACCTTAGGTCTTCCATCTTCTTGGTTCGCACCTTCTCGACTAATAAACCTTTTCTTACTCCAAGGAAGGAAAGAAGGAGGGAAGGATTTTGTTACTCAGTGGCATATGCTTTACTCTTTGTTTTTGTAAGAAATAAGATACACAGGTAAAAACAAGAGAAGAGTTGTGATAGTTCCCACCAGGTTTAATTCATGGGGGTGATGTACCTTGTCACTCTGGTTAACTGTCATTGGCTTCTGAGAGCTAAGTCATGTTCATTTTAGACTTAAGAATTCAGAAAACTTAATACTAGAAATTTATTGGGAAATCACTTAAAATTAAACTGTTGTTCCAGATATAAGTATATGCAGTGAAAAAATATGTGTTCCCTTAATGGGTAGATATTGGATGGAAAAGTTAGATCTTACTGTTATTTTTGCTTAACATTTTTGAATTCATTTATACTTTGTAAAACATCGCTCTAGAATTACTATTTCAGGATAGGGTGAGTGTGTTTTACAACGTTTAAGGTAAAATTTGGCCGTTTCTAAAGCAAGTTTGATACCCGATGCCACCAGGTGTCAGGAAATCAAACCCACAGCCCTTCGGGACGATGCTCCCGCCAACTAAGTGCACTGGCCAGGGCGCTCAGGTCTCCCTTGGCATCGCTGCTCCTTCTAGCCACTTCCTTTATCCGCCATCCCCTTACAAGAGTTATCCGTGCGTAATGCTTCTACTGCTTTACCTGCCAGCTCACTCCCCAGCCAGGTACCATTTCTTAGACATGTTTCTTGCCCCAGGTACTAATATCTTAATTGCCAAAATCAATGGAAACTTTTTACCCCTAATATAACCAAAGCCTTTTGTAGCATTTTACACTGTTGGGCTATTTTTCCCTCTGTCCTGAAACATCTCCTTCTTGGCTTCCTGTCACCGTTCTGTGGTCTTTCGTTCATTCAAAAATGAACTATTTGCCTTTCCATTCATGGGGCTATAGCAGAGAACAAAACACAGAAAATTCCTGCTCTCATAGAAAGTGTCCACTCCTGAGGGGAGTTAGATCACAAATGAAGGAGTAATTTTCCATTTTTTAAAATATGATGATGATAAATACTTTGGAGGAAAAAAATGAAGCAAGGTGGAAGAACTGAAAATGCTGGCAGTGGGAATGCAGGTGTTATTTGATACTGGATGAGCAGGAAGTCCTCCCTCGGGAGAGCTCAAACCATAACGAAGTGAAGGAGCCACCTCTGTTACTGGAGGAAGTGCTCTCCACAGAGAGGAGCTGGTGAGTGCAGAGGCCTCGGGGCACAGGTGTGCCCACATCGCGGCAGTCAAAGCCATGAGGTTGGGGGCCACGTGGGGCAGCAGCAGGCGATGAGGTAGCAGGGGCCCCTATTCTAGGGCCTAGCTGTGGCAAGGATCTTGGTTTTTACTCTTAAGTGAGAAGACAGTTGTGGGCCTTAAAGGAATGGGTGAATTGGAGGGTAGTATGGCCTATTAGGCAAGAATGTGAACTCCGGAGCTGGCTGCCGGGGTTTAATCCCTGCCCTGAACTCACCGGCCCTCTGACCATCGAGTAGTTAGTTGTGTAACTGCCTTCTGCCTCATCGGTAACATGGGAATAGCAGTGATATGTATCTCATAGTGTTGTGAAGGTTACAGGAGTTAATATTTGTAAAGAACAGAGCATGGCAGGTAGACAGTATTTAAAAAGTATAGTGCTTGTTAAATAAAATTAGTAAAATTGAAAAGCCTCACTTTGCTGCCCTGTGGAAAGGGCTTGTAAAGGAGAATTAAGAATAGAATTAGGAAGCCAAGACATACAAACAACCTAAGAATCCATCAGTGGGTGAGTGGATAAAGAAAATGTGGTTTATATACACAATTGTACACTCAGCCAGAAAAAAAAAAAAAGAAGGAAATCCTGCCATTTGCAACAACCTGGATGGACCTTAAGGGCATTACACTAAGTGAAATAAGTCAGAGAAAGACAAACACCACATAATCTCACTTATATGAGCAATATTTAAAAAAGCAAACAAAAAACCACTGAGCTCATAGATACAGAGCACAAACTTGTGGTTGCAAGAGGCCAGGGGCTGGGGAGGAGGAGTATGGCTAAAAAGATACAGACTTCCAGTTTTAAGGTAAATAAGTCCTGGGATACAATGTACTCCATGGTGATTTTAAAAAGATAATAACTAGAAGCAGGAAGACCAGTTAGGCAATTGCAGTGATTCACACAGGGGAGGGCTTAGACTCCGTGCTAGTGGTGGAGGTGGGGGTGACCTGTCGACCCAGGGATTAGCTCTGCTTTTCCTCCCATCTCTGATTTTTCTAAGACTTCTTTGATGCCTCCTTCTCTCCTGTTTGACCAGGGGTTCTCAAACACAGCACTACTATTTGGGACTATGTGGGGGCATTTTTTGGTTGGCACAGAGACTGGGCTGTGGATATTTCCTGTGTTTAGTGGGCAGGGACTGGGCCAGGGTGCTCAGCATCCTGTGTGGTGAAGACTTGTCCCTTGCAATTTGCCGGTAGCATTCTGGTTGGGAAGCGCTTCTTTAGACCTTCTTTCTCACCATGTCTCCTCACTGCTCCCAAGCCCAGGATTTCTTAACCTGCAGTCCCGTGTGGGCAGCAGGTGTTCTGTAAGCTGCCTGTTATTTTTCCCAACATGTTCTTTGTTAATGTGCATTCTGAGCTGGAGGGGTGAGCGTTTTCATCAAGTTCTCAGAAGTGATCATAACCTGAGAACGTGCGAATTTCTGTTGTGAGTGGTCTCACCCACTTTCATGGGTTTTGCTGCAGCCTGTGTGGTGGTGGACTTCCATATCCATCCCGGCAGAGCTCTGTCGTCTGGCTGCTGGACCCCTTTCTGCTCAGCCAGTGCAGTGGTTCCTCTTAACTTCTCCCAGCGTCTTCCTTATTTCCTGCCAGGGTCCGCAACCCCATCATCCACCTTACTCCTGATCTTGCCTTTCTCGTGGCACCTCACCCTGACTAGTTCATTTCTCCCTTCTGATTTTACCTCCTGGACAGCTGAGGAACTCTTTCCGGCTTCCTCATTGTTTGCTACTCTAATTTAACATCTCATTTAGATTGTTGCCACTTCGCTGCCTCCCCGTCTGGTACCCATCTTTCACATGTAGCCCGATGGACTCTTAGATACACAAATCTCACTGTGTCGCTGACTTGCTAGAACCTCAACGCTGACACACCACCTCTGAAACCTGGCACTGGTTCCCATCCTGGGCTGGCTAGGTGGCCGTCCTGCCTCCCTGCTTGGCTGCCCTCCAGCTCTCTTTCCTTACTCATCCTCCTGTGCCAGGCTCTAGCAAGACTAAATAAGCTGTTTCGTGAGTTGATGCTGAAACATCTAAACATGCTATTGGTCACACGAAAAAGATGGTTCAGCCTCCCCCTTACCTACCGAAATACTCAGTATTCTAAAACACAGCCTGGCTCTCCCCTCTTCCTGCAGGAGGAGCACGCTCCCTTAGGGGTCTCCATTTGCCTTCTTCTGTACCACGTACAGGCATAAGTCACTTCTCCCTCTGCATTTTAATTTCCGAAGCTCTCTGCTTCATATAAGTGAGCTTCTGAGAGACTCTTCTTAACCTCATTTGTTCACAAGATCAAAGTGACTAAGAGGACTTTAAGCTTGTAGTCCCCCGATGCAGTTCAAGGAGTGGAAGTTGGTTCTTTGAAGCTTTATAACTAGTTCTGCCCTTGCTGCTGGATGTTCTGTAGGGCAGCTTTCCCCTGAAGTGGAACAACTCTGTCTACAGTAAAAATCTCGAGGCAGGCAGCTCCTCCATGGTTTCCTCAGAGCCCTGGGGAGCCCCTTAGTAGCTCTTGGTGTCCAAGTTCATTCCTCACCACTTGAACTGCAAGAGTGGGCTCAGCCCTGGCTCTGCTCAGCCTGTCTGTTCTAGAACAATTTCCTGGCCTTCTTAACTAACGTTGGGCCAGGTTTCCACCTTTGGCCCCAATCATCCTGTTGTGTATTCAAAATGGAAAAACTTAGGGAGATCCCTCTTCTCTGTCCCGGCTGATTGTTACTGCGAGGTTGTGATCGGTATAGTTAGTCTTTTTCACCCTCAGCCTCATTCATCTTTTGCCCTTCAAGGTTCTTCCCAGTCTTCATATTCCAAAGGAAAAAAAGAAACAAAAAATATTTTTCACCACTCTCAACTGTTTGAATAAGCTGTCCTTTCATTTCTATCATAATGGCGTGTCTCTCTTTTATTAGCACTTTAAACATGTACCATAATTTTGCATTACCAGGTATGGTGTGATTAGTAAATGTTTGTAAACATATTTTAAGCATTTTAAATGCAGCAAGCACATTCAGCCACAGCCTGAGGAACATGAGGGCACCCACCAGGCAGCGAGTTCAGAGTCTGGCCCTAGGACAGGTATTCGTTCCTGTCTGTGTACTTGTGATCTGGAAGTTCAGGAGCAGGGGAGTCAGGGTTTGTCTCACAGCGCCCTTCCTGCTGGACTGGAGAGCAGGATTCATATTTCATTGTCCACCAGCTCTTAGCTCTTTGACGGCACGGATTTATCTGATTTTCATTGTATCCTTGGGGTGTGGCACTATTAGTTGTAGAGTAAGTTACTGTGCTGGCGAGTACTTGTATCCTCAAGGGGAGCCCGGCGAAACTGCCTCTAAACATCTAGCTGTGTAGACTAAACAAAGAGTTTGGAATATAGCTGACTGAAACATTCATGTTGCATGGATGACGGAGGTGATACTGAAATCTAGACTGTTAGGAACGTCAGTTTTACTCGGCTTCTGAAAACACTTCAGTAAACAGTAAGTACCTGCCGTGTTCAGGAGTCGGTTCTGTGGTGGATACCAGGAGAGGTGATGTGCTTTGTGGCTCTGGAAGGCTTATAATTGAGCAACGAGGATGCAGTAAATATATAAATAATTACATATGGAAGAGCATGCTATAATATGTAATTACATAAAACAGTATGAAAAGAGAGTGGCTAAGTGATTTAAAGGGTAAAAGTATTCCCTACATCAGTACTTACCATAATAAACACTGGAGGCATCTAAATGGTTGATAGCAGTTAAGTAAAGCAGGGTATAGGCACCAGATGGACTGTTACACAGCCATTAAAAATAGGAAGAATTTACAGTGATTTAGGTAAATGCATATGCTTTTATGTTAGGTGAAG
The DNA here is from genome assembly GCF_014824575.4 of Sturnira hondurensis. Lineage (NCBI taxonomy): Eukaryota > Metazoa > Chordata > Mammalia > Chiroptera > Phyllostomidae > Sturnira > Sturnira hondurensis. Next base: position 2,497,360 of record NW_028094426.1, on the reverse strand, counting down.
TATCAGAATATAAACTTAGATACACGTTGTGATCACAATTTTTTTTAAAGAAACCAGCATAGCAAGAAGGAAAAAAAGCACCAGGAAGAAAATACACCAAAATATAACCACTGCATCTGACTTCAAGTATATATTACATGTGTTTGTGTCTTATGTGTATCTACATGCATGTGTATGTAGCGTGGGGCAAAAGTAGGCTTATAGTTGTTCCTATAGGAAAATAATACAATAATTGCATTATTTTAAGTAATAATATAAGAATAAACTCTGGCTGGCGTACTCATAACCGTAAACCTACTTTTCCCCGCCACATATGTGTGTGTACATATCATAATTATACACTTCACTGAATTTTCACACACTGAACATACTCATACAACAAGTACCCAAGTTAATAACTGAAACATTACCCGCATTCCCACGGGCCCCTCATGCTGCTGACTCTGAAGGCATTCTGTAGTCTGGGCATCATGTAAGTGGAGTCACACAAAATACACTCTTTTGTGTCTCATTTTTCACACTCCACATTGTCTGATTCATCCATATTGTTTATAGTTGTAGATTGTTCTTTTTATTACGAATGACTTAGTCTTATGCTTTCATATTCGTAATGTTTTCAGAGTTTTCCATAATGAGCATGCATTTTGTAATCAGAAAAAGATTTTTTTTAAGAGGCAAAGGCCAGTTTATTTGTAAAGTGCTTGACTAGATTCAGGTGGCCACTTTGGCTGGACCTGGGACTGTGCTGAAACAGACGCGCTGTGGTGCGGTGCAAACTCAGCGAGCGTCAGGAGAGCAAGATTCTATCTGCTTTGCCATTTAGTTGTCATGGGACTGTGGACACATGCTTTTTAATCCCTTTGATCTCCGGTTTGCTCACCCATTGGTCAGCTGGGTATGATGGTATCATCCTTAGATGATACTGGTCATGAGGATTAACTTGAGATAGTGAATCTGGGAGAAGGTCTGCCATATGGTGAGATCCTTTATTTAAAAATCAGAGTTAGAGAGGATGGGTGATCAGGGAGGAAGGTTAATATCCAGAGGCCATTAATTTCCTCTGTGAAGTGAGAGGTGATGGTTATTTGTAAATGAAAGCACATAGTTTTGAGGTGGGGGTTTGAGCAAAGCAGAGAAGCTTTTCGGGCAGCCCCTCAGTGCCCAGTGAGAAAGGGCCCTGGGGGGATAGGAGGGAGAGGTCAGCGGTGTTAAGGGCCCGTCTGCATTTGGACCGTAACGTCAGGGTAGTGTGTTGGTTTTCCCACCAGAATATTTGTTTATTATGTTTCAGTTGGACTAATATTAAACTGACTTTTTCCTGGTCATACCAATGAAATGGAAGAGGCAGACACAGAAAGAAAAGGAGGAAAGCCCAGCTGACGCGTGAGACTTGCCACGGCTAGTCTGCCCAGACAGCGCTGTTTAAAGGAAGCCTCTGACTTAAACCGAGAATGGGAGTGTTCCGGGAGTCCCTGGTGATCTGGAACCTAGGTCGTTTTCCAAGGACCTTTACAGTAACAGGGAGTGCTGAGATTTTAGTCTAGACCACAAACATCTACAAAACATGCAGGGAACTTCTACTAATATTTTTTAGCTCTGCGAGTCCTAGAATCACTAGCAGTTTAAACTGTTTTAGATCCTTTAAATAGTAAAGGGCTTGATGGGCCAGCCTGTAACCCCATTCATGGCTGGTATTGTTTCTGTGGGAAAATCACTCAGGTGCATTGAAAGCTGCGGGGGGTGCACTCCAGCCTTGCCCGCCTCTTCCAGATGCGGTGATGGGTAAGCACTCCCTCCTGAACCCAGTGTGGAGAGGTTGGCTATTTGTGGGTAAATGATGGTAGGAGATTGGGCCATGCCTTTTCTCATCATTGATCCATTCAGACAGTATCTGTTGAGTGCCTGTGGGCTAGATACTAAAACAATTTTTTTCTTAAGTCTTATCTCACCCTGGCGGGGTGGCTCAGTTTGTTGGAGTGTCGTCCAGTACGCCAAAAGGTTGCGGGTTCGTGTTGTCAGGGCACATACAGGAGGCAACCAGTCAATGTTTCTCTCTCACATTGATGTTTCTCTTTCTGTCTCAGCATGTCCTCTAATGAGGATTTTAAAAAAAGTCTTATCTCCCAGATACTTTGTACCTGGGCCAGGCATTTAAAGAAATCATTTTTGGAATGTGGTAATGGGTAGATGTGGGTTCCTGGGTTGGGGTTGGAAGTGAATGCTTCTGGAAAGAGGTTTCTAAGTCTGGTGGAAGGAATTGGGAAGGTATAAGAGGGAAATTTCACTCTTAAGGTAAGACTTAAGACTGAAAAGACATTTTCTGGGAGCATAGTTACTCCACACAGACAGAACAATAGGCTCAAAGCCAGAGTATCTAAGGGAGAACCTGGTCTGTTGCAGAATGACAAACAGTCTCGCTATCCCTAAAGTTAGAGATCACTGAAGTTAGCAGCGGGTTGGGGAAGTGGCCGAGCCAAGCTGCGGAATAACTCCCCGCTCTTTCCCCACCCCGGAAAGGATATCACATTGTCCTACAGTGTGTTTAGTTTTTCACTGATTGGTTGTGAGAAACAGTTTTTCTGTCTCTGTCCTGCATCAGGATTTCTGCTTCTTCAGACTTTACACTAGGAAATGTTGAGATTGCTTTGTAACTAGGTGGAGCTTGGAGTATTGCTCAGTGTCTTCCAGCTCAGTGTGTTGAGATCTCCTTGTTTATAGTCAGTCCACAAACATTTATAAAGCGCATGTTATATCAAAGGAATTATTCTTGCTGTGGACAGTATTACAAAGATAGGAATTGGCCCCTGTCTTTCAAGAAGCTTGCAATCTAGCTAGCAAAGCAAAACTTGAACTTTCAGAAGCCCCATTATGGAAAGAAAAATAATGGCTAAAGGAAACAGGATGGGCTTGTCACTTACAAGTGTGGGAAGTAGAGAAATCTATGTAGAAGAGAGGGCACTCTCATCGAGGGCCAGAGAACAAAAAAAACTAGGACTGGTGGACAGTTGTGTAAAGGCGGGACAAGGTGAGTGTGGAACTGGAGAGAAACCACTACAACAGCAGGAGGACTGTGGCTAGCCCAGGAGCAAGGGCATGCAGAGAACCATTAGAGGGAGCTTGGTGTCTAAAGTCACTCAGTGTGGGTTATATTGCTGGGAGTAGAGACAAATGAGGCTGAAAATGTGGCTGGGGCCAGGTGGCAAGGGTCTTAAATGCTACACTGAGGAATTTGGACTTTATTCCAAGGCACTAAGCTTTTCTGAATGAGTCTTCCACTTGTCTTCTTCTCCAATCCAGGCCCCTGCTGTCTTTGGTCTCTCAACTGCTGTGCTCAGAACAGGCCCATGAAATGTACCTTATCCTGACATCTTGTTTCAGAGACTCTCCTGGTATAGCACATATGACCAAGAAAGTTGTGATTTGGGTCTAGACTCTTTGGATGATTCCTTAGTCAACAGCTTAATCCTTTAAGGAGAACCGATTCTCCTTGCCTTAGATTTTTGCAGCACACTAGTCAGTTTTTCAACCACTTTTGTGTCATTATATAATTTGGTTGGGAATGATCAGATGAAAAGGGGTGCTGTAATAAACCATAGTTCCCATAGCGGTAGGATGTGGGACGAATACTGTGACACCCCTTGGTTTAGAATCCTCAGTGGCTCCCTGTCCACAGTAGGATCAGGCCTGAAGTCCTCTGGCCTTTCTGTCTCTGAGTGAGTGTGGAGTCTGAGGCATTTCTCAAGTCTGATAAACAAAGACACAGAAGAGAACACAGACAAAAGCAAGTGCTTGTTTATCGGCACTGAGGGAATGCAGTCTGACAGCATTATATGGGTGGCGGTAAATTTCAAGTCTTTCATGGAAATGAAGATGGAACTCTTCTAAAATTCTGTTTAAAAAAACACATAGTAGACTTCAGTTGAATATACTGAAGAGCATCTGGTAGAGCGAGCTGATCTGGAAAACTTGTTCAATTTTTAAGGTCAAATCAAGTTATTTTTAAGCTCCTAAATGACTGGGAGTAGGCCTCAGTAAAATACTGTTGTGTATCTGAAGTCAGACTGGCCAACCTCACCTGTCCAATAAGAGTACCTGCAGTGGTGGGTGATGTTTGTTTTGGTTAGGTGGGACATAACGCTGTAATACTAACAATGGAATTAAATGCAGTGTTCTATTTAGAGAAAGGAAACCAAAGACTTCCCTCACATGTTCTGTTTTAAGAAAAAGCACACACATATGTACAACAAAATGGGCAGTAATTTGGGATTTTAAAAAAAGTAATTTAAATAAATGCAGTAATTTGTGGATGAAAGGGATACTGTAATAAACCATAAATTTCTAACTGAGCAGGTCATGGTGGGTAGTCACACCTCATGCCTGTAACTTCTTTAGTGAAAGGTTTTTAAGCCAGCCCTGTCCATTGTTCTTCTGTATCTAAGTTAAGACACCTTAGAGATGCCAAAGGTAATACCCCTTAAAGGCATAACCAACCTCTGGAGAGAGTGCACAATCTTAACTACCCTGTAACCCAACCATGGCCTTGCTTTCTCCCACCTATGTATAATCTTTTTAAAATTACCTTCTTAATTGCAACTGCGTAAAAGAAGCTGCAAACTGCCCTTCTGCAGAGCATTTAAGAGCTCGCTTTCCTTCACTGTCTTCTTTTCTTAATAATATATTTTATTGATTTGCTATTCCATCTGTCCCATTTCCCCCCACCTTCACTCCCCTCCACCCTGCACACTCAGATAAACTCACAAAAATTCTCCACAGGTTTCAGACACTTGTACTTCCTGTCTAGGGTGGGGAACACCCTTCCTCCCTAATCATTTCTGTGCCTTCATTAAAGCACCTTTTAAGAAATGAAATTGTTGCCCTGGCTGTTCTAGCTCTGTGGATTGAGTGCTGGCCTGTGAACCAAAAGGTCACCAGTTTGATGCCCAATCAGAGCCCATGCCTCGGTTGTGGGCAGGGTTGTAGGCAGGGTCTCCAGTTGAGGATGAGCAAGAGGCAACTGATTGATGTATCACTCCCACATTGATGTTTCTCTTCCTCCCCACCTTCTCTCTAAAAATAAATAAATAAAATCTAAAGGAAAAGAAGAAGAAAAAAGAAATGAAATTGTTGCCTAAATGAGAACCCAGGAAATCATCAAGGGTGTCTGGAAATGTTGGGGGTCCCTTCTCATTGACTTCCCCTGAGGCCTCAGATATCCTCACTCTATTCAGTGGTCATGTGATAATAGCTGAACTTATTTCTTGTGCGTGTAGTCATTTTGTTACTTACTCTTTAAAAAAAAGAAAATAATAACTTTTTAAAACTTGAAATAAATTCCATAAAGAATTTATTTTGTTTTCTTTTCCCCTCTGGCTCACTATTGGTTTTCTTTTATTTCGGGTTTGTTGATTTAAATAACTAGTGGATATTATGTGCAAGGCTGTGCTAGGTAGATCCTTGACCCACATTTTCATTTAATCTTCACAACTCTATAAGGTGAGTTTACTCATTTTATGAATGAGAGATTTTTCTGAACTACCGAAAGTTAACCAAGGACCCAATGGGAAAAGCTGGTCTCAGAGTAAGAGGACAAGAGAGGGGGGAAAAGCAGAGAGGAGGGAGAGCAGTTGGTACGTGTGAGGCAAAGAGTGAGACATCCCACAGATCAATCAGCCACAGGCCCCGAGGCTCTGGGTATACAATGCCCTTGTCAGGGATCTGTTTGGCCTTCCCTGTGTATGGGGTGTATGTGTTTGTTTACAAGTGCTTTATGACAGTGTTTGCAAACTCTTTACAGCAGGAAGGCAGATGGCAGTAAGGGGCGAAGTGGGTTGGGTGTAAAGGGTGAGTGGTTAGGAAAGTGGCAAATTAGAGAGTCTCAAATTACCTGCCGGGGGCGGAGCCCACTCCGCTCCCACTGATGACTGACCTTAGGAAAGGTGGGTGGACCAGCGTATGGCAAATCTTCAGTGTGTGCATGTGTGTGTGTTTTCAGAGAAGCCTATGTCTGAATTTTGGTGGTGATTTCCATCCTTTTAAAAACATCAAAAATACTATGGTGGCTAAACAAAACAACAGTAGGTGGATTTGTTTACTTAGTAGGTGGCGTAGTATTAAGTTCTTAAGCTTGTGAGAGAGAATTTCTTGGTTACCTAGTAGCCTCAGCCAGCTTCTACTAAACAGGCAAGGGTGGTAGTTATAAATACCCTGAGTTTAATTTTTTCATAAAAGGAGATGTAGATGTCAGACAATTTTGATAGTCTCATTGCAATAATTTAAACTCAAGCTAATTTAAAAATTATTAAATGAGATATTTCAGTTTGGTGAGTTTTTGTATAATTTAAAATCCATTAAAACTGTCATTTTAAGAATGAGGGATATCAATAACCAAGATCAGAGCAGAATTAAATGACACAGAGACCAAAAGCACAATTCTAAGGATCAGTGAATCCAGGAGCTGTTTTTTTGAAAAGATAAACAAAATCAACAAGCCTTTAGGCAGGCTCATGAAGCCTCTCTCTTTTTTTCTCATCAAGAAAAGAAGAGAGAGGACCCAAATAAACACAGTCAGAAATGAAAGAGGAGAGATTACAATTGACACCACAGAAATGCAAAGAATTGTAAGAAATTACTATGAAGAACTATGTGCCAAGAAATTTGAAAACCTAGGGGAAATGGACAAATATCTAGAAAAATATAATCTTCCAACACTCAGTGAAGAAGAAGTAGAAAGCCTGAACAGACCAATAACAGCAGATGAAATTGAAGCAGTAATCAAAAAACTCCCGTCACACAAAAGCCTGGGACCAAATGGTTTCTCAGGAGAATTCTACAAAGCATTTAAGGAAGAGCTAACCCCTGTCCTTCACAGACTATTCCAGAAAGTCCAAAATGATGGAAGACTCCCAACCTCTTTTTATGAAGCCACCATCATCCTAATCCCAAAACCATATAAAGACACAACAAAGAAAGAAAACTTCAGGCCAATATCACTGATGAACATAGGCGCTGAAATTCTCAACAAAATATTGGCAAATCGCATCCAACAGCACATCAAAAAGATCATACACCACGACCAAGTGGGATTCATCCCAGGGATGCAAGGATGGTACAATATTTACAAATCAGTAAATGTAATACATCACATAAACAAAAGCAAAGACGAAAATCACATGATCATACTGATAGATGTGGAAAAAGCTTTTGATAAGGTACAGCACCCATTTATGATAAAAACAGTCAGCAAAGTGGGAATAGAGGGAGCATTCCTCAATATAATAAAGGCCATATATGAGAGACATATGGCCAACATCATACTCAATGGGCAAAACCTTAAATCTTTCCCACTAAGACCAGGAACAAGACAAGGTTGTCCATTTTCACCACTTTTATTCAGTATAATATTAGAAGTTTTAACCACAGTGATCAGACAAAAAAAGGAAATAAAAGGCATCCAAATTGGAAAGGAGGAAACAAAACTGTCACTGTTTACAGATGACATGAGTGTGTACATGGAAAATTCTATAGACTCCATCAAAGAACTGCTTGAGCTAATAAATGAATTTGGCAAGACAGCGGATACAAAGTCAATATCCAGAAATCAAGAGTGTGTTTGTATACCAACAATGAAACAGCAGAAGCAAAAATCAAGAAAAAAATCCCATTTGATATAGCAAGAAGAAAAATAAAATACCTAGGAATAAACCTAACCAAGGAGGTAAAAGACCTGTATGCAGAAAATTACACAACACTGAAGAAAGAAATCAAGGAAGACACAAACAAATGGAAGGAAACATATACCGTGTTCATGGATTGGAAGAATTAACATCATCAAAATGTCCATACTACCCAAAGCAATTTACAGATTCAATGCAATACCTATTAAAGTACCAAAGGCAGATTTCACAGACACAGAACAAACACTTCAAAATTTATATGGAACCATAAATGACCCCGAATACCAGCTTCAATGTTGAGAAAGAAGAACAAAGTAGAAGGGATCACAATACCTGATACCAAACTGTATTACAAGGTATCAAAGGTACACTGTAATCAAAACAGCCTGGTACTGGCATAAAAACAGGCACATAGACCAATGGAGTAGAACAGAGAGCCCAGAAATAAACCCAAATTTCTACAGCCAATTAATATTCGACAAAGGGGCAGTAACATAAAATGGAAGAAAGACAGCTTTTTCAACAAATGGTGTTGGGAGAACTGGACAGCTACATGCAAAAAAATGAAACTTGAGCACCAACTTACACCATACACCAAAATAAATTCAAGGTGGATAAAAGACTTAAATATAAGCCGTGACACAATTAAAGTCCTAGAGGAGAACATAGGCAGGAAAATCTCAGATATTTCATGCAGCAACATTTTTACTGATATGCCCCCTAGAGCAAGGGACATAAAGGAAAGAATAAACAAATAGGATCTCATCAAAATTAAAAGCTTCTGCACAGCTAAAGAAAACAGTACTAAAATAAAAAGAGAACCAACTGTATGGGAAAACATATTTGCCAGTGATACCTCAGACAAGGGTTTAATCTCCAAAATATACAAAGAACTTACACGACTCCACTCTAAGACAAGCAACCCAATTAAAAAGTTGGCAAAGTACTTGAACAGACACTTCTCCAAGGAGGACATACAGAGGATCCAGAGTCACATGAAAAGATGCTCAATATCTCTAGCTATCAGAGAGATGCAAATTAAAGCCACAGTGAGATACCACTTTACTCCGGTCGGAATGGCTATCATAAACAAAGCAACAAACAACAAGTGTTGGAGAGGTTGTGGACAATAGGGGACCCTAGTGCACTGTTGGTGGGATTGCAAACTGGTACAACCACTATGGAAAACAGTATGGAATTTTCTGAGAAAACTAAAAATGGATCTGCCTTTTGACCCAGCAGTTCCACTGCTAGGATTATATCCTAAGAACCCTGAAATACCAATCCAAAAGAACCTATGCACCCCAATTTACAATAGTCAAGTGCTGGAAGCAACCTAGGTGCCCAACAGTAAATGAATGGATCCAAAAACTATGGTACATTTACACAATGGAATTCTATGCAACAGAAAGAAAGAAGGAGCTCCTACCCTTTGCAACAGCATGAATGGAACTGGAAAGCATTATGCTAAGCGAAATAAGCCAGTTGGTGAAAGACAAATACCATATGATCTCACCTTTGACAGGAACCTAAACAACGAAACAAACAAGCAAGCAAAATATAACCAATGACCCTGAAATACAGAACAGGCTGACAGTGACCAGAGGGGAGAGGGGAGGGAATTTCAGTGGAAAAGGGGAAGAAGGGTTTACAGGAACGAGTATAAAGGACACATGGACAAAAACTAAGGAGGGTGGAAATCGGAGGGGGGTTGGGAGGGAGGTGGGGAGGGCTGGGGGGTGAGCTAGGATGGGAGTAAAAGACAGAAAACTATACTTGAACAACAATTAAAATAAATAATTTTTTTTAAAAATGAAGGATATCAAACTACTTGCTTTAAATAACTATATTAAACATAGTATTTTGAGTGGTGGTGTTGAAGGGCATGATAAAGCACATTGTGTTATAAATTTAGATTTCATCCAGTGGAGAATAGGCAGTGGATAGGTACTTTTTATGGGCAGTAAGGAGATGGGGCACTTGCTTTATTAAAATAAAATAGAGGTGTATTGTTAGAGTGAGATATACCCTGGTAACCAGATCAGTCCTAGTTCACTCCTGTTGCTCTAGTGTAATAATAGGACCTTTCCTTTCAGATGATAAAGTGTATGGTCACCCTATGTGATGTTAACATTCTTCTAGTTGCTGACCCCTTTCGCATGGCAGGCATGCTGCATGACCTTGGTGCTGCTGGTAAAGTTAATCACTGAAGCGAAGACTAAAGCAGTCTTCCCCTTCTAGTGACTCTCAGTTTTTTCTAAAGGATCTTTGCTGTTACTGTCAGGCTTTTCCTTGTCAGCACCATAAAAAGCATGATGGACTATTTCTGTATCATAGTTTTCAAAGCCATCCTTGTTGTTCACTTTAACCCACTCTTACTGCTACAAAAATTTACTTTATGGTATGTAAGGGAGGCATAGCAACACCATCTTCTAGGATCTGTGGGTAAATACCAAGGAGCACAATTGCTGGATCCTGTGAAAAGAGTACATTTAGTTTTATGAGAAAGTGGCTAACTGTCTTTTATTTTGCATTCCCATCAGTGGTCAATGCAATTTCCTGATGTTCTGCAGTCTTACCAGCATTTGGTGGTTGTCAGTGTTTTGGATTTTGGCCATTCTAATGTGTGTGTTAGTATCTGCATGTTTTAATTTGGATTTCCCTGATGATATATGATATGAAGCATCTTTTCATATATTTGTTAGGCATTTTCACATAAAAATACTCTTTTCACTGGGAAAGAAGTGGTATTATCCTCACCTTACAGATGTAGAATTTAGGGAGGGGTGGCTCAAAACTGTATTTCAGGGGGAGAAAGGGCAGCTCTGAGTCGTGGCCAGAGGCAGTGTGGCGGCTGGTTGGGAGCACAGAGGGCAGCAGACAGGGCTGGTCCATTTTACTAGCTGGTGACCCGATCTTAGGTTATTTAATCACCCTGTGCCTCATCAGATAATGAGGAATGAATTAATATGCATAAAATACATAAAACAGTGGCTTGGCCCATAGAAAGTGCTATCTAATGAAATGTTCAGGCAAATTCTTTTTCATAACTCTGGCTTGTAGCAAGTGATTCTCCTGGTCTCAGTGACCCTGTAGCAGAGCCTCTTCTCAGTCTTAAAGGGTAAAGTGGTTATATCAAGTCTGGTTTCCCCAGCATCCCAAGGTAAGAGTGGCCTTCGTGGTCTTTGTTTATCAAGTCATCCTCCTCCAAGATCCTGCATCTCCCAGGAACATAAAGGTGTTGCCAATGCTAGTTATTGAAAAGATACACCAGGTGTCCCAGCAGCTCTGCACCCGAGGCTCGAAGAAGTCATGACTGTCCCAAATCCACTTTCCAGCAGTGATGGCATGTTTTTTGTTGTCTATGCTACCTTCAGAACATGTAAAAGAAAAGGCCAGTGTTCTTTTTGGAGACTTGATTGCATACAGTGAGAATGAATTTACATTTCTTATGTCAGTGGATGGTTGCTGGCACCAATTCAACACCAACAGTAATCCATAATTTGGGGCACAGTGAAGAAGGAGACTTTATTCAGTGCAAACAGTTCAATTGTGATATAGCACAGCTCTGAGGCGGCCCTGCTCTGCTCCACCTGCTCCTCTAAACGCCACCCTGGCTTGTTCTGCACCTCACCTGTGTGCTTCACTCTGCCTACTCTGCTTCAGCAAGACTTTAGTATTTTGCTTCCAGCCAAGGAAATGCAGTCTTCTCTCCTCAGTGCAAAGAGAACATGTGGTCCCTGAGCCAGAGGGGAGTTGTCTTAGATAGAGAGAAGTCCTACTTCTGATTCATGATTGGTCTGTCCTCATGCAAATGAGGACTCCAAATCCTCAGTTTGATTGGTCCTCACTGCCCTCATTGGTCATAATAGAACTGTTCTGGTTGGTTAGTGAAGATGCTGATATGGCTATAGTTGCATCCTCTGATTGGACAGGGAATGCTTCAGTTCTGTTAGTTGATATACAATTTCTGGATCTCCTTTGTTGACTCAGATGGTGGGACTACAGTGTAGGTAGGCAGTGCAGTGCAGGAGGCAGGTAGTTCAGTGCAGACTCCTCCCTAAAGTGTGACGTGCGTAAGATGCCCCTATTTAGAAATGGCAGCTAGCCCTGGCTGGGTAGCTTAGTTGGTTAAGTATGGTGGTCCCCATACGCCAAGGTCCCCTTCAGGGCACCTGCAAAAATCAACCAATGAATGCATAAATTAGCAGAATAACAAATTAATGTTTCTCTCTCTCTTTCTCTTTTTCCCCCTTCCTACCCTCTCCCTTCTTTCCTATCTCTAAAAATCAATTTTTAAAAATTAAAAAAAAAATAGCTGCTAGACCTTGTTTTGTTGTTGTTGTTGTTGTTTGTTTGTTTTTAATTTGAGCCCAATTAGCCACCAGGATCCCTTAGTAGGTATCTTTTTTCTCAGCGTTCACACTGGTGTAGGCTGGACCGTGGAGGCTCATGGTTCCATGTGCTCTTTGGAGCCTGTGGTGTGCAGGCCGCTGTCAGTTTCCACATCATGCTAGCGCAGCCTGCCTCTTCTGTGAGGACCTCTGCTGGCCCTCCTCCTATCCCAGTTTCTCTCTAAATTGTGCAGGGGTTAGACATCCAGACATCCATTGGCTTCTTCCATGTGTTTCCCACACTTTTGACTTATTTCCCTTCTGTTTGCTTGAATCACTTTACTTCTTATCTCACCGCCCTTACTTATCTCACACATTGGCCCTTATGTGTTTATGCCATTTTTCCTGTCTGGGGGGTCAGGAGTGGACTCTTGGCTTTTAGAGCCATTGGTAAGCAGTAAACTGGTGTGAACTGACCGAAATCCATGATATACCACGTGACCTATTCATTCTTGCCTCTTAGCTTTCTTTTGAACATTATTAACACAAATTGAACATTATTAACACAGCATTACAGTCAATATCATATAATGTCAGCCAAGGTGAAAGAGTATACCAAACTAAAGCAAAAACTGTGGGAGACTACATACAATTCCAGAAACAAACTAAGGGCTTTCCTTCCTTGAGGCACTAAGACAGGAAATGATAAGGTTTCAGAAGTATGTACAGTATAATTGGCACAAGCGCCTGGCTTAAATAGTATTTAAATATAAAGATACTCTTCTTCAACTTAAGATAGCTTAGTTGCTTATGCTTTTCTGAAATGAGGACATTTATTTAAGATTAACATACATTGTGAAACACCTCAATTTAGAAAATTAGATAATTGTTTCAAGTATACTCGAATGTGCCAACATACTGTAGTAATTTTCAACTTCAGTGGTAGCATATTCTTTGCTCTATTTTTTTTGCCTTTTAAATGTATGCTAATTTTTTTCTAGCAACCCATATTTTAAATGGAGAATGAAAATCACTGTCACTTGAAATTAATTAGTATTATTTAAAAACTGAATCTCTTCCTCACATTTGAACTTACTCTTGTTTATGGTAGAGTCTTTTTAAATTTAGTTCTCTGAGACCATTAGAAAAAAAATGAGCGAAATTTTTGAGCATCCATGCAAATGACCTTGGAGTCAAGACTGTCAGTCCTGACTGCCTTGGGGTTTTTCTTACTGTCTTGTACTGAGCAGATGGCTAATGGACAGCCATAAAGAGGGATGATCAAACCTGATAAGCTAAGAAGACGTTAACTAGAGCACCTTTTAGAATTTGGGAAAATTTCCAGGGCAAGTGGTGGTCAAAATCAATATTTAGGATTTCATTTGTGTTAATACAAAAATATAACCTAAGACCACAAGTTTATTTTTTAATTAAAAATTGTTTTAATTTACAAAATTGTCCTGTCCCTCAATGAATCTTTTCTTGTATGTGGGGAGGGGAAAGAGAAATTTGCATAAGCTAACTGCCTGCATTGCCACCTGGGAAAAGAGCATGTCGAATTTATCTAGATCCTCCTCCTGGCCTTCCCTGCATGCTCACTTACCGAGTATCACTGTAAAGAAGAAGTGAGACAGGATTCATTGGTACAGTTTGGGGACAGATCTAACATGTAACACAAAACAGTGGGTGCCTCCAAAGAATCCTCTTAATACGTTTAAAGAAACTGTCCATTGAAGGACTGTTTACAACTTCATCAATTTTATTACCTTTGTAGTTTACTTCATTAAAATTAAAAAACAGTTTTTTGAATTTTTCCTGGTCTCAGAAGGCAGCTCTTTCAGGGGTGTGCCTAGCCCACCTCATTTCTTCTGCAAGTGCACAGAGCCTGGACTTTCTGGGTGACAGCAGAGACAGCTGTACAGTGTCTCCTCTGCAGAAGGAACCTACTTCCTCTTCTAGTCTTCAGGTCTTTTCCCTTCCCATTACCATCGATTTGATGTTTCCTCTTACGACTGTGGCTCAGCCACGTGTTCTCCCTTAATCACTGGACCACACCAAAGATCACACTATGCCTTTCTCAGTGCTTACTTGACGCCCCAACGTTGCATTTGTCTGGCGTATGTGCTGTAGGGAAATACAGCTTCTATTAATACAGTTATGTTTGTTTTTTAATCTATCTGCACGTAACAGTGTTGTGTGGGTTTTCTTGTTTTGATGTGACTCAAATTAGAGTGATAGCTCTTCATTACAGAAACCTAGATAATTTCATGAATATTTATCACAACTCTGAAAACAGCACTCTGGGTATGGGATATTAAAGTATTAGCCAAGGGAAGGAGACCTTATTCAAGTAATCAATGGATAGTCTAGCAAAGTTTATGAAATGCATTTTCAAACTGTTCTAAACAAAAATGATTGCTTGACTGTTTAAAAATAATGATTTTATTATTTGCTTGACTTACCCTTCTCCTTTTGCCCTTCTGATTTTCTGTATATTTGATTACAAATCATAGGGCTAACAATATATTTCAACATCTATGGTTTATTTTATAATTTTTTTGATTTATTTATTTGAGAGAGAGGCATTGATTTGTTATTCCACCAATTTATGCATTCATTGGTTGATTCTCATATGTGATCTGACCAGCAATCAGACTTGCAACCTTGGTGTATAAGGATGATGCTCTGACCAACTCAGCTACCCAGCCAGGACTCAATTCCTATGGTTTATGGATCAGTTTATTACCCAAAAGGGCAAGGTACAGGAAAGAGTATGAAAACTTATTAGAAGCAGTGCAATTTATGTGAACTAATCTGGGATGGGAGTCTGATAGGAAAAAAGCAAACACCTGAGTTCAAATCAGGGCTCCACTGCTCACTAGCCATGCAAACCTAGAAAGGTACCAGATCCTCCTGAAATGTTCGTTTCCTCATCTGCAGAATGTGTATTACAGGACTTAACCCTCACAGGGTTGTAAAAAGTGCCTGAGTCCTGCAGAGAGTGTTGCCTGGCACTAACTTACTGAGTACCTACTAATTGTTAAAGGCACTGCGTTGGGATCAAGTCACCTAATCTTTCTGAACTTCACTTCAGTTTTGCCATCTGTGTACTAGGGCTTTGGACAAGCTCAGAATTTACAGCCAATAGCAAATGTGATGAGTCATTTCACGAAGGCTCCCATCAGGATGTGCACTTGACTGCAGTGTTTTCCCCCATGTCTCCTTCATGCTTCCAAACATGTATTTGGTGTTCTTATTACCAGATATTAGTTGTGTCTCAAAATATTGCATAATTAGTGGAAAGAAACTCATATCTTACCCACCTTTATAATCCCCACTATATTTTTATAGTAAGGGCTTGGTCAGTGTTTATTGTGTGAATAATAATTTTTTATTGCCCTTGCCCTCTCCTTTGTAAACTAATATAGCTGATAACATCATAATAGATTTATTTTCACAGAAATCTTATTGTTTTAACATTTCATGTGGAATAGGTAAAGCCTAAAATACCTTTCTTACTAACACTGCAACTTGCTTTTAGCAGAGAGGTAAATTATACTCAGAGAGGTAGGATATCTGTGAGTTTTGGTATTGAAGAAGAAAAAAGGCCCTTGAATGTTCCTACTCTTTATTAGAAGAACCAGGAAAACTATAAATTTGCATAATATTCATGATTTTAGTTTATGTTATGGATACAAACAGATAGCACTTACAAAAACTTACTGTAACATTTTGTTTATAGTTGAAATTTATAGGTGCATGTTTGTACAGATTTTTCTCTTTTAAATAAAAACACGATTTTTTTAACTTTTGAACATCTCAGGGTAATAGGCTGGAGAGTAGCTGGCTTCCTTCAAGCCCCTTAGACTTTTTCTCACATGACCTACAAGGCTTAAATATCCAGCGCAGTGAGCTCTTCTCTGGTTTCTGCAGTGATGGAAATGCTACTGTTGCCCACTGATGGTCGGTCCGTCCCGTTCTGGTGGGCCTGATTTGGAGGAAGGGAGTGTACCGAATCAGCAGTTACTAAGAGACAGCTGCAAGCAAGTCCTGCTTTCTTTATTTGATTTGTGGGAAAAAGGGGGAAAATGACAATGCCTCTTGGAAACTGGAATTCATTTTGCTCTTGAGTTCTTAATCATTTCATTTTGCTAGAGTTCAGTGTATAGAAATTGCAATAACCTGTTATGTTCATTTACATCAATAACTTGTATTTGCATTTTAGACTAGTTTAAATAAAGGCTGTGTAGATAATAGATATATTAGTTATCTTTTGCTGTATAACAATTTGCCTCAAACCTGGGGAGTTAAAACAGTAAACATTTTTTAATCTCATCTAGTTTCTTTGGATCAGGAATCCAGGAATGTCCTGGGTGGGTGGCTGTGGCTCGAGGTCTTTCACAAGGTTGCTGTCCAGACGTCATTCCAAGTCCTCAGTTGTCTGTATGAAGACTTGACCTGGGCTGGAAGATCTGGTTCCAAGGAGTTTTGCTCATATGACTGGCAGATTTGAACTGGTTATTGGCAGGAGGCCTCAGTTACTTACCATGTGGACCTCTTCATGGGGCTTCTTGAGCATTCGTATAACAGGAGCAAGTGATCAAAAAAGAACAAGATGGAAGCTGCATCTTGACCTCACCAGGAAGTCACATGTTATTTCCACCATGACCTACTGGCTCTGCACGTTACCTCTGCTCATTGCGATAGAATACACAGTGGTTTGAAGACCCGCAGGCAAGGATATGGGGGACCTACCTTGGTGGCTGTCTGTCAATATGGGACAATGCCTTTAGCACAAATTTTGAAGTGTCCTGTGAATAATCTTTTAATTTTATCAAAAATAATATAATTATTGGAGTATAGAGGTTTCTAGTTTTTATTCCTTCTTTTTACCTCAAATTGCAAATGTCGATAACATGTCAATTATTGGTCCATTTCAGTTACTTCTGTAATAGATATCTCTTTTTCAAATATGTGGTCATAGGAGAATTGTATATAGGTAAAAGGAATCATTTAGCTAGACAGGGTTTTCACTGACAATAAGCTGAGCATCACTGAACAACCTCTGTCACTCTGTAAAACCCTCCGAATTCATCAAGCCTCAAGGGACATTTATTGAACATCTCTGTTCTGGGCCATGTGAATGCAGATATTAGTGTGAAATGTCTCTGCCCTCAAGCAAAGGCAGACATGGCAATAGAGGTCCGTATTGGGGTGGTGGGGTCAGCTGTGTAAGATCATGGGCTCTGCAGTCCATTCGCTCGCATTCAATTCCTGGTTCTCCTATTTAATAGCTATATGACCTTGGACTGTTATTTAACCTTTCGATCTTTTAGTTTTCTTTTCTGATCATTCTCTTATCACAGCTTACCTACCTCATAGGGTTATGAGGATTTAGAAAACAGTGCCTGTGAGTATAGTTAGCCAGCCACTTGAGAATACCTGGAATGATCACTCTGGCTGAGGGGTTTGCAGGGGATGTGAGACATTTTCATTGTCTCTTGGAGGGTGAGCTGGAGTTTGGCCGGCACAAAAAGATGGTGAGGCCAGGGAGACAGCTGAGCCTCGCAGGGACTAGAGAGGTGAGGACCGTGCATGAGAGCCCGAGTCCCTCATTTCTTGACAGGTTTGCCATTTACCAGAGGCATTCCAAGTGCGTTCCCAGGACAACAGCAGGACTGGAACACTTCCCATCCCATCCCAAAGCACCTTGACTTACCCAGAATTTTATAATTATGGAAATCTATAAAGGAGAGATTTTAATGTCAGCATATATGTGAGTTAGTATCGTTTTCAGTTACATACGAGGGAGTAAGCATCATACTCTCCTTTTAAGTGTCTGATTCTGGTAGTGGTCACTTTATTTTATGGACAAAAGGTAATGATTATGTCAGTTCTCGTAACTCCTTCTCAACTGCCCACTTTTCACTTCTAAAAGATTTTCTCGAAAACAAAACTGAAGAGTGATGAGATTTTAAAGAAGAAAAGATGGGCAGGGAAAGAGATTTTGATTTAAATAAGTAAGAATCACTTTGCCAACTAGGCTGGATTCCAGATATCTTATAGGCATAAGGGTGGGAATTAGGGCACTTAGTCTAGTTAGCCTCTTCTCACAGGTTCTGGACTCGACCCCAGCCCTCTCCTCCAGCCTGGGTGCCCCTTCATTGCTTTTTCGATGACGTCATGCTCCTTGGACAAGCCCTTTTACCAAAGCATGTCAGCCTCAAATGCACGTCTTTCCTCGAGCGTCTTTAGGAGATAAGAGGGCTGTTGAAGCCATCTTATATAAGGGATGAAACAGGAATTCTGTGGTATCTGGTTGGCTCAAAGCCTATTCATTTTCATTAGGAAAAAAAAATGAATGTGACTGGTAGTCTCTTTTTCTTGTAAAACTTGGAAGTATGCACCTTTGCACTGCAGCTATAACACTGTGAAAACAATCCGGAAATGAATGGTGTTTTTATAAAAACTGTTAAGTTATATGAAGTGTGAGTCCAGTAACCAGATTTGGAGACAATGTCGCCATTCAGGATTCTAGTCGTTGAGCAAGGAGAACCAGGGATGGAAGGAGGACACTTTGGACTACTCACTTCCTTGGTTGTGTTTGAAATTCATGTTCTGATAGCTTGCATCAGATTTGGGGTCCTCCACCTCTTTCTCCTTACACTATTTCTAATTTGATATTTCATATTATTTTATAACTAATAATTTGATTGTAACTTTTTGGATAACATTTTCTCTTTCATAGTAAAAGTTCTGTTTCCTGGTATATTAAAAAAATGGTTGACAGAAGATGGTCTTGTCACTAAAGCAAACCTTTCTATAAATAAATGCAAAAATGCCTGTGAAGGGTATAGTCTGAATGCAGCAGCCATAGGAATTGCATCAGTTCTCACCTTATAGCCAAGATTTCTTTCTTAGGCTTTCTTTATAACTAATGTCATGGCAGGGGTCCACATTCTCACAGCACTAGGCGATACAATGGTCAAAGAACTGGAGCCAAGTGACTCTCTCAGCCAGTGGCTGTGATTTTTACTCACCAAGGAAAAGTGCGGCGTGCTTTTGTTTTTATTTTTTCGTACTGAAAGCCTGAGCTCTCTCCTCCAGCTTCATTTTTAAGCCCTGACCTTAGGCAGTTTTCCAAATATCTGACCGTTAAACTGCTCTGAAGAAATTATTGTGGCAGGGAGCTTTGGTTCGGAGGAAAAGAAGGCCCGAAGTCTCCCTAGAACACCATGGGCCCATCAAATGACCTTTTTAAGAAACAACTGAAATTCCTTTTTCAAAGGCACAAAAATATCAATTGAAACCAAACCAAACAAACTACCCCGTAAGTACTGCAATTCAGGGAGGATCAGAAAGGGAAGGAACAATTTTTCTTGGGAGAACTATTTGAGGCTGAGAGCTTGTGTATTTTTGCTCTTTACTGATTATAAGTTAAAATGGGGTGACTTAACATTTTTAAGATAAAAATGAGCCAGGCCTGTAAGAACACTGCGTGCATTTTTAGGTGGCTGTGCCCGGTGCCCTACCCTTCCTCTGGTCCAGACAACCTCGCACTCTCCCCCCACCTCCAGGGCCCCCGCGTGACCAGGTGAGTCCACACATTTGCGCTCCTTACGTACCTCCTAGCAGAGTATCACTTACCGTGACTTAAATACAGATTTTTTCAACGTTTGGGAGACTTCTAGAGATTGTGCTCACTGGCGAACTCTTAGAAGCAGGGGATTATAGATAATACAAATGTGGTTAACAATAGTATCATTTGCCACTGTATAAATCCTAGATTCAAATTTGGGTTGATGCCAGTAGAATCATGAAACACGCTTTGAGTTCCAAATTAGAAGTCAGAAGCAAAACATTACAGATAGTACTGCTACTCTTGGGCTTCCTTGGACACTGTTAGACTAATGCTTTACACGGGCAGCCTCTTTTAGAGCAGAGACCTAGGTACTTCTAACAACGAAAGGTGGAAGATTTATGTGAGTGCGAGATACAGCCTATAGTTTGAGCTTTCATCTCTTTAGTAGTGTCAGCAATTGGCTCCGTCAAGTAAAGAGAGGCACAGAATTCCTTGAGGTGAGGAAATACAACTAAATTATTTTGCTCTGGCCTTTTGTGCGTTTGCTGTGTGTTGTCCCTTATCTCTTGAACCTCAGAGTCACTTACTGGTCCCAGGAGGGAAAGTAGTTTGACCTTGTTTGTAGTAACTGAATTACTTAGAATAAACTGTTCACATTACAGGTGAATAAAATGTGTAAGGGCATCAACCAGTGTGCCATTTCATCATGTTCTTCATCCCTCATTTGTAAAAGTTTTGTGCTTGATTTTTTTCCTAGATGATGGCATTTGGAAGGCCTCACGTACATTAATTTCCCCTGAAATAAAAAATATAACCTTAGGGCCTCTAGTAATTACTAGATTGTGTGGAAGGAATGGGGCCCTAAAAGCACAAGCCTGTGCTCTCACTGGTTCCGTTGTTCCATGGGCTGTACTGCATTGCTTGTGGATTAGGAAAAACAGATACTGGAAGGCCACAAGTGTTGAGCTCAAATGATGGTCTGATTGTAATAAGGCAGTTTTGTTATGTCTGTGTGAGACCTGAAAAATCGTGATTGAACCCTGCTCTTTGTAATTATTTGTGTTACAGCCTACAGAAGGAAAGCATAAGGAAAAAAATGCATTCTGTAGCTCAGCTGAGTGAAGTTCTCTCCATGATTGGACAGGCACTTAAATTTTTGTTTTAGCTTCTGTTACTGATAGAGCTGTTCTGTAAATCTCTCTTTTATACATGAATTATTTCTGCTCAGGAGAATTTCTATATTAAGTTATACCAAGAAAGAACTGTGGTTCAAGTTTAATGTTGAGGGATTGTGTACATTTGAGCTTGAGCAATTTGTTTTATTCCTGTTGGAAAACTAGTCACTATCCACTAGTACCGGTAGGGGATTCATGAGTTGTTTGAGTTCGTTGGAGAGCTTTCATTTTTTGCTGTTTCTGCTCAGATGTTCAGAATGCTGAAAAATAAATGATTGATTTTTGACTTCAAGTGAAAAGAGGCTCCTTTAGCGTACTGCCTTGTTTTCCTTTTTAGATTAAGTTTTGTTTGTTTTACATGAATGAAGGGCTCCTGGGCCAGGGCATAGCATAGCGAGGGATCTTACACAGGAAACTTAAAACGCTCTTTTGCCACTGCTGGTACTGAAGTAACCAGGCGTACTCCTGGAAGGGAGGGTCTGTGAATTCCCCGAGTCTTTCTGAATGAGGCATCTAATTTTAGTCATGGTAACGTGGATGAGCAACAAAGCCAGCTTTTAATTCTCAGTATTGCTACACTGTAAAAGACCTAAAGCTTTTTTTTTTTTATGGAGCTACTTTAAATTTTTAATGTCTTACAATCAGATTATCTCTACTAAATCACATTTTCTCTATAATGATGCAATTTTCCCCACGCCATTATTCTTTTAAAGCATGATGTTAGAGAATAATTCACAGTTTATCACAAGGCATCTTTGTTAGGTTTGTAAATCTGAAACTGAGAGCAAACTATAAAGCCTATATTTTCTGTAAAAAAAAAAAAAAGATTGAGTAAAACAAAGTAAGACTTTACAGGTTAAATATTTGCTTCTCTATTTGAAATAGGACTTCCTCCACTCTTCCTTTTCTGATACCTTCCTATAAAACCATCAGTGAGGGGCAATACTGATGAACAGGATCTAGCTTCTTTCACAACGACCTTGCAGGTAATTTCCCATAGTTTCTGTGATGAAGTACTTGGTGGTAACATACTGTGCCTTTGGTAATGAGGAGTGCTTTCAAAATACTGTCAACATTTTATATTTTAAGCTGTGTGTGTGTTTTCAAGTTAGGTTTTCTGTCCCATGTAGACTTAATGGAATTATTTTTTATAGGTTTATACTTGGTTTTCAGGGTTCAGATTAGGGTGTTTCTGAATAAAACTGGTAAAGAGATGTTTATTGTTGCTACAGGTAATTTATGCACACACATTTTAGGAGGCTTGAAATGATCCAGTGGAGAAAACAACTTAGTAGAAGGGGGGATATTTTCTGTAATTTAAGTTGTCATGGTAACGTGCATCAAGAGGCATGTACTTGGAATCTAGGCCTGAAGAATTTTAGTGACAATAAACATTCCGGTTGCATTCATCATCATTTTTTTTCTTCCAAGAAAGGAGCCATCTATTGTGACCTCATTATTTCATTTCTGTTTTTAGAACATAGGTAGCAGTTTGCATTTTTTAGCATTTTGAAACTTCCCTGGTAAGAGTAAAAAAGTCAAAGTTTAGCTGTTATATTTGAAATTGACATTTTTTTTGTAATGTACCTCAAACTCATTTTGGATGGCAAACAGGGACAATATATATATAATGATTACTTAATGAAGAAAGAAACAGATTTTGGGAAAATTGCCATATACATTTGTTAAATGCAAGTCTTAATATTAAGAGGATTGGAATCTTTGAACTCTGATCAGGGAATGTTTCAACTTTCCTAATATCAAATTGTTAATATTTTTACTTTATGACATCTTGTACCAGTATAGTTTAATGAAAAAGATGGGATGTCATTTTTATTAACAGAGTAAGTTTACTTTGAGAAATTTGTATCTAGACATTATTTTTAGATATGCTATCTTTCACAAAGGACAATAGGATGTATTTTTTTCAGGTTTTATTTATTTGTTTTTAGAGAGAGGAGAAGGGAGGGAGAGAGGGAGAGAAGCATCAATGTGTGGTTGCCTCTTGCGCGGCCCCTCCTGGGGGCCTGGCTCACAACCCAGGCATGTGCCCTGACTGGGAATGAAGCAGGGGACCCTTTGGTTTGCAGGCCATTGCTCAATCCACTGAGCCACACCAGCAAGGGCAGAATGTTTTTTCTAAAGAAAAAGCTTTTTAATGTTTGCTTCTTTCTTGCCTTTTGCAAAATGTTGTACACTAATCAAGATGATATGCAGTTACCATATTTTTAGGACTACAAGATACATGGGACCATAAGGTGCACCTAGGTTTTAGAGAAGGAAAATAGAAAAAAAATTGAAGCAAAAAATGTGGTAAAATATTTAATAACATAAATAATATAGTATTTCACCAGTGTAAATGTAAACTACATTTACTAGCTATGTAAGCTACATTCAGACTATAAGACATACCCTAATTTTCCTCCCAAGTTTGGGGGGGGTGCATCTTATAGTCTGAAAAATACAGTAAATGTTCTGTGTAAGTAAGGAAGGTTAAAAGAAATAGGAGGTAAGGGGGTGTGTGCCTGTTCATTCTAGGAAACTTGGAAAATAAATGGGAAGAGTTTGTGGCTAGTCTAATAAAAAAATGTACAAAATTAGAAGTTACAGGATGTAACTGTAGTTATCTATAGTTAAAAAGAGGTAGTACTTTTGTAGGTACATTTCCACACATATATAGGAATCTCAATCAAATGAATGATTCTTTTAAAAACAGAAGTCAACAAAATTTAAATTTTAAAAAGTACAAAGGTAGATTTAGAAAACCTAAATAATCTATTTACTGGCAAAATGTGAAGAACAATAAAATCACCCATTATCTCACTGTTTAGAGAAGCTATAGTGAATATTTTAAGAAATATCTGTAATTTTTTAAACAAAATTGTAATCAAGCTGGCAAGAGCCAAAATACTAACAATGGTGAAACAATAAAATTTTATTTCCTGCTTGATTTAACAGCATAACCAGCTATCAGCACTACTCTCTGAAATAGCTCTGAAATATGCAGCTAGTCCATTAAGAAAAGAAAAGGGACTAAAAGAACTATTGGAAAGGATAAAATTATTTATAGATAATAAAAAGTTCCCAAGACGATCAACGGAAACTAATAGAGTGTTGTAAAATTCCATTATAAATAATTTAATATGACGTATATAGTAGTAATAACCAATTTGGAAATATGAGGAAAAAAGGAGCCCATTCATAGTATGCTGAGGATTAAACTTTGTAAGAAATGTGAATGGTATATAGGAAGGAAACTATTAAACTTCATCGTGAGGATGTGGGCACTCAAGTGTTTCTAGATACAAAGACAATTCATTAATTATTTTATTCTCTTTATATTTACTTGTAAGTTTAATATAATTTTAATCAAAATCTCAACAGTAATGTTTTTGCAGGTTAGTGATTCTGAAGTTTCATTTTCATAAAAACATAAGAGCCATAAAATGCTTATATAAAGAGGAATTATGAAGGAGAACTTGTAATGCCAGATATAATTAAGTAGTATGATGTACATAAAATAAACAAATATTTGGAAGAGAATAGAAAGCTCAGAAGAATGGTGTATTGATAAAATGCCATTACACATAGTGAATATAACCCTGGCTGGTATGGCTCAGTGGACAGAGTGCCGGCCTGTTGAGTTATACCAGTTCGATTCCCAGTCTAGGGCACATGCTTGGGTTGCAGGCCAGGTCCCCAGTAGAGGATGCATGAGAGGCAACCACACATTGATATTTTCTCCCTTTCTTCCTCCTTTCCCCTCTCTCTAAAAATAAATTTTAAAAAAGTCAAATAATAAATATAAAAGTATAGTAATAAATAAACCAGAAGAGAATATCCATGAATATCTAATGGATTTGGGGAAAGGAGAAATTACAGTAGCAAAGGGTAAAAAGGAGTGATTCATATATAATTACATTAAAGATAAAACAATTAAATTTAACATATGTGAAATCACAAAAACTATTCTTGAGACTTCCAGTCAAGGTGTTTTGGTAAATACAGGTAAATACAACTTACCTCCTTGAAAACAACCACATCAAAATTACAACTAAACAGTAGAACAACTATCATTCAGAACTGTTAGAAATTGAGCTGAATGGAAGTCCTACACTACAGAATTAAAGAAGAAACCACATAGGGACTGATAGGAGGTGGGGAGATGCAGAATATGCTGGTCCCACACCCGTGTGGAGCAGATAAAAATTGGGAGGGATATCTCAGGGGCGTGGGGTCCCAGACCCATGCCAGGAAGATAAGTCTCCGTAATTTCTGACTGTAAAGACAAGTGGGGATTGAGACTGTGGAAGGCAGGAACTTCGGGAGTCCCAGGCAGTTCTCTTAAAGGGCCCATGCACACACTAACTTGGATTCACTCCCTCTGAGCTCCAGCATGGGGCAGCAGATTGGAAGTCATCAGAGACACGCTGGGAGGGACTGAATTGCCCAGCATCAGCATGAGAGGTGGGGGGCAACTTCCTCTGACAGAAGTCCTAGCAGTGGCCATTTTTTTTTCTTTTTCTGAGCCCTCCTTCTGAGCCCACAGAGTCACAGTGGTGGCAGGTGGGTACTGTTCCTGAGATTCTGTCAACCTGGCTCACACTGTTTGCCCCACCCTGGTGATTCCCTGGGCCCTGCCCCATCTATCTTTTGGGCCTACCCAAGCTGTTTCCAGTGGCTTTTCTCTTTGGTTTGAAGCCTGCACTCAATCCACTGAAGTACATCAGCCAGGGTCTCCAGCAGCTTTCCCATATGAATGACTTGTCTTGGCCATTGCTTCAGATTTTCCTAAGTTCTCTCAAACAAGCAGCATCTAGCTTCAGCAAGTCCCATATCTCTCGCTAAGTTGCCCCAGACCTAGCACTACAGCAGCCAGCCGTGGTTCACACAGTCGCATCTCCTGGGCATGTCCAAGCCCAGCACAAACAGCAGCCGTGTACAGAGATTACTTTGTAGCTTTTGCTGTGTCACCCCAGACTGAACACAGGCAGTGGCTGGCCTTGTGCATGCCAACAGCAATCAAGACTCAACTATAACAGCAGGATATACACAGCCCACGTGGTGGGTGTACCTTGAGTACCCATTTTTGTTAACTTTAAATTGTTATTATAGATTTTCTAAACATTTATATTCAGAAAGTTGAAAATGGATTGTGTTTTTGAAAACCAAGTATCTAAGATTTCATTATATGCCTTCATGAGAAAATGTACCTATTGTAAAGACATGTTTATTGAGATGGACCGTACACAGCCATGAATAACAAGGGGATCATCACAGTCACTGGGCAGGACTGGACACTCTGCATTCCCGGCTGCCATTCATGTTAGACTGTGGTGTCTACTCGTGCACCTGGTATTATGCTTCCTGGAAGTGTGGGGCGCAGCATCCCTGGGAATGATAAAGAACAATGTGTCCCTATTTTTAATATATCTTGAAATTGGACACGGGCTGTCTCGTGTCTCTGTAAAGTGCCCCATGCTTTTGGGTGAGTTCTATGGGTAGGTGTTTCTGCTGTGTTACGTACGTACTTCTGGCACTTCCTCAATGTATCCTTACAGTCCATTGGACTAGACATTGTAGGTGGTAATCATAAGTAATTTCACATGTGGTTCCTCAGTTTGCACGGAGGGTGGGTCTCTGTTGATGGCTTTAAGCACGTTTTGACACTGACAGGCATGAATTCTGCTGCGCCACACCCACTTTGCTCTGGGAACTGTCCTTTGGTATGCTGCTTTTCTTTTGTGCTTTCCTGTGTTTGGGATGAATCATAGTCTAAATAGAAAAAAACTGTAAATATTTCAAGTATGAATTCTTATATGCATTTAATGGACTTTGTGTGAGTCAAGGGCATTTGTTTTGGGTGGCAGTTACAGAGCTGTTTTGCTTCCTTAGGAAGAAAATCTAGCTGAACTTTGAAAATTAATAGAATAGTTGGTAATACACATACCAGATACTTTTTTCTTATAATTTATAAATAACTTCTAATACCACAAAAATTGAAGGAAGTAATAGACCTCAAGGTTTGAATCATTTACAAAAGGATCAAAGCTTTTCCATTACCTTCCATAGGCTGTATTCATTATTTGTAATGGCATTTTTACCGTTACCTTCCACAGTACTCTTCATTAGCAAATGTGTGTTCAGACCTGGTATTGCCCAGAGGGTCTACTGGGAGTTAGCAGGTAGTACCGCATTTTGCCCTGTATAATGTGCACTTTTTTTGCCAGATTTTTGAGGGAAAAATAAGGATGTGCATCACACATGGGTAGTACTAATTCCATATCTACATAAATGTTTTAATTCTTTTATTTATGCATTAAAAGTAAAAAACTCTAGAAAGCAAAAATGATATCTATAGGCAAAATATTACTCTGGAATACAATAATTGGTTTTGTTTCTAAGTATTAATTAATTAATTAATTAATTTTAAAAGCACCCCAATATTCATAGCAGACTTATTACAATAGCCAAGTGCTAGAAATAGCCTAAGTGCCCATCAGTAAATGAGTGGATCAAAAAACTCTGGTACCTTTATACAATGGAATACTACACAGCAGAAAGATAGAAGGATCTTCTACACTTTGGACAGCATGGATGGATCTGGAGAGCATTATGCTGAGTGAAATAAGGCAGGCATTGAAAAACAAGTACCCTATGACTTATAAGTGGAACCTAATCAACAAAACAAATGAGCAAAATAGAATGAGAGACATGAGAATAAAGAACAAACTGACAATTACCGGAAGGGAAGCAGGGAGAGGGATAATGGGGAAAAGCGGGGGAAGGGTCAGGGCAAGGAAGAAGTATAAAGGACCCATGGACAAGGACTGCGTTGGGGAGGATTGAATGTGGGAGAGGGTGGTGGGCAGGGTAGAATAATGGGGAGAAATGAGGACAATTGTAACTGAATTAAAAAAATTTTTTTAAATTAAAAGGGAAGATTTTTTTCCTGAGAGTTTGGGCCAAAAACGTGGTTATGCATTATATATGGAAACATATTACATATGGCAAAATATGGTAAATTAATATAGTCATGACATAAATTACGCAGTAGTGGAGTGAAGAGGGTACTAGAGAGCACATGGGCAAGTACTTTAACTGGGCAGAGGTTAAGGAAAGCTGCTTATGGATATCACTTGAGCCAAGTATTTAAAGATGAGTAGGTTTTCAGGAAGTGGAGAGAGGTCTTCTAGAGCAGCCTGGCAAACAGCATGTGCAAAGCCTAGAAAGGCACAGAGGAGCACGATATGTTTAGGGATAAACAAATACAGCTGGATGTGAATCTGAGTGTGGATGGGAAGATGACTTACTTAAAGACGAGATTCTTATTCTGGTTTGATAGACACAACCTTTTCTTTTAAGGGCTCTGGGATTTATGGTAATTAATTGAAAGAATTAAAGTGATTTACAAGTACATAAAGTTGTGCTTGGAAGATAAGTCAAAGTATTAATAATCTGGAGTAACCTAAATTTCAGGTATCTCTGTTAGGACATGATCACCTATTTTGTTAGACCTAAGAATTGAGTTGTTCTGTTCAGTGCAGATCTGAGAAAGATCTGCTGAGGTCATCTGAGGAATTAGTAGTCATTGTACCTCAGAAACCAAAAGACTACAGAACATCCACAGTACCCAGAGAATTCTCAGGGCTTTGTGTCCAGGATAATATTGTCGCAGCGTCCTATGATTGTCCCCTCAGAGGGAGCTGTAATAATAAAAGTATAACAGAATCATGGACTTTTTAAAAGAGATTTTATTTATTTTTAGAAAGAGAGGGAGAGAAACATCGATTGCAACCCAGACATGTAAACTGACTGGGAATCGAACTGGTGACCTTTTGTGTCCTAGCAACTGAGCACACTGGTCAGGGCAGAATCCTGGGCTGTCTTGCTCATAGTCTTTGAGTTGACATACTCCCACATGAAGAACCTTTAGGACCAAATGTGTAGAGAGGACACACATGTGAATGTGTACAGGATGAGTGGTCATCTGAAAGAATCGTAGGGAGAGATGTACAAAGACAGTTCTGAAGAACTTCCGTCAAGTGGAAGTGTGCAGAGGGGCAGGCAGTGGGCACACTTAAAAAGGATGCAGGTGGTTGGAGGTGTGGTCACTGGTCCTCTTGTAATTAAGAAGTTGATGGCTATGAGACTGAGGAAGAGCCTTTTGAACTTAGAAGTGGGGACGTTTTGTTTTTAAGTGGCTCACAGTGAAAATTGGAATTGCAAGAACTCCATGCATAATTATGCATAAAATAATCATCCTAGTTTTTGGACCTTGTTACTTCCCTCAAAAGTTACGATCCAGGTACGTATGAATGAATCTAGTGGCAGCATGACGGTTTCTATTGCAGTCTCTTTGGGATAAGGCCTAGTGAGGTTGGGCCTGTGTCAGCTCCATTTCCAAGAGCTGATTCAGCAGTGGGTCCATGGGAAGAGTCCCCATTGAAAATGGTAGACTTTTTGTTTTTACTTTAGTTCGTGTTACATAATCCAGAGGCCCCCTTGATAATTTCCTCAGAACATGTTTTCCAAAAAGATTAGGCAAATGTTTCCCAGAAGAGCTTTCCTCTTTCTGATGAGCAATATGATTTTTGATGTTCTAGTTACTCTTCCAGGCCTTTGCTTCAACCCCACAGATACCGGAGTCAAGTAAATGTGATGACATGATGAATTACAAATGGATACTGACCCATGACCTTCAGTGATAAATTAGTGTCTTTGAAGCTTTTGAAACAGTTAAGCATAGTGTGTATCCTGCTTAATTATTCATTTTATTAGCTGGCAGAGTGTATTAGTTCAAGGTTTGAGCTCTACATGCAAACTGCCTTGATTCATTTCTAGGCTTTTCCATAATGAGGTGTATAATTGTGGGCATGTTTTGGAACTTCTTTTCACCGTGGTTTTTTTTTCCCCTAAGAGTAGGGATAATAATAGTACCTATGTCTTGAGATTATTGTGACAATTAAATAAAATGATACATTCAAAGCACCTAAAACAATTCCTGGCATATGGTGCTTAGTAAGTGTTACAAATGACTTTTTAAAGAGCTGTCATCATTTAATATTTTAAAAGTGAGGAAAGCAAATCTCATCTTCTTACCCAAATATCATTATAACTGGCAAGGAGTATTTGAATGTTGATTGTGTGAATTGTAGTTACTTAGTCTTTTTTCAGTGGCTGTAAATGGCTTCATGTATTTCTGAAGATAGAAGAGTAGAAGTAATCATCCCATCTGGCCTCATTATCAGTATTTCACTTTTTAAAAGATTTTATTTATTTATTTTTTAGAGAAAGAGGAAGGGAGGGAGAGAGAGAGGGAGAGAAAAAAGTCAGTCTGTGGTTGACTCATGTGTCCACTACCAGGGGACCTAGCCCACAACCCAGGCATGCACCCTGACTGGGAATTGAACCAGCGACCCTCTGCCTTGCAGGGCAGCACTCAAACCCGCTGAGCCACACCAGCCAGGACAGTATATCATTCTTGACACCTAAATGTTAACTGTGCTCACATATTATTTATGTTATTACTAATTATGTAAAGGAGTTGAATTCTTAAAAACTTGTGGAGACTATGGTTAGTACCTACATTTGTTCATTCTTGGGCACTCTGCATCCATTGTTTCCTTCCATAGGAGCTTTAAGAGCTACGGAGTGTCATCTTTGTGCTCTGTCTCTCCCCCCAAATTTACAGAATCAAAATAAAGGAAAATGTGTGTGCTAGAGGTTTGTATGGGTTTTTTTTTTAAGTGATTTCCATGTAGTCAGCTGCATGTTATCCACGGAGTCCTTCGCTGGCTGGGCTCACCCTCAGGGAGCTCAGCAGTGTCTGGCCCAGTAAGAAGGGCAGGGTGCTCCTGTGCACTGTGCCCGTGGGACTTCCCTCCCAGTTCTCTCCTGTTGCCAGTAATTCAAGGGTTGTTTTGTAAACCCATGGGAAAATGTGGTTCTCTGGTGGGACAGCGCTATCTTCTTGCTCATAAAACTCTTTTAAGCAGGTGAGTCTAGGTTGATGCTCACAAGCAAACTGATGAGAAAAATATTCTTATGAATGTTCTATGGATGAAGAAAGGATCCTGAATGTGTGTAAGGAAGTTTAGGGACACACAGTTAAAATTAGCAGTGAACCCAGGTCTGCTGACTCTTAAAACCCTGTGTCCTTCCACACTTACTGCTTTCCAGTCAGATTCACTTAGCTCATTAAAGTCACGTAAAAGGACCTGGACAAGTAGCCAACCCTGCTCACACTAGAAAGGATAATCACAGAGTTAGAATTTCAAATAAAATAAGGTTTGACACTGTTTTTAAGAGTTGAAAACTTTACTTTTTATAATAAAAGAAATTAGTTTCCTTTTAGCTATATTGTTTCTGCTTCTTGGTTATACGAGGTCTGTCTGGAAAAATTCCAGCCACTGTTAATATAATAAGAATGGTTTGCACAACATTGATGTAACCTGAGAGTGGAGGAGAGTGGGCTGGAATGCACATGTGTGAACAATGATGACTTCACTGTACTACTCAGTGGGGGTGGTGGGCACTGATGAGTGAGCATGTGGACTGTGTGGTCAACACATTCAAAATGACTGAGTGAGTAGTGACAAATATACATTAAATTTTGCATTAAGTTTGAACATCCCTCCACAGAAATAATTCGGGTCATTCAGAAGGCCGCAGCTATGGGCATCTGATGATTGGCAGCTTCATCACGACAATGCGCCCACTCGTGCATCACGTCTTGTGTAGAGGTTGTTGGCCAAACATCAAATCACCAAATGGCTCAGTCCCCAGCAGCCGAGATTTGGCATCCTGGGACTTCTAGCTTTTCCCAAAAATCACCTTTGAAAGGGTAGAGATTTCAGACCATGGATGAGATTCAGGAAAATATGAGTGGGCAGTGATAGCGATTGATAGAACTATGTGAGGTTCCAAGGTGCCTAGTTTGAAGCGGACTGAGGCATCATTGTCCATGTACAATGTATCTTGTATCTTCTTTAAGAAATGTCTTTTCATAGTATATGGCTGGATACTTTCTGGACAGACATTGTATATAAGCATTTTCTAACTAATTTTAATTTTTTTAAGGTTTTTTTCATTATATGTATACATTGTCATTAAAGTAGATTTCATGTCAGTAGAAGTCTTTTTTCTCAGTATGGCTAATATTGAGTAGGCCTAGATTAAGACCATTTCTGAAATTTCTTAGAGGAGTGTAATCACCAGTTTTTATCCTATACTTGCCAGGTAGGTGAGTGGTCTCAGGAAGAATAAAATGGTTCTATTTTTGAAACCAGTATTTTTGTAGACCTCATTCTAAGCAAATGTCACATTATCGCATGTACAAACCTCAGGCCTGTAGCATTGGTTTGAGGAATACAAGAGGGTGGATTTTTGTTGCTTCATGGCTCATGTTGGTGCACCCTGCCTGGGTGGCCCATGCCTCTGTTCAGCAGATGCAGCCACAGCTGGCTGGTGCCATTCGTCCAGTGACTTGCTGAGTGAGAGTCATTCACGACAGCGCCAGACGCTGACAGGGACCTGCCTGTTTGAAGATCGTATTCAGTGTTTAATCACAACTGAGTACTGAAAGACTCCAACTCCTGTAAAAACACTATTAGTAGCTACTTTTTATTAAGTAAGAAATGTATGTCAGGAGACTTCCGCCAAGATGGAGGCATAGGTGGAAATACTGTGCCTTCTCCCACAACCAAGTTTGAATACAACAAAGGTTTGGTAAACAAAGATGCAGCCAAAGAACAGAAAATTGAACTATACGGAAGTCCAACAACAATGAACAGTTCAAACGGACCGGTAAGAGGGGCAGAGCCAGCAGTGGAGTGGGGAGCGGCAAGAAAGATCCCCCGACCTAGGCGAGCAGGCAGCCGGAGTAGCAGCGGGTAGCAGCGCGGACCCAGTGAGGGTGAGGGGCAGGCTGACCACGGTCACACATTCTCGCAGATAAACCAGCAGAGGAGTGAGCAGTGAGACAGACTGCGCAGGCCCCAGTGGGTGAACCCAGTGAGTGCACAAAGCACCTCGGTCCCACATTCGAGTGCAGTGGGATGGATGCGCGGCCCCAGAGGCCAGAGGCAGCAGACCAGACCGCCATTGCTTTCCTTTGGCCCTGCCCCCACATACAAGGTCACAACCTAGCAACTGGGTTGCCCCGCCCTGGTGAATACCTAGGGCTCCGGTTCTCATAGGTAACAGGTACGAACAGTCCAAAATATGGCTCAAGAACTCAAAGCCCCAAAGCCAATAACTCTAAGGGAAAAAGAAATAGTGTACCTCCCAGATGCACAGTTCAAAACACTGGTGATCAGGATGCTCACAGAACTGGTTGATTATAGTCATAAATTAGCGGAACATATAAAGGCTAAACTAATTGAAATGAAGGGAAATGCACAGGCAACCAACAGAGATGGAAAGGAAACTGGGCCTCAAATCAGGAGTGGAGTGGGCCAGAAGGAAGAACGAAGCATCCAATCAGAAAAGAATGAAGAAACAAGAATTCAAAAAAATGAGGAGAGGCTTAGGAATCTCCAGGATATCTATAAACATTCCAACGTCCGAATTATAGGGGTACCAGAAGGGGAAAAGAAACAGCCACGAGTGGAAAACTTGTTTGAACAAATAATAAAGGAGAACTTCCCCAGTCTGGCAAAGGAAATAGACTTCCAGGAAATCCAGGAAGCTCAAAGAGTGCCAAAGAAGTTGGACCCAAGAAGGAACACACCAAGGCACATCATAATTACATTAGCCAAGAGTAAAATGAAGGAGAGAATCCTAAGATAAGGGGACAGTCACTTACAAAGGAGTTCCCATCAGACTGTCAGCTGATTTCTCAAAAGAGACCTTATAGGCAAGAAGGGGCTGGAAAGAAGTATTCCAAGTCATGAAATCCAAAGACCTACATCCAAGATTGCTTCATCCAGCAAAGCTTTCATTTAGAGTGGAAGAGCAGATAAAGTGCTCCTCAGATTAGGTCAAGTTCAATGAGTTCATCATCACCAAGCCCTTATTATATGAAATGTTAAAGGGACTTGTCTAAGAAAAAGAAGATAAAAAATATGACCAGTGAAAGGACAGCAAACTCACAGTTATTAACAACCACACCTAAAACGAAAGCAAACCAAGAGGACAGCTAGATCAGGAGCGGAACCATAGAAATGAAGACCACATGGAGGGTTAGCAACAGGGGAGTGGGAGGAGGAGAAGGGGGGAGAAAGTACAGAAAATAGCATAGACAGTAGGTAGAAAATAGATATGGGGGAGGGCAAGAATAGTAGGGGAAATAGAGAATCTAAAGAACCGGAGACATGTGGTTATAAACTAAAGGGAGGGAATGAAGAGGGGGAATAGAACAACTGTAATGGTATAATCAATAAAATATATTTTTTAAAAAAGAAATGACTGGATCACAAAACTATGGTACATTTACACAATGGAATTCTATGCCGCAGAAAGGAAGAAGGAACTACTACCCTTTGCAACATCATGGATGGAACTGGAAAGCATTATGCTGAGTGAAATAAGCCAGGCAGTGAAAGACAAATACCATATGATCTCACCGTTAACAGGAATCTAAACAAACCAAACAAGCAAGCAAAATACGACCAATGACACTCAAATACAGAACAGGCTGACAGGGTCCAGAGGGGAGAGGGGAGAGAATCATAGGGGAAAAGGGAATGGACTCACATGAACAAGTATAAAGGACACATGGACAATAACTAAGGGTGGGGGGTTTAAAGGGGAGGGAGGCGGGGAGCATGGGGTGGGGGGCGGGCAGGGTTGGGAATATAAGACAGAAACCTGTGCTTGAACAAGAATTAAATAAAAATTATATTAAAAAATAAAAAGAAAAAAAAGAAATGTATGTCAGGTTGTATTTGAGTCTTCATGTTTATTGTTATTTAGCTCTGACAAATTTAAGGATTGTTATTCCCATTTTAGAGCCAAAGAAACTAGTAATTCATCTCAAGTCATACAGCTATTAAGTGGTGAGGTCAGGATTTGAATCCAGGGCTGTGTAAAAAAGAACTTCCACATTAGGGATGGTAAAATGTGTCATGTGAGTGGTACTTTTGCCTGTGGCAGACATAATTAATTGATCATGGTACTCGTTCATGCTGATAATAGTGATTATCCTTTTCAACTTTGCATTCTTGGCATCTGTGGTCAATCACATAATAGGCAAGATAAAACATATGTACTGAACTTGGGATGGGATGGGAGTAATAGACAGAAAACTGTAGTTGAAAAATAATTAAATAAAAAATTTTGGAGAAAAAATAAAATTAAAAAAACACCAACATATGTACTGAACTTGACTTTAAATGTACCTATAGTAACTTTCTCCTGTTTTCTCCTGTTTGCCTGTTTGCTTTTGGGAAATAATAAATAAGGTAAATAATTGCATATTCTATAGCAAGAATAAGCACGCAGTATTTTTCTATAGAAGCTTTGATTGGTGTGGACATTTGAGTTTAATAAAAGTCAAATTCCATTTATTTTAAGTTTATATGCTACTTAAGCATATAAAAGCCATCTTCATGTCAATAAAATTAAGGCAGGTTGATTACTGATTTATAATATTATTCGAAAATTTTCTGAAATGGATATCTGAAATAAAAAATTTTGACAGTGCTCATAGACTTTGTTGTAATAAAATTATGTTATTTTATACAGAGAACAGAAATTATTTTTGAAGTCTTAATTAAATTTTTATCATACATCAAAATACCAATCCTTGAAAAAGTAAATTTAAAACTCTGAGTTATGGCTGTAATTATAGAAATAAAAAATGCAAGGATTAGATTGATTGATTGATTGATTGAGTTCATGTTTTTTTTCCTTCAGACCTTTCTGTTACTTCAACTGAAAATAGTGTGTGTGTGTTTTAAATCGTCACCCAAGGACATGCTTATTGATTTTTTTTTCTTTAGAGAGAAGGGAAGGAAGGGGGAGAGAGGAAGAGGAACATTGATGTGAGAGAGAAACATCAGCTGGTTGCCTCTTGTACGTGCCCTGACCAAGACCAAATCCATGTCCTAGGCGTGTGCCCTGACTGAAAATCAAACCCCCTCCAACCAACTGAGCCACACTAGCAAGGCCTGAAGATAGTTTCACATATGGTCCGATAGATGTTCCAGTGTTTCTCTTGACCCCTTGATGTAGAGGGCTCTACTCAGTGCAGGATTACTCAAGATCATCTTGGCACAGGATTCAGGGTTAAGCGTTTGAGCCAAAGAACGGTGTATCTACAATCATAAATTGTCATTCCTGCCTGTTGCTTAGTGTTGAAATTTCTAGAAAATGCACTCTGCCTTTTTTTCCTCTGAAATATGAGACACAAAACTGAGAAATAGAAAAATAATTTCTATCAAAATGTATTTCCATAGGTAGGTCATCAGCCAGCAAACAGCTTGAGATGAGATTTAATCCAAAATAACATGCAAAACCATGGAAAAGTACTTACGTTTTGTGTGTATCTTTAAAGTAGTGTTATACTTTAAGTTACTTATCTCAGTTTGAAAAGAAAGGAAAATTTTCTTTACTATTTTTGTACTGATGTTGTTAGGGGAAATTATATACCTAATGTTAGATGACCTACCTATTACTGAGTTGAAAGAAATGCTGATTTGAATGTGCTTTTTTGAAAAATAAATGAAATTAAGAGAACTGACTCAGTTGTAGTGTTTCTACAGTCACTCTGCCTGTTCTCAGTAATATGTTTGTGTTTGTTTTTTCTTTATCTGTGAGGCCCTAGCCATTTACACTTTGAAAGTAGGAGACAATACTTCTCTGTAATACTTTGACCCCGACCCCACTAACTCTAGCTAATGATTACTTTGAAGTGCTGGTGGCCAGTTGGGGCTTATAATTTGTTACCAAATTACTATCATCTTTTTTTTAGCCTGTATTTTGCCTGTCAAGCAGTCACAGTCTCCAAAATTGGAGTGTCAGAACCTTCAACTAAAGAGTTTAACTGAAGGCAGGAAGGGCCTATTTTCCCATGAAACACATGGGAAATTTATTCGTTTTCATTTGTTTTAAAACTTTTAAAAGCCTGGATTAGGGCTGTTTGGGGGACTTAATTGATTGATTGGTATGTTTGTTTTGTTTTATTTTGGGATTGTCTAATGAATCTTTCTGGTTCTGAAGTCCAACTGGTACTTTTCTTTGCTTCACTTAGAGTGGTCCTTTAGGTTAAGAACTGGCTTCTACCTGACCTAGATTTTAGCATCTCCCTGTAATCTTGGACTATAGTTCACATGTCCAGGATTTGTTTTGTAGTATTACCTTAATTAATCTGATTTGCTGTCCATGCCGTCTG
Source organism: Sturnira hondurensis (assembly GCF_014824575.4). Classification (NCBI taxonomy): domain Eukaryota; kingdom Metazoa; phylum Chordata; class Mammalia; order Chiroptera; family Phyllostomidae; genus Sturnira; species Sturnira hondurensis. The sequence goes on along the minus strand of NW_028094426.1, from coordinate 2,460,260 downwards.
CTCTAGAAAGTCGCAGTCTGGAATGTGAGGGGTTGGGCAGGGGAGAAGGAGGGTGTGTGTTTTACATATTATGGTTTTATTAAAGTGCAGTGGCTGTATAACATTATATTAGTTTTAGGTGTACAACATAATGATTCTATATTAGTTTTTATTGAGAAACAATCACTATAATAAGTCTAGTTAACATCTGCCCTTTACATAGTTACAAAAAAGTTTCTCTTCCTACTTTCAAATATATGCAATACAGTAGTATTTAATGTCACCGTGCTGTATGTTATATTCCCATGACTTAACTATTTTATCATTGGAATTTGTACCTTTTGACCCCCTTAATTCATTTTGCCCACCCTACCTCTGGCCACCACATTTTCTTTATTTATTCATCTATGAGTGAAAACTCATGTTGTTTCCATATCTTGGCTATTATAAATAATGAGGCAGTGAACATGGGGGTGTATATATCTTTTTGAATTGCTGTTTTCACTTTCTTTGGATAAATGGAATAACTGGATCGTACAATATTTAATATTTAGGGGGGACCTCCAATCTGATTTCCACAGTGGATGCACCGATTTACATTCCCATCAACAGTGCACAAGGGTTCCCTTTTCTCCATATTTTCACCAACACTTGGAGGGGGGTTGTTTGTTTTTTGTCTTTTAATAATAGCCATTCCAACAGATGTGTGATACCTCATTGTGATTTTGATTTACATTTTCCTGGTGATTAGTGATGTCAGGCATCTTTTAATGTACCTCTTGGCCATCTGTATGTCTTCTTTGAAAAAATGTCTATTCAGATTCTCCACCTATTTTTCAATTGGATTGTTGGATTTTTTGCTGTTGAGTTGTATGAGTATTTGGATATTAACCCCTTACCAGATATATGATTCTCAAATACTCTCTCCCATTCAGTGGGTTGCCTTTTTATTTTATTGATGGTTTCATTTGCTGTGAAGAAGCTTTTTAGTTCCATGTAGTCCGAATGGTTTACTTTTGCTTTTATTGTATTTGCATTTGGAGCCAGTTCCAAAAAGTCATCACTGTGTCCAATGCCAGAGAGCTCATTGCCTGTGTTTTCTTCTAGTTTTATGGTTTCAAGTCTTACATTCAAGTCTTTAATCCATTGCAAGACAATTTTTGTGTATGATGTAGTCTAGCTCCATTCTTCGGCATGCGTCTGTCCCCTTTCCCAGCACCATTTGTTGAGTACACTGTCCTGTCCCCACTGTGTATTCTGCACTCCTTTGTCTTAATTAACTGACTGTGCATGCATGGGTTTATCTGTGGGCTCTCTCTTCTTTTCCAGTGATCTGCCTGTTTTTATTGATTGCTGGAGCTTTGTAATATAGTTGGAAACCAGGAATTGCGGTGCCTCCCGCTTTGTTTTCTCATTAGTGCTTTGGCTGCTCAGGGTCTTTGGGGTTCCATACAAATTTTAGGGTTATCTGTTCTATTTTTGTGAAAATTGCCACTAGGGTTTCCATAGGGATAGCATTGAATCTGCAGATTGAGGTAATAGGAACATTTTAACAATATTAGTATTCTAACTTATGAGCACAATATCTCTTTAATTATTACTGCCTTCCTCAATTTTTCATTAGTGTCTTATAGTTTTCCATGTACAGATCTTTCAGGTCTGGCTAAATTTATTCCTAGGTATTTTATTCTTTTTGATACAATTATAAATGGGGGTTTCTTAATTTCTCTTTCTGATAGTTTATTTTAGGAGGAACTTTTTATTGATATTGTCATCTACATAACATGATCAAGAGAAAGAGCTTTATAAATTGCAAAATTCTGTGCAGGTTTTATATTGAATGAGGAAATTATTTTAGGTAATTAAAAAGATGATATATAAAGTTAACACCTTCTTTAGAATTTTAGCTGCTTATAAAGTTATTTGCTGGCAGTTGTTCATGTCAGCCTATTTACTGAGGAGTGAAAATATTTTCTTCCCCTTGTCCTTGCTGTAGTGCTGTTTGATTTGTATTTTCCTGTTACATAGATGCTCGTTTATATTTCTTACACTAACACGACAGGATAAACAATGAAAATATTACGTGAAGCTCATTTATAAGTTGAGACCTTTCATTTTATTTTTCTAGTGGTTTGTAAAATTTGCTTGATTTTTTAAATTTCCCTGTTATGCACAAAGTAGAAAAGTATCTTTCCGTGAAAGTAGTGGCTTCATATTTTAAATATTTCAACTGGGTTTTTTTTCCTGTAGGTGAATAATATTAACTGAGAAAACATTCTTATTTTTCTGTGCTTCATATGAGAGTAAAAATCCATATATAATTAGGTAAGTAAAATATTTTTAACAAAAAGCATTTTTCTGATTGCTTTTGTCGCTTTAACATAGCAGCATTGTTAGTTGTTAGTAGAGATATTTAGGCTAAGGTACATGAAGAACAATTGGAAAATAATGCTTTCTGTTGCTAGACAAATTGAGTTCCTGTCAGGAGAGAGGAACTGCATGGTCATTTATAGAAAGGACTATCAGTGTAACGAGATTATAAGTAAGAGATTAATACAAAGTCAAGGGAATTCTCTAGGATACAGAAATAGCAGATATAATATTATCTGCATAGCTACAACCCTAAGGCTGAGAGAGAATACTCAAAGAAAAGGCCTCTTGGAACTGAGACTCAAACCTCATTGCTAAGAACCTGGCTGTGGTTCGTTGGGTGGCAGAGAAGTCGCTAGGGTTCCTCCTTGATGGAACTTGCCCGAAACCCACCCCGTGGAACGTGCTGTGGAGGTATCTCACCAGATGCACTGTACTATAAAACCACCCAAAACTGGGGCGGAGGAAGCTGCCAGCCTTTGCACTTGCAGAAGCAGGGCCCTGGCCAGGCTGCGTTTGCTGCTGGACCTGCACACCTGGGAAGCCGCGCCACCGCCCCCACCCCCTCCCGGCCACCCTGCCCCGGAGCTGCTGCTGCGGAGGAGGCACAGGCATGCCAGGGAGCAAACCCTTCTCCTTGCCCTCTCCACTGGGTCTCTCCAGTGCCCTCTCTTGACATGGTGCTGTTGTCAAAGAAAAAATATTTAAGGACCCAGATCCATTTTCATAGAGCAGGCCAAAAGGGTTAATTTGGAGCTGAGACGCAATAATAACCAACAGGACTTGTGAGATCTTTTACGGTAAAAACATTTCTCCTCTTCCATGTACTACGGTAGTCTGTGAGCAGCTTGATTTCATTTCTACTGAACTGTCTGCGAGAGCCATGTGAACTGTTTGACGTAATTGGTTTATTTAACTTGTAGTGTGACGTCAGAGCATATCTACACTCCTGAGAGTACTTAAGAATGTCTGTGTCACTATGAAAGCTCATTTTGGTTGTATTATTTTTAAAACAGTCCCATCATTGCTTCTTACCTATATCCATTAGAATATAAACATCTACATAAATATTTCACAGGTAATTGGCCACCACCTGTGAAGTCTTTATTCTTGCTTAAAGTATTTTTGAAAACAGCTCTAGAAGCTTATTTCTAAATTCTTGACATTATTTAACTAGACTTAAATTTTACAACATTTTGCTTTGATGTCTTACTGACAAATAAAAATCATGAGCTAAAAAACCCCCCAAAACAAAAAGTTTATAAAACTAGGAATGTATCTCATCATTAGTAGCCAACCAGAGAACACAATTTTAATTTCTTACAGAATTGTAGAGATGTGTGGAAACGGAAGTTCAGATTTGAAGTCACCGAGCAGAAATTACAGGGGTGCGGGCGGGCCTGCGTTGCTCCCGTTCTGGCTACTCCCAGAGGAGAGTTGGCCCTGAATGGGTTCTGGGCCAAACCAAGGGTATTGGTTGACCTACCAGAAGAACCTTTTACTGCATTTGGCAAATTAGATCTGGTCCAAGACCTGATGTCTGGTATTGGCACCTTTGTAGTCAGTCAAGTTATTTAGAATAACTGGTTCATGAATGGATTAAGTAAACACATCCAAAATTGCCCGATAAGACTTCTTTTCTCTCAAGAACTGGACCGAATTCTAGTGAATGTGAACTTCCCTTGCATCCTGGCAAAGTGAGACCGTTGCCTGCCACCTGGTTTGGTTTGGCAGTCATGGTGACAGGTGTGCTATCCTTGAATCACAGGGACAGGCGACATGAAGGTGACTAAAGAGCTGGTCGGCCCAGCCGTTCCGCGCGGTCGTAACTGGGCCTCGGAGAGCACCTCTGGGATGAGCAGCAAGCACGCTTGACCGAACTGGTTACGGTGTACGGTGCACCAGCATCAGCGCTGGCCTTTTTACTTGAAATGAGCAGCATATGTTCCTTTAAAATAATCGTAGTAATAGCAAAAACATGTCACATGAGGTAAGTTTGCTTTTTAAAAATAAGTAAATATCTCAAATTCAGCGGATAATAATTATGAGTAAGTTTAGGAATACTGAACGCATACTTTTTAAAGAAAGCATGACCATTAAAAATAAGACACTTTGGTGTATAATAAACTGATACAGAAGAAATTTCTAAAAGAATTCCAAATATAGTTTGAGAAGTGGCAAAATATGAATAAGTATGTGTTTCTCCAGTTGCCTACACTAATGCGTATGGCACCTACTTGCGAAGTGTGAAATTACATGTTAAAGAAAAATGTAGCCTCATTACTTTATACTTTTAACTCTCAGAAATGGCTTTGGTGCAGCCAAATCCAAACATTTGCCTCCAGAGCAGACTAAATAATGTAAGTGTTTTTCATGCATAGACTTATGGAGAAGAGTGGGTGAGCATGTGTGTGTTACTGAATTAGTTTAAAAGATGTTTTGAATTAAAAAGTTTTCCGATTGTAGAAAAAGATTTATAATTTTTCAGAAGGGCACTGAGTTATTGTTCTTCCAAAGGAGTGTTTGGATTAAGTAAAATGTACTATTCAGATTATAGTACTACATTTGCAACTGATTTTTAAAAATAATTCTCTTATAAAAGGGAATTTAATTTTCTGGATGTCCAGTTTGATAATGATTTTTAAACTGTGTCTCTTGGAGTGCCTTAGGGCTATAGTTTCATATTTGCAGCTTTGTGTCATTTGTCTCAGATGGAACAGGAGAAAAATGAACCAAAATAAGGATTTCATTTGGTGTATATCACAAACATATTCTTGTCACTTATATGGCAAAAAAGTAAATATTACCTTATATGGCAAAAGAAGTAAGTTAAGGATCTTAAATTATTTTCCCAGATGGGCTCTAATGCACTCATATCTATCCTTACGAGAGGGAGACAGAGAGAATTTCTGAGACAGAAGCTGATGAGATCATGGAACTAGTGAGGCAGAGGTCGGAGTGATGTAGTCACAAGCCAGGGGACGCCTCGAGCTACCGGAAACCTGAGGAGGCAAGGAGCAAATTCTCCCCCGGAACCTTTGCAAGGAGCAATGCCCTGATGATATTTTGGTTTTGGCCTTCCGTATCAACAAAATTTGAGGGAGTTAATTGTTGACAGATTCACCTTGCAAGTAATCCTAAAAGGAAGTTCTTAAAAAAAATCAAAGTAACAAGATCTACATGAACAAACTTCCAAGTGCAGCACATTATGGTATTGTTAACTATGAGCACAATGCTTTTTAACAGATCTCTAAGACTTTTCCATCTTACATGACTGAGATTTTATACCTGTTGGATGGCAACTTCCCATTTCCCCTCCCCGTCTCCTGGCAATCACTGTTTACTTTCTGCTTCTCCACGAGTTACTGTTACACACACCTCACGTGAATGGAATCAGGCCTTATCCTCCCGTGACTAGCTTTTTTCATCCATGTTGTAACATGTAACAGGATTTTTTTCTTTCTTATGGCAGAATAATTTTTGTCGCAAGTGTGTATAACATTTATTTATCTATTTATTTATGGCATTTAGGTTATTTTCAGCTTTTGGTTATATTGCTTCAGTGGACGTAGGAATACAAATATCTCTTTGGGATTCTGATTTCAGTTATTTTGGATAAATACCTAGCAGTGGGGTTGCAGAATCACACAACAGTTCTGTTTGTAATTTTCAGAGAAACCTCCATACTGTTCTTCTCAGCGACTGCACCCTTTTACAACAGTGCGCCCCGCATCCGTGCACAGGGTTTCATGTCTCCAAGTCCTCGCCGGCCCTATTTTGTGGTGGTTTTTTTTTGTTTGTTCAGTTGGTTTTGGGTTTTGTTTTGTTTTGTTTAATAATGACCGTTCTGACTGGTATTAGGTGATATCTCATTGTGGTTTTGTATTTCTCTGATGATCAGTGACATTGACTTTCTTGTCATATATTCCGCTCATTTGAATATCATCTTTGAGAAAATACCAATTCGAGCGAGCCCCTTGCCCGCTTTTGTTTTTATTTGCTGAGTCGTAAGAATTCCTTACAGGTTTGGGGTATTAAACCTCTCTTAGGCGTATGGTTTGCAAATTTCTCCCATTCTGTAGGTTGTCTTTTTGCTCCGTTGACTTTTCCCTCTACTGTGCAGAAGGAAAATGAAGTACATCTGAGTCTGATGTGCTCCAGCTCATCTGTTTTTCCCTTTCATGGCCTGTGATTCTAATGCCACATCCATGAAGTTGTTGCCAAACCTACGGTCATGAAAACACTTTCCCTGTGTTGTTTTCTAGGAGTTTTTACAGTTTCAGGTCTTACATTTAAGTTTTCAACCCATTTTAAGTTGATTTTTGTGTGTGATGTGCAATAAGGGTCCAGTTTTACTTGTAATATGAAGTATGATGCCTTCCGCTTTGTTTTTTCTTAAGATTTTTGTCTATTCATGGTTATTTGTGGCTCCGTGTGAATTTTAGGATTATCTATGTCTTGGGATTTTGATAGGGATGACATTGAATCTGTAGCTCACTTACGATAGTTTGGACTTTAGAGCCGCGCTGAACCTGCCGGCACATGAACGTGGATGTCTTCCCATTGTCGTGTGTGTTCTTTAATTTCTTTCATCGGCGCTTTGTTGTTTTCAGTGTACGAGCCTTTCATCTCTTTGGTTGAGTTTATTCCTAAGTAATTTATTCTTTTTGGTGCTGTTGTAAATGGGATTGTGCTCTTACTTTTCTCCAAATAGTTTGTTGTTAGTACATAGAGAAACTACTGATTTTTGTATGTTGGTTTTGTATCTTAGAACCTTACTGAATTTATTCATTAGTTCTCTGTGCATGTGTAGATTCTTTAGGATTTTTGTACTTATTACATCATATCATCTGCACACAAGACAATTTTACTTTTTTCCTTCTAAAAAGAAATGCCTTTTTTTCTTGCCTAATTGCTTTAGCTAGGATTCCCAGTACCATGTTGAATAGAAGTGACAAGGATAAGAATTCTCACCTTGTTCCTGATCCGAGAGGAAAAGCTTTCAACCCTTCCCTGTTGAGCTGCTGCTAGATGTGGCTTTTCATACGCACTCGAGTAAGCTGAGTCGTTTTCTTTTAGTCCTAGTTTGTCCAGAGTTTGTTTGGTTATCATAAAAGGGCATCGAATTTTGTCAAATGCTTTTTTACATCTACTACATCATGTGATTTTTATCCTTCACTCTGTTATTGTAAGATGTCATATTTATTGGTTTTTTTGTATTATGAAACCATCTTTGCATCCCAGGAATAAATCCCACCTGGTCATGGTGCATGATCTTTTCAACGTGCTTTTGAGTTTGGTTCGCTAGTTTGATGTTGAGGATTTTTGTATCTGTGTTGGTCTGGGACATTGGCCTAAAATTTTCTTTTCATGCACTATTTTTGTCTGGCTTTGGAATCGGGGTAATGCTGGCCTTGTAAAATGAACTTAGATATCTTCTCTCCTCTAGTTTTTTTGGAAGAATTTGAAAAGGATTGGCATTAATTCTTTAAATTTTTGAAATAACTCACCACTGAAACCATCTAATGCTCAGGTTTTCTTTGTTGGGAGATTTTTGATTACTAATTCAATTTCCTTACTCATTATTGGTCTGTTTGAATTTTCTGTTTCTTCATAATTCAGTTTTGGTAGGTTGTACATTTCTAGAAATTTATTTATTCTGAGCTTTCCACTTTGTTGACATGTAATTGTTTATAGTAGTTTTTGATACTTTGTATTTTGTTGGCATCAGTTATGTCTGCTCTTTAATTTTTAATTTTATTTGAGTCTTTTCTCTTTTTTGCTTAGTCTGGCTAAAGTCTTGTTAATGTTAATTTTTTAAACTATTGTGTTTTTTCTATTGTTCTCTTTTATTTCTGGTCTAATGTTTATTAGTTCCTTTCTTCTACTAACTCTGCACCTAGTTTATTCTTTTTCTACTTCCTTGAGGCAAAAGAGTTAGGTTGATTATTTGAAATATTTTTTCATGTACACATCATTATAAACACTGCTCTTAGTACTTACTACTTGCGTTGCATCAATAAATTTTGACATATTTTGTTTTCGTTTGTCTCAAGATACTCTCCAATTTCTTTTTGCTTTTTGACCCACTGGTTGTTAAGTTCTAATTTCCACATATTTATGAATTTTCCAGTTTTCCTTCTGCTATCCATCTCTATAGTTTCGTTCCATTATGGTTAGAAAAGATACTTGTTGTAATTTCATCTTAAATTTAAGACTTTTTGTGACTTAGCATGTGACCTATCCTGGAGCACGTTTCCTGTGCGTTGAGAAAAAGGCATAGTCTACTATTGTTGCGTGGACTGTTCTTTGTAGGTCTTAGGTCCATTTGATCTGTAATGTCCAAATTCCCGGTTTCCCTGCTCATCTGCTGTAGGTGACCTGTGGGTGAACATGAGATATCGACGTCCCCCGCTATTATGTATGGTTATCTGTTTCTCCCTGCAGCTCTGTGAACATTTGCTTCATACATATTGTGACTTTGGGTGTATGTGTAAGTGCTATGTCTTCCTGGTAAATTGACCCATTGCATTGTATAATGCCCTTAACTTTAAACATATTGACAAACGATTGGACATTTAATTTAATTGAAACTAAATGCCAATTATAGTATCATCCTCAACTGTAGTGAATAATAGACTTCTGCTTTGTGGTTCTGTTCTTGGCGCTAAGAAGTTCCTGGAGATTAAATTTGAATGTCATTAAGTCATTAATAAAAATAAATATTTATTAAGCATCTACTATGTGTTAAGCCTATCACAGTAGTTTGGACTGAGAATTACTATGGTCACTCAAGGAGAGGGTATAGATCAGTAGCATGAAAGAGCCAGAAATGCAGTAGTTAATGTTAACCCGAGTGACAACAGCCCACATCGACAGTTACTGGAAGGACGGGATGGATGGCAGAAGCTATGGAAATAGGACGGAAGACATCAGCAGTGTGTGCAAGGGCACGGTCAGCAGTGCCAGTGCCGTAGAGACAGCGAAGAAGGGAGAAGAAAAGAGTAAACTGCGTGTGGAAATACAGCCTACCAAGCACAGGATTCTTGGTGAACTTCTTGAAAGTATTTCATTGGTAAAGGGAGGACAGATTATAATGGATTTTGTGAGCTGAATGGATGCGAATTACGATTTTTTGAATTTGAAGCCGTGGATGAATTTAATTTTTGCATATTTAAAAATGTTTTAATTCAGAACTTCATTTTCTTACCCCATATTCTGTGGGATTATAGGTAATTTTATTTTCTTGTAACCTTTCTCCATTTTCTGAAAATTCTGTAATGAATTTTGCATTTGTACTTGGGAAAGAAAGTTATTAGGTATCCAAATGAAATAATGATGCTCAATAGCCTTATTTGCCAATATGTTAGAATACAAAACATCATTTTCTAGACAAGTATTTCACAAACTGCTAGAGACTTCTGCTGGTCTACTAAATACTCCATTCGGGGGGATTCCTTTGTGCTACATGAAATAAGAAAGGTGGTGTTTGGGGGCGGTTCTAACTCCTGGCTGATTGTAAAGGCCCTGTGCTGAAGGGTCTCTTGTTTACTGTAATCCACACCCATGAAATTATAAACACCAACTCTGACCCTTGAATTTTACTTCTGTCTGTGGCTACAGTAAAGTGACAGTAAATGGAGAAAATCGGACTGTCCTTACCTAATAGAATTGAAACAAGTGAGATTGAAACATTTGCTTGTCAGCTCCTTGCTGTATTATACGTCAGCTGGAGTGAGTGAGGAAGAGCATTTTTACTAACCAGATACTTTGCTCAAGATACTATGATGAATAAGGGTCTCCTTCTTTCCAATTTAATTGTAGATATATATGTCGAACCCTGAAGGAGCCCCGGTCAATTTGCCTTTTCCTTAAAGCCAGATTTGGACACAAAACTTAAGTGCAAAGCTAAGTATACTTCTTTTAAAAAGAAGTATAAATCTTTGCTATAGGCTTTAGCTGAAAATTGTCCAGGAATGGTTATATTTGTAATACACAGCACAAATTCCCGAATCCTCTTTCATCCAATTCCCTTTATTACCTCTCAGGAGCATGGTAGATTTTCCACAAACCTCTCTTCTACCAGGGAACTGCATTCCTTCTTCCTGTCCCTCGCTGCTGGACTCAACTGTTCTGCACATAATTTTAGTCTTTCAGGCTGTTTCCATTGCTGTGGCTGAAAGGTGGGGGGGTGGGTATTCTTAGATACGGTTTGGGCAGAGAGAGGAGAATATTGTAAACACATGGGTTTTTTCTTGTAACCTTGTAACAAACATGCATTTGACAAGGACTTCACAGCCCTGTTTTTCATCTCTCTAGGGAAAGGGTGACCTCTGGTGGCTAAAATGATAAGCCCCAAATTTGAGACAGCTTTGTCTCCTCTCAGTTTGAATTGTGTACATATGTTCATGTTTTGTCCCTTTTTATAGTGTCCCTTATACACTCATTCCAAGTAAATCAGCATGTTTTTCCACTATGTATAAATCATCAGCTGTGCCTGTATTTATGATTGACCTTAATGCAGGATACAAATACTTTCTTAACAGAGTACAAAATTCTTAACATGACTGTCTTCCTAGGTACTCTTTTATGGTATTAAAACTTAAAATTTTCTATTAGTTTAAATAATTGTTATTATTAGTGATTATTCTAATTAGAGAAAGTTTTACCTATTGTTAAAGAAACAAACAGCCCCTGCTGGTGTGGCTCAGTGGATTGAGTGCCGGCCCATGAACCAAAGGGTGGCCGTCAGGGCACATGCCTGGGTTGCAGGCCAGGCCCTCAGTGGCGGGTGCATGAGAGGCAGCCACACCTTGATGTTTCTCCCTCCCTTCCCTTCTCTCTAAAAATAAATAAGTAAAATCTTTAAAAAACCCAGGTTGATCCATTTAAAACAAACAGAAAAGAAACATAGTTTGGGCTGATACTTACCTTTGAATCAACCCTCTAATCAGTATTGAATGGGTTGCTTCCTGAGAAATATTTATCCTTAATGTGTTCAGTTCATCAGTAAATGGCAGCTAAAGTATTAGTTTTGTTTTCAGGTTGACCTGCACTGGTTCGTTCATTTGTACCTCACTTTGCTCACAAAGGGTTTAGGGAAACATAAAAAGTGGTATACTATTAAAAAGGTAAAAATAAATTTTTGAATAAAAATGAGGCAAAAGGGATATCTTTCTTTTGGGGTACAGATTATACTGTATGTCTAAAATTTTCCTGAAGTTGATTGCAATACATTTGTTTTCTAATATGTACTTGACAAATGTGACAGTGATTAATGGAGTTACACTTAAAGATAAAATCATTAAAAAAGGTTTTCCCCATGGTCAAAACGATGCTTTATTCAGGAGAAAAGAAAAAGCTGCTGAGGAGCCATGGTTTTCAGTTTTTTTGTGGCAATTTAAATCTCCATTGTTTCTCATGTTTCATAATCCCGAGTGGAGAGATTGTAAGAAACAGAAATTAATTCATTCTGCATAATTGCATTTGTTTTGAAAGAACTTTCTATGAGGTTTTGTAGGAGGGCTTTTGTAAACTCCCTGTCTCGGTAAGAGGGACCCTGTGCTTTCATAATCTAGTACTGGGTTTTCATCTCTCCTGCACAGAGTTGGTTTTACAGCCTGCGATGCTCTTCAGAGTCACCACTGGTACCATAGGCATTTCTGCGGAAAATTCCCATTTCTCTCACTGTAGTAGGAAAGTGGATTTTTCTAATGAATAATATTTTACTTCTTTTACAAGCCAAATAGGTATCTTTGAATTCCTATTTTTTTCTAAAATTAGATTTTAATATAGAAGCAGCCCAGATTAATGTCTGGAATAAAGTTAGGGCGCAAAAAGCATTTCCTCACACATACTATACAGACAAGTGGTTAGTTTTTAAAGTTAATTGTGCATCAGAAAACATATCCAAACTATGAATGGCACAGAGAGAGTGGTGCACTCAAAGGCCAGACTCTGCTCAGTCATTACATATCGTGGGCCATTTACCTCTATTCTATTGAAAATCTAAGGCATGTTATTTTCAAAAATAGATATGAATGCACTGGTGTGTTATTTTCATAGAAGCATAGTCTTCCTTGTCCCATAGTAAAAATAGAGATATTTAATAGTTGGTTATGGAAAGAATGTACTGATTACTCAGTACTCACAAGTGTGTTTTTACAAAGTATCAGTACCATGGAGATGATCTGTAAATACAAATATTCTCTCTACTGTTAATACTGTGGAGTATGCAGGAGGCATACATCCAAGTCCTGTGTGTACAGAATTTTAAAAATAAAAAGTAATTGTATTTTACTGACTTGTTTCCTATTCTTGCCAAAAAGTCATTATTGAAACACACTGTTAGAAAATTCTTTATGCTTTTGTAAAGAGAGGGAAAAAATGGCTTATTTGCTACCTCTTAGTCTACGCTCTTGGTCTCGAGTGCGCTGCCAGGGCATCCTCGGGGTTCTCTTCTTCCTTGTTACCATCCCGTCGGGTCCACGCTGTTCTGCAGACGGCCAGGTGATAAGTAGTTTGGGCTTTGCTGGCCCGATTGTCTGTTGTAACGACTTGACTCTCACTCTGTAGCACATGGCAACCGCAGAGAGCAGGGAAATGAATGGGCATGACTGTGTTCCAATAACACTTCGTAAACACAGGCAGCAGACCGCAGCCTGTGGCCCCTGCTGCACTGAGGTCGCGGAGACGGTCAGCTGGAGCCATGGGAGACGCAAGGGATCCTCTCTTGTACCTGAACTCTGACACCTTGACTGCTGCTGCTTTCAAAGTACATGACGGTCCTTTTCCTGAGAAAACCATGCAGTAAGCTTTCTTTCACAACCAGTTGCCAGATGCCTAGTTCATTTACTTGGAATTTATTTTACAGTCCTAGGCTGCTTTCCATATTATTTTGATTTTGCCAGCATTATGATTATATATCTCAGATGTGAATTCTGGGAATTGCATTGTGCTAGATTTCTGAGTTACTTTGATTTTGCTTAACTGCCAAATATTTAAAATGTCAGCCCTCCAACATGCTAGATTTAGTTGTTTTTGTGTTTCTTTTTAACTGTATCACTCACTCGGATTATCAGTGTATGTTTTGTCTCTTTGTTACACTTGAGACCCATCCTTTCTCATCATGGTGGTATGAAGACAGTGCAGAGTTCGTGGGCTGGATTAACCACCTTTTGGCAAACCTCTGTCATGTGCATGATAAGGGTGCAAACCGGATTTGAGCCAGGCTGGGACAGGTAGGATCTTGGTGGCAGTGTGCCAGGTGGATTGCAGAGGGACAGGGTAGTTATAAAATGACGAATGTCTGAGATGATAAAGGTTTTGAACCTGGCAGTGAAAATGGCAAACAGCTGCCTGAGAGGTTTTAAAATAAAGGACTGGAAACGGGGGTCTGCTTCCAAAGGAGCCTGTGAAGCGGCGTCCGAGTGACCAGAGCCAGAGAACCTCAGAGAGGGGTGTTCAGTGGGGATTTCAACTTCAGCCATGCCTGTCCAACTAGAGCAGTTCTTATCATTTTGAGAGTGTTTCTTACGTAGAGAAATTCAACAAGTATGAAAAGATGCTTCAGTAGTTTCATCTGAGCTGTATGCTTTACATGTGTTCCAAATAAATGTACCAGAATTTTCCCATCGTCACGTGCTATCTTAGTGAAGTACATAGTTCTGTGTGTACAGTTCAAATTTATGTGTGTGACAGCAGCAGCCTACAGCACATGAAGGAAACTTCCCATGTCCCAGGAGAACTAGTGACTTACGCATGGCCTTGGGAAGTTTGGCAATTTCATGTCTGGAAAACTTTGGGGTTAGGAATCTTTCCATTGAGCTCGCTTCACTGAAAAGATCCTTCCTCCACGGTAGTCTTCATTGCTTTGCTAGTCTGCTCATCCATTTTTGTAACGATTTACTCATTTATTTTCACCTATAAAACTTTTGGAAGTCTTTTGGAAAAACTGTAGAAATATTATTTATGTTATTGTTTCATTTTTTCAGAGGAAGGGGGAGAAATTTGAGTCATTAATACAAAACAATTCTCCAGTGTCTGTATGCTTTTAGGTTCACAGCAGGTTGTGCAGAGTCATCTAGGTGAGGAACTTTGGAATGTTCATTCCAAACAAACTCCGCACACTGTTTGTGTAGAGAAGTATATTTCAAAGTCAAGTTCTAAGACTCACGGGAAATTTTCATAGCTGAGTCAAAGGTTCCCTTGGGACAGATGAATTTTTAGAAAGGAGAATAACTTGGTAAAAAAAGGACGTGGAAATTACTACACTGGTGTTCAGCAAAGAATTTTAAAGAGAATATTTCCTGGAAGTTTGTATTTACCTGCAGTGTAGACTGTAGGAGAATTTTGATCCATAAGACCTCCAAATCTATTAAAAGTAAAAAGAACTAGATAGATTTCATTAGCATGTGCAATGCCCTATCTCTTTACCCCTCTATAATTATTTAAAACAGAATTCATAATGGGAAGATCAGCTGAGAAATTCTGTCGATGTTTGAAATGCCTGAGGTGCCAACGTAATTAAACAGCATATGCACACACGCTGGCCCCATTCCAAAACTGGTTCTTATGTGAACAACATTAATCCCGTGTGCCTGCAAAGGCTGTTAGAGTCAACATCTGGAATCCTTTACCACCGAAACTGAAACATTACATCATCAGTTAACAGAGCTTCTTACCCGCAGATGTGCTACAGAGAGCAGTTTCTGTGTGTAACCTTGTTTTAAAGCAGATACGTATTAAGAACTAAATGTATCAGATACTTCAGCCACACTTGAAATTTGACTTTCCTTTAAGGTAAAAATTAAGGACAGTGTAAATGTTGCTAAAGAATTCAGTTTAACCCCAAAGAGTCTAATAGTTGGTGATCAAATTCTTGGCAGCACCGTGTGGCTCAGGTCTCAGGCCAGTACAGAACCTGCTGGAACTCCTTTTATCAAAAGAATTTGGTGTCTAGTCACGTAAATGTTGAAGTGCTGAGTAAAACTTGAGATCTTTCAAGTTGCAACAAATCGTTCATAGCATATTTGGTTTTTACAATACAAATGACAAGAATAGTGAGCTTTTCCATATTATCTTATATTTTTCTACTTTACTCTTTCTTCATGCTTAGTAAGGTATTATGTCATGCTTTCAGAAACTAAGGCACATTAAAATTTTCCAGAATATAAATAATTTCTTTAGAAAAATGGCATGAATATAATTATCCTAATTTTTATTTTACAGAGAAAATCAATAATATGAAAGGGCTGTTGTTTTTTTACAATAGAGATAAGGTGAAAGTGAATATTTTCCATCTTTGTAGAAGAAATAAACTTAAAGGGCCATGCATTTTTTTAAGCATATTTCTTTGTGGAGGTAAAAACTTTGCTTTGCATTTAATATGCAAACCTACCTGGTGCCTGTGGAGTTTGTTACCCTGGGTCAAGATTAAGAGCAAGGTTTTAGTTTTTGCCCATTGAGTATGATGTTGGCTGTAGATCTTTCATATATGGCCTTTATTACTAAACTAAAATCTTTTCCACTAAGATCAGGAACAAGACAAGGTTGCCCACTTTCACCACTTCTATTCAATATAGTATTGGAAGTTCTAGCCACAGCGATCAGACAAGAAAAAAGGAAGAAGGAGCTCCTACCTTTTGCAACATCATGGATGGAACTGGAAAGCATTATGCTGAGTGAAATAAGCCAGGTGGTGAAAGACAAATACCGTATAATATCACCGTTAACAGGAATCCAAACAACAAAACAGACAAGCAAGCCAAATATGACCAAAGACACTGAAATACGGAACCGGCTGACAGGGACCAGAGGGGAGAGAATCACAGGGGAAAAGGGGATAGACTCACATGAACAAGTATAAAGGACACATGGACAATAACTAAGGTGGGGGGCGGAAATGGGAGGGAGGTAGGGAGCACTGGGGGGGGGCAAGGCTGGGAATATAAGACAGAAAACTGTACTTGAACAAGAATTAAATTTAAAAAAAAAGGTTAAGAGCAAGGACAGCAGCCAGACTCAGTTCAAATCCCAGCTCCCTCCTGTACTAGCTGTATCAAGTTAATTATCCTTTTGAATGCTCTACATTCTCATTTGTAAGATGGGCATGATAATAATAACATACGTGCCTGGCAGAGGATGCCCTCGGCATCTGCGGCGCCTCCCCATCACCACCTCATCAGGAAGAGGCCAGCAGGATGCCTGGGGCTGAGCCTGGCGAAGTGAGTATGAAGGAGGAGGATGCTCTAAGCAAAGAAAACAGTACGCAGAGGGGCAAGGAGATACAGCTAGTCCCCCATGGGGAAGTGTAGTTCAGAAAGAGGCTGCAGTGAGGTGGGCAGTGGTAGGAACATGGACTTTATCTTTAAGTCAGTGAGGAACATTCATGGATTAAGCAGGACAGGCACAGATAGTAGGTTGGGCAAAAAGTCTGTTATGTTTCTCCCTGAGAAGGCGCTAGTGGTGCTTGTCTTTAACCTCGTTCAAGACAATTTTGTTAGATTGTAGTGTAATAGCTGTTGTATCAGCGTGCATTTAAAAAACAACTTGTCAAAATTGATGGATTTTTGTGTAGCCATTTTAACATTGAAGATGGAAGAAAATACACAATGTTTTCACTCTATTCTTTATTATTTCAAGAAAGGTAAAAATGCAGCTGAAACACAGAAAAAAGATCTGTGCAATATATGGAGAAGGTGCTATGACTGATCGAACATGTTAAAAGTGGTTTATGAAGTTTCTTGGTACTGTTGACATTTTGGCCAGATAATTCTTTGCTGTGGGGCTGTCTTATGCATTGGAAGATGTTTTTCAGCACCCCTGGCCTCTACCCACTAGAAGTCAATATGGGAGGTAGCTGACATACTGAAAATATCCAAATCAATAAAGTTATTGGTGAAAATTAATAATGTGTCTTTTATTTTACAGAAAAAAGTAGTGGACGTTTTGGCCAAGCCAATATATTAAGACTGAGTGAGTAAGTGGATGAATGAGGAAATGAAATAGGTTGCTTTTGGAGTGACTTAGGCTGAGGGAAGAAGCTAAAATGAAGGATGAGGTTATAGATGGCTTTATGTTTTTTTAATTTTTTTAATTTATTTATCTTTAGAGGGGAAGAGAAGGAGAGAAATATCAATGTGTGGTTGCCTCTCTTATGTCCCCCGCTGGGAACTGGCCTGCAACCCAGGCATGTGCCCTGACTGGGAATCGAACCAGGATCCTTTGGGTCGCAGACCTGCGCTCAATCCACTGAGCTACACCAGCCAGGGCTAGATGGCTTTATGTTTTTATCTTTTCAAACTTTTCTGGTGTTTTTCTTTCATATGGTAACTTGTTTTTTAAAAAATGTTAAGTGTATGAGTAAGTTTGTAATTTTTTACTATCAAGATTCCATTTTCTGTCTTTTGCCAAATCTTCATCCCATTTTTAAACATTTTATTACCAAGTTGTATTGCATTAATAATTTTCTTTTTTATTAGATGTTTATAACCAGCAATCAGATTAACATAGCAGTAACAAGCTTAGCACTGTAAATATGGGTAATTGTTTTCAAAAGCTAACAGATCTCCTAGTGTGGACAACCCTGGTGTGGTTGGTGGACCTCCATGACTACTTTGGTGGCCCCTGTACATGCTGTGGGGCCGGTGCGGGGGGGGGGGTGGTCCTGTGCACACACGGACGCACTCATATGCATGCAGAAGAGATGCCGGGGGTGAGCTCCAGAGGAGCAGCTGTGTTCCAAGACTAGAAGCTGCCCCTAAAGGTCACCACAGCATGCTTTGTTTCCCAAGAATCAGAGACCAAAGGAAAAATAGTGCTGTGGCCAGATTGAGTGCAAAACAACTTAAATATTTTTTAAAAAATAAAATAAACAGAGAAAAGCAGGTTCATGTTACACCAAGCCCAGCTCAGTTCCTGGACCAAGCAGTAAGTGCCTGTGACTCCCTCTAAACAGGGTGCACATGGCACGTGTGCTTCAGATACACTAATGTCACTGCGACAGAATGGTTGGCCTTCGGAATAATGTTTTCACATTTTATACCTTTGTTCTTAGAGTGCAGCTTTGTTTCAAAAGCAAAGTCTCAAAGGAGAACATCCTCTGTTCCTTTGGAAATAGAATTGACCAGAAATTTAAAAACTGCAGTGAAGACCACAAGATAAATAACTAAAATATGTGATATTGACAGTTTCCTGAAAGCACTGCACTTGCCATGCCCGCTGGGAGCCCCCCAGAGGCTGCGGACTTGCATGTGTGTTTCTGTGCTTTGTGGTTAGCGCCCCAGCTTCTGAGGCATGTGGAAAGCCCACAGCTACAGAGCTAGGTATTGGGCTTTTACGTGTGTCTTCAACCTCTACCTTCATCATTCTGACCCAGGACACATTAGGGGAAAAATTACTTGTGTAACCTTCTTCAATTCCCAAGATTAATTTGGGAAAATAATTCAGAATGCTTTGTTCTTCAAAACGTTCTTGTTTAAAAAGAAAAAAAAAACATTTGAAACGGAACATACCCGCTTCCTTTCCAAACAGATGTAATTAGTGCTCACTGAAGCCTCATCTCCCAGTGCACAAAACTAGGACGTTGCTTTGTCTCTTGTTGGTTTTGTTTAATTTGACTTTCTTGATGATGAACATATTGGCCTGATAAATTACTTCTTTGTTTTCAAAGACAGCGCCTTCCTATCACTGACCTTGAGATCTGTGGAGCATTCACAGATGTTTATTCTTCCTATGTAATAATCGGACTTTCCCCCCTTATTTTCCTAAAAAAAATGCTTACATTCTTAAAATGGGACTTTGAATTGCCTTAAAAACCCAACTTTTAATGGCAGTAGAATCACAGAACTGGAAGGGCTCTCACGGGTGCCCCTCGCGCCGGTCAGGGAGCATGGTCAGGGGCCTGTGGTCCTGTGCGGCTTCTCCTCCCGCGAACCGCAGCGTACTGCTCAGCGGCGGGAGCAAAAGGTGAGTTCTTAGGGTGACTGTCCTAGGATCCCCAGAAGAATTAGCTTTTCTAAGTAGGACAATCTCCATTCCTTGATTTTGCTTAGGCAGGTGTGAAGTGGCCTCTTTATTTTTCTGCTGCTAATAGTTTCCTTGTGAAGACTGTGGGTGGGGGGAGGGCAGGGATAACAAGGGCCTGAGGGGGTCCGGTCCTGGGGAGACTGGGGTGAGGCTGGGTGTTAGAGAACCAAAGGTTAGAGACCCGAGTGCTTTGCCCTGTTTTACCCCTTCACTCCTGAACAGATCAGTTAACCTCAGCTGTTTGTTTTGTTTTGCTTTGTTTTCTGTTTTGTTTTCTAGTGGTGGTGAAAAGGAACTTGTATAAATAATAGTGATATCAGCTTTGGCTAATTTTATAAGTTGTTTAATACTGGTTAGCACTATTTGAACTTTTTCAGGGTGAAAACTGGAAAGTGCCATTTCGGAGTTGTAATACTTCTCATCCTAAACCTATTGCCCACTGTGTAGCTTCCTGGTGTGTAAACAGTGCTAGTAATTGGTGATTTTTCACCGTCCATGTTCTTTCGCTGTC
Source organism: Sturnira hondurensis (assembly GCF_014824575.4). Lineage (NCBI taxonomy): Eukaryota > Metazoa > Chordata > Mammalia > Chiroptera > Phyllostomidae > Sturnira > Sturnira hondurensis. The sequence goes on along the minus strand of NW_028094426.1, from coordinate 2,440,372 downwards.
ACCTTTGAAGGGGTCACTCTGTGACCTAGGAGTTGAAGCAATGACTGCTGCTTTTACTTGTTATTTAGTTCTTGAGCGATGTATTTAAAGAAAAGGTGGAACTAATGGCTTAATGTAGAGAAAGCGATTGATTTGCCTAGATTTAATAAATAACTATAGAAAGAGAATATCTGTTATGTGTGGGGGGTTAGTTTCTGTTTAATTACAAATTTTGCTGAATGTCTGACCCTGGTGGTACAGTGATTAATAGAGAACATGTGAATTACATCGTGTATTTAAAATAAAGTCATAATTTCATTTTCCTGACTTTGATCAGTCTCTGCAAATTTGAGTATTGGATTTATTTAGACAGTGGCTTTTTTGTTTTGTTTTTGGTAATATTTTCATTGTTTTTCTTTTTTAGCTGTTGTTGAGTCATAGCTTTAAATATGTTAATATTCTTGATTTTTAAAAAGAAAATTAGGGCATTATCTCCTTAGTAAGATTTTTGGTTCAGTAGATACAAATAGTACACTAATAGGTTGCTTGGATTTGAATTTTAAAAATTAACAACTTAATTTTCTTAGTTTTTCTGCCACTGCAGGGTGAATTTTAAACAGTGAAGAAACTTCCAAAAAGAGCCCAAATTCATGCTTCTACTAATGCTTCCGGTGACTGTTTATAGATAGATACACTCTCAGTTGTGAAAAGGTCTCTCCTACACCACCTCAAGTGTCCCCACCCCACACCCAGCACCTCTTCAACAGTACATTCCTTAGGCCTTGAATCTTTGATTCCCGTAAGTAAGGTAACTGCTGGCTATGGGTCTGTGCCTTTTTATTATTTCCTGAGCACTAAGTATATTAACACAGGGCTAGTGTAATTATTTTATTTCAGTTTGTTAGGCCATGATTTTCATTGTTGTATTCTGTGTGATTTTTATAGTCTAAAATTTAATAATTTATTTAATCTACCCTTTCCCCTGAATGTGGTGTTATCCATCACATTGAAACACAAGCCATGGGATTTGAGGATTTCTTACATGAATTTTCATATGTACAGTTTTTAGAGTATTTCACTGCTTAATTTGTTCCTGAGGGGTCTGTACTCTTTTGCTTCTTTGATAAGTTAGATGGATTAATACTATTGTGTATTTGTGGAAATTTAGGCAGTCAGAAATGCATAGATCTCCTGGCTTTGATGCTGGATCATTGTGTAACTTGACCAGTTGCCTTCTGGTTAACTTATTAATTTAATGACCATGAACTATGTTCACAAGAGTAGCAGTTAAGAAGAAAGGAGGGAACCGTGACTTCTAATTTAAACTATAGCTAAGGAAGCAGAGTGTGTGTGTGTGTGTGTGTGTGTGTGTGTGTATACACACACACACATTAAAACACTAAGTTGCAAGTCTAGATCAGTCTTAAAGAGGAAGCACAGGACACCCTAATGATAAACTTGTGTAATAATCCTAAAGAGTGTAATTAGAGTACAAGTGAGTGAGTTGCATAGCTTTATATCACTTCTCTGCTATTTAAATGTGTTGGACCTGTCTTCTCAGTCCCCAGTGCAAATTTCTAATGTTACTGCATAGCTCTACAGAAGTGTTTATTGCTCTTACAAATTCAGAATATCCTAAACTTAACTTTTTATTTATGGCTGAATCATCCTAAGAAAATGAATTACTAGTTACTGTAAATGGTTTGGAACTTCTGGAGTCTGGTTTTAAAAATGAAATGAAGTATGTGTTTATTTTACTTAATTCTTTTCTGAAATAATACAGTTACAAGTAAAAAAAAGGTATCTTCTCCCCACCTGAAGGAACTAAACATAGCAATTTAAGAACTTGTTGACTGAGAAAACAACATATTTGAGGGAACAGCTGAGGGAAAGGTATATGTTGTATTTATACCATGTATTCCCAAGCTATGAAATGGGAGAGAATATTAATCACAGGGGTGTGTGTGTGTGTGTCCTCCTAATCTTGGACAAGTTATTTAGGTAGGTAATTTATAAGCCAGAATCTGAAAATAGCTTGAGAAGTCTGTGCTGTTTACTTTATCAATTCCTTTGTTTTGATTTCATTAGATTCCCTACATTCTTTTTACTAAAGTCTCTGAGTTTGTAGGGTGGAGCATGTCTTCCTTCTTGACCGGTGACATGGAGTGTATTTCAATTAATTTGTTTTTAGGGAGGTAAAGCTTTGCTTAAGTGATAAAGTGTTGAAAAAGAGCTGTATCAGGAGAATTTTTACTGTCCTGAATTTTTCTGTTTCATGAACATCAGACATTATTTTTTGCATCCATTTTCCTATTAACTTTTTCTTTTCTTAAAAATTTAAAAAATATTATATTGATTATGCTATCACAGTTGTCTCAGTTTTTCCTCCTTTGCCCCCCTCCACCCATTACCCCCTATTCTCTCCAACAATCCCCCCTTTAATTCATACCCATGGATCTTGCATATAACTTTTTTGGTTTCTGCATGGCCTGTACTGTTCTTAACATCCCCCTATCTGTTTGCACTACCATTTGTACTTCTTAATCCCTGTATCTTTCCTCCCATTCTTCCTCTTCCCCCTCCCAACTGATAACCCTTCAAAGTGATCTCCTTATCTATGATTCTGTTTCTGTTCTGCTTGTTTGATTAGTTTGTTTTTAAGATTCAGTTGTTGATAGTTGTGACTTTATTGCCATTTGCATGTTCATAGTTTCGATTTTTTTCTTTCTTAAATAAGTCCCTTTAACATTTCATATAATAATGGTTTGGTAATGATGAACTCCTTTAGCTTTACCTTGTCTTGGAAGTACTTTATCTGCCCTTCCATTATAAATGATAGCTTTGCTGGATAGAGCAATCTCTGTTATAGGTCTTTGCTTTTCATCACTTTGAATACTTCTTGCCAGTCCCCTCCTTGCCTACAGTTTCTTTTGAGAAGTCAGCTGACAGCCTTATGGGAACTCCTTTGTAGGTAACTCTCTGTTTTTCTCTTGCTGCTTTTATGATATACCCTTTATCTTTAACCTTTGGCATTTTAATTATGATGTGTCTTGGAGTGGGCCTCTTTGCATCTTTCTTGTTTGGGACTCTCTGTGTTTCCTGGACTTGGATGTCTATTTCCTTCACCAAATTAGGAAGGTTGTCTTTCATTATATTTTCAAACAGATTTCCAATTTCTTGCTCTCTCCTCCTTCCAGCACCTCTGTGATTTGAATGATGGAGTATTTGAAGTTGTCCCAGCTGCTTCTTAGCCTGTCTTCATTTTTTAAAATTCCTTATTCTTGCTGGTGTTCTGATCGAATTTTTGTTCTCATCAGGATCCACTCCATTGCTGATTGCCTTTGAATTTTTCTTTATTTCACTCAGTGTAACCTTCATTTCTGCCTGGGTGTTTTTTATGCTGTGAAGTACCCAATGAGTGCCTTGAGCATTCTAATAACCAGTGTTTTGAACTCTGCATCTGATAGATTGCTTGTCTCCATTTTGTTTACTTCTTTTCCTAGAGTTTTGTTCTGTTCTTTCATTTGGTCATCTCTTTGTGTCCTCAATTTGACAGCCTCCCTGTGTTTGTTTCTGTGTGTTAGGTAGAGTTGCTTTGACTGCCTGTCTTAGTAGCATGGGCTATTGTGGAAAAGCACACCCATAAGTTGGGTGGGTTGGAGCCTTAGGTAATCACTAGGGCAGGGCAACCTGTGTGAACGAAGTTAATGGAGTCTCGGATATGGTGTCACCACTCTGTGGCACTGTGTGAAGGACAGCTCAGAAGAGGGACAGTGGTCGCTACCTGGCTTCTGGGATTTTATCCATGAGGAAGCTGTCCCCCAGCACTTGCCCTGATGCTAGACACTTCAGTTTCTCCCCATAGGCCCCTGGTGCCCTTCCAGGTGCTGCCCTGGTGCTGGATCCCAGTGGAAGTGAATCTGTGTGCGTCCTAAGTCTATTTTAGGCCCTTTAAGAGGAGACACCCAAGAATCCAACACTTTCTTCTGCTGCCCCAATGCCTCCTGAATTTTACATCCAGAAATTATGGGGACTTATCCTCTTGGCACTGGAACCCTGGGCAGGGGGGTCTGGGTGGGGCAGAGATCCCTCGCTCCTGAGGTATCCCTCCTGATTTTTATTCACCACCCATAGGTGTGGGACCACCTGTTCTTTGTCTGTCTGTCTCCCCCACCCCCCCACCTATCCATCTGGACAAATGTGACTTCCTTAATTCCTTGGTTGTTGGACTTCTGTATAGGTCAATTTTGTGGCAGTTCTGGGTGATAGTTGTTTTGTAATTTAGTTGTCGTTTTTGTTGTGGTTGTGCGAGGAGGCGAGCCATGTTTACCTAGGCCTCCATCTTGACCAGAAGTCCTATTGACTTTTTCATATGTATAATACACTTGCACGTTTTCTTTCACTATTTAATAACTAATATCCATAAAGGTATTTCAATTAAACATTTTACTTATCACATGGAAATCACAAATTGTAGATTAGAGCAATAGTATTCCTTCTTTATGTATTGACTTGGGATATATTGAAGAATTTTACAATGTGGTATATTATTTACAGTAGCGTATCTAATAGTAAGATTAACTTCTATTCTAGGAGTTTAAATCAATACTGCAGGCCTTTACTGGACTTAAAATACTTTGATGCCAATTTTGTCACCTCTGGGTTCGCACTGACAGTTGTGCATTAGGCCTGTGTTTTTCCCCCCAGTTAAATGTATCTGTCAGTTTCTGTCCTATGCAGTTAGCATCTGGGTTATTCAGCAGACACATACAGTGTGACCTGTGTCAGCCCCTGTGCTGAAGGAGGGGTTCGGGTAGCAGTGTGGGAATCAGAGGGGTTAGACTGACAATACACTGAGGACTGCCACGCTCAGACAGAAGCCCAGGAGGGCCCACCTCCAGATCTGAGAGGGGCTGAGAGACTGGGGAAAGATGCCGGGAAAGGAGCCTGCAGTGAGTCTGAAGGATGTGCAAGAATCAGAAGCATCTTCTCAGGAGGGAGAGCAGAGATGCTGGAGAGAATGACACATTTAAAGGCCTGAAATGCCCTGGCATAGGTGAGAGCTGGGGGAGGTGCCAGATGATCAAGAGGTCATACACACTTCATGACCTGTGAGGAGTTTGGATTTTATCCTGGAGGCAGAGGAGAACTGTTTGAGGATTCTGAGCAGGAGTGTGGAGTCAAATCTGTATTTTAAAAAGACTTTTCTCTAGCAATGACAGATAAAATGGATGCTCAGGGAAGAGGCAGGATAGCAAAGCAGGGGACTGGATCAGTTAGCAGGCAGATGCGGAATGCAGCAACTACAAGTGTTCAAAGCAGGATTATTTGTGATAGCCCCCAAAGGAGAACCCAGATGCCATCAACTGCAGGTAGAAGAGTGAATGGTGGTGCGTTGGTACAGTGGAGAGCTCCGCTGCAGGCAGGAGAAGTGCTGCTGTGCCCCACAGCAGCAGCGGCGAAGCTCAGCAGGCACACTGTCACACCACAGAAGCCAGACACCACTTTGAACTCTGTCGTCCATTTGTGCAACATTCAGAAACAGGCACAGCTGGTCTGTGATGACAGAGGTCAGAATGAAGGTTGCCTCTCAAGGGAAGGGATTGGGACTAGGACAGGGATTCTTCTTAATCTTGGATGATTAGACGGGTGTGTTTGCTTCTTAAAATTCATCACACTTAAAATTTCTGAGTTTTTTTGTAATATGTCATGCTTCGATGAAAACATTTCTTTAAAAATCCAGTTTTCTTATACCCTAGACATGTACACTCTTCCAGTATCATCCCCACCTCCCTTCCGTCTAAACAGTGACTTATTGCCTCACTGCTGTTTTCCTTCTCACAGGTTTTAGTGACCTCTGGAGTAATTCGTGACCATGTTTTTTGACTCATTTCATTCCACGGGTTAATACTCTGCAAGTGACCTTGGCCAGGATTACCGTTGTACTATCAGTGCTTGAGCTTTGCTCTCTAGTCTGAAAATGTAGGACTCGGTGAAAACATAAACATGTGATGGAAATCAGATATACTAATGAAATGCAAATAAATTTATTTAAACATAAAAATAGAATCCCCACCCCATTAAGCAAGCAGTTTGATTTGGGAAGTGTATTGGGATTTTTAAACAGTTAATTGCTTCAGTAGCTGCATCCTGCAGCTGAGCCTTTTCTATTTATTCATGTGCCCTGGGTTAGATGTGTAGCTTTCCTTATTCAATCTGACTGCTGATTGACAAGCCATAGCCGCCTTCAACCTGGCACTGCAGTTTCTGTAAAGGACAGAGACTAGGCCTATGTCCAGTCCTATAAGTAGGATATTGCCAGGCAGAGTATCACGGTAGTCAGCATCACTGGTGACAGTTAGAAAAATATCAGGTCTTCTACCCTGAAGTTTTACAGTGCTCATCTCAAACCTAGCATCTCTCTCCTTCAGTAACACTGGATGCGCACTAAACGGTGCGACCCTTCCTGAGTTATTTGAAGCCCACAGCATTCCCAAGGAAACGTAGAGTGTACGCAGTGTCACTGTGGCTGCTGAGGATAGTGTGGAGGATAAAGTGTGACTGTTTGGAACAATAGCATCATTTGTTTTATTACGCTAAATAATTAGCCTATTAACATTTTATTACATGAAAAATACTTATTACTTTTAAATATCACTAAAAGATGCACCTATTTTAGTATCTCACCTAGGTATTTCATTACTTAATTGGATTCTCTTCAGGAAATAAGTAGAATAAGAAATTATTCTTGAGTCCTAAAGATTAAGGGGAAACTACCTTTCACTTTTTTTTGAATGGACACTTTTTAAATTGTCTATGAATTGAAATAGTTGCAGTTTAACAAAGAGTCCTAGGGATTATGCATCTTTACTTTTGCCAAATGTAATTTCTGACTTTCATACTCTTAAAGCATTTAGTAATTTATCCACTAAATAAGTATAGCAATGAGATTTTAAAAAAAAATAAAGCATTTAATACTTGATCCAGTGAATAAGCATAGTAATGAGGTTTAAAAAAATCACATTTAAACTATGTTGATTAAATCTTAAAGTTAGTAGAAATTTTATAGTCTAGTAATTACTTTAACCCCAGAAGTTTAAATGTTTATTTTATATGTTTTGGCTTTGAAATGTTTACATATTAAATGTAGCTTAGAAATATATACCTGCAAAGGAACATGTTTTGATATATAAAGTTTGGCTGTTTGAGGTCACTATTCTAGCTGTAAGTAAAAACAGTGTTTTGTTGAAAAGTTCACACACATAATTGTAACTATAAAAATCATGTCATAATTGGTGGGCTTGATATTAATGATACTATAAGAAGTCTATGGTGATCTTGGCTTCATGGATGAAAAATACATTTCTTTTTATTTTCTTTTAGGTAAACTAGTGGGTTTCATTGCAGAATGCCACAAATATTAAAATAAGAAAATAGATCATTATACCCGAACAGTGTCTATAAGGTGTTGGATGTAATTTGCTGTCACTCAAATGGATTTAAAAAACCACTGATGAAGTAGCCCACATACATTCAGGTTTAGAGAGGAAACGGTTCTGCCTCGTAGACAGCTGTCACAGTAGGGAGGACGTAGACGCTGTGGTCTGGTAGCATTTGGACTCAGGTGCTGCAAGCTCTGTTCCTGCTTTTTGAGACAAAGGAGACTGGGAGCTTTAGCTTCCAGCAGGAGCCTAAGGGGTTATATATGCCTCCTTAAGTCCGATTTGATTATCGAACATCTGCTCTTTGCTTCTTCCCAGTCCTGGGGCAACAATTAGGCCAAATATATTATTTAGCTTAGTAGTATTGGAGTTTATACCTCCCAGGTCACATCTGCTTGATTGCTTTCTTTCCTGAGCTGAGATTTGTGATTCCAAAAGTCCTTGCAAACTTTACCAATAACTTTGTCTTGTAAGGATAAGTAGCTTTTAGTGGTTATGAGCACTATCAGATTTGGATTTACCTCCTGCCAGCTGAGTGACTTTGGATGAGTTACTGATTTCTCTATACCTCAGTTCTCTGTTTCCTCACTTCTCTCATGATAATTCACGTCATGGAGAGCTACAGATGGGTATAAAAAGGGTTACATAAAAATATCATATATATTGCATATATAGCACAGTTAACGTCTCTCACATAGTAAGCATTCATAAGTGTTCGCTATTTACTCTTCTTATTGATTAGATTCAGTAAAAGACCAAGGACGTGTTTTCTTTTGAAGTGTTGGTTTACAGTGAAGGTATTGAAGTATATCTGCTGAAGGAGCAATATCGCAGATCTTTTTGTACCTAAACCTGTCTTCAAATATCACCAAGTTTTCAGTGAGTTTCTCTCAGTAGAAGCACATTATAACATCATTCGCTCACTGCAAACGATTCTGAGAAAGAGCATGAAGTAGCACATGAATTAGAGGGCATGGTTAACTGAGGCCACAGCTTAGGGTGTTTCACGTGGAGACTCTGAGAGTGTGGTCGCTCATCCCAGCCCCGGGAGCTTTACCAGCAGGTGAGCCATCACAGAAGGCGGCGCCACACACATGCCTCCAACTATGTCTAAAAAGGGCCAAAACGTACGCTGTGGCCCCAACAGAAGACATGAGTGTAAAACAGATGGCTTTTTATAGTACAATAGCAAGAAAATTTCTTAAGAGATTTTTGTGCCAGTAAAATTAAGTGGCAAAGTTCCACTTAATTTTACTGTTCCACCTACCATAAACATTAGCGAGAAAATTAGCAAGAACAGACCACCTGTAGGTTTTTCTTGCTAATGTTCTTTTTTCAGTGGTAACCTTCATGTATGGTCTGTTCTAAGTAAATTCTTCATAGGAACAACTTCCTCAATAACTTTTATACTGGGCACTTAATTTATTTCAATGTATGTAATGCATAGTCATTTAATTTGAGATTTCAGAGTAAAGAAAATATTCCAGAGATTGGCTCTGCTAGCGTCTCTCCGTGTGACCTTGATCCAGTGGTGTCATCTGGCCAGGCCTCAGCCTTCTGTGTGCAGTGAAGTCATTGTCCTGGTGGATGGCCAGTAGGTGACCGGCTGCCAGGCAAGATATCTTACCCATGTTGTTTCAGTAAACTCTGTGAAATGAGTGGCCTTACATGCCCGAAGAAAGCACCATCCCGTGCTCACCATCTCCCACTGACATCCCAGGTGTGAGGAGTCTGCAGCTTCCATAGAACCAAGTAGAGCAAAATGTATTTTTTGGTGGTGTTGGTAGGCTTGTGTCCTGGAAAGAAGACTAAGGCAAGGCTGAAATGGCAGAAAGGAAGGAAAACAGAAGATGTGTGGGCTAGATTAGTGGCGTGTGGAGGAATTCCAGTTCAAGCCGACCCGGGGCTACCGCCACGAGAGAGATGGCAGCCATCAGGAATTGGCTTTGGCCTGCATGGGGCACGAGGGCCATCGACTGAATCGTGTGTTTCCACGTGTTGGTCTCAACTCCTTTCCCTCATTTTTGTGACCCTCCTGCACACCCACTGCCCGTGGCGCTCTGACCTCTCCAGGCCGCCTTCTCCTGTCACACTTTCCAGGGTGTGATGTTACTTAAATTCGGAAGTGAGCCACTTGCTTCAGGGTTCTGTCAGCTGGATGTCAAAGAAGTCAATCCAGTAAGTGTATTCTTGTTACCATGAGGTATTCGAATGATTTCACAGATGGTAACCATGAGCAGGGTGCAAAATAGGGAAGAAATGGCTTTTTGTGGTGTCATTTAGTATACTGGACTGGTAAATGGAATTATTTTCAAGCTGAGCTTACTTTTGAGACTAACCTTAGTTATTGGAAGGGCATCTGTTTTCTAGAACAGGTAGTTTTAGACATCTTACTTTTTAAAAATTTATAATTATATTAATTCTGTAATTTTGCTCAGAGCTGTTATTGACAAGTCAAATTTTATCCAAATTGTTAATTTAGAGATAAATACCATCCTGGCAAAGTACTATGTTTGCAAAAGGTTTGGGTACTGTTTTATGACCTATTTAACCCCTCCAGGTATGGGAGAAGTCTTCATTTCAAAGTCTAAATATGAGTTTAACATAATACACAATTTAGAAAAATGCACTGTACTTGTCAGTAAGCTGTCTGGAGATGGGCTTTGAATAAGGAACTCAACTGAAGGCAATGGCCTTTGTAGCACTAAATTTGATGCAAAATAAAAAACTTTTAAATTTAGTAACAGTTAAAGTTACTAGTTGAATTCACTTTAAGAAAAATTTTAAAGGTAATTCTTAATAGAAGGATCTGTATTTTAATACCAGTAACTTTAACCATGTTTATATTAGATGTGATGGAAATTTTTTTACCATGGATGCTATTCCCGATTATCATTTCTGATCTATTTAAAAACTAGGAGCCCTGGCTGGTGTAGCTCACTGGATTGAGCGCGGGCCTGTGAACCACACCATCGTGGTTCAATTCCCAGTCAGGGCACATGCCTGGGTTGCAGGCCAGTTCCCAGCAGGGGATGCACGAGAGGCAACCATACATTGATATTTCTCTCCCTCTCTCCGTCCCTTCCTTTCTAAAGATAAATAAATAAAATATTTTAAAAAATAAAAATAAAACTAGGAATGCTGGCTATTCTTAGGTACATGACACAATGAAATGTCTTCATTTTCAGATGTTCTTATTAAAATAATGATAGCATTTCTAAAATTTTTCTTTTCCTTAGATTTTTTCAATAAAAAAAGTTTATAATTTTTATAAGTTAGAATTTTCAGTTTCATATTCAGAACTTGGGTTGAATTTGTACTTTTTGCCAAGCTCCGCCTGTACTAGGTATATATTTTTTTAAAAGGGCATTGTATTTCTCACAAATGCCACTTGAAAAGTTACACATCTTAAATTAAGTCACAGTAAGTAGTAGACTTAGGATTTGAACCTCGGCCCGTACTGTTCCTGCTAATGAGTGTTCCCTTGAAAAAGTAGCTTATTTTAGTGGTATGAACTTAGAGAAAATGCCCAAGATCTCTAAGAAGCTTTGCTTTGTATTTCAGGCAACAATTAAAAATTATAAATATGTAAATATTTCTCTGTAAAAATAAATGTGGATGTAATTTTCCAAAACTAGAAAAATGATTTGTTGGTGCTGGAAATGAACCTGCCCGTGAGATTCCCATTTTGCTGGCACGTGCATCTGTTTAGCATGGGTTCTCTGAATGGAAACTGTACTTTCTTACCATGATTTAGTTGGTTCACCTCTTTCTTTCTCCTGGAATGGCAAGTCTGTGCATGTTGTCTGATCACTGTTCGTTGATAGGAATAAATTTCTAGCAAGTGATAAATGAGATGTCGTAGTGTAACTTAGGGCCCTTTAAACCACTGATCTGAGCACAGTGAGCCCTCTTGGAGAAGCCTGCCTTACTTGTTCTCTAATGTCTTTATTCATCCCAGTTTTGAATATATGCCCCTAAATTACTAGGTTTGTGACCTTGGAAGAGTTGTTTCAGCTCTCAGAGAGCCACTTTTCTCAACTTTGTATTTTATTTATTTATCTTTAGAGAGGAAGGGAAGGAGAGGGGGAGAGAAATATCAATGTATGGTTGCCTCTCGTGAGTCCCCTGCAGGGAACTGGCCTGCAACCCAGGCATGTGCCCTGACTGGGAATCGAACCACGATCGTGTGGTTCACAGGCCTGTGCTCAATCCACTGAGCTACACCAGCCAGGGCATTTTTCTCAACTTTAAAATGAGGCTAATGCCCTGACTTGCTTGTGTATTATGTCTCATTTACTGTGTTGTGGGGAACAAATGAGGAAATGACACCCAACACACTGTGCTTGTTTAGCGTGTAGGAAGCGCGCAGGCCATCCCTTGCCGTAACTGCAGAATGGTCCCTTGAGCGTGTGATGTGTGGGAAAGGTTAAATCATTGTGTGTGTTTGAATGCCGTGACATGGGGGTGATGGAGAGTAGGGCGAAAAGCATGGGTTTATTGGATTTAATAATTCATATGCAGAGATTGGTTAGCACTGACCTTTTAAAAATGTATTGTCAGAGAGATAATCCTATGACTTAGATGAGTCTCTAAAAAGAAAAATGTAAAGCCCATCTTTAAAAGTCATGGCTCAGTCATGGCAATAAAAACTTCATTTAAGAGAAGTTGGGACCCAATTAAATTTTCTTATTTGTTGTATATTATTCCCACTTAAATTTTAAACAGTGTATCTGTCACCCCTTTTAGATGCCTCAATATATACTAAAGGGCTGGCAGAAATTTCATTTTGTATGCAGTCAGACCTCAGAACTCGTCAGCTTCAGAACCCATCAAACCCTGTACTCATCTCATTTTGATGAGAAAAAATGGTTTCCACACTGTTGCTCAGAACTAGCCACACTTGCTAGAATTCCTATGAGTCACGATGCCTCCGTGCAGGAGAAAACACTTCATCATTTGGTACTCATAGGTTTCGGCACTCGTTATGAGTTCAGGAACAAATTAACAATGAGTACTAAGGTACCACTGTATAGGCATATTTTCCAAAAGTTGGTCATTTGTGCCCTATAGTTCAGTGGGATGTTTCATAGGCATTGTGCCTGCCTTTCACACCCCACCTCCTTGCTAATCACCGTCAGTGCAACCAAGCTCAGCCAGTTTCTCTAGTGTAGGGTATCAGAACCTCCACCTTGCTATGCACCATCTCCCAGAGATGGTGTCATGAGATGTTTCCCAAACTGTTGGGCTTAGAACCTTATTTCCCCATGGCACATCTCATAGGACTTCTGTTGTCAAAAAATGTATTTGAGGAGGCACTTATTTGCATTACTAGGATAATCTTCCTTAGTACCCACTTTTAAACATTGTACCTTTTTATAACAACTTGCTTTCTGTGACACCATTTGCAGAACTGCATTGTAGCAAAATAATGAGTATGCTAAAAGCAACTTATGTTTAACTGTTTCCAAAACACAGACCCAGAGTTTTCAGGGACAGTTAACCTGTAACTGGATTCTGGGGCAGTTTTCCAGAAAAGTGTTTCTCACCCCATCCCTCCCTACCTAATGTGTTTTCACTCACTCACTCTCTTCCACCTCCCACACTGTGCTTCCTCCTACCAGGTCCTCCAGGTGGTTCTTTCATCTTCAGGGCCATTGCCACATCCACAGGCAACAGGTGCCCACAGACTTTTTTCCTTACCTCGGTAATTATTTGAATATTAAAAAGTCAATATTTTTTTATTTGGAAACAATTGTTCAACATTATTTAATTCACACATCAGACTAGTTTTAGGATGAGGTAACTGAAATTCCCATTAGCTTTTATTCTTTTACCAGTTTTGTATACAAAGAATTTTGCTGTCTGATTATTAATAGTTCTAATAATTACTATTCCGAATATAGCACATTCATTGTGTTGAATCTCTTTCTCTATTATGCCAAAAAAACCCAACTAGTGGTTAGCATCATTTGATTTAATTAAAGTACTATAGATAACTCTAATTGTGAAGATTTTATTATACCCCAGTTTATCTGTAATCTGGTTTTGCAATATCTGTAGATCTTGAGCAAAACTAGCAATGAAGGGATCCTGGCTGGATAGCTCAGCTGGTTAGAGCATCGACTGGATAGGCCACGACCGTGAGTTCAGTCTCCTGTTAGGGCACGTACAAGAACAGCCAGTGCACGCACAAACAAGGGGAACGACACACTGATATTTCCCTCATCTCTTCTCTCTCTTTTAAAATCAATTAAAACAAAAAACTAGCGATGAGGAAATGTTAAAATTGGCAGTGAGCTCTCTCTATACTTGCATCTAGTGTCTGTGGAGTAATGGAACTTACTCAGCAGCTTGACACTTGCCATCACAGGAAGTTATAGTATATAAAATACGCAGTCATGTTATTCACGAGAGCCTTTGGTCACAACCGTTTTGTCAACTGGTACATAAATCACTTTGTTTTATATGTTTTTCTGTTTAAAGGTACCTTATTTAATATATATTATTATTATTGAACTCACAGCCAACAGCACTGTAATTCGTGCCTGAACAAACTTAAGTAACTCATGTTTTCTCCACAAGGCACATCACAGTTTTCTTGCACTTATGAACACTAGACCGCATTTCAGCACAATGCTTGGGAGCCATTGCAATCAGTGAAACAACCAACAAGAACCATAAAAATGCCAAAACAAAGCAGTAAATACACAGGCGAGGACTCTTGTTGACAGTATTAAAGCAGAAACAAGAAGGTAGAGCATCAACTTTGTCCAGCCTCAGCTGGGTCAGGCAGCTCAAATTTTTCGCTGCTGTGAAATATATATACACATGACTGTAAGTGACTAGGAATGTGCTGCCAACGTTGGTTCGGGAGTTACAAACAAATCTTAGTGGGTGAGTGGATTCACAGATAAGGAACCCACAGATACAGAGGACTGACTGTAATTGCTTATTAAAGCACTGGTCTTAGGGGAGTGTGTTTCCACAAGTGCAGATGCTTAATTCCGATAGGCCTTTAAGATAATAAATGGTTCTTAGCTAAAGAACATTTGCTCACCAGTTCCGTGTTACTTAATAAACCTAGTTCTTCACTGTCAAAATTATTAAAATAATAGTGGTTTGAAATACAGGAACCTCATAATGAAAACACTCACCCATATTTATACCTTTACAGTGGAACCTTACTTTTACCTGCATTACTGTTTCCGTGGAAAGAATTATTCCAAATGTCAACAACATTCCAAAGCGTTTTTGCTTCCTGAGCCTGGTTCCGATGATGACCAGTCCATCGCGTGCACCTACAGTGTAGGGCTTTCGTTTTTCCCTCTAGTCTAGTCCTGGGGCTAGGAAGAGAACTGTGGGGGTTGGATTCTGGAGGGTATGAGGGGAGGGAAAGGGCGCAGCTCCTGGAAGGGAGTGCTAGGGGCCTCTGCTGGGAAGGGAGACAGACTCTTCAAATGACTCTCCTGAATTAACGCCCAGATGTTCAGGGGAGCTAGAGATGATCGTCAGCACAGCCCCAAACTTGGCAGAAGCCACGTACTGGAAACAGTGTCCCTGCTAGAAATGAAACTTTGGACCATGACGTTCATTGATCTGATCCATTTAGGCCTTCCCTGCCCTTCTTAAGGACTCAAGTTTGAAAGAGATCGGTGACGTTGAAAACATGGATGCTGGTTTTCTCTGCCGTGATCCAGGGTAGGAATGCCCTGAGCGAGCGGTTACATGCCCTCCACATTTATATTAACTAAGCAGCATCGCTTATGTCCAGTGTCTCACCACATTACTATTTCGTATGTAACAGATGTGCCTGTGCTTTATGTTCATTTGTATTCACTTGATTAAAAACTCAAGGCAAAACTGATCATTTAGGTAGGAAAATAGGTGGTGTATACTGAAACCTTTATAGAAATTAAAAATGAGTCTCATAAGTTTCTTTGAAGTGACAGGCTTCTTCATGGGCAGGGGGTGCTTTTAATGAGATCTGCTATCTTTCTTGTTAGGTTTCCCAAGTTTAAGTTTTGTTAATAACAAATAAGGGACTAGGTATTAAATAAATTTTAATGCACCTGACTTTTTAAAAATGGAGCTATTTTATTTTAATTAATTTAATTTTAATATATTAATACAATATATGTCATTTGGCCATTTTTTAATCTTAATTTTATTCCAAGAAAGACTAATACATATCCTAATTTTAGCAGAGTGCCTAGCAGAGAAGGAAACAAGTGTTAAGTTATAACTCCTGTTCCCTTTCCTTAAATGCCCTCTAAATAGATTGGGGACAGAAGCATGTAAACCTCTTGTTTGAAGTGTAGGTTGCACACCAGCCTATTTAAAGAGAAACGCTCAGTGAAATCTGCATGTTAAGGAACTTGTTTGGCTTTGTTTACTGGATTTCTTGTCATCCTTTGGTTTTGGAACCCTTTTTCCCCAGAAAAATTCCCATCTCACAGGACTTCAGCTGTGGGTGGAGCACAGTGCAGGAGTCAGCTTGTCAGGCACAGGGCTTTCTCCGTTTGACACTGTGGAGGGAGCTGGGAAACTAACATCCAGTCAGTCCTTCCCCTTGTTTGCAGGATGACAAAAACTATTTTTGTATCTTCTCTGAAGGAAGGAGGGGTATTATTAGATTTATTCTCCTTCAGTTCACATGTGTTCTGACTCATCTTCCCAAATGACCAGGTGGCCTAGAATTATCTTAGGTCCTGTCCTTTAAGAGAATATACAAGGACTAAGTTACTGTTTGTAGTTAATACTACTTTATAAGAAAAATGTTTAGTGTTTTTTAAATAAACTTTTTAGTAAGTCTTTAATCTCAAAACACCAGTTCTGTTGTAAACTTACAAATTCCTGTTCTCTCAAATTAAGTCAGTGTTATTATATTTAAAAGAAACAACAAAGAAATAGAACAAGCATAGGACAATGGACAAAACTCATAGTTGATTAAAGATTTAATGCAGGAAGGGTTGAGATTTTCAAAACTCCCAGGGAAAAGAATTCTGTGTAATTGGTTTTTAGAAGACTAATAATAGCATTTTATTTAAGAAGAAAGCAAGGCATTTGGTTTGACTATAGGAAAATGTAAAAATTTCTGCTTGGCATATAATACAGCTAAATAAAAAAAAATCAAACACTGGAGAAACAGCAAGTAGAGCAAAGGTTAAGTTTTATATTATTAAAATAACTTATAATTTAAGAAAGTTATCAAATCCCAATGAAATAAATGAGAAGGGACATATGGGGGGAAGCTGTCAGCCGTCAGAGGAATTCCTTTCCTTTAGCTAATCCTTTCCATAGACCTGAGCCGTCTGTACTCAGTGCTTCGAAACTCGGCGCAAGTAGTTTTGGTCATGAAGACACACTTGGGGAGGCGGTGAGAGCCACACGCAACGGAGGAAGAAGGCAGTGGAGTCAGGCAAGGCTTCTACAAATGCTGCCGAGGCTGCAGGAACTGGTTCAGTTACAATTCCTAAAATGACAGAAACTCCTTATTTCTCTTTAACCTCAGAAATTATTCTAATGAAATAACTTCTTAAAAAAGAAACAGCATTAGCTGTTGAGTGATCGTGTTGAGTGATAGGGCTTCATTGAGTATATAAGATCTATTTGTTTACCCAATGATTAAAATTGACTTTGTGATTAAAATTATAATCACAAAAATCATAGTAATATGAAACAGTGATGTGATAGGTGCCTGGGGTTATGTGCATGCTGCTGAATTCAGCTCTGGAATACGTAAGGACGTGGCCATTAATGCTGGTAGGATTATCACACATTTAAATTTGTGTTATGTAACATTTACTGACTAGAAGAAATACTAAGATTCATTCTATTAAAAATGTCTTTTCCTCTTTTTAGCTGACTCCACAGACTGCCTTCTCCACGTTTCCGTAACCAGAGAGACATGACCTGACACCTCTGATGACCAGTCTCGGGGCCCTTGGGTGACTGACTGGTGCACCATGGAACTTAAAGTATGGGTGGATGGAGTTCAGAGGATTGTTTGTGGGGTCACCGAAGTCACAACTTGCCAGGAGGTTGTAATAGCCTTAGCTCAAGCTATAGGTAAGTGAATTCCTTGGGTGTCTGAGAGGAAGTGATTTGTGGGTCCTGTTCGTTTGTTTGTTTGTTTGTAGATCTCTAGTGGTTTTTGTTCATTTGGCTCCATAATACAGCCCACAAGCATACTTTTACTTATTTCTGTTCCCCGCACTTAGGTGAGTCTGTGCAGACCCTTGTTCTCTGGTTCCCTGTAGGTTTTACTCATCTGGAGTCTCAAGTCTGCACTGCCTTCTCATCTGCTGTTTATCCTAAACAGTGGTTTCTGGAACTGAAGATGTCAAAGCCTAGAGTCCTAGTTCCCAGACCCCTTATTAGAAGGAATCCTAATTTCTGTTTATACTATATACATTTAGAAAATAAAATACAGCAAATTAAATAACATTCTTCGGTAGAAAGATAAGGCATACTTTTAAATTATTATGTAGAGAACATGAAGTTGTCACATGTATACTTACTGGCTCCATCTTATTCAGTTACCCTATTGCAGCTTTTCTTATTTACTCCCAGTTTATCTGTATCACATTTTATGTGTGTTCTTTAGCTGCCTTAAATCCTTCTGGAACATGATAACATCATAAATACCTGTGTCAGTAACAACAGCAACGTGGGTTAAAGTTTATGTTTGCGTCTCAGATCCGTTATTATTTAGCAAGCATGTGGAAAGAGGAAGCCATGTTTTGGGCCCCATGCTATGTGCCCAGTGCCTCTTTGTCTTTGAGCTTCTTACCAAGAGTTTATTTGGTGTCATGCTCCTTTGTGTTGGAGGCATGTCAGATTAGCTCAGACTTGAAACAAGTCACCTTGGCACTTGTGGGGGCAGTCGCGCCACCTGCGTTGTGGCGGATGCACTGTTGGAGGTTGGCGATGCCCTGTACACATGCAGAGGCTTTCTTTGGTTTCACCTTAAACGCCGTGCAGCACGCTCACAATATATCAGACAGTGCTGGGATTCCTGGCTTTCTCATCTGATGAAATGTTCTTGCCATTGGGACCAATACTATGTTATGGACTTAAGTTTAATTATTAAAGAGGGGAGAATTGAGTCATTTCATTTTATTTAATATCATTTACACAATTTATTTTAGTAATTGTCTCTCTTAAAAATTTCACAGGATTTATTTGAATTAAATACTCAGTTGTGTGTGTGTGTGTGTTTTCCCCTGCTTAGTGAAAACTAGGATTAGCGAGTGTCAAACCTAACTGTTATATTTGAAAATCAAGCCACAGGCAGTAGTAAAAACAAACCAGCAAAACTACAAAAGTCAAGGCAATGGAGGAAGCTAGCAGGCTGCATCTGTCTGTGTGGTGACCACATTCTCTACACAGAATTGCAAAGGGAAAATGCCCAGACGTTCCAGGTGTGTGTTTCTCCACCTGGTCTAAACAGTATACTTGTTTGTGAACAAGCTAAAAAGAAGTTTTAACTAAGTCTACGCCCCACTTTTGCTTCCTCAGTAACTCAGTCCAGACCTGTTTTGAAAAGTTGACAACTTAAATATGGATGTTTTATGATACTTCCCCACACCCTTTTTCTATACCATAAATACTTCATTGAATTCAGAATTCATCAAAGAGATGACTCCACGGGCAGCCAGCCAAGGGCTGCTTCTATCGCGCTGTGAGATTTTCTCAGCATCAAAATCAGCGTGCTTCTGATATGTGCTTAAATCTTCACCTATCTTGTAATGAGATTTATTGGTATTTAGTCTAAACACTAAATAAATTTTATAGTATTTGACCTGATTTCTACTGTAAGAAATAATAAAGGGTTATTAATTCGGGGAACTTAGGACAGTAAAAGTTTAGGTGTGCACCAGCAGAATATGGACTGACTGTGTGTCTCCATTCCGGATTTGGGATTATTGATTAGTTAGTTTTTCTGGAGAACTAAAATTACTTTAGGAAACCATCAAGATACAAAAATACATACACAAATGGGCAATCTGCAGATATGACTGCTAACATTTTCCAACTCTGTGCTGCTGAGCAATCCAATCAAATTAGAGCTAACACAATTTGATAAACGATGTTTAATGTGTCTAGTAGTGTGGAAAGAATACTGTCTCCTCTGATCTTTGATGACCTTAACAGGTTAGATTTAGGTGGTAGAAAGAGAACACATTCTGAAATTGTAAGGGACAATGACTAAAAGTAATACCATGGATGAAACACTTAATTGGCTCCAACTGGTTAGACTGCCCGGCAAGAACACACTGTGTGTGTTTGGCCCTTCTACACCTTCGGCTTCTGAATCATTCCCAATATCAACGAGTGTGCCTCGTTTCTTCCATAAGCTGTCCAGGAAATGTCATTATTTCAGAGTTCAAACTGCTTCTCAAATTTGTATATGAAACAGAAAGCCTTCGGTAGACCATGTGTCCCAAGTTAAGGTCGAGAAAATGCATTTGCTTTTATAATAGGCCAAACCAAAAGTATGAAAAGAATGTATTTCTGCCCCCAAGTGGCATAGAACTTAAAGCACAGCTAACCAGAGGTCAGAGAGCAGAAAAGGAGGAGGAAGACATCACGGAGACTGAGGGGAAGGTTCTCTGCTTCACACTATTGTGGTGCCTGCTGTCATTTAAAGTACTGATGAGTCAGAATTTTTCTCCATTCTCGCTTCTTGTGATCTTGTTCCCATATTTTCTTCGACAGAGGCCAGACCTAGTGTTTAATAGAAACAAATTGATTGAGGCGAGGACCCAGGGTGGAGTGGACTCTTTTTCCGAAGAAGCCATGTTGCATACAGTTTGCCCCAACAAGATCGGTTTCCAGACATATTTTATACTGAACTCTAGTGTCGGTATTTAACACTTCTTTCTGTTCTGTGGAAGTCCCTCCGAAGTAGGGGGTCCTGCTTGTTTACCTTGTGTACACCCTTGCTTTTCCTAAAGAAGGTGCTCAGTAAGACACTGTCTAGGACAGTGCTGTGCAGTAGGACTTCC
This sequence comes from Sturnira hondurensis, assembly GCF_014824575.4. Lineage (NCBI taxonomy): Eukaryota > Metazoa > Chordata > Mammalia > Chiroptera > Phyllostomidae > Sturnira > Sturnira hondurensis. The sequence continues at coordinate 2,419,938 of NW_028094426.1, read as the reverse complement.
TGCAGGGGTAGAAATGTTCGCTGTGCCAATATGGTAGCCACTGGGTCACATGAAGCCACTGAGTGCCTGAAGTTAGCTAGTGTAACTTCGGAAATAAATTTGTAATTAAACTTAAATGTGACTAATGTCTGTATTCGTAAATGGCTGAGTTCTATCTCAGACTTAAAATGTCAAAATTCAAGCTCTGTATCCCAACCACTGCCCACCCTTAAATTTCTTCCTCCTCATCCCAGCAAATGAGAAGTCTTTTCTTCTAATTGATTAGATCAAAAGCTTTGTATGATCTTTGATTTTTTTTCTTACACTAATACTTTTTGGCCAATCAATCAGCAAATCCTACCTGTACAGCCTTCAATCTATATCAAGGACCTGTTCCTTTTTTCCACAATCACTATTACTACCTTGGTGCAAGCTGCCGTCATTTCTCACTTAGATTTTTGCAGTGACCACTGCCAACCTGTCTCCCTGCATCCTGGTCCCCTCCAGTATATTCTCAACAGATTTAAAGTAATTGTTTTTAAAATTGTTGCATCGTATCACTTCTCTCTCCAAAACCCCTCAGGATCCCTGACACTCAGCAAATCCCGAAGTCCATACAGTAGTCCTCGGGGCCCTAGGTGAATCCCCACTATACCCGCTCACCATTCTGAGCTCTTTTCCTACCGGTCACTTTTGTCACCTAAACACACCGAACACATTATCACCTCAGTCTTTGCATCTGCTCTTCTCCCTGCTGAGAACACTCTCCTCTCTGCGCCCAGCTGTCTTCAAACTTCACTCCCTTGGATCTCTGCCTGAATATCACAGAGGCCCCCAAACACGTGTCCAGGCACCCACACTCGCACACACTCACACACTCCCTATCTGCCATACTCTTATTTTTCTCTATACCACTTACTCACCCAACATATTGCGTATCGGCCACGATCCATTATCCACATTTTGAAATCTAAAAAATTCTGAAAGCCGGAAGTTTATCACACTTCATTCATTAGCCGCAGTGCTCATTTGGGGGTAAAAACTGATCTGATTTGATGTGAGGCTGTTTTTCATCTATATTTATTCCATTTGGTATGAACTTTGATACATTTTACATTAGAAATATTAATGTTTGATTATAGAACTGCAGGAAAGCCCAACCCCCCAGAGTTCTGAGTTTTCAGCATATCTGGCCCGAAAGCTGTCAGGTCGTGGACAGTAGACCTTCCTTCAGCTGCGTGTGTTCTCAGTTGCCTCTTGCTCTTTTGTTCTTGCTTATTCTCACAGCCTGAAAACACGTCTAGCTTGTGGTAGTCGCTGTACATATGGGTGATTAAATCAGTGAATTTTTTTCTATAAGCTACAGGCTAAACTAGGTGGCCACCTAATATCTCATCCATCTCTAAAATTACATAATCCTGTAACGGGTGTCAGACTCATTTTCACCAGGGGCCACATCAGCCTCACAGTTGCCTTCAAAGGGTCGAATGTAACTATAGGACTGTATAAATGTAACCACTCCTTAACAGTTAAGCGAGAGCTTGGCCTTGCGACTGGGTAGAAACAAGGTGCTGGGCCGGGTAAAACAAGGCAGAGGCCGGATTCGGCCCGCGGGCCTTGTGTTTGCCACCTGGGCTTCAGAAGAAAAGGAAAAGAATATATTTTCAAGATTTTATTTATTTATTTTAGAAAGAGGGGAAAGGAGAGAAAGAAGGAGAGAAACATTGATGTGTAAGAGATATATCAATCTCTTGATTACAAGTAATCATTCTCAATTTTAATGAATGTGAGCACGTAAGTCATAACCTGTGTCATTCTTGATTAGATTATGCCGCATTAACAGTTCCCCAAATCTTAGTGGTTTATCGTGTTAGCTGTTATTTTGGTTAATGTTATTTATTAAAAGCAACCAACATAATGCATCAAATAGTAGACATCGTAAATGTTAAGATTATGAAATCAATAAATATCTTTATTATTTTTAATAGTAATAAGTGTATCATAAAATCCTAAGTGTGTCCTAAATTAATGGGCAGTAATTCTGTGATTCCATGGCACTCTCATCAACACATTGGGAAACACACAGTGAATAATTTAGCTTCAGGTTCAAGGCACAGCTGGCTGACAGGTTATAGTCAGAGAGACTTTATCTCACTGTCAACATAAGATAAATACTCTACGGTAAGAGTTATCTTAATAGCTGCCCTCGGGACTTATGGGAGATTCATTCATGAGTATGCAGAGGAGCAGCATATCATCCAGAAATTCCTTGTAGGTTTTTAGGTTTTTATTTCATCACTGGTAAGTTGAGGATCCTAGTACCTAGAGTGCTTAACTCACAGAACCAATTAAGATTGCCTATGTTCTGTATTAAAAAGCACCAGAGGCATTCAACAGACTATGGAATAATTCCTTGCTAGCCCTGTTGCACAAATCAGTGCTCCTTGCAGGAATTCTAAATGATTATGGAAAGAATTAGTCATGTTCACTAGAGTGTGCATAAGAATCAAAATTTTTATAGCTCAGCAAAGTATCTATTATCAGAAAAATTCAGTGGGGTGGGATAAAGAATAAGGTGTTACTGGCATTACTTCCAGTATATCCCGAAACAAGAAGATATGTCAGCATTAAATTCATGAGAGACTCATGCCAGCTCTCTGTCATGTACTTTGGAATAATGTTCAGTATTCATCTTTGGGGGAAGGAGGATTGGATGCTGAAGAAAAAAAATCAGATGTCAAAACTAAAACTTACGGAGAAGGTTGATGATGAGGGTGTTTAATAGAATGTGTATCTTTAGGGCCTGACAATGTTTTAGACAAATATTTGTTGTTCGATATATATTTGTTGAATAAATAACAGGATGTGACTTTTAAATTATGATTTTGGTTTTTTGGTTTTAAGGGGAAATTTTCCAAAATTGTTTTGGAAAAATGGATGTAGTAAAAAAATTGGTTGAAATATTTCTGGAGCACCCATATTTGAGTTTTGATATATGTTTTCAAATATATATATTACTTATTAGTGATACATTCTGCTTTAAGTTGGGCGAGCATAATCTGTTATCTTATTTTCTTTTAAGTTATATCAGTCATCCAGTGAGATTCCACTAATGCAGAATCTCTTTATGTGTGATTTTCCTCGTTATATGAAGTTAAGGATTCTTGGGATTACACTCAGTTGCTTCAACTATTCAAAAGTATAGTCAGTATTTTATTTACCATTACTTAATGTGGCACATGGTCCAGGTACCAAAATGGCTTAAACTACAAATGTCACAGACAAACAGATAGATAGATAGATAGATAGATAGATAGTCCTTTTTATTAGTTTTAAGGTCATATCAAGGTAGTATGCAAGGCAGAACTAAATGTATCCATTTAATAAAATGCACTAAAAGGAGTTTTGTGGGAGAAATTTGAATCTATCAAAATTAACCAGGATCTGTAGGGCCTGGCCAAGGATAGATAGTAAAAACAATGATTATGGGCCCTGACCGGTGTGGCTCAGTGTGTTGGGCATCGTCCTGCACACCAAAATATCTCCGGTTCATTTCCAGGTCAAGGCACATGCCTGGGTTGTGGACAAGGTGCCCCATTGGGGGCACGAAAGAGGCAACCAATCAATGTTTATCTCCCTCCCTTCTTCCTCCCCCTCTTTCCAAAAATAAAACCTTTTAAAAAAGTGATTATGGGATTTAGTTTTTACATAAACTACCTAAAAGCCAATTTCTATAACAAAAATCAAAGCTGTTTATTCATTTGCCTTTTAAAAAATTCTTTTTTCTATTGGTGGATGAATTTTTTTTCTTTTTGCCTAATTGCACTAAATATGCATTATTTAACAAAAAGGGGAAACTGGCAATAAAAGCAATTTTAAATAATCTTCTACCAAGACATTCTTAGAGGGCAGCATACCATTAAGCATTGGAAAAATCAGCTTTATATTTAATTATGACTGAATTAGAGTCTGTAAAGTTTTTAATTTAGCTCGCATTATAATATAATGACTGAGTTTTCTTTTGAAAGATCCTTTATTGCCCTGGTAGAATTGGAGGGGCCTCTACTGGTTTAGTCTAACTGCTCATATTACTGATGAGGACACAGAGGTCCAATGGAGGGAGAGAGAACCCAAAAGTAGTTAAAAGCCGGTGGAGCCAGGAACACAGCGCTGTGGTCTGGGAAGCAGTGTGTACTTGGCAGGTTAGTCATGTGGCTTTTCTTGGGCTGAGGACTCCAGTAATTTTAACCTGAAAATTATTAGAAACCAGTTAGATTTCAGGAAGCCAATCTAATATGCTAAAGTTTTCTTTTTTCCCCTTTGTTTGTCCAGGTATTTTTGATAATAATAACAACTAATATTTGTGTAGCACTTTTCAATTTTACAAAACATTTTTTTATTTTACATTTCATTTGACTCTCACAACAGCATCATCAGGTAAGAAAATACTCGCACCCTATCGATGAGGAAACTGAAGCTACAGGAAATGCAGTGATTTGTGCAAATCATGTAAACAGATGGCAGAGACAGATTTGAACTCCAGAGCTTTTGTTCTTTCTACTCTTGTCTGGCTTTACATGGTTGGGAGTTGCTAAAAGTTGCTTAAGGATGTTTTTTTAAGTCGGAATGTCATGTCACATCCCTATTTAAAGGAGGTCTCTGGTCAGCCCTTTTGTTATGTGAATAACAATGTCCTTAATACTTACTGGCTCCCATGTACTGAACACCGACCATGGGCCAGGTATTGTGGTAGGTGCTTATTACACTTGACTGTGACTCATAGCCTGTAAGGTACTGCTACTGTCCCCAAATAGGAGTAAAATTATGCTACTTCCAGTAAGGAGTTTACCTGCAGTTAAGACTCCAGTCTGTTTTCCTGCAAAGCTCCAACTTTTCAGGTTTCCTTAAAGGGCAACACTGCATATGCTTAAAGCGGTATCACTTTTCATGTGCTGCTTCTGAATTGCAGACATGGGTGTTTATATTTATGTATCCAGATTTCCATTTAATGAGACAGTAATTGAGCAAATACTAGTTACTGTTGGCTCAGAAGCTAATGAAATTGAAAAAGAAGGCAGGGAAGCCCTCGCCAAGTGGCTCGGTTAGTTGGAGCATCACCCTTTACACCGAAAAGCTTGTGGGTTCATCCCTGGTTGGGGCACATGTGGGAGGCAACCAGTTGGTGTTTCTCTCTCACATCAGTGTGTATGTGTGTGTGTCTCTCTCCCCTCTGCCCTCGCTCTTTCCCTCTCTCCTTTCCCCACCTCTAAAATCAATAAACGTATCTGCCTCAGTAAGGATTAAAAACAAAAATCTATAATTGCTAGATGGCAGGAACAGTTTTTCTCTATGTAATAATATTTTTTAAATATTTTATTTACTTATCTTTTTAGAGGGGAAGGGAAGGAGAGAGGAAAGAAACATCAATGTATGGTTGCTTCTCGTGCATCCCCTGCAGGGAACTGGCCCCTGCTAGAAACTGGCCTGCAACCCAAGCATGTGCCCTGACTGGGAATCGTACCCCGACCGTCTGGCTCGAAGGCCCGCACTCAATCCACTGAGCTACTCCAGCCAGGGCTTCTATGTAATAATATTAACTACTGATGGATACTTCTTGTTATTTAGGTATAATTGGCATATAACATTATGTGAGTTTCAGGTGTCTAATGGACACTTGTAACAAAATTAATATAATCCATCCGAACCACTCACCTTAAGTGGAAATATTGAGGAATTATATCCAAACTAATGATATTATGTTGTCTTCGGAAGCTTTATCTTCCATAATTACTAGTTAGGTTCAGTATATTTTTTATTAAAATGTGATATTTTTTCTAATTTTGTTTTTAATACTATTTTGCCTTTTAAATTTTCCAAAAGAATCTTTGAAGCTATTGCTACCTAAACTGAACAAGACTTCTCCTCAGTCCCCTCTTTTTATATGAAATTACTTTGAAGTGTTATTCTTAGCAAGGTGATTTTTTTTTTCTATTTGCCACAGGCGTGCAGAAAGATGCAGTCGTGTGAACTGTGGGTTTGCCAAGCTCTCACGGGCAGACAGAGGAAAGACCAGTCCAGCTGCCTGGTAGCTGAGTGGCAGGTTCCCCACTGGCTTCATGTTTCCTTTCAGGTGGAGAAATGGGCCTCCAACCCCCCTGAGTCCTGACGTGCAAAGAAAGCAGAGGATTTACAAAGTGGAAGTTTACTTAGGTTTTGAAACTCTACCTAGTTCCTGGGACCAGGCCCCCCACTTGCGTGGGGCATTCTGGTGTCCTCCGTTGCCTCAGCTGGAGGTCTCGCCCCGAGCAAAAAGGTCTAGGCAGTCAGGCCTTTGACTGAAGTGTAAGATTCTCACTGCGGTTTAAAGTATAAAGTTGAGTTTCTAAGCAAGTCTGCAGAGTATGTACAATTCGCATCCTGTAAGTTTATGCTGTTAAATATCTTAAGGAGTTCATCCTTCAGAGTGAAAGTTTCACAGGCAGCATGGGCTGGACCTTGATGATAACCAAGAAGGCATGATTCTCAAACAACACCCTCTGTTTCATTACTTTCGCCATTGCATGTGCCATTTTGACAACTTATTCTTATCTCTTTATCTAGGTCGAACTGGAAGGTACACTCTAATAGAAAAATGGAGAGATACCGAAAGACATTTGGCACCTCACGAAAACCCTATCATATCCTTAAACAAATGGGGGCAGTATGCTAGTGACGTACAGCTTATTTTACGTCGGACAGGGCCATCTCTCAGTGAGCGACCCACTTCAGATAGTGTGGCTCGAATTCCTGAAAGAACTTTATACAGGCAGAGTCTGCCCCCCTTAGCTAAACTGAGGCCTCAGATTGACAAATCAATCAAACGGAGAGAACCTAAAAGAAAGTCATTAACATTTACAGGAGGTGCCAAAGGATTAATGGAAATTTTTGGAAAGGGTAAAGAAACTGAATTTAAGCAAAAGGTGCTGAATAACTGCAAAACAACGGCAGATGAGTTAAAGAAGCTGATCCATTTGCAGACAGAGAAGCTTCAATCTATTGAGAAAGAGCTAAAATCAAATGAAATAGAAATAAGATTTTGGGAGCAAAAATATAATTCTAACCTTGAAGAGGAAATTGTCCGCCTGGAGCAAAAGATCAAAAGAAATGATGTAGAAATCGAAGAGGAAGAATTTTGGGAAAATGAATTGCAGATTGAACAGGAAAATGAAAAACAGCTGAAGGATCAGCTTCAAGAAATAAGACAGAAAATAACTGAATGTGAGAGCAAATTGAAGGACTATTTGGCTCAGATCCAGACTATGGAAAGCGGTCTCGAGGCAGAAAAATTGCAACGGGAAGTCCAGGAGGCACAAGTCAATGAAGAAGAGGTTAAAGGAAAAATCGGTAAGGTCAAAGGGGAAATTGACATTCAAGGCCAGCAGAGTCTGAGGCTGGAAAATGGCATTAAAGCTGTGGAAAGGTCTCTCGGACAAGCCACCAAGCGATTACAGGTAAGAACACTTTTCTAAAGAGAATGTTTTATCTGTATTTAAGAGAATTGTTGTTTTGGATATCTCTAGTGACTGTCCATTTTCTCTTACATTCAAAGTTAGGCACCCTCCTTAGTTTATATATATATATATATTTTTAGCATTCTTGTGGCTTACCATGAAGCTTAGACGTGAAGCCAAAACAAAGATAAGGGCCAACGGCACAGGGATCCTTGCTCCTTGGGAGGAGCAGCCTGACCGTGGCAGCTGTAGCATTAGATCATTGGACCTAGGAGACTGGAACCCCAGCTGCGGTGGACACTGATGATGAGATAGAGAATCTGACTTCCTCCTTTTAGAGACAGAGAAACCCAAAGCCAGAAGACATTACCAAGGATTGCTTTACCGAGGGTTGTGTGGCTAGTTGGCTGCTTATCTGCTCACCGCCCCGTTGTCTCTAAGCCCGTCTCCGTCCTCCTTTGCTTTCTCCAGCAGAGGGGCACAAAGCTCCTCCCTGATGTTTCCCCCCTCTAAGCGGGAGTGTGAGAACATTTGTATTTCATCACATATGCCCTGATGGCTCCGCTCCCATTTCTCGGATTCCCATTCTTGGAAAGAGACGTGGCGATATTGCAGGAGTGGCACAGAGGCATCGGCTCTAAGAGTTGACGTGGGGAAGACAGAGTTGATTATAACGCGGCTACTTAAATTTAAATCGATTAAAATTAAATGGTACTCGGGGAAGCAGTTTACAAATACTAAATAAATGTAAAGTGGCTTTTAGTCTCAGTTGGCTGTGTTTCAAGCGCCCTGCAGCCGCACGTGCCCAGTGCCTGCTGCCCTGGACAGTGCTGGTTTGCAACCTTGCTGCTCAAAGCCGTGCAGCTTCGGGGCACACGTGTTAGAAATTCAGGATCTGCGCTACAGCGAGGTCTCCAGATCGTGCCTGTGCACACTGAAATTTGAAAAGGACTGCTCTGGAGCGTGCCCCATTCCGAACGTAGAGAAACCTAGGGTTGCAGGAAGAACTGATGTTATTTCTCTGTCATTTTATATATATATATATACACACACACACACATACACACACACACATACACACACATATATATATACACACACACATACTCACACACACATACACACACATACACACACATACACACGCGCATACACACGCGCATACACACACGCATACACACACGCATACACACACGCATACACACATGCATATATACACACACATACACATACACACACATACGCACGCACACATACACACACATATATATACACACACACACACATATGTAGTGAGAGATATCCTACCCTCCCCTCCAATTTTGAATATCAGGAATTCCTCACTCAGCAGAAGGTTAACCTCTGATTTGTCAGTATTTTACTCTTTGGATTCATTTTGACACTTAATGGTACAGCTGGAAATTGTCTTGCCTTTGAGATTATTGATAGGAAATGCTAATTTATCACAATCATTGCTAGTAAATCCCACTTCCTAGTGAAAGATACCTAATCAAACTAGTAACACGTCTCCACGGACGTCCTACCCCCAGAGTAAACAGCCCCTCTTCCCTCGGTGCCTCCCTGCCCCCACCGGGTCCTCAGACACACAGCCTTGGTGGGGCCTTGGCACTTCTTATAGCGCAGGGAAGGAGAGGAGGAGGAGAAAAATCCATTTAAATCGTAGAATGAATGCCTCTCCTTGCTTTTAGACCTTTCCAGCTGTCCGAACCTGATCTCCTTTCCTTAGGGCTCCACAGTTCTCACAACTGCCTTCTTCAGAGACTTAAAACCCTGTCTGTAGTGAGACTCCTGTGGGAATCCTCCTCTCTTCACGCTGGGCTATAAATCTCAGTCACCAATCTCATGAGAACTTAAACAGTTTACAAAACACAAGAACTCCAAATCTCATGGACCAAAGGACTATTCATTTTGCCGCCAGTTATGAAGTGGGTAATAGGGCAATTTAATTGTTAACAGCTTTGCAAGATTGCTGTGAAACACTGGAATGGCAGTATTTCCTCGGAAATGGAAACCAGTATTTTATTGACATATCATATTTAGTTCATCAGGTACATAGTGTATCCCTGAGTGAAGAAAGCATCACATTTAAGAGGCCAGACTGCCCTTTATCTGCTTGTTTCCTGGCCCATGCCACACACAGTGACCTCTTTAGCCTACGGTATTGCTGCTGTAAGCCAGATTGGTTAAATGCGTCCCTCTGAAAGCGAGTACCCCACGCTTAACCCCCGGAGCAGATGGACTGTCCCCAGGATGCCTTTTAGCTGGCCAATACTGAATCCTCAAATTAAAAAAAAATTCTATCTAGGACAAAGAACAAGAACTGGAGCAGTTGACGAAAGAGTTGCGGCAGGTCAATCTCCAGCAGTTCATCCGGCAGACGGGGACCAAAGTGACCGTTCTGCCAGCTGAGCCCATTGAAGTGGAGGCCTCACATGCAGACATAGAGAGGGGTAAGGTGTTGAGGAATCCCTCCCCCCCCCCACTTCTCACCAGTCAACTTTGCATAAGTTTCTTGCATTCAGTAAAAGTGCTATCCTAACCATTCAAAGCTAATTCTTGGGGCATCTTAAAAAACTGTTTGATATATTTATTTCTGGGGAAAATTAATATTTAAGTTATTATTTACTTAAATGAGCATGATACCACCAAACCTTATCTTGTTTTCCTGAAGTGTCTGTGAGTCCTAGTCTATTTGTCTGTTTTAGTTTCTCTCTGTTTCTAATGCCCCTCCTTCCTCTCCTAAAACTAATAAATTTGAGCTGATATTTAAAAGACAGTTCTGAATTGGTGCATGGATATGGCCTGCACAACCACGGAAGAGAAGAAAACTGCTCACTTGCTTTAAAAGATCATTAAGTGTTCCAATCACCGAAGTCTTGGTTTGTCAACTGAGAGGGTCAGGCAGAGTCAGCCTTCTTCTGTCCCCCCAGGACCCACAGGGGCGTGCGTGCAACTGTCACTACCCGTTCTTTGATTCTTTGGGGCAAGAAAAATTCTCATTTTTCATATCTCGTGGCACTCAACTCGATGAGTCCCTCAAACGACTCTCTGTTTCCTCTCCAGAGGCACCATTCCAGTCGGGCTCCCTGAAGCGGCCCGGCTCGTCTCGGCAGCTCCCCAGTAACCTTCGTATTCTGCAGAACCCCATCTCGTCCGGCTTTAACCCCGAGGGCATATATGTATAACGTTATCTGTCTTTCGGGAAGTGACCCAATAAAGGTACCAGGGACAGTAGAAAGTCTTTCTTTGATGCGTGCCAATGATGAACAGAGGACCTGCTTCACAAGCCACCGTATCTTCTTTTGTCCTAAATTACATACCACTTGGAGCCATACCCTGTGCACTGATGCTAAAGAACAAAGAAACTGTGTTTTCACACACCAACAGTGTTGACATTTTTATCCAGCAGCTGTAATACAAAGCCTTCATTTTTATTGGTAGCATTTTGAGAGCATTAGGAAAGTATTATACCGTGTATATACATAAATAAAACCGTGACTTAAAAGAGTGAAGAGAAATACATGACTGGCTTAGTTTAATTTATTCCATGTAATCAATTAATGTGTGAATGTTGATGTTGTAACATTTGTTAGTAGTACTTACCTGGTGACGGAATTACATTACATGCCGTGTGATGCTGCCCCCGTGCGCATGCGGCCAGACCCCCGCCGCACGCTGCTGGTGAGCGAGGGGCACGGGTGCTCCTCGCTGGGAACCAGCGCCTGCAGGGCCCACTCGCATTTGTTCCGTGAACTTGTCCTAGCCGCCGTTCGACTGGGTGAAATGACTCAGGTTTTCTTTTTAATCTGAAGTTTAATCTGTTCTTTACAGTATTTCCATATAAATGGCCACATACCAGAACAGAAATATTTTCATGAAGTAACTCGTGTATGTTTAAAAGGTTTGCAGTGCTTCCAACACTGTTGAACAAGGATGTGAAGGTTGAATACCCAAACAGGCCAGGCGGTTCCTAGTCCACCATTGTGTTATGTTTCTGCCCCGCCTTATCCTTTCACTCTCATGGATCCCCAGTGCCATCATGCGTAAATTAGAGGCATCTGAGGACCAGGTCAGTCTACGTCAGCAAGGTCGCTCTAAGTCCTGAAAACAACCCACCTCATTTGTATGATCTTTTGGTGTAAGGCACCCGTGGGTTTACTCTGTAAATTATGGACTGTGGTGATTTCTCCAGTCACTTAGACAGAAAGTGGGTTGAAGTTAGGTACTTTCTGCCAAGGAAATAAAGCTAAAATCAGTGTTTGTTTGCATTTCGGAGCTTGACTTTATAAGACATTAATCTTCATTTGTACATTTATTTACTTATTTATAAAATCAAAAAGTCAGCTCCCCTCCCGTGAATAGTGATTTAACTAAAATTCACAAGTTGTATCTAAATGGATGTGGTCAGATACCTCTTAGCCATTTTTACATTCCCTCTGATCAAAATTTGGTACAATACAATTAAGAGCTTTTCCTGAAATGTATAACTTTTAATTCTGAGGAAAGTACACTCTCTGTATTATTTACATGCATCCAAGTAGCCGTGGATTAGTGTATTAATGCCATGGCGACAGTACAAAGATGCAAGTTGTAGCTTATGCATGAGGGCAGCTTTGGGTGTTCTAACACATTGGACTTACTTTTGATTTAACGAATGCTGAGAATGCTGCTATATTTAGGTTTCCAATGGGAAAGTATAAGAATGGCTGTGAAAATATATAGACGCTTCTAGAGAATTGAAAGTAATCTTGCAGAGTTGCCTTTTCTAGCCCAGCTAAATGGCAGACCTCAACTAAAGATAGTATTTTTCTTTGGGTTCTTGGAGTTACTGAGTTGAACTTGCCATTATACTACTTTGCAAATAACTTGAGAAATAAAGGATTCTTACCTAAATAACCACAACCTATACACATTTCCTCTCAATTTCTAGTAGTTATTTCATACATACATATGAGAATTTAAAAAATCAAAATAATTTGTAGATTTTGTGACAATAATGATTTATGTATGCCTGATATATGCCTTATTTTTAAAGGGTACCATCCTATACTAAGAGTCATTTTATTACTGTTATTCAGAGAAATTGTGATCTTATTCACAAAGAAAAATATTTTTATAAATTGATCACATTCTGTATAAATCAAAAAGTTAAACTGCAGATACATTGAACTTTGCCATGGTAAACTGAAAAGATGCCTTGGCATGCCGTGAGAAACACAGAGTCGGTGTCCAGATCAACTGCTGTAGGTGGTTACCAGCATCAATCTCCCAGCCGCAAAGAGAGACGGGCAGCGTCCTTCCACCTGGCAGGATGGGCTCCCCAGCCTAGTATCACAGGTACCTCTCTGACAGCTTCACCCGAATTTTCAGGCTGCCAAATAGTCTTCATGGATGTAATTACAAACAAAAATACTATTTTGTAAATGAGACAAGTGTGTACACATGAATTTGATGAATACACTGAGCAGCTGTGCTTTTTAATCAGTTACATTTCTTCTGGAAGCACACCTCTGAGAAATATTTTCTAAGTTTTTAAAAAATAACTCAAAGAAAACTTATTTCCTTGGAACATCTTTAAAATATTTTCAGTTGTTCCTAATCATTTTTATCTGTTGTGAATACAGATGAGTTTGATTAGGTAGCACATCTTTGGATGCACCGCCTGTGGGGGAGGCCGTGGGAAACAAAAATGCCAAATACCAAATTTTGCATCTGCGGACTATTCAGGTTCTAAATACTAAATTAGGTGACAAGTTCTTTGTTGTTATACTGCTCGTTCTTTTATTGTGATTTTTCTACAAGTATTAAATATCTTAGAAGATTTTTTTTTTACCAAGGAATAATTTGAAATAGCATTAGTATGCATGACCCTTTGAGTATCTGTCATCCTCGTGGAATGATTGGCAGTGAGTTGCCACAGCCCTTTTTTTGTTCTTATGAGATACTTTGGTTTATTAGCATTTGTATGTTGTCTCGATATACAGGGAATTTATATTTGAGGCTTTGGTTGGCATTAATGGAGTTACCCATTTAATTCCCCCGTCATCTCTAAACCGATCATCAATTCCCATAGTTCAGATTCATCAAAGTTAATCATAAACTAGAGCTCAAACAAGACTGATAGGGTGAAAATATAGGATTTGTAGTATAAAATGTGAATTTTAACAGTGTTTAAGAAGAGCAAATAAGCATTTGTGTCCAGACCATAAGTAAAATTTTTTTGCCTGCATTAAAAGAAAATTTTCTTTGTGAATAAGAGCAAAACAGGAAATGTTATTAAAATCTTTCCTGTGAACATCTTTCCAAATTAAACCTATAATAATGGATTGAGGAAATAATGTGGAAAAAGCAAACACTCTTGATTTCAGGGTGCGGAGGGGAAAGGCAGGTGGGCAGTTCCCTGTGTGTATTGCCTTTGAAAAATCGGGCCTTAATTTATATGTAAATAACAGTGCTGTGTTCACACCCCTCTTCTACCTGCTAAGTTGTCTTTATTCATCTGTATTGTATAAAATTTTGCTCGTAAGTATTACTTTTATATTATGTCCATTTTTTAATTGCATGTTTATACTATTTGCTACAGTATTTTTACGTTTTGGGTGAAGGCCATCAGCTGTATGGAGAAGACAAAACAATCACTATTTATTCAGTATTGCTGCTTTATGTTTCCAGAATAAGCTTTCGATGCCAGGACAGTGACTGCTTGAAAGCTGCAGGAGCTCTATTCCAATACATTTTATATATTTTTAGAAACCAAATAAATGCAGATTACTATTTAGTATACTAATTATATTAAACCAGCAGAAATATAAAGGCAATAAAGTATATACATATATATATATATATATATGGGGGGAAGGGAAAGATTAAAAAATAGGTTTACAGCCAGACATGGGGATAGCCCTAGATGTATTTCTCAGTCTGTCTTTCCTCGCTGACCCAAGGAGGATTTGAGTTGCTGCAGCTTTAAACAGAGAATTGCCACGTTCACGCATTGTGGACACATAAATGTGCTTTTAGTACTGCTTTGCTTATGTACAAATAAAGTACCTGTAGTCTGTATTATATGTAACTATTCTTTTGACTGTCATTTTAAAATGTATATTTTCTGATTATTATCATGATCTATAAAACAAATGATCAATATCTGATATTCTCCCAAATAATAAATTTTCAGGATTCATTGGGGCATTACACTGCTGGCTTGTTTCTTATATGTTTAATGTTTCAAAGTATAATTTTACTACCTTTAAAACATGCCCAAGAGAATACATCTACATATCACTAACACAAGATTACCTTTTTCTAAAAGTAATGTTAATGTAACTAAGACTCATTGCTGAAATGTAGCAGCTTCATCCAGGTGAAACTGAGTTAAGAAACTAAATGTCTCCATTTCATTTTAAAAGTAAAAGAAAATGTTGTTTTTGTGGAAGCTCTGTATTCTCAGATCTCCAACACCATGAGAGGAAGAGAACACTTAAGTATCTACTGCATGCTTCCCAGTGGAATCTCAAGAGACAAGCAGGGACTGACCCTCCAGGAAGGGGGAGGGAGTAAGAAGGACTTCCCCTGCAGAAAGAGCTGAGGAGGCTGGATAACACACGGGGTAGGGGCTGGGTGCAGAGACAGGGTAGCTGAGGTCAGCAGGGGCAGCTCCTGCCAGGCCCCGAGTGTGTATATTTGGGCCAGAACATGCGGTCTTTCCTGCCCCCAGCCCTTACCACTCTCTCTCTGACGTGTAGTCGGTCTTGCCCTTACCCCTGCTAACAGCCTCTCTTCTCTGTCCCCTGTAGGCCCCCAAAGCTGGTTGCCATCCCCACTTACATGAGGCCATGCACTGCCCACCGGTCAAGCAAGGGGTCCCTGGCACCTCCTGCATACTGCACGGAGGAGGACCTGGCACGCAGTGCTTCCCAGGCTGCCCTGCTTGGGAGCCAGCCCACCTTGCCTCTGCCCAGCGGTGAGAACATCATCCTCGCTGCTCAGGCCATCCCTGGAAAGATAGTACCTGCCACTGCCTGGCCAGCTCAGACCACATTTAGGAGGAAGTTAAAGGTCCCCACCAGGCTCTGAATCCAGAGACAAATCCTGAGCGGCTTCCAGTGTCTAACACAGTGTCCAGTTCACAGGAGGCACTCAGTGGATGTGTGTTTCTCACTGTTGTTTTACTGACTTTATTGCTGTATAACAAATGGCTTAAAATGAGTCCATTCTATTATCTCTCCCAACTCTGCATCTCCAGGGGCCCAGCTGAGCCAGAGCACCCAAGATGGTGCACTCATGTGCCTGGCAATTAGAGCTGGCTGTCAGCTAAGAGGTTTTATTGTGCAGATGAGACCACTGGGGCCCTGAGGCAGAGCAAGAACTGGCCAAGGTCACACACTGAGTTTATAACGAGAAGGATGTACATTCTGCATTCAGACTGCCTGTGCCTCGTTTCCACCATGTGCCAGCTGAGTGACCTGAGACAAGTGATTTTACTTTTCTGCACACACATGGCTCCGTTTCTTCATCTGCAAAATGGGAATTGGGAATCAGAGTGGCACCAGCTCCTACCTCAGAGAGCTGAGCTGTGAGGATGAAATGAGATGACAGCTGACATTGTAAGCTCACATTGACCGCGCAGGCTCAGTACTAATGCATCAAATAATAAATGCAGATTTCTCAGCCCAGTGGCAGGTTTCTATTAAAGTATGCAGTGATTGTCAGAGTTTGTTAGCAGAGTGCAAATTCACCAAGTGCACATTCAGCTTCTGTTGTGGCAGGGAGCTGGCTCCCTCTCCTTAGTTTCCAGATAGGGCAGAAATGTCTGCTTTCTGTCCAGCTACATTCTGCATCCATACATCTCTTCACCACCCCACTCACAGATGCAAAAACCAACTCACAGAGGTTAAGTAACCTTTCCAGGGTCACACAGAAAGGGGTTTAAAGTCCTGGGGCTCAGACACCTAGATAAGGGGCATTCCCCAAGGGCCTCCCGTATGCTGGCCCAGGCCCACGGCCATGATTTTACATCCTCGGGCCTGCTCTGCGACAGGCCGTGTTCCCACTGAACAGGCTTGGAAACTGAGCTGCAGGGAGGTAAAATCACAAAGAATAAAGGCAAAGCCAATATTTTCACTCAGGCCTGCCTGGGCTCCAGGCTGCAGTCCTCCCACTCAGTCCTGGACCGGCTCAGGAGCTGCCCATCCAGTCTCCCCGCTTTTGCCGGTGCTCCCTGCAGACACTTCTCAGCCAGGAATGGCCTGATTGAACCCAACAAGGTGATGTCCCTCCTGGGCTCAGAACCCTGAGTGCCTCCAAGCTCAGTCTGAATAACGAAATCTTTTACAGTGGGGTGAGTGGGGGCCAGGGCATCAGCTCCCCTCACTGTCCTCCGCTGCAGTGAGTCCCACTGTGGACGTTTGCACTTTCCCTCCCTCCTCCTCAGTGCTCACTCCTCACCTCTCTGCACCTTTGTCCTCCCTCATGCCACTGGCCTATACACATTTCAGAGCAGGCCTGAGGCTGTAAAACCATGGCCGTGGGCCTGGGCCAGCATGCAGCAGGCTTTTGGGGAATGCCCCCTTATCCGGGCATCTGAGCCCCAGGACTTTAAACCACTCCGTTTAAAACTGGGCTCCTCCTAGCCCCCCACACTCCCAGCCTCCTTCCTGCCGTTTGTAACCCCGACTTATAACGCATTTAACATTTTACCTTTTTTAAAATTTACTTTTATTGTATGTTTCTCCCCACCAGAATGCACGTTCTCTGAGAACAGGAATTGTATTTTCTTTCCTTTATGTTTGAACCCCTAAAGCACAGGTGGCCGAGTCCACCCTCCACCTTGTTTTATCCAGCCGGGCACCTTGTTTCTACCCGGCGGCAGCTCCAAGCTCTTGCTTAACTGTTAAGGAGTAGTTTTTACACTTATACAGTCCTAAAATTACATCTGGCCCTTTGAAGGCAACCACGAGGCTGATGTGGCCCCGGTGAAAATGAGTTTGACACCTTTGCCCTAAAGCCTAGAAATGGTTCCCAGCACAAAGAAGATGCTCAGTGGATATTTGTTGACCGAACAAATGCAGTGACAAATGCCAGCTATTATTATTACTGGGCCCTCTCTCAGCCACCCGAGCCGGATCGCATGGATCTCCTGTCACCCTCCCCCTTCCCCATCATTGGATTCCGGGTCCCCATCTAGGCCCCCTTTCCTTCCTCTCCTTCTCTCCTCTCTGTCTCTGTCTTCAGAATGTGACCTTGTCTGGAGATGGAGCCTTTATAGAGGTGATGTGTTAACATGAGATCATTCGAGAGGGACCACTAACCCAGTATGAATGATGTTCTTGGAAAACTGAGCAATCTGGACAGAGATTTGTGCGGAGAGGAGATGAGGAAAGACACAGGGAGACAACGACCAGGAGAGGGGCCTGGAGCGGGTGCCCCTCACTGCTGCAGACAGAACCAGCCCCGACAGCTCCTTGACCCTGGGCGTCTGGCCTCCAGAACTGAGAGAAGATCGGTTTCTGTTGTTTAAGCCACCTGAGTATCGCCCAGAGCTCCAGAAGCTTTAGCAGACTAATACAACAGTTTGATAAAACCAGTGTATTTCCCTCAGTTTCACTCAGTTATCATGTCCAAGGGCACACACAATCTAGGAAACACTAGAGCCAGAGTTATCAAAACCCGGCTCTTGTCCACCCTGAACTGTGGCCAGTGGGATCTGCCGTGACCTCAGGCCAGTGAAGCAGCTCCTTTCAGGCAACAACAACAGTATAGAGTGAATGCAACTCCCTGATCCTGGTGATTAGAAATAAGCAAGGGGTTTAACGTACTTTGGTCATGAGACCCATAGTGTACAGTGCCTCCGTCTGAAAATGAGCCTCCTATTTGAGAATCCTGGTGTGGCGTGGAGAAATGTGCACCCTGCTGGGTCTGGCTTCACTGTCGGAACCAGGTGGCTGGCCATCCTCTCGTCCCCTTCGGAGTTCTAGATGCTTTCCCCTGTACTTCTTGGTACAAGGGATACATATTTTAAATACCTCCAGTGCCTGCCCTCAGTGGAAGGAAGAGATAAGCCACCAATTAAAGATTCCAGCCTTGCTGAAGTGCCATTTGTCCTCACCCAGTGGGCTGAGGAGTTGCCCTAAATTCAGAATCTCTACACTGTTCAGACGTGGCACCTACCAGAGAAGCAGCTCCCCGTCAGGAATGAACTGAAGGTCATTTCCATGATTATGGGTTTGCTTCCTTTGGCTGAAGGCACTCATGCCCCTCTCGGGGTTTATTTCTTTGAATATTTCTCAGGTGTGATCAGCTTGATTTCTGACACATGGGCAGCCTCAGTTCAAGAGATGAATGTTGCTAATTTGGCAGATAGATTTGGTAGGTAGATTTCCTTTCTTGATTGTCAGTTTTTGAAAGACAATCAAAGATGTCTTTCCCCCATAATTTATCTTGACGAGATTTCACTGCAGCCAATTGAACCATTGGTTACATCCTCTCGTCTTATCAGCTGGAGGCTAAGACCAATGGCTCAGATCGGGTTGTGGAAGCAGAACACATTTCTGAAATCTTCCGAGACAAAACATCAGCTGTAGATATGCAGCTAAACCAAGTGTTTATGAAGCGGATAATCAGTGCAGGTCTGCCTTGTTTTGATCTCTTCAGCCCAGCAGAAGACTGTGTTGGCATATTTATGAAGAACTAGACTGGGTTCTCTTTCAGAGAGGATTCCTTCATCTCCAAAGAAAACTCCATCCTCAAAGTAAACTTGAGGTCAGCTAAGCAGGTGCCAGCCAGTGGCATCTGGCACTAAAAATACATTTATTAAACTATATTTTGCTTCAGAAGTCATTGCAAAATGTTTACACAATTTAAATCCTCTAAATCACTCGTATTTTTTATTATATATATAAAATACAAAAAAAACACATGCATAGACACATACACACAAATACACACCCTTTGAGCTTACTGGCCCTTACATTTTTTAATCTCTTTATCTTGAAAGACCGTTTACAAAAATGAGTTTAAATGTTCTCCCTTGAAGCCCATACGAGCCCCCTGGTTCCTGTGCATCGCTGGGTGAGAAGCACCCAGCTCTCTGGGACACCCCCGAGGGGCCAGAGCAGTTCCTCCTGCACTCTCTCGCTGTGACCTCCACCACGGTACAGGTGTCCTGAGTGAGCCCTGCATGCAGGATGAGTGAAATCGCGGCCCATCTGAACACATGTTTGCACCAGCAGGAAGATTTAGTAGACCTTGTGCACCCTCAGGATAAAATACTGTCTGGGCTTGTGGGAGCAATTCATTTAAGAAGAGTAATTTTTACAAATTCTGGCAGTGGCCTTAGAGGAGCTGAATTCATAGCAGTTGTATTGCAAATACCTATTCTTCCTGAATAGGCATAAATTGGAGCCAAGGTCTTAGGGATCCACGGATGCAGGGGGGATACAGCTGACTTTTGTCCTGTGTGTGGCTTCTCTGCACAGATGGTGCATGAGCCATGTGTGTGTTAAAAACATTTGCAAATTCTAGATCTTGCATTTCCCAGTTGCAGTCCTGATTATGATATGAATGCTGAGTCATAGGAAGGTGAAGTTGAGTGGTGATGTGAACGGCTGAGTCATCACTATGTGAAATGCTGGGTCATGGTGATGTTACGGGGGAGACCCCAGTTAAGTTCTTGCCTTGCTTGCAAGAGAATAATTCAGGGGAGAGGCAACATGTACAATGTCTGTCTGGAAAAAGTCCAGCCTTTCCCAGATAGACATTGTATAGTAGTATAATGTCTGTCTCATTATATAATGAGACATTATACAATATAATATAATGTTTGTCTCATTATATAATATAATGCCTCATTATATAAAATAATGTCTGTCTCATTATATAATATAATGTCTATCTCATTATAATGAGACTCGTAATATAGAAGTCTCATTATATTAACAATTTAATATAATGAGAACATTTTGCATGACATCAGTATAACCTAGCAGACAAGAAGAATGAATTGGAAGCCCTGGCTGGTGTAGCTCAGTGGATTGAGCGCGGGCCTGCGAACCAGAGGATCGAGGTTCGATTCCCAGTCAGGGCACATGCCTGGGTTGTAGTCCAGTTCCCTGCAGGCCAACTCCCAGCAGGGGACTCACAAAAGGCAACCATACATTGATGTTTCCCTCCCTCTCTCCTTCCCCTCTAAAGATAAATAAATAAATAAAATCTTAAAAAAAAAAGAATGAATTGGAATATCCATGTATGAACAATGATGACTTCACTGTATTAGTCAGTGGGGGCAGTAGGTTCCATACGTGTACTGTATGGCCATCATAATTCAAAAAGACTAAGCAAATACAGCAACAAATGTACATCAAATTTTGCATTAAGCTTGAACATTCCTTTGTAGAAATTATTGGGATGATTCAGAAGTCTGCAACTATGGGCAACTAGTGATTAGCAGCTTCATCACAACAGTGCACCTGCTCATGCATCACGTCTCCTGCAGAGTTTTTTTTGGCAAAACATCAAATCGCCCAGGTGGTTCAGCCACACTACAGCCCAGATTTGGCACCCTAGGACTTCTGGCTTTTCCCAGAACTAAAATCACCTTTGAGAGGGACAAGGTTTTAGATCTTCAATGAGACTCAGGAAAATACAGGGCAGCTGATGGTGATTGGGAGAACTGTGCGAGGTCCCAAGGTGCCTACTTTCAAGGGGACCAAGGCATCACTGTCCTACATACAGTGTTTCTTGTATCTTGTATCTTCAATAAATGTCTCTATTTTTCATGTTACATTGGCTAGATACCTTCTGGACAGACCTCATATAATGGAAATGAGATAGATAGTAAATTTATTAAACATGAAGCTGCAAGCAGACACCCAACTAGGCTGGGTGCCCTACATATAGTGGGTATAAAGTCAGTACCTTATACTTACAAAGTTTGTAAGCATACTTATAAAGTTTGTTAGTAAGTTTATAAGTGCAAAGTTTGTAAGTATACTTATAAAGTTTGTTAGTAAGTTTGTTAGTAAATTTGTCCTATACACTTCAGCACAAAGCCACAGGCAAGTACCCAGCTAGTGTAAGTACACTGACTATTGGGGTTTTGGGGGTTTTATGCTTATAGCCAACTTCTAGGTTCCCCCTCCACCTGCCTTTCTAAGACCTTGGGATTAATACACAGATTCAAGGCTTTCTTTCCCAGCTGGTGGAAACAGTAGATAAAGAATTTTAAAGTCTCCCCTCCTCCTGCACTATCATGGTTTTTCTTGTGATTTTTGGAACCCCTGGCAATCTTATCAGACCAGGCTCAGGACTGCTGAGTTAATGAGTGAGACGTGTCTCCCTCCTCTTCCATGTCTTGGTTTACTATCTGTCTTACCTAACAGTGACGGCAAATGCCAAGTCATACTGTCAAGAATGCTGAGTCATGCTGATATAAAACGCTAGGTCTTGGGTACATGAGTGCTGAATTATGGCTACATAAAACACTGAGTAATGAGTTCATGAAATGCTGAGTCATGGTATTGAGAATGATGAGTCACAGTGTGGTGAATGCTGAGTCATGTTGATGTGGAATAACGAACCATTGATGCATGAAATGCTGAGTCATGGTGACATGAATACTGAGACATTGTGTCAATATGGCTGTCCTGGTGTCAAGAATGCTGAGTCGTGAGTACTTGAATGCTGTATCCTAGGTACTTAAAATGCTGAGTCATTCTGTGGCAAGATGCCAAGTCATGGTGTTGTGAAATGTTGAGTCATGTTGATATGAATGCTGAGTCATAGTGACTTGAAATGGCAAGTCATGGGGCTGTGAATGCTGAGTCATGATGTTGTGAATGTGGAATCATGGTGTTGTGAATACTGAGTCATAGTGACATTAATTAGGGAGGCCACTCTTAAAAGATGACATTGGAGTGAAGACTCAAAGGAAGTCACTGCATGCCTGCAGAGACGAAAAGGAGCTATCTGGACATATAGGCCACATTAGGTTTTGGTAAGAAAGGTTTGGGAGGCCTGGCAGGCCTGTGGGTTCCAGCTTTCCGTTTCCAAGCAACTGGCTCAGAATATATAGGCCTCTTCCTGGCTATGAGCCAGTAACCTCTTCTCTCAATTACTCACTCAATCCGTCAATCTTCTCAAATCAAATAACATGAAGGGAGAAGACATTTTAAATACATTAAAAATTTTGTCTAAACTGAACTACCCTTAATTCTTTCCAAATTAAAATTAAACTCGTAGATAAAATATTCTTCTCTGAGCAGACCCAAACTTGATCTGTATTTTCCAAAATCTTGGCTAAAGGAATATTTTTTAGCTCTAACGACGCTTTCCTTTGCTAGACACTCCCTCCAAATTTAGTGCAGCTTTATAACCTAAAGATGACTGCTTCTTCAATTCAAGATCTTAAATAAAACAAATGATGGTCAGGTACTCTTCCATTTAGTGATCAATGTTAGTCTATGCAAGGGATCTATAACGTGAGGTCCATGGGCTCCTACAAAAGTATCCAGAGGCTGCTTGCATAGAGATTACCACTACGGACATTTGGGAGACCACAGAAAAGTAGAGTGCCCTGAGTAGGGATAAGATGAGGAGGCAGTGACTGGAGGTGGGGCCGTATTGTAAAGACCTTTGCATTTCATCTGGTAGGTGATAGAGAGCCAAACAAGGACAAAGGACCCTTAAGATTGGATTTGCTTTTTAGAAAGTTTACTGTGGTGATGTTGCAGCGACTGGGCTGCAGTGAGAGGGGAATGTTGTTAGGGAGACCCCCCAGGAAGGCAGTTGAAATAGACCTGCTTGAGTGTGCCATCTCTTGTAAGAACTGTCCTCATCTTTCATCCCTTCCCAACCAGCCTCCAATGAATACCATTGACAGCTCTCCGTTTTGTGTCACTAGTTTGCCCTGAACTGTGTCTAACACAGCCCCTGAGGAAACACCAGGGGGGTCCACACGGAGAATTCCTAGACTGCCACGCAAGGACAAGTAGACATTGCCTGAGTGATGGCGCAGCAAAAATGTCAAAGTCTGACGTCTGTCTGGCTTGAGGCCCAGTCAAGCTAACACATGTAATTAACTGTTGTAGTACCTATATACCTGTATAGGTATAAGTGGGTATGCACGTGTGTGTATGCATTATGTTATATACATATTATTTAAATTGCAATGGATACAATAACAAGAAAATCAAAACCTTTCTTCTTATTAAATACTACTTTCTACAAACGTTAGTATGCTCAAGGTAACCACTGGGATTGCTATATTGTTATTGCTAGTTGACCAAAACACTCTGCCAAGAGCTTCAGCATCAAATAAACTTAAAGGTTTAGAGAAAACATAGTGGACCAACAATTGACAGGGTCCTCACTATGCAAACACTCATGGAGGGGCTTCCCTCTGTGATGTGGTAAACAGAACTTCAAATGGAGTCACTGAATGGAAGTCTGGGCACATCCTTGGAAATCTGTTTTGTGGGAACCAGTTCACATCTATTTTAATACACCATTAATGGCCTGTTGTCTTGATGTTCTTTGTTTATGACACAAGCAAATCAGAGAGAACACTTCCAAACAGACTTCCTCTTTTTGTCATTTGTGGTTGCCTCAAGATTATATCCCTGATTCTTCTAAATAGACAAATATTTGGTATTTGGGGGGGGATGGAGAGAGATGTCTGTTTAGGGCACCAGAATGCTGGTGGACATTGTTGTGACATTCTACCACTTTGTCGATGTCTTTAATGGACAGGGATCCACTGGGGAAGTTAGAGGATGGTGAAGCTTTGCCCTTGTCATGCTGAGATGGTGGTGGAATCCACACTGTGATGTCCAGAAGGCATTTGAGGCTTGAGAAGGACACAAGCTGAAGAAGGACATACAGAAACCATATGCGCCAAGGTAGTATTTAAAAATTCAGAATAAATGCCTCCCCCCGATACATACAAATATATTTTAAAATAAAGAAGAGGTAAACTTTCTCAACACTTCTTAGTCAATAAGACTAGCTGCTTTCGTGTCACCTGGGGATTGGTCAGAAATGTTTCAGGTGCCCCTCTGGACTTAAGGAGTTATAATTTGTATTTTAGCAAGGTGCTCACATTATTCATATGCATGTTCAACTTGGAGAAGTGCTGGGGGACACCAAGAAGAGGGCCAACGACGAGAGCTAGGGAGCTGGAGAGACATCTGCATCTATAAGGCTGACAGAAGAGAACGAAGAGGGAGACCATGAGGATCAGAAGACAAAATCTAGGGTTAAGGGTCATCAATGAAAAACAGGTGGATAGAACACTGAACAGAATCATATTCAACTTGCAGGGAGATATAGGAACACATTTAACCAATGTCTTTTCATTTTTAATCTCTTCAATTTTGTTTTCAGCAGCTCCAGTTTTTCTAGAGAACACTGACAGTCTCACCCTTCCCTGCTCCTCCGGCCTCCAGACCCGGAAAGGAGAAAAGATCTTTACATATCTGGACTCTTCCTACTTCTTAGGATGGCAAATTTCTGTCTGTATGTGGGTGACTTAAGGTGAGTGGAGAAAACTTGGAGACAGGAATAATTTTATGTTTTAGAGGGAACCGGCCAGCAAAAGGAATGGACTGGATTGGGCCTAAAGGAGCCTGGGTTGGACAGGAGAGAGATCCAGCATCTGAAGATGGGATCAGCCAACACTGGGAGGGCAGGTGGAGCTGTGGGCTGCAGACCCATTCGCACAAGCTCCTGAGGGACCGAGCTGCCCCGGACGGCCGTGCTTGGAGTGCATGGGCACACGTGGCAGGGGCAAGACTAGAGCCCTCGGCCCAGCGCTTCTCCCTCAACAGGGCCTCTCCCTGAGAACGGGGCCCCTCTTCCTGTTCCCTGAATTATTCAGATCCAGGGCTTTTGAGCTATCCAAAGGCAAGGAAAGAGGGAGGGTAGGGAAAGTAAGAAAAACTAAATGATGTTATATATAATTATGCAAAAGAACAGCGTGATATTTATTTAATTTTTAATGTGCAGAAGTTTATGCCTGCTTTATTTCATTTACCCTCTCCCAACAGGCACTTCATTCTGACAGGTTTTATTGAGTATGGTTTCTAACAGATTAACTTTATTTGTTTGAACTCCTTGTTTCCTGACACTGTCAGATACTTGAAAGGAAATGATAGACTAGGAAGCACAAACAAGTCTGGAGACTCAGGTTCTAACATCATTGCTGTTTCATAACAGACACAGGACACTTGGCAAGGCGTTTACTGTCTCGGGACCTCTGTTCCTACTTTTGTAAAAATAAAGACCTGAGATGATCTTTATTGTATGATGATGTTCTAGCACTCCACTATTCTATGATGTGTAACAAAGACAATAAATGTAGAAAGGTCTGAAAAACATGAAGCTTAAGAATATAAGTCATATATATGGCAGCACCTACATTTTTCAGTCAATTCAATCTCCTTAAACTTCTTCACTGAACATTGTCCACAATGCGGACAGCCAGGCAACACAGAAAACAAAGAGCCAATCAGATTGAAGACAGGGCAGTAACTCCTAACACCTGAGCCTAGGGTGGGGCTCATCTCCCCACTCAGCGTGGCCAGGCAGAGTCTCTCCCAGTGAGAATTTTCCTGCCCCCACACTGCAGGTGTCCGTTTGTCAGGCTGCCTACAGCTCTTAAAGGCTCATCCTGCAGGAAGAATCCCCTGTGTCTCCGATTCCTACAACTAGTTTATTAGCTAAAAACCTTCATTCGATATCCTCTCTTCCTTTCCTCTTCATTAGGTTTACCGATTATATGCTAATGGCATCCTTTACTTCCTATCACAGCAGTTATCAGAATTAGACCTTGATTCATCTGATTACTTAATATCTATCGTCACTACACTGTAAACACCATAAGGGCAGGAACATGTCTGTTTTGTTACCCCTCCATTCCCAACACCTACCAAAGGCCTCGGCATATGATATGCATTAAATAGTAACCAAAGGAAAAGATGAATGAATGAATTCCATTTTGCCTATAAGACGAAGACTCTTTAATCAAGTCAGGTTGCTAACAAGTGAGATAACAAAAACATGGATCTGTTCTCACCGGCTCCACAGACTACTCATTCTCCACTCCAGGTGGCTTCCTTGTCTCTCCCCCACACTCCATTCTCCTCCTGGCACTGGTGCTGACGGAGGCAGCGAGGGAAAAGCAGGCAGAGTGATGGCAGTAAGTTGCAGTGGACCTGGTCCCTTCTCACTAGTCTTTCCTCTTCTCATCCAACCACGCTCATTGTATACTTTATGAATATGCACTACTTAGAAGAAGTCTGCATTCAGGCCAATGGCCTTATTCTCATGTGGAGGGCCATTCTGATGTATTCAAAACCATGACCTGTCACCTCTCATCTGCCTCTGTCTGCATTGTGGACTCCAGTACATGAACCCTCGAGTTGGAGATATATGGTATTTGTCTTTCTCCAATGGACTCAATTCAGGGTCGCCTCTCATTCTCAGTGCAGCGATTCCATCTCTACCCCAGATTCTTGGGTCATATAAGCAGAGGTCAGCCCTTGCTGCCCCCAACACGAAGCTTTAGGTCCATTTCCAGAGCAAGGTGCCCTTTGCCTCTGTTTCCTTTCTCTTGCCCCGAACTACATTCCTCATCATGTCTACTCCATCTGCTGCTGTATCTGCTTATATCACACACTTCCATGCCCACAGCTCCCTCTTACTGAATTATTTCTTCAAAAATTCCATGAAGCTTAACATCTCTAATTTAAGATAAGCAGAGTAGACACTTTTGCCCAAATGGAAATTAGTTTAACCACCTTTCCTTGTTTTATAACACCATCAAAGCAAATTCTCAAAGTTTGAATGGTCCAAAGTAATTTTTAATGATTCTTACTTACATATCCTATTTATTACAACTCAGAGGAAATGATTGCTGAGTGGACTGTTCAACCTCTGCAGGCCATTCATTTGGTTTAGAAAAGGCGTGCCCTTGTCCATGCCAGCCTGCACAGAGAGAACGTGCGAAGCCACAGTCCGGGTGTTTGCCTGCATGGAGCCCTCAGTTAAAGCCCAAGGCTGCATCTTCCTATCTTCTCCAACTGCCGCTGGTGCTGTTGTCCTGTTTTTGGTGAGAGCATATTGAAAAAGGGTCCCCCCTTCCAGGTGACACACTGTACACACACTGTCGTGTGTGCTTCCCTGCCTGGTCATTCGATGCCCTCTGCAGGAGGACTCTGTTTTGGCTCTGTTGTGTCCAGAGGTCCCTGGAGTTATTCTTCAGTCTTTATAAAACCTGAGCTTGGGCTGTTGACACTGTGAATATTACCTGCAATTAACCTACAAATTACCAATTGTTTTAAAGTGGGGGACTTGTTTTCATATTACTAATTTTGCTAAAAAATTTCTACCTACACTGAGAAATTCTGGTGATTGGAAGACTTTCATATTTGGTCGGGGGGATCTGATGCGGATATTAATATTCTGATTTTTAATTTACCTAAAAAACCCCCTGACATATAAAGCTAATCAGCTCCTTGGCTTCCCTTTGTTCTGGATCTTTCCTCCAAGTCTGTATTTGTATTTGATCTTCCACATGGAACAGAAAACTTCAGGGACAGGCAGACTCGAAGGGTAAAAGGATTGTTGTGAGACATGAACTAGCTTAGAGGTTAATTTTCTGCTATTTTTCTTCAAATGGCCTTGAAATGCCATTTCACTCCTCTGGGCTTTCGTGTTATCTTCTGTAAAATAGAGGGCTGGCCAGGATTATTCCTAAGATTTCTTTTAGCTCTAAAAATTACCTATGCTTACTCCTGAGTTACCTTTCTTTATTAATACATATTACTTCTACAAAGTCATAGAGATTAGTTTTATTACCTAACTTGTCTTTCTTTGCCTTTTTATGGTTATATTTATGGCTATATTATATTTGCTATGTTCTCTTAATCAGAGAGCAGTAATTTTATGTATAGATCTTTCAAGAAAAACAATAA
The DNA here is from genome assembly GCF_014824575.4 of Sturnira hondurensis. Taxonomy (NCBI): domain Eukaryota; kingdom Metazoa; phylum Chordata; class Mammalia; order Chiroptera; family Phyllostomidae; genus Sturnira; species Sturnira hondurensis. The sequence goes on along the minus strand of NW_028094426.1, from coordinate 2,391,479 downwards.
AACAGTCATTGCAGTCATGTTTTTAAATTTTTTAAAAAAATGTTTCTTTCCCCCGGCTGGTGTAGCTCAGTGGATTGAGTGAAGGCCTGCCAACCAAAGCATTGCCAGTTCAATTCCCAGTCAGGGCACATGCCTGGGTTGCAGGCCAGGTTCCCAGAATGGAGTGCAACCATACATTAATGTTTCTCTTCCTCTCTTTCTCCTTCCCTTCTCCTCTCTCTAGAAATAAATAAATAAAATATTTTTAAAAATGTTTCTTTCATTGTTCTCTTTCCAAATTATTTATAATTTAGATGTTTCTTCACTCTGTGGCATTTTTAATATCTTATATCAATCTCTTAACCAGGGAGAATTAATCTTCAGCACTCAACAATAAAAACATTTATTGAGCACCTACTATGTGTCAGGCATTCTGCTAGGTGGTACCAATACAAAGACAGACAAACCCCAGACTTCATAAATAAATGAAGGCTAAGAGAAAATGTCCCTGTATGTTTAGAAGTTAATGTGCTTCTGCCTACTTCTCATTATTCCTGCTCTATCCTAAAACTGACTTTAAGGTCATCACATTAAATCTACACTCCTTGATGTGAGCAAATAATCTAAGGCAGAGTGATATGATTTTGGTACATAAAACATGGCCTCTATATAAAATAAACTTAACTGTTACGTGATTGCTTCATCTTCTTATTTGTAAAATACAAATATTTTATGTGTGGACTTGGGACAGGGATTAGATGATATGATTCCTTTTTTTGTTTTGATTTCTTTTTTTAATTTAACCTTTATTATATTTTTTCATGACCATTTAGTCCCCTTATACCCCAACCCTCAAAAATCACAGCACTGTTGTCCATGTCCATGAGGACTATATGATTCTAAGATTCATTCTAACCCTTATGGTCCTGTTGTTTGGACTTATAGTTCAATTGTATAATGCTTTGAATAATTAAGAGGCAGAACTTTGCTTCATAAAATCTATTAGAAATTAAGCAAGATCTACCAAATCTTCCATTGCAGGAAAACTAAAATATAAGTCTAGCCATGTCTATTTTGGAGCTATGGTGGTGGACTCTTTGGTCAAGGCCAGAAGATCAACGGAAAAACACCCCATTAAAACAGGGGCAAAAGAATTCAAAAACAACAAAGCTGAAAGAATCCATCACCAGAGGACCTGCACTACAAGATACATTAAAGGAAGTCCTTCAGGCAGAAATAAAATGATACCAGTTGGAAATCTGGATCCACACAAAGGAATAAATAGTTCTATGTGCATACAAATTTCACTAGCTGCTGCTCCAGCCTCTGCCCGATCCGAGGTGGCAGGTGTAGAAATGGAGAGTAGACAGCCTGATAGAAACACATACACTGACATTCAGAGGAGGAACAGCTGAGAGTCCTACCCTCTGGGAAGAAAACAGGGAAAAGAATATTGGAGAAAGAGGAGAAAGAGGGAAGGAAAAAGAAAATCATTGAAATCCTAACAGGTTAGTGTCAACCAGTGTTGGCCCTCAAGAAAAATACCAAATCAGATTCAAAATACTCTCTGAGAAGGCAGAAAACAGATAATAATTTAAGAGATTTTTTTCCTAAATCGAGTAAAATAAAATTTTATTACTAAACTAGTAAAATTTTTTGAAAAGTTGGATCTTATGCTGTTTTCTTACAATTTGATTGTTATTGTTCTGATTTCTAAACCAGATGGGTCTTGGAAGACAACAGCACCGCCTCCTGCCTCTGAACTTTCCTCCCCCACTCTCGCTCTTCGCATGTGTTCTGAGCCTGGGGCTCACCAAACAAACATATTTGACTGAATCTCTGACAAATCCCATGAATTTTCAACTAAAATTCAGTTCTGCTACCAGGTATATTTAATCGCCTTTTTAAAGTTCAAGCTGAAGAAACCCTAGCACTTGTTTATTCTGAAACATTGCGAAGTTTTAAAAGTGAACTTAATTTTCCCTCTTGTCCCCTATTCATGCTGAAGAGTCGGGAAACCTCCTTCTGGTTTCTTGACAGCAAATACCCTTCCAGTCTCTTTAGAGCGTGTTCCCATTAGGTGGAGTAAACATTCTCCCTTGATTCCCACATTAATGCTCTTTATCTCCACCTCCAGAGAACGGCTCTGAATACAAACCAGAGTACAGATCACAGCTCTTTGAGAGCAAGGCCCAAGTCCCGGCTGCAATCACTTAATCCCATTTCAGCTGTCCCTACCTGGGAGTAACTGTTGACCAGTGCCTGTCCGCTAAGAAAATCCCCTCCACATCCTTCCAAAGAGCCTGACTTATACATTCCCGTTTAGAATTGATGGAAGTCCAAACAAGCAAAAACAGATTCAGGCCCATCTTTTGTGAAACTGATTAAATTCACACAGGGCTGGATTCATGGGCACGTAGCCTGTGCAGTCACAACAAGGCCCTGAACTCAGAAGGGCTCGGGCTGGGTTTAATGCTCTGTAGTCCCTGTTATGAAATTCTTAGTAATTTCATTTTTGAACTTTTACAGGTGAAGTCTGATGGGACAATGGAACATGTGTGTCAGCAGGGAAGATACATTCAACATGCATGTCCGTTATTTCTTATTTCCCCATCCACCTACAGCATTCCTAGTGTCCTGTGAACACAGAGTTCCAGTGCATCTATGTGCAAGGATGTTTAGCAAGCCTCAAAGCAAGTACAAGGTGAGCGTGTTACATCTACGATTCGGTACATGAGGGCACAGATCTACAAGAGACCATCCTTTCCTTTTGAATCATATCCCGTTTCTAATGAAGATAGAAGGCAATGGTGTTTTAAGAACAAATAAATGCCCAAGAAATTGTCATATTCTTTCTTATTCATTTTACTTAGCTATCCACTTTTGCTGCATATCTTCACATAGAGGAAAAGGGAAAGACAGGACAACCCATAGTCCCCTTACTTTTCAGTCCTTACTTACTCATCAGTAAGCCAAAGGGAGAGAGTGTTGGTTGAGTGTGCATGAATCAGAAGGTGCAATAAAAGCTATTGAAATGCTGTTGTTCAGCATATTCACTGTTCTTAAAAGAACAAGACACATATACATGTATGCACTGCAAAATATGATTTGTGTCGTATCCCAAACCTCACAATATGAGTTGTATTTGCCCTTAATACAATTATATTTGTTCTTACAGTTGCACTTAAATGTGCATTGCATAATACTCAGATGAATGATAAAATTCATGCTAGTATTTACATTTTTTATTTATTTTTACTTTAGAATGACATTAAAGAGTGAAGGAGACCAAAGTTTTGCCCACTTCACAATTTGCCTTTCAGGATATTGATTTGAAGCTGTTTATTAAGAAACAAAAGACTCAAAAAGAACCTTTGACCCTCCCGTTTCCCGCCTAAAAGATTTCGGATAGAAAACCTGCTTCAGGCCCTGGCTGGTATGGCTCAGTGGACAGAGCTCTGGACTGCGCCAACCAAAGGATCACTGGCTGGTGGGTTGTAAGCCAGATCCCTGATTGGGGGCATGTGAGAGGCAACTGGTTGATGTATCATACATTAATATTTCTCTCCCTCTCCTTCTCCCTCCTTTCCTATCTCTCTAAAAATAAGTAAATAGAATCTTTTTAAACCTCTGCTTCAGGAAGAACACCTTAGCATATTCACCCGAGCACCTGTAGATTATTAGCACATATGTGACAGATGGGGAAAAATCTAGTGAAGCTTGTCCCAGCAAGAATTTGTTTACCACATCTCTGTTCTTTCTCCTTCCTGTAAAGTACATACTTTCCTATGAATCCCAGACCACTGCCCCCTTCCCCTTTGTCCAGAATGGCATATAAGCCTCAACAGCCCAAGGTCACATTTTTGCCTGTTAAGTCTGTCCCTGTTAATTTACAAGAATTTAGAATTCGAGAGAAAAGTTACATTTTTTTGCACCCACGTGAGAATAAATAAAATCATAAAAAGTCAAGAGAGAGATTGAAGAAGAGAGGAAAAGGTATTTGGTACCTTTAATGGCACGATCTTCTTGGTTTTTTTTAAAACAAGGGTTCCATATTTTCGTTCAGCAGCGAGCCCTGTAAATCATACGGCCAACCCTATTGTGGGAGAAGCAGAATATGATGACGAGAAAGTCAAACTCAAAGCAATGACAGGAAAACAGTTAAGTGCTTCTTCAGGCAGTTACAAAAAAGTGTTATAACTGCTCGTTTAAGAGACTGATATTCTAAAAAATCCCCAATTAGTGGCATCATTGAAACAAAGCACCTTTGTTTGTTTCCCATGCATTCGGATGGGCTCCTGGATATTTTAACCCAAATGTTTGCAGGAACCGGTCCTACACTAGAGGGCAGCAGCTACCCTTCACAAACCTCCAACGCTCCTAAAGCAGCGAGATTGGCGTAATTGCTGAACGGAGTCGCTGACACAATGCAGAGATACCATCAAAGAAGTTTGTTTTTCATCTTTATATTAATTAGCTTTGCTGCATTGTTTTGAAGAGAGGCTGGGCCTCCCACTATAAGGACTTAAGGTGTTTCTTTGCTTTAAAAGAAATGGCAGTAAACACATTTCATCTGCTCTCACTTCACCACTCATTTCTGAAGTGACATAGTTTAAAAGATCATTTTAAACTTATTTCCCTGGTATAGCCTCCCAGTGATGGCTCATTTTTATCTACTGTGGATTTGATCAAAAGGAACAACTCATTTCCCAGAAACCACTCAGCAGTCAATCAAGTAGTGACAATTCGGTGTGCAGGATTCCAAAGGAATCAGCCAAGTCAAGGAATTAATTAATTAACAAACCATTACAGAATCCACACTCGGTCATTCACCTTGACCTGAACATCTGAAAAGTCAGAATGTCCTAAACAGAAACAAGAATCTAGAAGCCCGTATGTTAAAGGAAATAACTTGCAAAGTTGCCTGTATTTGCCAAGATACAAGAAGTTACTCGGTTAGCCAAAAGGTGAGACTACCATCGCCTTACAGACAAGCTGGCTCAGACCGAGCTTGCAGAGTTGTATCCAATTCCTCCAACAAGATTTTCCAAATAAAAATGGTATAAAAGGTGAATTGAAAGTGCCGTGAAACAATATGCAAGGAAACCACTGTTGTGAATTCCAGACTCTCTGGCAAGAAAATAAAAAGTTCTTTTCATCCCAGCTCATCACAAATGTCGTCTCCGACGAAGCTGTTCCACTCACGAGGGGCCATTGGGGATGCGCAGGCCTGTTTCTGGTGGTCCTGGCAACCAGAGCACTACCGTCATTTAACAGAGTGGTGAGCCAGGGATGGTAAACCTTCCACAATGCATCGAACAGCCCCAAATGATGAAAAAAGGACCAGCACATGTCTCTCACAACCTTTAATGTCCTGCCTAAATTACAGGTGAAACACTTTTATGCAATTTTTAAAGCCTAGAAACTGTCTATTTTACATGTAAGCACATGCTATTTGTTGTTTTTTTAAATAACATTGAGTGTCCAAAGCATAGAACTACCATGTAAATCAAAGGAAAACTATGCTTTATTTCATTTCAGAACTTTGTCAATAAGAACTGTTAACAGTCTCCAAAGATCGGGTCACCAGCTGCATCTCAGCTCATGGAACTGAGTCACCAATAAACCTACTGGCCACAGTGTGTTTAGAGCTCCTGATGCATGGTGTTTCTGAGTGTGTGCTTTGGTATACCTATTTGTCTGTATCCCAAATGTCAAGTGTAAAAAGAAGAATCCACCTGAAGATTTTCCTGCGCCTCTTAAATTCTGACACGCTCATTATGAGTATGAACACCTGACCACGGCATTGTGTTTTAGAAGTATAACTATACCTGTGCATTTCCATACTTAAATATCTATGTCTTTTTATTTCCCCTTTATATTACAGGAAATATGTATTACACATATTTTTAAACATGCATATTATAAGCTACATTTTTATGGATTTCATTTTAGGGTAGCAAAGGTACATAGGAAAGTATTTGTTAAAAGGGGGGCTTTGGACCTCATAGGTTTGAGAGCCAAAGCTTTGGGGGCTGCTTTTACAAGTGTGGCACCTCACCGTTCACCCCCCACTCCCATTTGATGCCTGGCACTCACACAGAAGGGAATGGTCAGTAATAAGGAATGGTTAGTAGCTAGCCCGTGAAGAAATGTTATTCTGATTCATAATTTTAAATCGATTTTTTGGCAAGTTGTAAGGTGGGCATTCTTATGTGCTATGCATATCAATACAGGATTGTCAAAAGTATATATTAACTTATTTATTCATTGACTGTTACTAAGTACTTACTGGGTGTGAGGTATTTTTGCTGTTAAGCAGATAGTGTTCAAATAGTACAAAAATCATTGCTAACCTAAAGAAAATCTCTTTCTGGAAAACAAACAAACAAACCTGGATTTAACAAGGCTATCGCAATGGTGACAAAACAATGGGTTGGGTGAAATTTTCGACTGGGTATTTTGGAAGCAGTTATTTGTGTCCTAACTGTGGGAGGCAGGTTAGGTCCCAATAAGGCAAGTCTGAGGAGGTATGCAAGAAAATACAAAACTAAAGCTTAAAACATTCACATTGGGGGAATAAAGCAGTTATTAAGGAAAAGTTCTTAAGATACGACAAAGTGGTGAGACTGTCATTATTTTGACCCCAAAATACATTTTTTAGACTTAGAATTATATGACTATACAATTAGTCACTTTTAAAGCTCTTTTGTATGACTGCTGAATCAAATTCTATATAGTAAATTTAGTAATAAAAAGAAATGGTCCTCTATAATTACTAGAAATAATTTAAATGTTCCTCTGGGGTTTTTTTTTTTCTTTCCTCTGGCCGGTTCTAAAGTATGGAGTAGCAAAAGACAGAACAGCCTAGGGGAGGGTGGCTGTGTGACTGAGGAACAAGTTGCTTGAAATCTCAGTGCTGGGTTTCCTTATAGAATAGCACCTACTTTACAGATTAAATGGATTACTTTGTGGTACATGCTTAGCACAGTGCCCAGCGGATAGTANAAAGAAATGGTCCTCTATAATTACTAGAAATAATTTAAATGTTCCTCTGGGGGGTTTTTTCTTTCCTCTGGCCGGTTCTAAAGTATGGAGTAGCAAAAGACAGAACAGCCTAGGGGAGGGTGGCTGTGTGACTGAGGAACAAGTTGCTTGAAATCTCAGTGCTGGGTTTCCTTATAGAATAGCACCTACTTTACAGATTAAATGGATTACTTTGTGGTACATGCTTAGCACAGTGCCCAGCGGATAGTATAGTAGGAATACACGCACAGCAAATCTGCATTATCCTATCTATGTCCATACTCGGAACACGAAGAATGTTCCTGGGAACAGTTGCCTAACAGGCAGGGCCGCCCTGATCTGACTAGACAGCCACATGACTGGCTGAGGACTTCAGACTCCAGATAGGAGCGGTCAACAGGTTCAAATGTGATTCAGAGTGTTTGACAACCTGGGGATCCTAGGTTGTTCCTGACTGACCTATGCTTAACTGTTCAGGTTAGAAGAATGGGAGAGCTAGGTGGATTTTAGATACTGGAGTTTGTTACCCAGTAACACCCTGAAGTTCTGGAAGAAATTCTGAATCATCTCATTAGTGAAGCAACTGCCTAATAGGCGGCTGTTGACTCTTACCACAGTGAACCCAAGAACTCATGATCCTCTGACCCAGAAAAAAACCTCACGTGAGAACTGATTAGGTGGCAAGATACCAAGAAAACTAGTTTTACAACCTATCAGGTGGTGAAAGGTTGGTCACATTGTCTGGGAGAGCAGGAAGAACAGAGACACTCTATTTCCCAGGGGCCATCAATGTCAAATACACTGTATGGGAACAGGCTCCAGAACTTGGTGTGGCTCTGCAGCCCAGAAAGGACCTAATGCAGCTGGGATACACGGGATATGTAGTTTCTACTATCCCTGATAGAAGCTACAGCTGTCTTCCTTTTTCCTAGCCTTTCCATAGCCTTACATAACCAGACCAGTGAACTTGCCCAGAAAGAATGCAAATACAAGAAGATTTTAGATTATGTCATTTAATTTTTTTGACTATCCTGTCTCATTAAAATTATTCTTTTTATAGGCAAGGAAACAAATTTAGAGAAGTAATACTAAAGGTAACAAAGCTGGTAAGTGAGATTCAAACCACGCTTCCTCACTTCCGATCCCATGCCCTTAACCTCTGCACTAGATGACTTCCTGGGAACCAATGACAACCAATGCTTGTTTAGCATTTGACATTCACAAAGCTCCAACACTAGTGGGCCTTATACCATCATCGTCATCTCCATAATTTAGACAAGGAAATAGATGAACGATGTATAAGTGGTTTTCCCAAGTTCAGGCAAAAGTAGAGCCAGGATTTGCGCTACAGGTCTTTTGAGTCAATGTAAAATTTACAATAGGAATGCTCAAACACAATGGAGTGAGCTATGCTGAGCACCCAGTTTGAGAGGAAAGAGTCCTGAGGTCAGGACTCCTCAGTGTATTTTTGTGCAAAATACACCTTAGTGTATTTTTGTCTTTGCTTTGTGCAAAAAAAAATGCTTTTACATGAATAGAATCATCTGGTGATAACTTGCATCCCAATTAGTGCATTTGTCCATTCCAGATATATTACCTTCCCCTAGATGATATGTAGGATTCACATAATCTAGAAATGTCTTCTCTATTGAAGATGAATATTGAAGAGAGCACTTTTGGACTGAAGCAATATATAATACTCAGCTCCACATGCACCCTCCCCACCCCCAGGGTTAATAAGCAAATACTGGCTGCCCAAGATGCCAAGACCCAGAAGATCACAAGACGAGCAAGAACCTTCCATTTCCCCAGAGGACAAACACCTCTAAATTTGTGGGGAAATGCCACTTTCAGACTTACTCTAACTACTTTCATCCAATTACCTGTTGCTTATTCTGGATTTCGGAAGGTCTGGTGAAGGAAGGGATACAAAGGTAGCTAGAATGATAGAAGTTCTCTGTGAGAAAAGAAATAGCCTACATAGGTCTCTGTCAAAGTTCACTTCACTGAGCTGCTCTTGAGACACTGTGCTGACCGGTCTCATAACGCTGGGGGGCTTCCCGAGGAAGCTCTGGGATCTCGGTAACACCTGCGGTCACAGAGAGACTTCCGCCTCTAAGAGAAGCGAGTTACTGGGATCAGTTACCTCACATCCATATGACTTCAATTTTCACCTAACAGGGCACTGAATCTATTCATCTAGAACACTACTCTTTTTTAGGTATAAAACATGCTAAAACGTTTCATCAGTTTATCCCTTTAGGCTCAATTGTAAAATTTATTTAACTTTCTCTAGTAAATTTATTATCCATTTATAACAAACGTAGAGTATATTGTCCTTATGAGATGACTTCTGCAAAAATATGTTCAACCCATGATATAAAAAGTAATGTAATGCTTTTCTCTACTACATAATTCATGGTACCAATCAATTTCACCTATTTCCAATACTTGAGACATTAAAAATTTAGAGGATTCATTTTGAGTGAATGAGTGGATGAACTAATTAATGTTTAAAAAATATTTACTGAATGACAGGCATGGTGCTATGTACCAGGGTTGCCTGGATTAATAATTAACCAAAACCCAATAACCCACCCTTGACATCAATATAATCAATATAGTTGTATGAGCACAAACAAGAAATGTGAAGTATCAGAAGTATCTTAACTGGAGAATTCTGGGGAGAATTCAAAAACTTAGGTGAACTTAGAAGATATAGAACTTAGGAGGTAATTACTTTTGTCTTATTCTGGTTCAATTACTTTGTTCTCTGTGTGAGCTGGAGAGCTCCTGTTCTCGCACCCTGGCGTGAAAGGGGTGTCACGTGCTCCACACCAACCACATGTGCCTTGGGCAGACACTGTCAAGGTTAGGACAAATCACACAAAGTTCATGGTAAACCTAGAACAAAACTGAAGGAAAAAGATTCTCAGACATGGCCTTGGGTGCATGGTAACAGTGCTTTAAAGCTTGATAGATGTAAAGATCAGCAATTCACCTTAACTTCTGCCAAAATACAGATTCCCTGACAGCCATAAGGATAAAATGACTTAAGCCACAAATGTGGGGAGGGGAGTTGAGTATTAAAAATTCTAGATGTCTTGAGGGCTAATGCTATAGCTTGTGAGAAAAACTGGAACATCAGGGCTCTTAGCTCAACAAACTTTCTGGGAAAGGAACCCCAGTCTCCACAGACAGATGTCAAAGAGTCTACTGCACATGAAGGAACAGAGCCACACTAACCCTCCAAGTGGCCCAAACGGTGGTCAGCCGACTCCTCAGAACAGAAAACCAGTTCCTTGAGAATGAAGAATCTGGGTCCAGTCAGGTCAACCACCCAAGAGTGGGCTTTCACCAACAGGTCAAGTAGCCAAACAGTGAGTTGCTCTGAACTCACCTGGGTGAATGCAATTTGTTGGTGGTGACAGTGCCCTGAGTGCCTAACTGAGTGGCCTGTGTGGCAAGAAATGGTTTTAGAAAAGCCAAATATATTTTTAAAATAAAAATTCCTTCTTGCTTCCTGTCTTAATGACACAAAGTATATATGTGTATACAAATATAAATATGCAATAAATTTTAAATAAAGATGTCATAAATGTCATTGGAATATTATAAACGGTATTTATTCAGTATTGTTCACATTTCTATTAAAACAGGACTATCCAATGAAAAAAGCACTGCATTACACAAATGTCATACATTTCTCTGGACTATAAAATGAGAATAAAATTGATAAATAAAGACATATCATCCTCATTTCTCTAGAGATAAATGTTACTGAAACTAGGTAGACATAAAATGAAATGTCTAACTAACATCCATGCAATTTGAAAAGGTATTTAAGGAAAGGTGTATTTAAGGATATCCATTAGTTCTTAATTTGGGTAGTAAATTTTGAGTAAGAAAATCTGTTTATCACCTAATAGAAGTTGGTACATGCTAATCTCACAACATCTCACTGGTGGTGATAACCTTGACTACTCAATTAAAGGTGGTGTTTGCTAGATTTCTTCAGTGTAAAATGACTAATTTTTCTTCTCATACTCTAACTTTGGATGTGAATCACTAAGTCCAGCTGACATTCAAGGGGGTGTTTTGTTTACTACTCATTTTGAAATTGTCTCAAACTTTTAGAAAAGTTAACAAAAACAGTGTGATGAATTCCCATTTACACTTCAGTGGTTTTGCCACTGATAGCATTTTTCATATATTCTTTATTATATTTTCTTGATTCCTGTACACATCTACGTATTATTTTGATTCATATTATTATTTTATTTGTAAGATTTTACTTATTTATTTTTAGAAAGAGGGAAAGGGAGGGAGAAGGAGAGGGAGAAACATCAATGTGAGAGAAACATGATGGGCTGCCTCTCGCACATCCTGCAACAGGGGCCTGGCCCACAACCCAGGCACGTGCCCTGACTGGGAGTCAAACTAGTGACCTTTTTGTTCTGCCGGGCGTCACCCAACCCACTAAGCCACACCAGTCAGGGCCACATTATTGTTGTGACTGAACCATTTGAGAGCGAATTGTAAGCAACCTGACTCTATCCCAAGTACTTCAGCATATAACTCCTAAAAGAAGTTCTTTCATAATCACAAGATAATGATCCATTTAAGTAATTTAACAATATAATACTATTATCATATATATATTATCTATATATATAGATAGATAATAGTATTATATATATTAAAATAATACATAAAATATATATATTAAACTGTATATATATATATAATTTTTCAAAACTGGATCTATTGACAAATAAGTAAAAATAAGAAGTAGCAAAGCCACATTTCTGCTTTGCCTATGATGGAGTATCTTTGGCCTTAACTATTAAACTAGACAAAATGTCTAAGGCTCGTGTTTTCAGACATTGGCCAATGAGCAACACAAGGCAGAGTAGGCAATGAAACACTGCAATCAACCCTGAAGCCAGGGAAACATAAGAGGTGAGCCTCATGACGATCCTGGCCCTCGGCCTGGGGAAACTTTCCTGACCGCAGTGTAGCAGTCTGGAATCCAGGCAGAGATGGCCGTCCCTCCGAGCTGCGGAGGAAGAGATCCAGGGGTGAGGAAGCTGGCGTGCTCGAATTTGCAAGGCAGGCCCCAGAGAGGCAGGCGCTGTGCCGTTTACATACATGTAATCACGTGTTCACAGTGGCACCTTTAATTCTGATCCAGTATCTAATCCAATATCACAAGGCTTTCCCTAACTCTTCTCCTGCCCCGTATTTCCAGCTCCCTTTTAGAAACTTAGTCTTAGGGCAGAATGACAAGGTAAGTCACCATTTTTATTGTCAAGTCTCCCACTTGAGGCAAAGGGTGCCAGTGGTGAGGTGTCCAAAAGGAGGAACATGCAGTAACAGGCACTGTGTGAAACCCTGAGAACTAATGCTGTGAAAACACAGAAAACAATGGGTTTTGCAAGAGAGGGCACCAAATAATAACAGAAATATAGGAGGCAGACAATAGCATATTTGCATCCTAGAGCTCCATAATTATGTTCTTGAACCAAAAGTCCACATTATTTACTTAGAGTTTATTTTTAAATTAATTCAGCAATGCCTCTCACCACAGCTTCTTCATCTTGAGCTCTCTGATTCATTTCCTTGTTGTCTGGTGTGCATCTTTCAGTAACTTTTTCAACAACGGTTCATAGATTTTTGTTTCCCTTGACTCAGTGGTTCTGGACCTCAGCAGCATATTGGTCCCCTCAGAGACCGCAGAGGTCAGCGTATTGTAGTGACCTTAGAAGCTTATAGTTATGGAGAAGCTCCCTGGGTTCTTACAATGCATCCTGGACCAGCTCAGTCCAGTTCCCTGAGGGTCTAACCCAGAAAACAGTACTACAATTAAAAAACGCCTAAGGAGGTTCTAACATGCAGATAAATATCTCTAGTCTCAAAAAATTACATAAACAGCCTCTCTTAGGAAAAAAAAAGATCAAAGAAAGTTGCAAGCACGTTTCAAAGACGCAGCCTGCGTTGAAAACCACTGCTTTAGTTATTTCAGATTTCAGAATGTTCATTTGTTGTTTTTATACCAGAGACTCCTTGGGTGGGTTTTGAAAAATTGCACCACATGTTTCCCCTTAGGAGTTTAATGTGCATAAGCATCACCTGAAAATCTGGACAAATGCAGATTTTTATTCAATGGGTACAGAATGGCAACTGAGATTTTGTGCTTCTAATAAGCTCTCGAGTGATGCCAATGCTGTTGGTTCACAGACCACTCTTGCGCATGTGAACCTTACTCCTAGATCTTCTGAAGTGAAAATTGCTACAGAGAAATCTGGAGCTACCTGATACTGACATGTTCCCCTACCTGATACTGACATGTTCCCCCCTTTGGGTGGCTTGAGTCTTCTTCCTGGGTGTCCATGATTCTCTTCTTATCCTTGAAATTCATATTTAGTGAGGTTACATGTAGAATAAAGAGTCCCACATTGCTATTGCATGTGCTTCTGCATTTTTGTTTGGCTGGTGGGTTGTGTTTTTGTTTTTATTCTAGTGCTGTGAGGCCCAACAGTTCTGTCTCTTCTTGAGGACTTCCTATAAAATTGGCAGGATGCCTGTCCCACACAGTGGCTGAGATTTGTTTCCTCTTTTGCATATTTGTTCTTACAATAAAATGCCCATACTTTCACTAATTGAAGTGAATTTGTTCCTTGCAACCAAAAGAAATCAATAAAAACAATTAGAAACTACAGATTTAAAAATAGACAATATGAAAATGAAGAGTGCATAGAATGCTCTGTGCAAATTAACATTACTGCCAAAAAAATGTCCTTACAGTGATGGTTGTCAGAAAGGAGGGCAAAAACAAAGAAGTTTTCCTAATTTCCATGTGCTTCTTACAAGTCATTATGTGAACTAGATTGATTGAGAGATAGATAAAAAGGAAGGAAAATGTGGAAAAGTTACAAGGCCAAAAGACAGAAGGAGAATAAAGATTAAAATGTGATGCCAAAGAATGCTGGAAGACTTAAAACCAATGAAAAGCTATAACTTGAGGAATAAACAAATCTTAAAGTGACAGGCAAAACTTTAGATGAGGAGGACTATAAAAACGCATAAAACACAAGTACAACTTTGGCAATAAAATAAGTTGAATAAAGATTAGAGCAAGAAAATAAGTCACAAGAACACCAGGAGGGTAAGACAACTTGTTAAAACCAAAATGAAATAAGTTATGAAATCATTTTAATAAATGAAACTCAAATTAAGTATCTGTTGAAAGCAAACAAGGTTATAAGCCAGAGAGATACACGATAGAATATGAGATATGTATTTAAAACATGAGACTAGGATAATCGTAATTAGGTACTTTATATCGATAAAAAATACCATCAAAATATAAAAAATATTAAAAGTTTAAAAGTTACAGGAAAGAGAAGAGAAAAATTGCTCGAAACATACAAGAAGTGAGAGGGCTTGGCACTTATATGTCTTTTTCCAAGAGACTATCTTCTGATGCCTTTGGGTAGAACCCGCAGGACAGAGAGTAATGCGACACCTTTGGTTATAGAGGCTTCCCTCCGGCTCCCCTCAGCGAGTGCCAAAGGCCAGCCTCAGCAGCAGTAACCAGAGACCACAGATAGGCGGTATTAATACTGCAGACTCACAGCTGGATGGCACCAACCTGACCCAAGAGAAACTCTCCACCCTGCCAGCTACATTCCCTCCCGGATTATCTCCTCCAAATTTAGCCCCTGCTTGGAGTCAGGGGAAACTACCCTCTCTAGATCAGTAACCTACAAAGCATCAGGTGTCAACTCTCATCTTATGTCTCTGGAAGAATTTTTAAGAACTGTGGTACGGCCCGCAGCTAAAAGGCATGTATTCGATAAATGTTTATTGTGCAGTGTACTATACCTGAGGAATACAATGATGACTGAACACCAGAGCTCCCTTAACTGAGATTTAAGGGAAATTCCATTGCTGCATGGAGAGGATGGTGGAGTTTAACAGATAGTTTATTTAATAGGTAGTTGACAGGTAGTTCAATACATTATCAATGGCACGCAAAGAAGAGCTGGCTCTGAATAGGAGGGCAGCCTTTCTGTCTGCAGCAGTAGGAAGGCACATGAGGGTGTGGGAGGAGGGTGGTAGGAAGGGTTGGGAGTCAGGGAGATGATGCCCAGTGGGCTGACCTCTCTGGATGAAGCAGGGATTTTCCTCAGAGTAAGGAGTCTGGAAATAAACACAAGTCTTGAGGTAAGTGGGAGAGAGAGGTCCAGAAGAGTCATGAAAGAAACTTTAGAAGGAGCTATGAACAAGTAAACAGCCGAACAGACAGCAGAGGGCCGAGGGGAGGCTGGAAGTGGTGCCAGTCAGAGCAGCGGCGGCATTTGGGGGTCCGGGTGTGAGAGACACAGTTTATTACAGGACAGTGCGAAGAGTCCCAGTGTGACAGGATAATTTATTGAAACGTCAATCCGCATCTGTTCTCACCGCATCTATTCTCCTCTCCAACCATTTTCAAGAACTTCGGGCCTACCTGCATCAGTGAAGTTTGGGGTTAAATGCTTGAAGGAAACCTCCTGTCAGGACTTTGTTTTCTCCTCCGTTAAAGTAGAGGTCTCCAAGTGGCCTTCTCCAAGCTGGCTTACGGATATGCTTCATTTGTAGTGAATAGTATTTTAAAACATAGTTGCCAACATTTTCAAAGTAGATTTTGCCTTAGAATCTAGATAGATTTCAGCCTCTCCTGGAAAAATCAGACGACCTGGTACTACTGGGCTACATTTCATCTGGCTAGTTAGTTGGAGCTGAGTAACATCTGGCCCTTTTAGGGAGGCACAACCTCCAGTTCTCTGTGGTCCTCGCTGTTCTCTGTGATCTCACACTTAGCCAAAATCATGCAATTAGGTTAACTGCCTGGTCCCTGTAACCTTCTCTAACGTTGGAGAATATGTTAAAAGAAATGAATAGAGAGAAGCAATAAATCAGTGGGTCACACATAGGCCTGCAGCTCCTTGGCTGTGGCAAAGGCCCAGAGGGGAATGGGGACCTGATGCCCCCAAGGCCTGCATCTTCCAGCCTCAGCAAGACTCCCACCCAGAAAGCAGAAGAGGAAGCAGGAGAGCAAGCAGCAGGCTTGGGCACTGACAATTATCTGGGACAATGTAAGAATGAAGGTGTCCCTTCCTTGCTATCCTGGCATCCCCAGTCCTTGGGAAATCCTAAAAGGGGCTAGAGTGGGAGAATCTACAGTGATTGAGATGATTTTCCACCAGCCCTTGGGGAGGAAGCTTGAAATTAGACTTAATGAGAGAAAACAAGGACACACATCACTTCTTGCTCATGAACATTTCTGGAATAAGATTTTAAACACCCAAGTGGAGATTTACAGGAAGAGCTCACAGAACACAAAGCAAAGAAGTAGGTGAGGTTAAATTTTGACTAAGATAGCCTTGGAAGTCTTTGCAGAGCAGATGTAATTTGAGCTGAGTTTCGTGGGATGAGTAGGAGGCCTCTAAAAGGAGTTATTTCACCCAAAGACAAACATTTGAGAGTGCAAAGCCTATTCAGGAAGCTGCGGAAGTTCAGTGCAAAGAGGGCATTAGATGCCCATCTTCAGGTTGGGGGACTAAGGGTAAGAGAGAGAGGGGAAGGAGGGTGACCCTAGAAGAAAAGGTTTCAGCCTTCATGCCTTCTTCGTGTAATGGGGAGTCTATTTTTAGTACACCATCGGTAGAAAACGAATTGTGTATGTGGTGTGGCGAAAGGATGAGGAGACAAAGACTGACCAAAGGCCACTTCACAGGTTCTTAACAGTAATTCAGGTGAGAGATGATACAGCTTGGAAGTATGACGATGACTATAGAAATGAAGAGGAGGGCTTGGATTTCAACACCCATCGATTGAGTGCTTACTGTGTACCAGGCATTGTACTATGTGCTGAGGGTACACTGCTAAATAGATACTGGCTCTTGCCTTGAAGAAAATCATTGACTAAGGGCAAAGTTGACCACACCTGGCAGAGCCAGCAAAGAGCTGAAGCATCTGGCATCGTAGGCCTTAGCTACATGTGTTGTGTATTACATTATAGGACACATTCAGAAGGTCCCACTCAGTTCTACACAGGTCCAGGGGCCACATGGCGACTGAAATTCAACCTGCTTTTGAAACTCACTTCTTCTACAAGGCCACTGCAGCTTGTTCTTTCTGACTCAGGGGATAGGGAATGATCAAAGTCTTCTTTAATTTTAAATTTCAGAGAACGTACCTCGGTTAAGTGAATAACTTTAAAAAAATGATTTTATTTATTTATTTTTAGAGAGGGAAAGGGAGTAAGAAAAAGAGGCAGGGAAACATCAAAGTGTGGTTGCCTTTTCCATGCCCCCAACTGGGGACTTGGCCCCCAGACCAGGCACGTGCCCTGACTGGGAATCGAACTCGAGACCCTTTGGTTCACAACCTGGCACTCGAACCACTGGGCCAAGTCAGCCAGGGTGTAACAACTTTTTAACATAAGCTGTAATCATTTGGACTGTTAGGGAAGCTCTATTAGTGCTTAAGTACCGTATCTACAACTTTATTGTGACAATAAAATTCATTCAGTTCCCAGATCACTCTGAGTCTCCTCCCATTTGCAGCTACAGGATGTTCACTGCCTTTTACTCCTTACCACGATTGATATCTCTCTCTCACATAGCACCTGGAACACAGCAGGTGCTCTGTGTTGGGGAAATAGGTTCATAATAAGGAAAAGGATGCCGTGAGAGGTTGTGTGCTACTGTTGCTGGGGAGGTAATCAAGCTGAAGTGCTTGCCAGAATTATTCACTTATTCATCCAGCTAATATTTATTGATGATTGATACATGTTTATTTATAAAAAGCAAATAAATAAATATTTATTTATTGCAAGGTCCCATTCTTAGCATTGGACAAATGACAAGGCACAAAACAAAGTCTCTGTTCAGCCTAGCAAAAGAGACAAGCAATAAATTATTTATTTATGTGTGTGTATACATAAATACATACATATACATCAGTATACACAATGTCAGTGAAACCTGCTATGAAGAAAACATAACCAAGTGAAAATAAAGAATGATGACATGGAAGCTATTTTATATATCGCCTATGGGCTGTTCAGGGAGGGCTTCCTTGAAGAAGTGGCATTTGAGCAGACCTAAAAAAAGGGTTGGGGCTTGGGGGATTGGAGTCAGCTCTCCAGACATTTGGGGGTTGAGTGTTGCAGACAGCTGAATGAGCAAGTACAACTATTCTGGGAAAGGATCAAGCTTCTCCTATTAGAAGGCCCAACGGGAGGCTACTAGCTCCAAAGAGGTGAGGGAAGGGGAGAGGGGGAAAGAGAAGGGGTGTGGCAACTGCTGGGACTGGAGACTCAATCCTTTCACCTAGCATTTTTCACATACACCAATTGAAAAAATCCAGTGCAGAGGGACAGGATCACTAGTTGACATAAATAACTGGTTGGCAAATGCCTGGGAACTTCTGGGGTGTTATTACAAGTTTTAAGCACCACGAGGGGTGATGAATTTGTATGGGTCACTGCTGTATTGCCAATGCCTGGCACATAGGAAGAGCTCAATATATATTCGTTGCGTGAATGTTAAAGTCTAGCTTTGATTTTTTCCACTTTCAGAATATTATTAACAGCTAAGTTGTCTCATGCAAACAGCCTAATATTAGGGATGTAGGGGAGTGTTCTTGAAACCCAATCATAAGATAGTATGCACACACATTAAGAGACAAACAAAAAAGTTAAATTGTCTTGTATTTTGTGAATGTTAGCTTATAAGCAGTCTGTCTGCTTATAAGCTAGTCTGTCTGCTTATAAGTCTGTCTCACTGTGCCCTTTAGACTGGGGACTTCACAACCACTCTATGTTGGCAAATTCTGGCACCCGACCTGTGTAAATACTACTGGTAATGCCCTAGATCACTTTCCATCACATGACCAGGACCGTCTGGGTAGGGGCGTTGTGGTGCTTCCCTACTTTTGTAACAAGGCTGGGTATACTCAGTTATCTTAAGGGCATCATGAACTCCAAACTCCGTATGTTCATTTCAGATGGTTTATAAACACACACGTTTCCGGAAGTGATACAGTTTTTTTTAAAGTGATCACTTCAAAAAGTTTCTGTAACAATTGATCATTTTTTTCTATGAGAAGGGGTTTGTAGATACTTTTTCAAAACCCACCCCTCAGCCAGACTATTTGTTTCACTTTATTGCACCATGCAGAATCCATTAGTGCCATAAAATAATTTCTTTTATTTTACACCTTGCACAGAAAGTCGCAATATATTGTATCGCAATTAAATAAATCCCCTAGTGCATAATTAGTGGGAATTCAAGTTGCAAAACTGAGACCAAAGAAAGTTGCAATGCTTCCACCATCCTGTACCTCAACCTCTTTTGCCCAGATCTCCGCTCTTGCAGTCTCCCCACCTCCACCACAGCCGGGGGGTTCTCTGGCAAGTGGTCCAGGGCCCTAGACAGACCCCGGTCTGGCTCGCATCCTGGCGCCGCGGGTGTGTCACAGCCTGGCACCCTCCCCCGACCCCCCCCCCCCAACTGTCACTTCCTCCAGCCAAGACCGGCCCAGGCTGGGAGGAGTTCCCGCCCCAAGGCCCGCCCCGGACGGCTGTCGACCTTCCTCTAACCCGCGCCCCAGAGGGCTGCTCAGAAACTGCTGTGTCAGACTGGTTCGAGGAGTCCCAGTCAGAGCCAGCTTTAATTCGGGAGGAATGACTATCTAGGGCTGGCCCGCTAAGACGCAGAGGCAGGGTGTGGCGCAGCTGTCCAGAGGACGCGTCCTCACCTCCGCCCGGACGTCTGGCCACTCTGACCTCGGCTCTCCCACCTTCTACTGGGCTGCCCTTCCCCCATCCCTCTCCCACCTCTTCCATCCCTACCCCCCTCCATCCCCCCCCCACGCCCACGCTCGGCGGGCGCGGAGGCCAGCGCGCACGCGCGTTAGGCCGGTAGCCGGCACCACCTCGCCCCCACCCCACCCCCCTCTCACGTGCCGCGTAGCGTGCGCCCCAGCATGTGCGGGTGCACGTGACGGCGCCGCGTCCGGTTCTGGCTCCCTCACCCGGCGCGGCTGTACTTTGAACTCCACTGTGGGAGGGGGAGGTGGGAGGGGGGGAGGGAGGAAGGAAATCCCGCAGGGGAAGGGACAGTAGGGGCAGGCCAGCCTCCCTGAGAATGATATCATGGGTTGATTTATCACCAGGCAACCTAAGAATGCTTCTCTCTTTCTAATCCTAGAGCTCCTTGAAGATCTCAAAGCTGATGACATTATTCCCCTCTACTTTAATTCCCTCACCACGCAGTGCTGGAAGGGCGATTTAAGGAGCTAGAGGTGGTTTGCCAGTTTTTAACTGAGTAGGTTTCATACACATTGCTCAGAAATAGAGCCTGTATCACGCCCACTTGTGTCTGCAGATCTGTCAAGGGGTGCTGGCATATTGTCATATTTCTTCACCTGTTTGGTCATATGCGGATCACACGGCTAAGTTCTAGCTTTGCACATGAGCCTGTTCAAAATGATATACTTAAAAACCAAGCCCTTCTTAAGGGATCATAGAAACAGAAGCTGGCATCTTTAAAATGTCATTTTATAGAGACTTTTCTTATTACTCTGTGTAACAGATCTTTAGGAACTGGGTCCAGGCTGAAGTTTCCCTAGTAAAACTAATTTTCGAAACATAGTGTGGAACTTGTAAAGCTGCAATATGGAAGCAAAGTTTATTAAAGAGTTAGGTGTCAGATACTCAATACTTCCATCGTGAAGCGTTTGATATTCTATGTATACACATGTGCGTGCCCCTACGTTAAAAAAAAAAGGCTTCAAAATGAACTGTGGCTAAATTTACAACACCGTAAAAATATTCCATATAAAGGCTCTAACAAATCGCCCTCTTTCCTACTTCTTCATTTCTAAAGATCCCCTCCGTCCAGCTTCATAACTTGCTTTGAACTCTTTTTTCATGGCAAATCTTTCGAGTTCCACAGGAACATAGGTGGGAGGGCTAGAGACAGAAGTGGACAGCTCCCCGGATCTTGTGGGGACTTGGAAACCAAGGAAGGCACGTTTCTGAATGTCTCCAAATTGAGGAAACAGGCCAATTGTACACTTCTTTGTAGGGGGCCGTAGAAAGCATTTCTCCAGAATTTCTGTCATAGTTATTGCATGTTCTAAACCAGCAGTCCCCACCCTTTGTGCCACCAGGGACCAGTTTCTTGGAAGATGATTCTTCCATGGGTGGTGGGGGGATGGTTTCAGGATGCTTCAAGCACACTTCATTCAAGCTCACCTCCTGCTGTGTGGCCAGCTTCCTAACAGGCCCTGATTAGTACCTGTCTTCTGCCTGGAGGTTGGAGTCCCTTGCTCTAAGCCATCCTTTAGAAAGGCTATTTACCTGGATGATCTTTCCTTCACCAACAAAGTATACTTCGCCCCTTAGGACCTCTCCTGGTCTAGCTGAACTCTTTCCATGAGAAAAACCTCAGCCTGTCTCCTCCTCATGACTACCACTGTGGAAGCAATAGTATAAAGAGCAGTGGACTCAGAACCAAAAAAATCTGTTTCCTGTCCCGGTTCTGCTACTTACTGAGCTTTGTGACTAGCTGAAGGCAGCTAGTTGCTTGCCCCAGCTTCTTCCAATAGGTTTTGAAAAACAGACCTTCGGATTCCTTCTTTCTCTAGTTCTAGGATCTCTTGCTCTTGGGCTTGCTCTCTCTCCCCTCCCGACCCCGACCTTCGCTTTGGGTAGTGAGTGTAGAACATGGATCATGTTTTTCCCCTTGTAGAAGGAAAGTCACCCTCAGTTCCTTTTGTAAGGCAGACAGGGAGATGAGGCCAGGCAGAGTGGCCTTTGAGATACTGGGTTTTGTTTTTCTCCCCCTACCGCATTAGATACTATCTCGCTATGAAAGCTATATTCTTTGCAGTAGGAAATACCATGACCTCTTAGTTTCAGTTTATGGTTCAGATAGATCCTCAGAAGATGATGGTGAGAGCTGGTATGATGGTTAAATTCTGAAGACTGAAAAGTTAGATGATCCTTGCTTAGACCTCAAGCCAAATATAATCCATTAAGCTGTCCTGGTTCTTAGCAAAGGGGCAGAGTGTGCGAGAGCCTTCTCCTTGGAAAGAGCCCCATGGATTCACTCACCTATTTATTCGGTGGAACCCAGCTACTTCTCAAGGCCTTGTCTGATCCACCCAGATGGAGTCAGCACCCCTCACTCCCAGTGTATTTACCCCTGCATAAGCACTTAGCATGTTCCTTTATAATCCATTTCAGTGTGGGTCTGTCAACCTCCATTAGACATTGAGATTGTCCAAGATTATTTATCTTTGATTCTTTAACTCTTACCGCAGCAAAACTCTTATAGTAGGACCAAAACAAATATCTATATACCACACCTACTATTTATTGAATTTACAAACTCAAGGAGAGGAGTATGTTGCAATCGGGGGGAGTCTGAAACCTCTCACCAGAGGCTTGCCAGTGAACGTGTCTAAATTCGGAGGCAGCATCTGGGCCTACATATTCTCCCTGCCCGTTTGCCAGAATCCTGTGGCTGGACCTGCCAATCAAAATGTCCAAAATCCAAAGGTGGAGATTGCAACCCAAGCAAGGGCCAGGGTCCTCCATGAATCAAAGGGCTGAATGTCATTAATGACTCCTGGTCCCGGATTCCTATCAACCCGAAAGAAGTGTTCATCAAATCAAATAATTTGTTTCTGGAATAGAAATTTATTTTGTGGTTAGTTGTGTAATAAGCCATGAGCAAGCTGCTTTTTTATGTAATAAAATGATCAAACATATATGAAGTATTTGAATGCTTTTGCATAGTTTTCCGATACAGAACATTGTTAAGAACATGTTAAAAGAAACGAAGGGGAAAAGGCTGGAAGGAGAAACATGTCCCTGAATCTACAAGCTCACACAATTCAGAGACGTGCCCAACAGGTGCTCTGTTAGAGCCTATGTATTCTACTTTTAGACACATTTTAAATGGGTATAGTTTTGGTTAAACGGTTTCTTAGGCCACAGTAAGTCAGAGGTAAGTGGCAAATTAGGTAAGAGTTAGAGGCGGGCTCTGACACATCAAAAAAGTGACAGCTGGCAGCCTGACCATGAGTAAAGACTAAAAGAACCTATAAAAAGCAGAAAGGAGAACCCAAAAAGAAGTTAATGCAGGTGTCAGTAGTCCCAGGTGACACGCATAGTACAAAAGTGGTGTTTATGATGATGACTCTGAATTACTGAGAAAGGTTAATTATGCATAGGGTATTTTTTTCCCTAAGATGTGTAACATGTCTTAGAGGACACGTGTAACCTATTTCAATAGGCTTTCCACTAAAATAAGAAAAAATAAAGATAAACAGTGTTGGCACTTGAACATTGCCAGTGTTCTGAATCAGTGCTCCATGGGGCATAAATCATTCCCTGAGGCCAGTTAAATTAGGCGTCACTGAAATGAGAATTTTTAAACATCAACTTTAAAAAAATTACAGTTTTACGTTTGTTTGGGGTTTTCCGTGTGGATCCACTGAACAAGTTCAGGAACCCCAATTTTAAGACAATTGTCCAATTCCTTTCTAGGAGCAAATTTTTATAGTACATGCTGCACATTTTTAAAGGATAAATCCTATCTTAATAAAAAAATATGTGGTAATTTTCCATGACAAGCCCCTATTAAATTCTGTGAAAAACGGGAATTTTTATTGGACTTTAGCATGTGTTGTGTGTCCATTTTGAACTTAATTAAAACAACACAGAACAATGGGTAGACCTAAATATATTGACCTGAGAGGTCAACAGATTTTTTTGTGTGATGAAGCACATCAGATTACTATCTGAAGCAAAATACTATTATCACAATACTACAGCCAGCTTTTGGCATTATAGCGGTCTTAATTCATTCATGAGGGCTCCGTTCAATTCCATCCAGAGTAAAAGGCCTTAGTCTGTTTGCCCAGCCATGCCTTCCTAGAATCTCCATTGCCATTCAGCTCCCGTGGAGAAGTTCAGAATGACCTGTGACATAGAAACCGGCTGGAGCTTCTTTTACTTACATTTGAACAAATCTCAGAGGATGGGCCGTAACCAAAGCTATGGCCTGTATTGTCAGCAATAGAGAACTAAGTGAAAAACAATTTTCATGATGACAGGAATTAAAACTCCAGTTATACTTTAAAGAGCTATTAAATTGTAGTTTCTAGTGCCTTAAAAATATGCTTGGTTCTTCTGAGGAAAAAGGCCACTTATCAATTCAATATAAAGTTTGCCGAGAAATGTATGTAAAATTGATTGGTATAATACTATATGTAAAAGAGCACTGTTGACTGAGGATTGGTGTTTGTCTTAAATTAGAAAATCACATGTACTACAAAGATTCTTGGCTCAAATTTCACCACTGCAGGTATAGAACCCTCCTTAGCAACTTGTGATTCCAGTCTTTTACCAAAATAAATCAATGGCCCAAACAAAACTTTTCAGGTACAATATTATTTTGTGATTCTGTCCTAACTTTATTTTACTACCGTGTCAATATATAGGCATTTGGATAAAAATAACCTATAAAACCTGGTCCAACCCTAATTTTTTCACTGTGCCAAAATTATACAAATGCTAGGACATTTTACTATCCTCTGATTTCTAATGTTAATTTTTATTTCCTTTGTTCCTGTGGTCCGTTCATGACATTTCATGAGCACTGCCCAAACTCAGTTTATTTGGTTCCAGATGCATGCAGCAATGGGGAGTGTCTCTCAGCCTGGGAGTAGAATCCATGGAGCCTCTGATGCCGGCTCCAGGTAGGTGTGACCTAGGGCAGACACTGGGTAGCCCTGGGCTTCATTTCCCTCCTATTATCCAATGCAAGGGACTGGACAACCCAATCTCTGAGATTCCTTCTGGTTCCACTTTCTATTACTGGCAGTCCTGTTCCCATAAAAACAGCAGAGGGAGCACTTTTTCTATTATATCTTACAACTAACTGTTGGCTATCATTTCAACATCTTTCAAAACTAGGGGTAGGGGTTGTGAAGAACATTATTGAACTAAAAATTGACATTCCTTCACACAGTTTGTATCAAATCACAACTTTGATTATAAATTTGGTAAGTCTAGAAGCATCTGTTCTTTGAATCCCATGATGAAGTCCCACAAGAGAATTATTTTGTAAAGGTTTAAGAGCTAAAATATACTGAGAAATTTTGCTCCCCCCGAGTGATAGCATATTTATACTGGACCCAGTAAAAGAGAAACACATTAGATCTTGCAACAGAGGCTATCTGGTATCAAGGATGAAAAGTGAACAAAATTCATCAATCATAAAAACATTAGCGAATTGGGTCTAACATTAACAAACCGCTCAAATGACTGGTAGTTCTTTTCTTTTGCACTTTTCATTAAGGTCCATTGAGAACAAGCTGGTAGACAAAGCCAGAGCCTGTTGGCTTGTAAATGAGTGGAAATGGGTGATAAGCCAACGACCAAGTTGTATATCTGGGAACCCAAATGACTTTTATCCCTATATTCATAGACATTTTAAAATTAACCAAACACCCATCATCTTTTTAATTATTAGACAATCTCATATTGTATATTAAAGTTTTTATTCCTTGGTAAGAATTTTAAGATCACAAAATAGTGTGGCAATATGTAGGTAATAGAATTTATGGTGTGCTGAAAATACTAGAATATAAAGATATCCTCTAGTTTATCTTCGCAAACTAAACTTTTCTAAACCAGCTGGTTTCTTGCAGACAGTATTTATTTTTTAAAATAATTTAAGACAGCATAAGCTTGTACCAAGCATAAGCATTGTAACAAAAGTGCAACTTTTCAGCAAATCCTCCCCAAAAGATATTTTAACTCAAAATATTAGCACATATTTTCTCCCTACAAAAATAGCATGTCAGACATCATTAATTGGATGTATTAACAACTATGTACATAAAGAGCCACCTTGTAGGCTAAGAGTTTAACGTTGTTTAAACACAGCGTTTGAGGCAAACAGGGGCAACAGCAGCAGCGAATGCACCAAACTGACTAAAAGACCCAGATATTTTCTTCACTCACAGACTGTTGTGTCTCACCCCTTACATAACATTCAAGTGAGATTTCTCACAGTGCTACCTTGGCAACAAACTAAAAATATCTAGACAAGGTCTTGGTTTAAGCCTTATTAAAAAAGCTTTCTTTGTGATTATCTGGTATCTGGTTTGGTCTCCAGAAAATACACAAACTTGGAGATGGGAAGGCTTCACGGGGCTTCATTCCAGTCTTTACAGCATTTCCAATCAACATTGACTAGTTTAATGTTTTCCTCTATGTCTGTGATTTAACAGAATATAGCACAAATCATTTTGGACTTTTTTTTTCTTTTTGTTTTTAAGTTCAGTGCACATTCTTTTTTTTACAGCAAGATTATAAAAACGAAGGAACATATGGATTAAATAATGTCAAGGTGGGAATAGATGCTCTCTCTATATGTATGTTTGTGTGTGCATGTGTGTATACATATATATATATAATTAAGATGAGTCAATTGATTCATGGTCAATTTCTTAAAGTGCCAGCAAATGTACTAAGGATGATTCTGGCCTTCCTCACTCATCTAGTTCCCTGACTTTGTTCTGACAGTGGCCCAACTCCGCGTCTCTTTCAACAAGTGCAAGTTACTAAGAAATATCATTCAAACCACTTCAGAATAGGTTGCAATGTGAGCGGCTGCATTCTCTCCTCTTTCTCCTTGAAAAAATGTCTTTTTAAAAAACTGAACATTACAAAATACTGAAGAGTAAATTCAATTCTGAAAGACCATTGTTTGCGGAAAGCGTCCTGAAGCAGCAGGACAGCTGAGTCACTGACATAACTCTGCNACAAGTGCAAGTTACTAAGAAATATCATTCAAACCACTTCAGAATAGGTTGCAATGTGAGCGGCTGCATTCTCTCCTCTTTCTCCTTGAAAAAATGTCTTTTTAAAAAGCTGAACATTACAAAATACTGAAGAGTAAATTCAATTCTGAAAGACCATTGTTTGCGGAAAGCGTCCTGAAGCAGCAGGACAGCTGAGTCACTGACATAACTCTGCTGTTCAGTGTCAACTCCTCGGCCACCTTTCCCCCCACCCTGGTTCCATTGGCTCACCCACAGAGCATACCCTTCTT
This sequence comes from Sturnira hondurensis, assembly GCF_014824575.4. Taxonomy (NCBI): domain Eukaryota; kingdom Metazoa; phylum Chordata; class Mammalia; order Chiroptera; family Phyllostomidae; genus Sturnira; species Sturnira hondurensis. Next base: position 2,364,285 of record NW_028094426.1, on the reverse strand, counting down.
ACTTCCTCGAGAATTAGCTTCTATATTTTAATAGATAAAGGAAGGCAAAACTTATTTGGGGGAGTTCTTTAAAAAAGAAAAAGACTAGCGCAGAGGTCCTTTTATAGCTGGTGTGTGGAGGGTGGGGTGTTGAAAGATGAGCAAAACAGGAACTCCAAATGTACACAAAACACCTGTGTTTTTTTAAAGCCTGGCGTGCATCTATTACACTTCCTCCCTTAAAAACGTTAAGGGTGTTTTAACTTATTAATATTATTATTCCGCGGGAATTCTCGTCCCTTCTAAGAAAGGAGCGCAAGGATTCAGGGGGTTTCCTTTCCTGGCTGCGAGGAATCTTCCTGAGCAGAGCTCTCCGGGTTCCCGTGGTCGCGGGGACCAGCGAAGGGCAGGTGGGTGCGGCCGTGCGGGTGTGGGGCGCGCAGCGCTCCAGGGGGCGCCACCTCGTGAGGCCGGAGGGTCGCGCAGGCAGCGCCCGCCTTCTCGGGAGGGGGCGACAACACGGAGGACAGACAGGGGAAGGCGGCGGCGGCGGCCGCAGCGGCGGCGGCGGCGGCCGCGGCCGCCGGGGCGTGGATGCCGGGGTACAGCAGTGGGAACGGGGCGGCGGCCGCCGCAGGGTACAGGTACTTCTCCAGGCTGTTCTTGTCCAGGAAAGGCTGCACGTAGGCGGCGGCCGCCGAAGGCGACAGGAAGTAGAATGGCAGGCAGAAGGGGGCCGCGGCGGCCGCGGACTGCGCAAAAGGCGCGCCCCCGCCTCCGCCGAACGCCACCAGCGAGCTAAGCAGGGCGGCGTCGGGTCTCAGCAGCGCGGCCCCGGGGTCGGGCCCCAGGAGCGCGGCCGCTGCCGCCGCCGCGCCGCCCCCGGAATCCAGCTTCATCCTCTTGGGCGCCGGCGAGTCCTCCCCGGGGGGCTCCTGCTTGATGGTGACGCGGCTCGCCCCCGCGCCTTTGCCCTTCTCGCGGTCGGGCCGGGCCTCGGCCTCGCCTCCATAGCCGCTATCGGTGTCCGTGTCGTTCTCGCCGGCGAGCTCCGCGCTGGGCTGAGTCCGCTGGATGACCGGCACGCAGTGAGCGAGGGGCTCCAGTTTTTGTCCAGCGCGCTCCAGGCAGGGGGCAGCCTTGGACGCGGCGGGGGTCGAGGGCGCGCCGGTGCCTTTGCTCTGGGGGACCTGTTGAGTCAATAGCTGAGGGGTGGGCAAGAACTGGGTGGCCACCGCATGCAAGTGGTTGATCAGCTGGACACACCGGGGCTCCCTGGGCGTCCAGCTCTCAAACCGGGAGAGGTATTGCAAGACTTCTTTGGCGCATGTTTGAAATCCCGAGTGGAACGCATCCAAGTCGGACTGAATGGGCGATTTCAGTGATCGCTCCCCTAGGATGAGGAGGGGGGTGGTGTGGGGGACAGAGGAATGGAGGCAAGAAGAAAAAACACCCGACGTTAAAACATCTGCTTATCACGTGGGCCCCGCACTGACTAAAGTGATCTCGGTTTTTCCTCCGTATTTGAGAGATAATCCACCGTTTACGGAGGGGGGAGCGCGAAGGGGCGCGGGGGTGGGGTGGGGAGAGGATGGAGGGCGCTCTACTCCCAGCTGAAAAAACCAAAGTGGAAAGGGTGCAACGGCCACGTTGAAAAAAAAACCTAATTTTTCTGAGTTCTGCTGAAAGCCTCTAGGATGCTTCAGGAAATGGGCACTTTCCAATGAAGGGAAAGTATAAGCAATTTCACAAATGAGGGTGAGCCGGTAGGCACACGGAAGGAGATGGGGGTGGAGAAAAAGTCCTAACACTGCTCCTCTGTGGGCTGCCCAGCTTCATCAGGGTGGACTGGCCTCCCTGAACTGACTTACCATTCTGTAAAGCAATTATCTTCTGATGCTGCTGCTCAGTTAAGGCTGTTAAAGCTTTTAAGTGTTTCAAAGTTAATTCCAAGACTACCGCTTTCTCCAGATGCCCCAGAGTCTGCATTGGTGCAAAAGAGAATGGGGCACTTGGTTACTTAAAAACATACATTTGGCTTGATTGGCTCTCTCTTCAGCACAGTAACTTAAGCAAACACTTTGAAAGAAGTACTATTCCTATACTTCTTAAGCTTTCCACAAGACAGGTTATAAATGATTTTTTTTTTGCCTTCAGTTGTGAGCACCTACTTCTGAGTTTGTGGGAAACTCTACAGCAGAGTCTACACTATATCACAAGTTGTAAGGCATCTGATATTTACATTTATTCTTATATCTCTGGGAGTAGCACCAGGCTATTAATACGCCCTTGGAGAGCAGCAAAGAAGGAAAATGTGCATCTTACTGTCAACTTCAGATGTTCAGGCAGTAAATCTTTCAGCTGAGCAATGCATTCATTAATTCGGTCTCTTCTTTTCTTTTCTATTAACCTATGTGGTAATTTATAGGTATCCTTCATATAGGAGAGTCATGGAAGAGAGAAAACAAGATAAACATTCGTTTACTGGCTATAACAATATCCCCCACACCCCCAACACACACACTATGTGCTAAACTATGCCCGAGAAACCTTCTTCCTCTGGACTATTCTGAAATGCAATTTAAATTCAGGTATGATGTTTAATCTCCCCCTGAGAGTATCCAGCAAACCACTTAAAATTCACAGTCGGGGAAGCTCAAGGGCTGGAATATATTTGCGGGCAGAGCTTCGCTGTGTAATCAATGGCCCTAATTAACTACCCAGGCAGGTTATAGGGAACATTGAAAACTTACTCTTACCTTGCTATCGTCTCGCTTCATGCTCCTTTTGGGTTTACACATATACAGTGAGGAATAGTCCAGTCTGCAAAACAGAAATCAGCATCAGGCACCCATGCGGGAGGAGCTCTGCCTTCGCCCGCTCCATACCACTTTCTTGAGAAGAAAAAAAAAAAATCAAACTGAGCCCAGATAAGATATTCGTAAGGGTGCGTGCACCTTACCCTATAAAATCTCTATGTTCCAGTAACTGTCTCTCTTGCAAATGAGGAATTCCTTCGTCCATGTTCAACCGCTGTCCGCTTTCCTCTGTTTCAATTTTTGAGGGCTGTGTCCTATAATCTGTGGGACGGTAGCTTTGGGAGATCTTGAGGGGATCTGTGCGTCTCCAGTCTCTCTGTCCCTCTTCAGCGCAGTGTTTAAAGTGTGAAGCAGTTGGTCGTTCCCTCTCCCACCGCGCTCGCTCTCTCGCACACAGACGCACACACACGCACGCACAGTCGCGCCGGCCCCACTGCGCTGGTAGTTTGCTCTCACTCGGGGCAGTGTTTGGCCACAGGGCACGCGCGTCGCCGGCCAGACCAGCACCCAGCTCACGTGCGGAACGTACCATCCGCGGTCCAGCCCGGAGGGGGGCGGGGGAGGAGGGATCGGGCCAGGAGGGGGCGACAGAAGAAGGCTGCGAGGGAGAGCGAACGGCGGGAGGGGGCGGGGACACCTGATCAGGGCCACCGGAAAGGAAAAACAACTTCAGCCAAGCTATTCATCTTCCCAAAGACGATGCAGTCAGCTGGAGGGGGGCGGGGGTGTTGCCGGGGGTGCGGGACAGCCAGGGCTTCCTCAGCTCAGAAATGTGACTCCGTCAGTCCGTCCGTCATTACGGTGCAGGGACGTGAATGTGTCTTTTGGAGTTTTCCACCGACTGTGCTGTTGGTTTGGACCAAAGAAAAGAGAAAGAGAATTCGCTGTGGGTAAACTTCAGTCCCGAAGGAAAATTTGGAGACTTGTTTGCATCCCTCTCCATGGCCTGGGGGTCCCTTGGCCTTGGTAGGAGGTTTCCCCGGAAAGGGACAACTTGAAATCCTGTCCCAGAAAGATTTAAGCTAAATGAAAATGTCATTGGGTCATAATTTTGCAATTCAAGTGTCTTTTGGCGACAGTGTCCCTGGGCCACCCAAACTTCCCACAGCAGCCAGAATTGCAGTGCCACTAATCACAGCAGCAGATGACGACGTTTGGAGCCTCCGGTGCTCCCGGAGGAACGCGGCGGGGAGGGAAGGGAAGAGGGCGTGTGGCACAAGAAGGGCTACCGCGGAGAATGCAGCATTATCACTCATCCGGTAAACTCCGCGGCGCCTCGGCGCCCAGGGTGGCGCTGCGTGCTTCCCCTCCCCACCGCCCCTCTCGTTCGATAAGCGATGCCTGGAGTGTGCGGAGCCCACGTTTACTACCGCTGGCACCCCCAAAGCCTCTCTCCTTAATCCTGTCTGAAACGGGTACCAGCACAGGGCCAGCAACGTGATCCGACCCGCCGCTGCTGCCACATCACTGCGCGGGGAACCCGTGAGCGCGCGCGCTCGCGCGCTCGCTCCCACTGCAGCCGCTGCGACCAGCGAAAGGAAGCGTGGGCCTCCGGGGCTCTTGCTACCTTTTCCCCAGAGCCATCCCGGGAACGTGACTCACTGTTAGAGTTACCGGGAGGTACCCGGAGATACGCACTGACACCCGGCACAGCCAATAGCAAAAGGCCTTGGAGGCCAAGGGCAAGCCTATCCTGCGGGACTCCCAAGTCTCTGACCCCGCTGCCGCTTCTAGCGTCTGCAGGAGTGGGATGGATATGTATATGGGTAGATGTAAAACCAGAGTTCTTTCCTTCCTGCACCGGGTAAGATCTACATTCTCCTGGGTGATCCCCTAAACAGTCATTATTGCCAGTGGCACGTGAACCAAGGGGAGAAGTACGCGGAATGAACACGCAACAGGGCGCAGCAGGGGTTGGGGCAGTGGTTACGTGTCCCCACCCGCCCGCCCCGCCAGGCGGCGCGGGTTCCGGGGACGGATCTGGGTCGCTGGAAGCGGCTGCTGAGAGGTCACGTGTCTGTGGGAGTCGCGTCTTCTCTCGGCCTCCAGGAGCCTCCCCGCAGAAGCGGGCGCTGCCGCAGTCTCCAGAGTCCCGGGTGGAGACGCGAGCCGCGTCTGGCTTCCTGACTCCGGCGGCGGCCCAAGCTCACCCCAGCGTGAGGAGACGCTCGAGGTCCATCCACTTCGTCTGTTTACAGGGCCCTTTAAGGCCGCTCTGACTACCTCCAACAGGGGGACTTATTTTGCACCAAACTGACAATTTAATAATACTTACAAGAAAAAATGTTTTTAAAATATTGATTTTATTTTAAACCTCAATCCAGCCAGCCCCTTTCTTGTTTCCTAGGGATCGGGCGATGAGTTCCTTTTGGTGAAGACAGTTTGGAGCCCAAATAGCGGCGTATCCCTGCAGTGCTGTATCATTTTTGTCTTCTTGTTCTAAATTGACCAAAAAGAACCTGAGCGGTGGGGGTGGAGGGAAATGCCCTTAAGAAGGATAACAAAAAATTAAAATGCCATCTTCCCTTAGAGGTTTATACATGTTTGGAGAAGGAAGAGAGTGTAAATACTTCCTCCGGAGCTAAATTTTCACTTGATAGGTGAAGTATTTGGTGAAAGTGCAAGGAAGACTGGGTCGCTGCCATCTGGGCCCCGCTGGGCAGAGCAGACAAGACGGAAGGCAGGCAGACATCTGATCAGGACAAACCTTAAGGACTTAGTCGAGGCAGACTCTGAAGCAATTTAAAGTAAGAAAGATGAAGCTTAGTGCATCATGGATGTGTTAATTTTTAATGTAAATTTCCCATAATTTAAAAATACAGAGGACTGTTGCTGCAAACGAAACTTTGAATGTCACCATTTGTCTCCTCTCCCCCCCCATCAATTTTGTCCCAAGTTTCCCTACTTCTATATCCAGCATTTTTGTTTTCTATTCCACTCCTTTTCCTGATACCCCAGCGCAAGCTATATAAATGGAGTCTTTTCTCATTTCAATGGGTTTTTTTTTCTGATTTTCTAATTCTCAGTCCCTTTTTTCTTTTCTGCCTTTCTGTTTTAGGTCCCCCTTTTTATTCCTGTCTCCTTTTTTCCTTTCTTATTTTTCTTTTCCTTCATGTTCTTTTCCCGCTTTTCCCCATTCAAACAAATGCCCACTGTTGCTCTTTTCCTGTAGATTTTTTCTCTTATTTGCTTTTTGTGTTTTTAAAAATCTTTCACCTTGTGACTCGCTGTTTATTCACTATCCTTAAACTTGAGCCCTAGTCCTTTTCTTTCTCAAACTCATGGCTTCTGGAATGTCAGGCACAGTTTAATGCCTCCAAATGTCCCATTGCTTCAAGGAGGGCATAGCAATCATTCACAATGATATAGCGTTTACAATTACAGAACCAGACACTATTCTAAAATCTTCTAATGCATTAACTTACTAATCCTTTCCACAACCCTATAAGGTAGATACTATCATTGCCTCCATTCTACAGATGAGAAAATAGATATATAAGGAGATTACAAAATGTGCCCAAGGTCCCAGAGCCACAATTTAAGTACTGACTGTGGGCTCCAGAGCCTGTGCCCTTAACTATTACCCCTTGCTATGAATAGTAAAGGCCAAAGCCTAAATGTCAACCAGCTGTTTAAAGGGTGTTTTTTAAATTTACCAGAGTGTGCATGTGCACATATGTTGTAACACACATGTGTGCATGCCCATAATTTGAAAGAGAGATGGGAGGAGAGAAACAGCATTGGGAAAAGGATACGAGTAAAAGAAAGATCACATTCTTTTGTCAGTGAATGAGTCAGTCTCCATCTTTATTGATTTAAACCCAAATATCCTAATTAATTATTATAATTTCATATAGAAGGACAGTTTAGAAAAAGCTAATGGTGACCAGCTGGTCACCAATTTCAAATGAGCAAACCAAGCCAAACTCTAATGTGAAGGCTCAGGTTAGTGATAGGAAAAGTTCACCTGTGGTGAGGTTAGAAAAGAAAAAAATTCCCCGGTCTCCCAAAAGAACAGAAGACAGAATGCCCTCTTTGGCTGGGTATGTTTAAAAATAGGTTGGGTCTTATCTCTTTAGGAGGGTTTAATGCCGTCCTGCTGAAAGCCAAGGAGATACAAGATGAGCTCAAAGCCCCTTTGAGCCTCTAATTAAAGAATTTTGTGATGCCTTGCTTTCAATTAAAGATACCCATCTTTCTCCTTTTAATAGGTGAGGGGGAAGCAGCTTCCATTGCTTTTCTTTGGTTAAGTAGGAAAGTCATTACCTATAGAGACTCTAATGAAAGGGAACACTCATTCCAGTTCCCACCTCCCTCCCTTCACCCCACCTAAGTATTCTAAGCCCCACACTCATTATATTCACCTGGTGACTTTGGAGCGTCTTATCATGTTTGCTCACAAGGTCTTGGATTTCCAACAGAAAGAGTACCCTCCTGAGAGGATTAAAGTTTCCACAAAGAAGAGAGGTTTTCTGCTTCTTTAAGGTTCTGCAAGCCCTACCACTGTCCCAGAGCACTGAAGTAACCAGGGTGTTTTGGGGGACCTTGGGTCTGATTCATACTAACTGTGCATCCCTAATGGTCTTGAAGGCTGCAGATCAGATCAGGGATGTGGAACCTCCTGCCTTCACTGCTGTGAATATGCCCCATTAGATGGGCATTTGCCTTTATTAATCACCTGTGTTTGGTGTGGTGCACAAGAATTAAACATAATTTTCACCCAAAGGGGAGTGTACCTCATTCTTCTTACAAAAATCTAAACAAAAAAAAAATAGGATTGATGCTACAATTAGGGTGGTGTGGGGTTGCAGGCCGGACAGTGGGGTGGTAGGTGAGGCATGTGTGAAAACTCCCCTTGGAATCCCTTCTCTGGGCATGCACGCTGCCCCCAGGGGCAGAGCTTAGTGTCAGGCACATCCCCCCAGAAAGGCCGCCTCATAGAAGGGTCTCCAGAGGAAGGAGAACCTCACTGCCACTCACCAGAAGTCAAATATGCCTTTAAAATATTGATAAGCTATTTGCTGAAGGTACTAGATTTGAAACCACAGAGTAGAAGGTTGGGTTTTCCAGTTACAGACTGAGACAATTAGCTGGGATAGTACCAGTATCCTTATGTAATTTGTAAAAGAATTTAAGTCTTTCTGTAGACTCCCAATGTATAAGTCTTTGTGGTTGCAACGTGTACACGAATCACATTTTATATTTATGTAATGCTGTTCAAGAAGTTGATATACTTATTCGTGTTCGCAGGGCACCAAGGAACAGATAAAATCAAGTATAGGATACCAATTTTACTGCTGAAGTCATTGTGGTTTCGTATTCGCGTATCACAAACACTCACTTGGACAGCCCTGAATTTAACCTATGCTTGGAGTTCCTGGAGTTTTTATAAACAAGAGACAACTAGGAGAGAGCCAAGACTAAGTCCGCTATGGGAGAACTACTCTGGCTCTTCCCTCCCTGAGAACCTGCTTGATTCCCTCTGGTCCCCGTGTGCTTCTCATGCTGACTGAGGGGGATCCCGAAAGAGACTGGAAACTAGAGGGAGGCGCAGACGACAAATCCATAGGGATTTCCCCAAAGCGGCTCCTACTTCTCGCTGAATTCTCCTGAACCAGCTGGGTAGTGGGGCCCAGAAAGGCTGCATAAAGAGGGGGCCTCCTAACTCCTGTGTTTCTCTCATTACTGCTGATGAAAAGTCCTTAGAAAGTTTTCAGAGAGATTCATGTTCACGTACTGTGGAACACAAATAGGAATGAGATGCGCTAACCAGCCTCTTACCTCACCTACTTGTTATGTGCACGGTCCTTGAGTCAGTTTTCAAATGGTGTCCACCCAGTGCAGACAGCTATCTCTAACAGGGTCTGCTATTTTAAAAAGGCAGCAAAAGCCCTGCCTGGTGTGGCTCAGTGAACTGGCTGCTAGCCGGTGCACTAAAGGGTCTCTGGTTGATTCCCAGCCTAGGTCACATGTCTGGGTTGTGGGCCAGGTCCCCATTAGGGGGCACACAAGAGGCAGCCACACATTGATGTTTCCCTCTCTTCCTCCTTTCCCATTTCCAAAAATAAATAAAATCTTTAAAAAATAACAACAAGGCAACAAAAAGACTAGTTAAGGAAGATTTAACCTACACTTAGAACTAATTGGTATAATTTTTTTTTAAGATTTTATTTATTTATTTATCTTTAGAGGGGAAGGAGAGAAACATCAATGTATGGTTGCCTTTTGTGCGTCCCCTGCTGGGAGTTGGCCTGCAGGGAACCAGCCTGCAACCCAGGCATGTGCCCTGATTGGGAATCAAACCGCGATCCTCTGGTTCGCAGGCCCGCGCTCAATCCATTGAGCTATACCAGCCAGGGCTAATTGGTATAAATTTTATTCAACATAAAATTTAAAGCAAGAATTTACCAAGATAGGTAGTAAGGTTCTGAAATTAACTTATCATCTTTTCCCACAAAGGAAACGGCATTTCCACAAATCCAGGTTAGATGGATATATCAATTAAGAACTACATTTGAGTCGTAGTAACAGCAGCTTAATTATCTTAGGGATTTTTCCAGTCACATTAAGGAAGTCCAGAGGAAAAGGGTCTGTAGGTTATGTGGGGTAATAATAACAGTGTCGGTGTCCCAGACTTCTGGTTTTCTGCTCCACTCTCCACAAGCTCCTATCCATCCACAAGGTTGTCTCATGGTCATAAGATGGCTGCTGGTGCTCCTACAGGGATGGATAGAAGGGTGCCTACTAGCTGAGCAAGTTCCCTATAAAGAGCTTTTTTTATAAGTTCCACCCAGTGGCATCTGATTGCATCTTATCTCCAATCCTATAAATGGGGACTAAATATAGCATTTTCTAGCTGAGGCTCCCTCCACACGGTAGGGGTTCTTTCAGTAAAGTGGGATCAGAAAATAGATGTTGGATTGGTACGAGCCATCTCAGTGGTGGTCCCATGAATTGGCTTGTTCAGGTCCTCTTCTTTTTTCATCAGTGGGTCTTGTTTCTCTACTATGCCATATGTGTTGGCATTGTCCCTTTAGTGTATGAGGGTATTTAATACCAATTTCAGAAAATTTTCAATCTTCCCATCTGCATTTGCACAAACTTAACTAACTCCTTAAGCACATGTCTCTTTAACATCTGTATTTTTTAAGTTTTAATAATTGCAGAAATCTGCCTTGGGAGGACATTTAACAGGGTTTGCGCTTCTTCCTGTAGAATGCAAATTGCGACTGCACGTCTTCTGGGAAATGATTGTCTTCCTTTTTATGGCACGACATCTGTCCTCTGGTTGTTCTGTGTCTGCAACTATGCCTTCTGCCCCTGGCATTTGAGTTGAAGAGAGCAACTTCCAGCAGAAATGCATTCTCTGACAGTTTCCACGTGACTGTAGCTAGTATCTTGTTCTTCCTCTCCTTCGGGCCACATCTATGAAGTGTGCAATAGCTTCAGGATCCGAGGATTAGAAGAGCTTTGTGATTGACTTGGGGTCTGGAGTAGTTGAGGAAGGAAGGCAATAGTGTGGGAGCCAAGGGGCCAACCCTAAAACTGAAATAGAGAGGCAGAGAACTCGAGCAGAGAATGCGTCTTTGGAGCACTGTAGTGTGGGCAACGACTAAGTCAGGTGTCTTAGAAACATTATTTAATTCTCTTAATATTTTGAACTAGGCACCATTGACTTCACTTCATAGGTGGACGAAGTCAGGTTTAGAAACTTTAGGTAACTTGTCTTTGCCGTATAGTAAATAGCAAAGCCAGGCAATAGGGAACCTAAGGTGTGAGTTGTGCTGCTGGGTGTTGTTACTGGCAGGAGTCTTGGATTCTAACAGCCTCCTTCTCCTCTCAGCCCCTGAAGCCTTTCACCTCCCGGTCAGGGGAGCCATTGCCAGAGGTTCTTTGGAGATGAGGAAGATGGTGGAAGGGGGCATTCTTGCTCCCATTCTAGTTGTAGAGCAGTGTTCTTGATGTTTGAGTCAGAACTCTGGGTGTATTTTGCTACAAAATGGATACACGGATAAAGGTGGTTGTTACCCCTCTGGACAAAAATGTCCAAATCTTAGAATCTGCTATTCAGTCCTCATCCATTAAGTGAATGTCTACTGTGCTTATAGATTCTGTGTACTGTGATGGGCATTAAGGATTTAATATTGAGCCTTATCTTCAGTGACCTTACACTTTGACAGACCGTAATTTCTCAAAGAGGAGGGATCACTAAGAAAGCTGAGCAGTTACCCTAAAGCCAGTTCATGTACCAAAGGCTGTACTCAGACGTATCCTCTTTGGTACATTTGAAATACGCTAATGGCTATGCTTCTTAGTAATGCTCTCTAGAAACTATTCCAGAATGTGCAGTCAGTGACCTCAGTCTATGGGTAAGCCTTGTCCCACTGTAATCAAAATATCTCTGGATGGAAAGGTGAGCAAGGAAAATGCTGTCTGCCTTGCTCCCATAGGCTTCCTAGACCATCATTACCCTCCTCCAGTTCTCCTGAACCCCTGATGCCAGTGGGAATGGCCCTTCCTCCTCCAAGCACGCACAGCCTCTTCACTTTATATACCCTTGATCTGCTCTGTCTCCAATTCTGCCATCTTCCAAGATGCACACTGTGATCTTCTCTTCTTGTGGGTTAGTGTTTGAACTTTCCCTTCTTGGTGTTTGAATCTAAACTCTGTCCTGCAGAGTGTAAGCTGGCTTGCTTCCTCAGTGCTCCATATTCTCTGCAGTCTCTGGTGGGGAGCTCTTGCTCCCTCCTAGCCCTCAGTCCTCACCCTGACCCCAGCGGTGTGGTCGCTGCCCTTGCAGGTTTCTCTTAGGGGGAGTTTTGGGCAGAACTTGCTTTAACAAATTTTCTCTACTCTGGAGCGGTTTTGAAAGAGATAACTCATTAAAGTGGCCCTATTTTATAGGGCTCGAGGGTATAGAATTTCATGGCTCACAAAAGAGAGCATCTTCCTCATCCTCATACTGTTGACTTCCTTAGTTCTTTGGCCCTTCCATCTGGAAAGGGCTGGTAACTTGGGGCAACCTGATGTTCATAGCCCTTCCAGCTACATGAACTGGAGGGCAACTTTATCATGATTGCCTGACTTTAAAACAGCAAATATAGCAGTCATTCTTGACCCCTTTGTGTGTTTCAACCCCCCCATCTAATTAATACCAATATTTTGAAGGTTCAACTTTTTAAACACACATTGATTCCATCCTTTCTTCCCCATTCTCACTGCCTACACTCTAGACCAAGCCCCGGCAACTTCTCACCCCTCTGCTGTAAGAACTTCTTCGCTGCCTTTAGCAGGTGGGGGTTAGTAAGGAAAACAGAAACCACTCCAGATGTTTCAAGTAGAAAGGACTTAAGAGAAGAGATTAGAAACACATAACTTCGGACACAGACGTTGGGGTAAACAAGGTTGGAAAGAACTGTTGCTGACTTCCAGGAAATCTTGAGAGTCAGAGTTTCAGGGAAACCTGCATGTCACTGAGCTCAGCTGCCTGCCTTGCTGAAGAGGCTGACTTGCAGGAGCTTGCCTGGACGTCACTGTCAACCTCACGTCTGCACACGGCTGTGGCTGCCCCTGGAGAAATATGGGTGCTGCTCCTGCATTCCGCATCATGCACCAGGGACTCTTGTTGGCACACTCTAAGTTGGAACCTTCTGGGCAGGCCAGAACAGAGCGTATCATTCCCTAGCTTCTCACCTGTGTTGAGAGCCAGGTGTAAAAAGGCAGTGGTGCTGGGGCTGAGCTGGTAATAGACATCTCACACCCCATATCTACTGTGTGTGCCTACCTTCTCCGTCCACCACACCCAATTCAATCCTATATTATGACCAGCTCAATTTGTCTATCCATGTCATTTCCTCGATGAAAAGTCCTTATTTCCCATTTCCATCAGGTTAAAATAAAAATAAAAACAGGGTTCTTCAGTGGCCCAAAAGACACTATATGTGATTTGGCCCTGGCTGGTGTGGCTTAGTGGACTGAGTGCCGGCCTGCAAACAAAAAGTGCCGCTGGTTTGATTCCCAGTCTAGGACACATGCCGGGTTGCAGGCCAGGCCCCCAGTGGGGGGTATGTGAGAGTCAACCACACAGTGATGTTTCTTTCCTTCTCTTTCTCCTTTCCTCTCTCTAAAAATAAATAAATAAAACCTCAAAAAAAAATAGACACTATATGTGATTTGGCCCCTGCCAACATCCTCAATCTCACTTCTCATTTCTCTTCCTCTGTTTCTAAGCTCCAACATACCAGCTTGCTTTAATTGATGTGTTTATTTATTTATTTATATATTCTGCTTGTTTAGGGCCTTCGTGAAAGTTGTCCCAACTGATTGGAATGCATTTCCCCCACTCCCCCAACTCCTGTCAACTCTGTCTGTCCTACTCCACCTTCGGGGGTCACCCGAAGCCTCACTTTTCCCAGGAAGCTTCCTCTGAGTTCCTAGATGAGGTCTGTCTCCTTCTATCAGCTCCGTTGCACGTTGGGACTCCCTTTCATAACACTCCCTGTTTGAAAGACACTTATGGCTTTTCAGGGTCTGGACATATTCTGCTCTAGTCTGGAGGCTGCTCGGTTATTTACTGCTGTGTCCCCAATGCCCAGGACAGTGTTGAGCACAGAACAGACACTCAGCTGCTTTTTTAATGACTCCTGGAGGTACGCTACCAAATCCCCTATGAACAGAAGCCTTGTTTCAGGAAAGGCCTTGGGTGACAAGTCATAACCCCGCCACGTAGCATTTGAAGGCCCTCATGCCTGATCGAGGTGGGGAGTATAATGTTGGCTGACACCTTCCCATGCAGCCACTGGGACTTGCAGATAATTGGTGCAGCTCTTAAGGGCAGGAGCTCCCTCACTGCATATTTCCTTCTGGGCCTCACCAGGTGTGGGAAGATTAAGAGAGAGCATGAAGGACTGTTAGGTGCTTCTGACATAGCAGGAAAACCAGGAGGCTGGTGGGGTCTTTAGTGAAGTGGTGGGCATTTCTGCTTGGGAGTAGGGCTTGTGCCCTGGATTGCTGTTGGTCCCGCGCCAAGATGGACGAGTTCTGTGCCCGGAAGACAGTAAACTCTGCCAGTGTACTCCCAGCAGTCTTGGCAAGTCAGCGTTTCTCACTCACAGAATTTTACCTCCTTTCACAAGGTGCGTGAGCAAGGAAGAGAGACTTCCGGGGCTGGAGCTAGTCCAGCTGAATTCCACAGGTGTTCGAGAGCCCGTGGGCTGGTGAGGTGACATCCAGGTCACGGCTCTCAGAGGCCAGAGTGGAGAGGAGGGCAGGGTTCGTCACGGCAAGCTGTGTTTGCGGGTCTGCTGGGCTGAGTGGATGACAGGAAGGCGTCCTGGGACGACGCCAAAGAGCTTGGTTACCAGGAGAGCGGAAAGAACCGAGCACTGCCGGGGCGTAGGAGTCAAGCCTCCAACCGTGGAACAAAGTAGGAGGGTTGAGAGCCAACAGAGCCACTCCACCAGGATGCCAAACTGGTGGGCACAGAGGAGGCAAGAAGTGAGGGGTCAGTGCAGACAAAAGAGAGCTGGAGCAAGACGTGGGAGGGAGGAACCAGGTCCAGATGATGAGCGCTACAGCGCAGGAATTCCCCTTGGGGTGGTCAGTCACGCTCCTGAAGCAGGGCCTGGTGGCCTCCACTCTCCTCCCCAAAACAACTTTGCATTTACTCTCGGCTCTTAGACTTGCAAAACAGAGTTCTCATTTCCCTGATTATGGATTCAGATAGACAGACTGTTGATTTTCCAGATAATTAGGTTGCAAAATAAGACTACCTTTACTAAACACAGACCCTGATAGCAAGCCATCAGCAGCCCTGGCTCTGAGTTCACACCTGTTCAACCAGCCTGAGCTGTCAGTGGTGATCAAGCAGAAAAAAATTCTGAGTCTATTGTGATTTGGGATAGAGGCACTAATGGTTTTTCTCACCTGTGGTGTTTATTATGTTTTAGTTATTCTGCTTCAGACATGCTGAAGGTAATGAAATAACGTATTACATATTTCTGTCCTGTTTCATATTATTTCATGTTCCTGCTATGGTGACAGAGTGATGTGGGCTCTGGCTTTACTGTCAAGAAAACTTGGGTTCAAATGCTGTTTCCCCCAGACTAGCTGTGTGACCTTGGGCAAAGTATTAATGTGTCCATCTTCTCAAATGTAACACAGAGGTGGCAGTGCCTACCTCTGAGCAGTTGTTGGGGTTGGTGACAACCATGGAGAACAATTGCACCATGGTAGGGTAGGTACCGTTTATTAAATGGTAGTTATTGTTTTTTCCATTTGAGCTGCCTAGTCAAATTATGAGTATATTGAATATGATTTGAAAATAATTGGTGGATTAAGTAACGTATTTTAAGTTCAGGAGGTAAATCTATTGCTTTCAATGATCCCTTCCTTTGCTAATAGGTGAACAACAACAAAACAGAGGGCCAGGCCTATTGATGTGACTTTGTGCTAATGAGATATAATTATATTTCTTACACTGGTTGAAAATGGGCAGTACTGACCACTGCCTTATGCTTTTAAATCACACACTTAGCTCTTTTGAGAGATCACACAGTTCCATAATTGTGCATAAATGAGGGGAAATGCTGTCAGCCCATGCTTTGTCATAAGTTCAATCCTTGTTCAGGTCTTAAGTGAGTGATGGATGAATTAGGTTTCAAACTTTGTTAGCTGGCCATGGGAGATGTATTGACTTATTTATTCTAATAATAATAGCGAGAAGCTGTACAGCAGTCACTCTGTGCTGCGCTCTGTTTTAGTGTCTTAACTCATTTCATTGCTCAACAATGCGTTGACATAGGCACTGTGATGATGCCATTTATAGAAGGAGGAAACTGAGGCACGCACTGAAGAACTTGTCCGTGTCGCACAGCAAGGACACGGCAGGGCCAGGCCTGCAGCAGGCACTGGACTGCAGTGCGAGGGCTCACGATCTCTCACTTTCCCGCTCTCTGCACGGCAACCTCTATGATGTCCAGACAGAAGTGGAACATGTCTGTCCACCATCGGTGATTTTGTTTAGAGAGGAGCAGGTTCATGGGGCCAGAAGGAATATCTGAAATGCTGAGTCCACGGTTAAGCTTTGCAGCTATTTGTTTGCCTGGCTGTGAAAGGCAAGTACTGGACCTCTTCAGACCTCAGTATTCTCATTTATAAAGTGAGGACAGTGTACACCTGTTGTGAGGGTGACTGATAATGTGTCTGACACAGAAGAGATGCCCGAGAAATACTAGTCCCTACCTTGAATACTAAGTATATAAAAATATTCGAATATGCAATGATTGGTGGGTTTTTTTCCTCCTGGAAAATAAATTCTCAATTTCTTTTAACCTTTCAGCTTCAATAAAAATACAGTAAAGTTTGATCACGCAGTTGCTAATTGCAGAGCATCTTTTATGTGGAAGGCATTTTCTAGATCGGGGCTATCCAAGCGCTCTCACTGTGGCGATGGAAGGTTTTATAATCTGTGCTGATGTGATAGATGCTAGCTATGGGTCATTATCGAGCCCTCAAAATGTGGTTAGTTTAACTAAGACACTAAATATTTTGTTTTATTTAATTTTAACTTATTTAAATGGAAGTTGAAACAGCCCCATGTGGTTAGTGGCTATGCTGTTGCAGAGCAAAACGCTATACGCTCTCAGTCAAGTCCAGACCCCGGACGATCAACAGACGCTTCTTTGAGAGAAAGCCAGGACAGTTTCTTCGCCTGCTCTTTTTCTGTGGTGTTGCTGATGATAGGCATTCGTGTAGGGAGAAAAAATATCAATTATTAAGCATAAATTCAGGTAAATAGAGGAGTACTATAGCCAACGACCTCTAAGTTTTATGATATTTGACAGATCCATTTAAATTTTACTGGAACCCAAATGACATAACTTATCAACATTTTAAAATACTGATCATGAATTTCCTATGAATATTTTAGTCACTTCCCATAAATAGATAGTAATATAATAATTTTAATACTGAATATATACCATGTGTCTATTAGGTTTGGATATAGGCAGCAGTATGCTGGTAAATGTTAAATCGTCCTCTGGGAAAATGTGTGCATGCGTGTAGTTTATTATATATTTTCCTATTATACAGGATGTGTAGCAAAGCACACATGTACACGTTATGCCTGTAAGTCCATATAATCATTTGATTCTCACTGAATGCTTTTGATTTTTGCCAAACTCTTTTATTTCTTATTAGCCTAGTTGGCAGTTAATTCACAAGCATGCAAGGTCTATCCAGAAAGTATCCAGCCACGTACTGTGAAAAATAGAGACATTTATTGAAGAAGATACAAATACAAGAAACATTGTACACAGGATAGTGACGCTTTAGTGCTCTTCAAAGTAGGCACCTTGGGACCCCACACAGTTCTCCCAGTCACCATCAGCTGCTCTGTCATGTGTTGTTGGATCTCATTGACAGTCTGAAATCTCTTCCCTTTCAAAGTTGATTTTAGTTTTGGGAAAAGCCAGAAGTCACAAGGCACCAAGTCTGGGCTGTAGGGGGGCTGGGTCACCTAGGTGATTTTATGTTTGGCCAAACAACTCTGCACGAGACGTGATGCATGAGCGGGCATGTTGTCGTGATAAAGCTGCTAGTCTCCAGTTGCCCATAACTGTGGCCTTATGAATCACCCAAATAGTTTCCCTGGAGGAATGTTCAAGCTTAATGCAAAATGTGATGGAGATTCGTTGCTTTGCTCATTCAGCCAGTTTGAATGCAATGGCCACACAGTACACATGCTCACTCAATGGTGTCTACTGCCCCCACTGACTAGTTCAATGCAGTCATCACTGTTCATGCATGCTCATTGGAGTCCACTCTCTTTGGCTGCCAGGTTACATCGATGTCACATAAACCATTCCCATTTACAATGGTTGGACTGTTTCTGGACAGACCTTGTAATTCTGACATGAATGTTGGTTGATGTTTTTATGTTAATAAGTAAGGTGAAAGTGAAACAATGAAGACACTTGTTAGAACCTCACTCATTCATCAATGATATGAGCAACTTCTTTACTAAATCAGATAATTTTCTGGAAAAAATTTCATACATGTTTTGTGCTATTCACAGTGTAATGACTACAGACATGACACACTTTTAAATTCAGTCTGTGTGATCGATATTTTCTCTATCACTTTCTTTGGTCTAAACACTTGACAAAGTAATAAACCAAGCACTAACTTGTAGCATTTGCCAAATTCCGTGATGTAAATACTCCTGCCACAGCCAATTTCAAGCTACCAATGCAATATCACTGAAAGCAGAGTTGAAAAACTATAATGGACATAACTAAACCTCAAGACCATGGGTAAGAGTAAAATGTAGTATAATCATTAGAAAGTGGTGAGTTTTGGTGATTTATTATTATTCTTAATATAATTTATTTAGCTATGAGTTTATGTAATATAACTTCTAATAATGGCTAGTCCCAGAATTAGTCTTGTGTTCGCCCACAATTTATGAAGAGGCCACCCTGTGCCAGGCTCAGTGGGGGGCTATAAATCTGAGTAAGACCTGTCAACACTTGCACCTTCCAGGATGCGCTCCTCCCCTCATCCGTATCTTCTTGTTCTCCCTGTGTGATCTCATCTAGGCTTACAACTTCAATTTCATCTTTATGCTGATGGCTCTCAAACTTATGTTTCTAACTCTCTTTCCTGTTGCAAGCTCCAGATTCATAAATCCAACAGCTTACTTCATGGCTTTCCTTGGATATCGTACAGTTACCTTAAACTTGACATGGATGTTCCAGCCTGGTACTTCTGGACATGCTTCTGCCCTAAATCTACCTACTCTTCCTCTATTCTTCACCGTTCTCAATCAATAACACTACCACACAGCAGTTGGTTGAGCCTCCAATTTAGGACTCCTCCCTGGTCCTTCTCTTTCATTACTTTCCGTATCCAGTCCCTCAGCAGATTCTGTTTGTCCTGTATCACAATATTTCCTGAATCCAGACAGTTTCATCACCTTCACTGGTAGGATGTTAGTCAAACTCATTATGTCTCATTGGAACTATGGAGAGACCCCTACTTGGTTTTCTTTGCCTCCACCTTCCCTCAAGCAGACCTTACACACAGCATGAAGAATAAGTGCTTAAAAATAAAACTCAGCTCATGTCATGTTTGCTTAGTATCTCTCCAGTGATTATTTTTGTGATTAGAATGAAGTTTAAATTTCTTTCCACATCCTTGGTAGGCAGAATAATGGGCCCCCAAAGATGTCCACATCCTAATCCCCAGAACCTGTGAATATATATTGCCTTACATGGTGAAAGGAACTTTGCAGATGTGACTAAATGAGGACTTTGAGAGGAAGGGGAGGTCATCCAGGTGAGCCCAATGTTATGACAGGACCCATAGTGGAAGAAAGAGGACAAAGAGAATCAGAGGGACACGTATCCCTGGGAAGGCCAGGGAGACGTGACATTGCTGGCTTTGAGGATGGAGGAGGGGAAAGAACCAAGGAATAGGGCAGCCTCTAGAAGTTGGAAGAGGCAAGAGAGGGATGCTGTCTTGTCAACACGGGGATTTTAGCTCAGTGAAACTCGTGTCAGACTTTTAACTTATAGAACTGTAAGAAAATAAATTTGTGTTTTCTGAGCTGCTAAATTTGTAACTTCTTTTTTTTATTGCAGTGACAGGAAATAGTCTACAAGACCCTCCAAGATCTGCTTTCTCTCTGTCTCTATAATCTCATCTCTCATCATTCTCTTTGCTTGTTCACCGTGCTCTAGCCACATACACCTTTGTTTGTCTGTCTGAACTGGGATCCTTTCTCATGGCTTTTGTGCCAGGCAAGTCTTTGTCTACAGCCTTCTTCCCCAGCCCTTCACACAGCTGGCTATCCATCATTTGGATGTTTGCAACCTCCTTAAAAAGGCACTATTCGCTAGAAACTTTTAAACCTATGTTTTACTTTCTGAGTAGCTCTTATCAAGATCTGAAATTGTATTAATAATTTCTTTGTGGCCTTTAGAGCCCCTTTCCAGACATGTACCAATAAAACACAAACTTCATGAAGTCAGGGACCTAGTCTCTTACGTTCCCCTGGCAAGTAACTCAATGAATGTTTGTTGCTAAAGTGAACAAAAGCATGGTCCCCTGAGTCAGGATATGCACAGTCTATGGGAGAGAAGACACATAAAGGGATGTTTATAGAACAATGTAATGAATGCCATTTAGAGGGTTCATAGGAGGTGTCATGGGCACCTGTAAAAAAATCACGATGGATGGCTTTTGAGAGGAGTGACTACTAGAAGGAATCTTGAAGAGAGAGTGAAAAGGCAAATGCCAGGTAAAAAGAAGCAGGTGAATTTTCAGGCAGAAAATAGTGAAAGGGCAAGGACACAAAGGTGTTGAACTGAAAGGGATTATGGGTACTGCCTGTGGTTTGGCTCCCTGGAAGCCTACAGTGACAGGTAAAAAAATGCCTTTTCACAGAGGACTTTGTATGACCTGCCAAGAGTTTTTTTCATTTGTCAGGGTAGCAATTAGGCCCCTCAAAGTGTTGTCAGCAGGGTCAGTTTTGCATTGTGGAAAATTTGTTCTGATGACACTATTGAGAATAGGTTGAAGGGGAGGGCTGTTAGAGCAGGACACCATGGGAGGATGTGGCCATTGTCAAGATACAAGACCTTAGGGCAGTAACCATGAAGATGAGAAATATTTCAAAGGTAGATCCTGTGAGATTGGTGACCAATTTGTTGTGTGCAGTGTGGGAGAGAAAGGATTAGGAATGACTCAGGGGATTTTGGCTTGGGTGACTGGACAGAGAGCGGTACTGCAAACTAGAACAGAAAATACAGGAGGATGACGTGAGACAAATTGCACTGTGACATGTTTGAGGTGCCATGGGTGGGGGGCATATCTCAGAGACACTGGAGTAATTGAATCTGAAACTTGGGGGAAAGAAAGAGCAAGGCTAAAAATTTAGATTTGGCAGTCAGTGGCATCCATGATGTGGAAGGCTGAGCTATTTCCAAAGACAGAGAGATGAAAAGAGAAGTGGGTTGAAGAGAGAATCCTGGAGAACGCCAGTTTTTACATGTTGGATGGAGGAAGATAAGCCCAAGGATAGGACCAAGAAGGCATAGTCAGAGAGTAAAGAAAGAATCAGAAATACTCCCTCGGGGCCAGAAATGTCTGGCTCCTTCATCTGCACCTGCAATCAAGCATTTATTTCAAATATTGCCTCTTCTGGGTCCTTTCAAATGCATGTAATTGCTTTTTATTGAATCTCTATCACACCTTATTTATATATATTTTATGGCAATTATCACAATGAAACATTTTTTTTTGTGCTCTGGTTTAATAATCTCTCTCCCAGATTGTAATTTTTTGGAAAGGAGTCTATGATTTGCTTAGTTTTCATTTTCAGTGGACTATCTTACCTTTATGACAAATGAATATAATCACTGTAGCAAATATTTTGGAAAGTAACATTTATTTACATTTTAAATTAAACAGTAACCCTTTGAATAGATATAGGTGATGCCAAACAGCTGAGAAAAAGATTTCAAGATGACAGTAGTGTATCATCTTGATACATTGGTCACTATGAGTTTCTGTGTAGTCATAATTCAATTATTTATTGAATGTTTACTGTGCTCCAGCTATTCCCTCAAGTGCTTTAAACATGATTTCATTTATTCACAATAACCTCAAGGATTGACATTATTATTATTATTCCCATCTCACAGATGGAGGGTAGGAATCTCAGACGAGTTGAGTAGCTTGCCCAAGATCACACAGTGAATGGAGGGCTAGGATTTAATGCCGGGCAGCTTGCCTCCAGTGCTTGCATCTTTCAGATGACATCACAGAAAATCCTGTGCCAGGGCAAGTAGGGGTGCAGGAGGGGAGCACTTCAGAGACCTGCAAGAGGATTTCGCTAGTTTAATTGCCCATAATTAGGTATGCATTTTGAATGGTTAAAAATAAACAGCTGACACATTTGCATGTGGAACAAATAGTCACATTTTTGTGAGGTGCCTTAAAACAAAGACAAATACTAGGATAAGATCAAATCATGAATTAAGAGACTTAGAAAGCAGACGTTTGCCAGGCGTACAGCAGCACAAACATCAAACACTGGCCACCAGGATCTAAGGCAGGAACAGGTGAATCTCATGGAGTAAAAGAACAAAGCCAGGTTTTACTGCCCAAAGGAGGAAATCTTTAAGAGATATTGTTACTGTAGCTCTAGCAATAATATCACTTTCTCCTGGTTCTTTACTGTGTAACAAGGTAGCTAACAATCTTTGTTCTCACTGGCTTGTTACGATAGTAACACAGAAGGTATAAATTGTGTCTCTCTCTTAGACTGTGAGTCTCTCAAGAACAGATCTCAGTTTTTCTGTTATTCTGCAGCAAATACAAAACAAGGACTGGCAATGAATAGGGCACAACCTGTAGCAATCCCTGCAGAATGAGGTAGGCATGAGCTCTGTGGTGGTGGTGGGGGGGGGAGCTTTGCCGATTTTGTTGCCCGCTGACCTTCAGGACAGACACTGAGCTCAGTAACATATGTCAGAAGAGTCCATACAACAAGGGTTGTACCGACTGGGGCAATTGTCTGACAGGTAAAATGGGTTTTGTGCTAAATCTTTCCATGTCTAAGGTCTGTGGTTATGTTATTTACAGTCCTGTTAAAAAGTTCCTGTTAAAAATTATGAGTTGGCACTTTTCCTCTCTGCCAATACAGTACAAACTCTATTCACTTAGAAGTTTACTTTTCAGATTATTCAATGCAATGATAAATTTGTTAATATATAATTGCTTATTTGGTACTTTGTAAGACTGTTTTTGACTATTATTTCAATTAATTGAATAATAGAACAGCTTTAAATGATTATCTTACTATACTATTGGGGGGAAATGAATTCTAATAATGAGGATACCACCTATCAAATCCATATTTCATGAATTGTATTTAGTCTGTCTATTGTGCAATTTAAGAAAAACTCAAATTGGCATTCTGTCAAACTCTTGTCACATCTACATTTGGGTAATCAGAATACCTCAGACCTCAGCAGCCAGAGAGCACTATTGTATTATTCAGGACTCAACCCACTGCAAGTGGCAGAAAGTGAATAGAAATGAGCTGAAGCAGTGAAGGAACTTACTGGTCTGCACAATCAGT
This sequence comes from Sturnira hondurensis, assembly GCF_014824575.4. Taxonomy (NCBI): domain Eukaryota; kingdom Metazoa; phylum Chordata; class Mammalia; order Chiroptera; family Phyllostomidae; genus Sturnira; species Sturnira hondurensis. Next base: position 2,341,335 of record NW_028094426.1, on the reverse strand, counting down.
GAGGGATGGGCCAGGTAACAGAACTATGAACTTGAACATCAGACCTCCTTCTCTCCAGCTCTCATCTCAAGTTCTCTCTGCAAATTAACTTTAATCCCTCAAGCCAGTTTCTTCCTCAAGGCCAAAACTGAGGTGGTGGTGGTGATGGACTGCAACTTTAAGGCACATCTTCACAGCTTTGTAAATGGAGACGGGAGTAAGCCTTCCTGCTTCAGTTCAGGAAAGGGCTGTGGCTAAGTCCTCTTGAGGTACCTGATCAACTTTTGTGTCCTAGAACTAGTGAGGAGCACTGACCCCTTAGCCTCGCTAACAGGTCTGCCCCTATGTTTGGGGGTGAGGTGTGATCTGCAGTAAAGGAGAGGGTAAGCGTGCAGGGCAGGCAATAAACGGTAGTGTCTACTACACTTGACATTAGCACTTGTACCCTGATGGCTATGAGCTCCCGCACGGCAGATAGCAGGAAGTTCTGTCTTATACAGAGCCCCTGTCCACCAATACTTCTGGGAATCCTCGGGATGCCTACAAGCATCTAAGCCTCAGTCTTGGGGTTCACTCTTTACTAGGCACTGAACTCCTCACGTGAGGCAGGAATGGCACCACCCCCTCAGCTTTAGACAGGGCACTGATGGAGATGCGTTTCCATTCCATGAACACAAAACTGGAACGCAGCCCCCAGGGCCCTCTGCCAAGAGTCTTCAGTTCTCAGTCTTGCCATGGGTTCGTTCCTTCTAACTAATGTGTCTTGAAGAGTGGGAAAATGGAATGCATGGCAAGACCGCGAGTGCCCATGAACACAGGGTACTAGCTCGATGCGCGGTGGAGCCGGGACTTTGTAGACCCACACGGGTACATTTCGCCCATTGGCCACTCGGTACCCTGAACTCTGCTCCTGCCACTGGATCTGCTGCTGCCATGTCATCAGTGGAGACACTGGCATTTTTGCTGCCTGTGGAGCTAGAAGGCAGCCTCTCCTGATGTTGGCTGAATTACAATGGTGGTAGCCTGAATTCGGAGAGACACTTGCCACCCCACAACTGGGAAGTGAGGAGAATGGCTGGTACCTTTCCACCTGCGTAACAAAGGCAACTGGTTTTAGCTGTACAGCTTTCCAAAGTGTGTCTATAAACTCTCTTTCAGAATACACAGACTCCTTTAGATGCTCTGGGGATAGCACGGATCACTTTACACGCAGCTGTGTGATTATGATGGTGGCCTTCGTTGCTCTTGGGATCAGAACTTGGAGTGTCCTCATCTGATCTCCATGGGGGCTATTTCCGTTTAAGAGGTATAAGGGATGTTTTATGCTGTTAAACTGTACCACCAGGAGCGATTCTTTAATATCAGTTGATTTAGTCACTTGAGTGATTCCTCGAAATGCAGATTCACATTAACTTTTATATTTACAGGAACCTCACCCTCTCCACACAAACTATTAACTTTTTAAACCATGCGGAAAGTGAGTTAAGGCAAATTTACTACTTGTAAGTTTTTTTTATAACAGTTTTACTGAAATATGATTAATAGGCCATAAAATCTACCCATTTAAATTGTATAGTTAGTTTTTAGTGTATTCACATAAGTTGTGCAACCATCACCTCAATTTTAGACCATACTCATCACCCCCAAAAGAAACCCCTTACTCATTATTAGTCACCCCTGCTTCTTCTCCCTCCTTCTTGCCAGCTCTAAGGAACCACCCATATACTTTCTGTCTCTTGAATTTGCCTGTTAGGGACATTTTATATCAGTGGTGTCAAACTTATTTTCACCAGGGGCCACGTCAGCCTTGTGGTTGCCTTCAAAGAGCCAAAATAATTTTAGGACTGTAAAAATATGACTACTCTTTAACCGTTAAGGAGTTGAAATTACATTTGGCCCTTAGAAGGCAACTGTGAGGCTGATGTGGTCCCTTGTGAAAATGAGTTTGACATCCCTGTCCTATACAAATGGAATTATACAAAATGTTGCCCTTCGTGTCTGGCTTCTTTCATTTAACATAATATTTTCAAAGTTCATCCATATTGTAATATGTATCAGCACTTCATTCTTTTTTTATAAAATATTTTATTTATTTATCTTTAGAGGGGAAGGGAAGGAGAGAAGGAGAGAAATATCAATCTATGGTTGCCTCTCGTGAGTCCCCTGCTGGGAACTGGCCTGCAACCCAGGCATGTTTCCTGACTGGGAATCGAACCGCGATCGTGTGGTTCGCAGGCCTGCGCTCAATCCACTGAGCTACACCAGCCAGGGCAGCACTTCATTCTTTTTATTGCTGAATAATATCCCATTGTGTGGACATGCCATACTTTATTTACCTGTTCATTAGTTGATGGACATTTGGGATACTTCCACTTTTGTCCATTATGAATAATACATTGTGAACATTCACGTACAAGTTTTTGTTTAGACAAAAGCTCTCAGTTCTCTTGGGTGTATATACCTAGGATTGAATTGCTGGCTTAAACGGTCACTGCCAGATTGCTTTCCAAAGTGGCTGCACCATTTTGCAGTGTATGAGGGTTCCAGTTTCTCCACGATGTAAGGGATGCTTTAACAGAAGACATGATAAATGTCAAAGCGAGGCATGTGAAATCATGATCTCTTTTTATTTACTGGCAATAAGCTCAATAAACTTTACAATTTTATCTTTTTTATTGCTGTTCAAGTGCAGTTTCCTAGATTTTCCTCCACCTCTCCCCCCACGCCACCCATCCCAACCTCCCGCCCTCTGCTTTTAAGACTTGCCTGATTCAAACTAAAACATAGTATTTAAAATGCACACTTTTAATCATGAACATGCAGTGTAAGTAATATACAAGAATAAAACCTCAAAGTGCAGAGAAAGTTTATCCCACAAGTTTTAAAAAGTGACTGATAGCAAGGATTAATGCGCCTAAACAAAGATTTCAGGTTGGTAGGGTCCAGCTCTTTTTCCCCAAGATGCTCTTCAACACATAAATAAATTAGTAAATACAACTAGATTGGTGAGGATAGGGGTGTTGCTTAATTCCGCTTTCTGGAAATATCCATATCTGACCCTTAGCTCAGCCAATACATTCTGTAACAGATATTTAAAAAGTGTTCACACCTCTGTCTTTGCACTGATAGAATTGCCTTTTTAGAAACATTGTACATAAGACAACTTTTGGGAACTTTAGAATATATATTCTGTGAAGTAAACACTTCATTTTATAAAACAGAAATGGCGAAGGGACTATAAGATACTTGGTACAATTATTCTGTAGTTGAGAGTTCTGTATGTGAATTTCTGTCAAGGAAGGGACTCACAGGTCTCGTCTGTGCATAACAACCCATAAATTAACACGGGGCACTTGAGGATCTCCAGGGGCAGGCCCTAGCTACTTTCCCATTTTCCTACTAATCTTCTTGTTATTCACCCAAGTGTCAAGTTATCTCTGTGGCTTTGTGTGTCTCAGCCTTACCTTGAGGCTATTTTGTGTCACCTGGCTTCTTCCCCAGATTCTAATTAGGTGGAAGGGCTAGGTTCAGCGACTGGGGGTGAATAAAGGAAGGCGCTGCCCAGTCCGTATTTATCTTCTGGGCACTGATGGAGAAGAGAACCTAAAACCAGTCGGAGTAGAATGGAGGCAGTGGAACTGGCCCATTGAATGCTTTACAACTGACTCTGTGAGATAAACACGAACACTGTGGGCTTGGGTGATGGTGAAGAATGGAGTGGACAGAAGGGAAAAATTCAGGAGTTGGAGCAAGCTGTCATGCCCCTATTTAAGGTTTTACAATTTTGACACCTTGCAGTCTATTATATTTAAACTCAATCTCACTTTATTTTCAGCATGGTTTTCTAAAACTATGTCTGCATCAAGTGAAAGCATGAACTCGAAAGATTGTAACTTGGTGAATTTTTTTCTTACAAAAGCTTACTTCATCATTATGAGATTCTCTAATGTGACATTAGAGACATTTGGGCTCTAATGTGACATTTCCATTCACAAATGTCTTCAAAATAAATGAAGATTTTACAGGAATCACAGTGGACAAAATGCTGTATCCACCCAATTACTACTCACTGATCTTAGTGCAATGACCATTCTTTTTAAAAAACTTCTTTTTGTTTATTTCTTTTTAGAAAGAGGGGAAGGGAGGGATAAAGAGAGGGACAGAGGCATTGATATACAGGAGATACATCCATCGGTTGCCTCTCACACCCCCCCAGCTGGGGACCTGGCCCGCAACCCAGGCGTGTGCTCTGACTGGGAATCGAACTGGCCACCTTTGGATTAGCAGCCTGTCACTCAATCCACTGAGCCACACCAGCCAGGGCGAGTATAGATGAGTATAGATGGAACTTACTTCCTTCATGTGATGTGTAAATACTATTTTTAAACTGACTATAGGTGTGATGCAGTTTATACANTATTTCTTTTTAGAAAGAGGGGAAGGGAGGGATAAAGAGAGGGACAGAGGCATTGACGTACAAGAGATACATCAATTGGTTGCCTCTCACACACCCCCAGCTGGGGACCTGGCCGGCAACCCAGGCGTGTGCTCTGACTGGGAATCGAACTGGCCACCTTTGGATTAGCAGCCTGTCACTCAATCCACTGAGCCACACCAGCCAGGGCGAGTATAGATGAGTATAGATGGAACTTACTTCCTTCATGTGATGTGTAAATACTATTTTTAAACTGACTATAGGTGTGATGCAGTTTATACATTCCACCTTAAGAAGAATGATGTCTATGTGCTTGGGTTGTTATATTTGTAAACATGCAATAAAAGTTTGCTTATTCATAATTCTCATGATTGGAAACCCTAATGCTTTGTATTTTTTATATGTTTACCATGTGATTCAGAGTTACTATGGCAATAGGGTTTATTTTTTAAATCATCAAAGAAAGATCAAATTTGTCCCTGTGGTATTAATATTTAACTCATTTTAATTTAGCATAAAAATAGGCTTCAGAGAAACTAAACAGGAGAGTTGAAACCTAGTTTCATCTTTTCTTAGTTTTGACTTTGAGAAAATTAGCCTCTTTTAGTCTCATTTTTTCATGTCTCTCTTTTATTTCTAATCATGTATAGCTCATAGGTTTCTCATGAGAATTAAACAAGCCAATAAATCAATGTCTGTCACATAATTTGTATTTACTACCTGTTACTTATTGTTATTGTCAATAACACCAATGACAACAATAATAATACTTTTAGAATATTATTCTGTTTGGGGCACATGTTGTCTTCTTTATTAGCCAAATAATGTGATACCCCATTACTCAATTACTATACCTTTCCTTAGGCAGATTATATATGTCACTACACATGCATGACCACATATACACACACACACACACACACAAATGACCATACACACTGTACCTGAAGTGTTTATTTTTCTTCCTTTGACCTCAGGTCCAGTGAGAACAATGGTTGGAGTCCTCGCTCATTTTCTTCAGCTTTTCAAAGGAATGCATTATGAAGGAGTCATCATAGATACATGTGCATGAAATTTTAAGGAGAGGCTGTAGGGCTTTAAATTCCTCATACTTGGCTCTATATTCTCAGTCCATCTTCTGGCTCTATGTTCTCGCCCATCTTCTCAAATGTAGGAAGAAACACGGGCACATGACTATGCTATATGGTGGACGGTCTCGGACTTGAGGACAATCCCAGCTGACTGAACACCGTGTTAACCTAGGGCACCCGTGGTTTACAGCTCCCTCTTGATTGTGTCAGGAAGGGCTGAAGGCCAAGCTGGCAGTAAGCATAAGAAAGAAATCACTTTGGAGAGCGCAGAGAGTGGAGTTGACCCTGGGGCAGCACAGGGGTGCTCGGCTTCACCTGTCCAACTCATAACACATCGCATGCCACACAAAGCCCTGGGGCCACATCACGCAGTGAAATACCTTCACACTGGACATGTTTCAGTGGAAGCTTCTGATGATGCCGCTCCGACACCTTCCCAAATACAGCTCCCTCCCATATATGCTCTGGTCTGGGGACCAGCTGTCGTTTTACATATAGATGCTATTAAACTGGCTGAATTATTATTTTTCACTTAAGCTAATGATTTTATTTTCCCAGGAATGACCAAGTTATTCCTTTGTCCTGTGTGTATAGTTTAAATATGCTTCAAAAAGAGCTTGTTTACAAGTGTCCTTTTTAAAAAGGAATATCAAGTGAAAAGTGACATTTTTCCTTTTAGGGTAAAACCTTGTAAATTTTTAATTTGAGGAGTCATCTGTATCATTACAATCCACTTGCTAAAAAAAATGTGTTTGGGGAGACCCTTGACACCCCAGAGCTGAGAACACTTTGTCATAAACAAGAAAAAGCCCACTGTTGTGCGTGCTAGTGGATTTTGGAAGGGGGCGTAAGGCTTTTGTGTTTTTAGACCCTTCTTAAAACCTGGAAAGAGACCGTCATCGCTGGGATTTGTGATATATTCTGCATGAGAATAAATTCTGCCTCTGGGAAAGTCAGAGCCAGGCCAAAATCCCTCCTGGGATTTTGAGTCTGAAGTCACTTGTTTGCCTCTGCTCCCTAGAGAACTCAAGAATGCTATTCATCAGCCAGTGTGAACAGTGGTTGAGCAATAATTTGCTGTAACCATTATTTCCAGAACTTTTTAAGCTACAGATATTTTTCTACACTGCTTTTCGGACACTTGGAAGACAAACTTTGGTGGGGTTTTCAGGTGGGACTGAAAAATAAAGGGGCCAATATTTTAGAAATCTCCATGACTATTCCTCCAGCGACCTCTTAAATACTCTGCTAGTCTTTTGAACACGTTTTTTTGTCGTTGTTGTTTGTTTGTTTGTTTCTTTTTCTTTCTTTTTTTAAAAAAATAATTATGCTATTATGCCGTCATGAGATCAGCTTTTGTTAAAACACCCAAGCAAAACCATCAAACATTACTAAATCCTTTTGGAGGTATAGAAGTGAGCAATGAGAGAAAGGGAAGGGAGATAAAAGTTTATTCTGGGGTGTTTAGATTAGTACTGGCATTATTTCCTTACTTAGATTTCTTCTACACCATGAAAAAAATAGCCATATATATGGCGTTAATTCCTCTCTTGCTGTTACCTAGCATGCTTGCTTCTTAAAATCCTCAATTGGGTCTCTACACTTCTATTCAGAAGCATTTTTTTTCATATAAACTTCCACTATTGCAATTAAAAAATGTTTATTCATTCAGTTTATATTTATTAAGTAGTGTGTGTCAGCCGATGTCCTCATGAAATTCTCAGGATGCATCAGTGAAGAAACAAAGTCCCTGCCCTCGTGGACTTTGCAGTTAGCTCCCGGAACGTAACTTCTCCCTGCTGGACAGAACCCAACCTTCAGCATGTTTAAAGGGTCCCAGCGGCCCACAGAGGGTCTGTTACACATTGCTTGTAGCATGGCTGCAACTTCACTGACACACTACACTTAAATATGCAGAAAATAAATACTTAAAAGATTTTTGTCTGTATGTGATTAATCCTCCTTATGTGCCTTTGCCTGATAGAAAATGAAAACAAAACAGCTACATTTTTTTCTCATCTAATACAAACAGTGATTTAACCAATGCTTTTGGCTAATGCTTAGTCTCTAGGTTGAAAGAAAGGGAGAGGAAGAGGCGGTACATAGACAATACTTCTGAACACTGGAAGACTATTCCTCAACATTTTGTGCTATCCATAACTCAGTGTTAGACACAACACACTTTTAAATCTAACCTGCATTATCATTGCTTTTTCTTTTTTATTGAATTTATTGGGATGACCTTGCTTAATGAAATTTTATACATTTCAGGTGTATGATTCTGCAATACATCATTTGTGTATTGTATTGTGTGTTCACCATCTCAAGTCGAGTCTCCTTCCATCACTGTTCACCCCCCACCCATTATTCTGCATTATCAACATTTCCCCCATCACTTTCTTAAGTCTAGACAATCAACGAAACAATAAATCAAGCCCTGACTTGCAATACCATTTGCAATTTCCATGGTGTAAATACTCTCACTGTAGCTGATTTCAAGCTACCACTGTGATGTCACTGAAGGTAGAAAAGATGTGCAACAGTTCATCATTGTGTCATAATGGTACAGTGATACAGATACACCAAACAGATACATCATCGTGAATAGCTTCAGGATCATAGATGCTAATAAACATGTAGTAAAAGTAAAACAATTAGGAAGTAATTGAGTTTTGCGAATTTATTGCCTTTGTTTTTAATATAACTTATTTTATTATAAATTTATATAATTTAACTTTGAATGGTATGTTTAATAGCTGTCTTGGAAAGTTTTTAAAAATAGAAGTATTGACTCTCACAAGTCGCTGTGTAAGGCTAAAACCATAGTACTCATAAATGATCCCTTTAATTCCCTTATCACTCTCCTTCGATCCAATGGCAAATCATGTTGACTCTACTGCTAAAATACATCTTGAATTGCTCACTTCTCTACCACCATCAGAGTTTTCATCACCGTCATCTCCCACCCGTATTCCTGCAAAAGCCTCTTAACGGCTCTGTCTCCACTTCTAATGTGTCTACAATCCATTCTTCACATATTTTAAAAATGCACATCACATCATAGCACTTCCCACTTAAACTCCTCAGCATCTTCCAATTGTCCCTGGAAGAAAACCCCAGGTCTTAGCTTATCCGACAAAACCCTGTGTGATCTGGCTGCAGCCCCCTGACAACTCCATCTTGCCGTTGTTGTGTTCAACCACTACATCCCAGCCACACTGGCCTTGCTTTTCCAAAAACACACCTACTTTGTAGCAATCTCAGGGCCTTGGCACTTGTTCTGTCTGCTGAGAATGCTCTTCCCTCACAACATTTCAGCTGGCTCATTCTTTATCAGGTTCCAGTGAGATGTCGTATCTGTGACGGTTAATTCTATGTGTTAATTTGACTGGGCTACAAGATGCCCAGAAATCTGGTTAAACATGATTTCTGGGTGTGTTTGTGAGAGTGTTTCTGGAAGAGATTAGCATTTGAATTGGTTGACTGAGTAAAGCAAATCGCCCTCCCCGTAGATGGCCATCATCCAATCTTTTGAAGATCTGAATGAACTAAAAGGCAAAGAAGGTGATTTCACTCTGCCAGGTTGTTGGAGCCGGAAGGTAGGTCCTCTGCCTTTGGTGCTCCTGGTTCTCAGGCCTTCAGACTTGGACTGGAATCTTCACCACCAGCTCTCTGGTTCTCAGGCCCTGAGCCACGCCACTGGCTTTCCAGGTGTCCAGCTCACACATGACACACGGTAGGACTTCTCAGCCTCCATAATTGTATGCACCAACACTTTATAATAATCTCTCTCACACACACATATGTATGCATGTAGATATACATCTCCTATATGTTCTCTTCTGTGGAGAACTCTAATAAAGTGTCCTAGGAGAGGTCTTCCCTGACTTTTTAAAATCTAAACTGGCCCTCACTTTTGCATCACCACTCTCCTTCACGTTTCTTATTCACACGAACTCAGTGGAGGCCAATTACTCAGGCCAGTTACTGAGTCTCTTCATGCCTCAATTTTATAACTTGTTAAATGGAAGTAACTGTAACACTTCCCTCATAGGGTTGTGAAGACCAAATGAGTTACTATATGTAAAAACACTTTGAACATCACCTGAAGCACATTACTCATTGTGTAAGTTTAGCTGCTGATACTGTCTTAGTTACTATTGTTATTGAAGTATTCAAAGTACCTATTACTGCCTAAAGGTCTTTTGTGGATTTGTTTGTATGCTTATTTATTGTCTTGGCCACTGGAGAACAGTGACCTTGAATAACTTAGGTATTGCTTGCTGCAGGTCATCACCCAGAATAGGGCCTGGCACCCACTAAGTACTTAAATATTTCTTCAATGGCTCTGTGTACAAATGAATAAACACAAGAACTGGTGGTGATACCATACTGAGCTTTGGTTTATTTTTAGAAAAAAAATTATCAAAAAGACTTATAGACCAGCATTATTGAAAAGGCATAGCTTTATCTGTATGTGGTAGAATTCCTTGACTTCTGGCTCATATCAGCAAGGGCATCTGTGAATTCTATGGACACTGGTGCTTCATAAGTGCCAAGCAGCTGATGCCCCAGGGGTCTCAATAATCACTATCTGGCAAAACTCAGCTTTTATAGTAAAGGTTAAGTATCACTACTAGTAGCTTGCATCCATAGTAATGAATGAGCTCAGACACAGAACTAGGTAGGAGCTTGGAATTCCTGAAGCCTGGTTGGTGCCTGGGGGCTCAACGACTCAGGAGAGGCCTTGCAATGGCGATCTTTTGTGGAAGAGCTTGGAGTAGCCTCAGGATGGTGTCCAACGTTTGCTTTTTTAGTGGTTGTGTTTAGAGCAGATACATAACCTAGGACCTATCCTGGCCTTGAGGAGGTGCTCACGGAGGCAATTTAGAAAGGTCCATTTCCATACTTTTTGTTTTTCATTTAGATCCTGGTAGGTCAAAAGATGGCAAGGTTCATGAAGATTTCTGCAACTCACGCCCTGTTGATCTGGAACACCAAGTTTTTTTACTCTGCTCTGAGCTTTTTGAGGTTTGACTGTGTGTCTTCCTTTTTGTGCACATTAAGTACCTACCACTGATACCTACACTGAAGAATAATAACCTGTGGGCGAAAGACAGGATTCTCGTGTTCAGAACACTCAATATGGCAACTGAAATCCTGGAAAGCAGGGCCTTGGTGAAGCCCTATGAAGTTCTGGAGGTTAGAAATTCCGAATAATCCCTCCCACAGAAGCACTGAGCACGGGAAAGCCAGCTCTGAATCAGACAGGCCCTGACATGGGTTAAATGACTAGTTAAATGAACTTAAGGAAGTTTCCTAACTTCTCTGAGTTTTTAATCTGTAAAGTGGAAAGAAAAAATGGTACCTATGAGGATTAACTGAGATAGAATATGTAAATATTTTAGACCAGAATGCAGCATCTACTATGCGTTTGTTACTGGAATCTGTTCATAGGAGTCGTGTAGAGAAGTTTTTTTTTCCTTCTTGTTGGTATGTTATCAAGAAGCATACTGGGAGATGGAATGTGTCCAAAGCAGAATAGAAGTGGGTCCAATAACGCAGGGCCATAGAAGATCCAGAGCCAGAGTTGTGTTAGGAAGAAGAGGGGTTTGGGCCCGAAGGTTGGGGCGCTGTGATGGTAGATGTGCAGTGAGGAAGTTGGGCATGACAGAATAACGACAGAGGAAATAGTCAGTGGGTCCCAGAAGAAATCAGTTTTCACAGATAGGAAATTTTACTGAGAGTTATGTCTGGATCTCTGTCAAACTACTGGAGAGTCTTTGTTCTTTACGGAATGTTTACTTATTAGAAAATCAAAATCAAAACCATGTTCTGTGACCATTAAACTAGAAGAAGTTGGCAGTTGGCTGATTTTAAACTGACTAGTGTATTCATTTTATAAAGCAAGGCCACTGGGGAAACATGTATTCCTTCTTCTATTGTGTAGATCCAATAATAGAGACTGAATTGTGAGTTAAAGTTACTGGTGCAGACTGATCAGAAAAAGGTGAATCGGTAGGTAAGGAGGTGAAAATTGAAGAGAAAACCATTGTGAACACAGAAGAGAGGGCCACAGAGGAAGGGGAGGGGGGCAGGCATCTGAAGTAGAAGGGGTGGTATTATGTTGAGGGAAGGCAGAGGAAAAAATGAGCAATAAGTAAGCCTTCAACAACACAAAACTAACCCTAGCTATATACTTAAATGGCAATGCATACAACTGTAAGACCTCAAAAGGAATAAAAATCTTAACATTTAAGAAAATGTCCTTTGGCGTAGTAATAGACCATTGCTCCTTGAAAGGTTTTGTAATGCATGTGTAGGCGAAAGAGTAATTTGGCAGAAAGGAGAAGAGTTAATCTGAAAGAGGAAATTTGAGGTTAGAAGAACCTGAAGGCAAATCATTCACAATGAGTGTAAGGGAAAGAGCACGATTTAATAATAAATCAGGGGGACAAATAATAGAGGTAACGTCAGTGACCATGTGTAACACATGAAGCCTACGGTGGCAACCTGTGTGTGTATCATCACATTGACAGTCACCACCTATAAGTTAACCCCATTTAACAGGCCAGGTGGTGACTTGCTGGTGGTGAGAGAGCTCGGAGACAGGGCATCTGAGTTTTGTGTCTGGCGCTCGCGCTTCGCTATTTAGCTGGAGTCCCCAGGGGGCGGAGGGAAGATGATGAAGACAGGGAATGGATTGGGAAGGAAAGGTACAAAAAATTTTAGGTTAAAGAATCTCAGAATGAAAATAAAGCCCAGCGGAGAATAAAAAGAAGAAAAAAACCTCTATGAAAGAGTAAGAGAATTAATACTCACAAATCACCCTGAGTGACTCAGGTCCACATAAACAATCTTTCATCCCACGACAGCCTGTTAAAATAGACGTGCTTTTCATTTACACAGATGAAGTGCTAGAGATGCAGAGAAGTCACCCGTTAACCACTGAGTTCATAAATACCAGGGCCAGGCTGAGAATGGCCCTTCAGTGGCAAGCATTAGAAAGCCCACAGTATTTCCATTCCAACAGCTGCTTGGGAAAGGAAGTGCTAGGGCTGGGTGTGAGAGAGCAGAAATGGCATCTCCTTCAAATGGTAGGGTAAAAATGCAAATAAAGCATGACTAGAAAGACAAAAAAAGGAAACGAGAAAGGGAGGACCACAAGGTGATAATTAGGCCCACACCACACCACCTGTTCTTCCTTTGGCCAAAAAGGTCTTCAAGACTCTGAGAGAAAAACGAATGTAGCAGCTCAGAAAGGCCAAGAGAGACATTTCTATCAGTCATCACATGAAGTGGTCAGTGATGTTGCAGAAACTCCCAAAATTGACAGGAAAGAGATTCCAGACAATTGACATGCTGCGGATTGCAACAGATGTTTCATAGAAAATGAAAATTTTCTAAAGGAAAAAATACAGAGAGGAGGTCAGGAAGACACACTCTCTAAAGGTGCTTGGCAGGAGTTACAGTTACTGTGTAGGACAGAAAGAGACATGGTTAGGTGTGAACAACTGTGCGAAGCTCGAAGGGTCGGTTTTGTTATCACCATGTTCTATATAAGGGAGCTGGGGCCCATGGACTCGGAGGACTTACCCGCCACAAGCACCTGAGTTTTAGAATCTAAGTGTCTGTCTCTAAACCTCGAATGCTCAATACTGTAGCATTTTCCACTTGAAGAAATGCATTTCTAATAGTGGATTTGAGGTGTCAGGTAATGGGAGGAGTATTTTTGAGTAGGGATCTTTCCCTGGTGCTGTACACGTAGCTCTTTTTAAACATCCTTTAGTTTTTAATAAAAACAACATGATTATTTAGATTACAACACATTCTGCTCAGTCTTATTAGTGCTGTTTATAGTTATGGTAGTGTTTTCCAGGTGGCTAATAATTAGCAAGGTGGATGCTGACTTCACAGTGATTGTGGCTTTGACTGCATGTCCTTTTCTTTGCAAATGTCTAGGATACAGTGATCCTCTGGAAAGCAATTCTTTGATGGCCAGTTCAATATCATTCAGAGAAGTAAGCTGCCAACTGGGAAATATGTGCTCACTCCCAGACTCTGGAATCTTCATTTCACTCTTAAGCATATCTAAGTAAAACTCCATGAGCCCTGGCTGGTGTAGCTCAGTGGATTGCGCGCGGGCCTGCGAATCAAAGGATTGCAGTTCGATTCCCAGTCAGGGCACATGCCTGAGTTGCAGGCCAGTTCCCAGCAGGGGACATGTGAGAGGCAACCATACATTGATATTTCTCTCCCTCTCTCCTTCCCTTCCCCTCTAAAGATAAATAAATAAAATCTTTTTAAAAAAACCTCCATGAATTATCTTTGGCCTATTTAGAATAGAATCAACTCGTTTAAGCCCACAACAATTCACATTGGACATACTCATGATTTTCAATGGTATGCTGACACTCTTGAGCTGTTTAGATTAGTAGTTTTGCTTCTTCTTTAACGAAATGTGGGAGACTGTTACCCCCTCTTTACCCACCCTCCTTCTATACAATAATGAATAGAAGTCACTAGAAATCATGGTCAAAGTGACTTTGAAGTTTACTGTTGAATATTTCTAGACCCTCATGGCTATATTTTCTACCCCTGCTGCATTCCACTGAGATAACAGCAACATTCCACAATTATCAGGAGTAAGTGGCTTGGTAGCAGGGTAGCATCCCAAAATCAAGGGATGAAACTCAGTTCCTTGACCACTATTCAGGATCTTCATGAAGAAATCAGCTGCTTCCTGAGTCCAGATGGGTGGTCTTTCTTTTTTCTTTTCTTTTTTCCCTCCCTCCCTCCCTTCCTTCCTTCCTTCTTTCCATCCATCCTTTGTTTTTTTTTTTCTCTCTCTCTCTCTCACTCTCTCTCTCTCTCTCTCCAACACATTTCATTTGGGATTCAATATATTTTTATAAGAAAGTCTTAGGAATCCAATGATTTACCCTCCCACCCGTGATAAAGTTATCCTAAAGGGGTGGTTACTTTATCTTTTTTCTTTTCTTAAAATCTCGAATCAGAGGGGGAATAAGTTTTTGTTTTAGAAAGTAGAAAATATGTTTGTTTAAGACAATCAAACACATGTAGGGTATTAATTAGTGTAGGGAAACGCTCTGCAATCCTCAATGCTAACCTCTACGCATCACTCAGCTCTTCCCAACTTGCTGCCCTCCCTCCCTCCCTCCCTTCCTCCCTTTCTTTCTATTTCTCTCTTTCTCTTCCCCCTCTCTTTCTTCCTCCCTTTCCTTCTCCCTTCCTCTCTTCCTTCCTCTCTCCCTATCTGTCTTCTTTTCTTTTTTAATTCTTCTGTATTTGTACATCCTTACCTACTTCCTGCTCTGGGCCATCTCTTCCCCAGGACATGGCCATGTGGAAGTGGACATGTAGCCTTCCTGGCCATGTGTGATATCCCCCGGTGATAATCAGCTGGTCAGTACAGAGGAGGTTTAATAGCTTGGTTGTGGCACCTTCAGGCTCTGAGTGCCAGGCTTCCTACCCACTGCATCACAGGATCTTCTCTGACTGTATTTATTGACTCTGAAAGGCCCTAGTGATTCTTTTCATAATCAGACAGGCAGATGAGGTCCCAGTGGGGAAAGGCTGAAGGGAGGGTCACTGCACAAGCAGAGTTCAGAAGCCCCAGCAGACAAAGCTACTTCCATCACAGACCAACAAGATTCCATGTAGTTTTTCATGGCTAAGACTCTCTGATTTACTCGTTGCCACAGAGTGGCCCCTTTAAAACCAGGTTTTTGTCTTTGTTTTTTGTTTTTTTTATTTAACTCTTATTCAAGTAGTTTTCTTTCTTGTATTCCCAGCCCATAAAACCAGATTTTATAAGTCCCAGTTGAATGCTGTTGATTGTCCTCATACCATGGACATGACATTGACACCTCTCCTGCTGGTATAGTCCATAGTGTAGTCAAGCTCAGAGAAACAGGGGGAGATATCTGAGGTCAGGACATCTTCCATGCAAGGGACAAGACCAAGGCTAGCCTGCCAGGATGTAGGCTGGGCCACAGTCTCCTTTTCTCTTTGTCTTTAATTAAGACTTGTCCTAGATACAACAGCCACATGACCAGCTCTAGGGTTAGGAAAGCCAGAGGCTGCTTTCACTCAGCCCTGGTCGTACTTGGTGGGTGGGTGGTGCTGCCTGGAGTGTGGAACCAGCCCATGGGGTGTGATACACAGATGGATGCAAGATACTGAGGCCGAATGGTCTGCCCCTGCTGGATTTGGGGTGAGGTCCTTAGGGCAGATGAGGCCCCAAGGTTAACTCTGTTCAAAGAATGAACTGAGTCATTCGGGCAGAAGCCTTGCTAATACCCTAGAAATAATGGCTGGTAAAACTGAGGAAGCTGGGATAGGCAAGTTAGAAACCTAGGCAACATGACCAGAATAGAGACTGGCCACCAGAGGAAGATGGGGGCAGGCATTGTTTCTCAGGGGTTTGTCTGGAGAGGTGGGTGGGTGTGTGCACTCAGGTAGGGATCCCACGGGCAGGTCGAGCAGCACAGCAGATAATGCCCAGCGTAGCCACTTTTGATTCTCTCCTTCCAGATAACTACAGGAACTATGCTAGGGTGTCTCAGGATTCAAGATGCAGGGTTCATTCTGTACCCATTCATGAAGCTGATCAGGCCCACAAACACAGGAAGGGCTGATAGGTGGATATCAGAATAGGAATAGATGTGGTTTTTTAATATTCTTGTCTGGAGGACAGAACCCCAGATGGAGGCAGAATTTACAAAGAGACCGACATTGACTGAATGAGAAAAACCTGTTTTCTAACCTTCCAGCAGCAACAAGTGCTTCCTGGGTGGTATTCTCAGCAATAACATGGGGCCTGGGACACAGCACCCTCTCACTGAACAGAGGGCTCTTGATGGGGGTCCCTTGCTAGAGAAAGGATCCCCTCTGACAGGCTCTGGACTATGAAGAGATTGGCTCTGACACCTGTCCCCTGATGAGCACCTGTAGACGATTCTGCAGATCTGAGGGAACCTTTTCTCTGCAGCAAGATCCTTTTCCCTCGACTGCAGGGCTGGGAAACCTATCTCAGCCCGAAGGCCTGGGGTGCAGAAAGGGAGGGAAGTGAAACCAGACCTGCTTGGGGGGTGGAGCAGCCACTGTGCTGGATCGATCTTGGGGCTGCAGAGGATACGTGGAATTCCATTTTGAAAGAGAGAACCCAAGGGTATAATGTATGTCTTGGACAGTCCATGATATTCAATATTTGATCAAGATAAAGAAAACAGAACAATGCCCTTGTGTACAAATGGACACTTGTTTTATATTCCTCATTTAGCCCTGCCCCCAAAGGGGCTTTTATTTTCAGATAAGCTGCCAGTTTACTTTTTAAGTCAAGGTTGCATTGTTTGCGGGCCCGAGTAATCACTGCAATCTAAACACACACACGCCATCGGTGTGTTATGTTGTAAGAGAAATCATTCTGCTACTCAACAGCAACTGCCAGAGCAAACTCATCTTTGCAGCCAATGCTGTCAGTCATTTTGAGAAATGCAAGCAGAAGCGTTGACTATAACCAATACAAATATAGTGGTTTACTTTGTTTCCTTGAAACAGGCAATGTGTGATTTTTTTTCCCTTTATGGGTACAACTTGTCTGAGGCAGCTTGTCAACCACGTTCTTTCTTTTTATAACCTGCTATCCGCCCCGGTTCCCCCTGACTGACCACCTTCGCTGCTACGGCTCTGGTCAGAGCCACTGTCCGCCCTCATCCTGTAAGAGCCTCAAGAAGGTCTCTCAGCTTCTGCTCTTTCCTACTTCAGCCTGTTCCCAACACAGCAGTTGGAGTATTTTACAATAAAAGTCATATCCTGTCACTCCTTTGCCTAAACCCTTGCATGGCTTCCAATCCACTCACCGAACAACTCAAAGCGTTGACCAAGGTCTGCATAGCCCTTTGCGATGTTTCCACCCTCCCCTGGCCTTACCTCCAGCCTCCTCCCCTGTTCCCTTCCCTTACTCCCTTGCAGCCTGTGGCCTCCTTGCTGTTCCTTGAACCCATTGAGTGCCTTGTGTGGAACTTTTGCTTTAGCTCTTGTCCTCTTGTCTTGGCTTGGAGCAGTGCTCCCCCACGACAGCCTCTGGGCTCACTCTCTCTTTCTCCTGCCAGTCTTTGCTCAAATCTTCGTTCTCAGTGAGGCCTGCCCTGGCCACTCTAATTCTGCAATTTAGCACCCGCCCATGCACGCCCAATCCTTCTTAACTGGCTACACTTTATCTTTTTTTCTCATTATCATGTCTTAACATACTTCATGATTTATTTGTTATATTTATTATTTACTGTTGGTGTCTTTCTAATTGCATGTAAATTGTGGGAATCTCTATTTTGTTCAAGCGCCTTGAATAGTGTTTGGCATATGGTAAGCACCCAGTACATGTTGCTGATGAATGCGCTGGGTGCTTACTACATAAGTGAGCAAATGTGCGTTTGCAGTACCTACTAGTTTATCCAACCCTTTGTCATCCTGTCATGTAACAAACCACTGGCCAGTCGTCTTGGTCATTACCTCATTGGCTCTTTGGAGACCTGTTGTTATCTCATTTGATCATCTTGTATGCACATGCTATCAAATGTTCCTTTTTGTTCTGTTTTAACCTCAGAAAAATCATTTCCGTAGTCATCCATGTAGATGTGCCTTCTTTTTGTAATTCATTCAGTGCACCAAGGCTTCGAGAAGAGCCTCTCAGCCAGGTGCTGCTCTGGGCAAGTGGAAACCCAGAGTGTTCTCATGAGTTTGCCATCCTCATCCTCGGGTGACTGTTGCATCCTGTTCTTCCTGCAGGTAAACTTGTGACTCTTTTGCTTTAAGTTAAGCCCTTAGTTATTTTGTTAATTTTTATTTTATTTATCTTATTTACTCTCACTAGACACGGATGACTAGTTTCTTTCCCCAAAGTTCAAACGTCTATATTCTCAGCATTATGGCCTAAAAATGAAACAGCCCCCCAACATCATTCATCTTTCTCCAGAGGACATATTTTTCCCTGAAGTGTGCCCCAACAACCTGCTGAATGCAACAGCTCCCTGGCGCTCAAATTTAAGCCATATGCAGAGATTGCCTTTACGAGGAAGCCATAGTAGAACTTGATTTGAAAGACTTACTCTTGGTTTGAACAGTAAAATGTTCATGGCAGAAAAGGATAAATTCACTGAGTTATAACTTCAAAATCATGTGAAATCTTGGGAGGATGAGTTAATATGTTATTTGAAACATAATATATAAAGTAATACCCCAATGAAGTTGGTAAGTGGGTAAGAGGTTGTTTGACTAGAGTGGGCAAGAGAAGAAGAGGATTACGCAGAATCAAATATTGTTCACTTTAGAGTGTGTGTGTGAGAGAGAGAGAGAGTGAGCACGAGCACAAGCTAACTCAGAGAGGAAGAAAATATGAGACCTGTGACCTTAGAAGCTAGAAGAAGTAAAAGTCCCATAGCATCGCAGCCTGAAGAAACTGAAAGTGTCTTTTTTTGAGAAAAGGCAGGTTTAAACGTGAATGGGGGTGGGGGGGGTGGGAAACACAGTGCTGTATTTAAGAAGGCAATTAATACCGTCTCTGTGATAAGTTGTGAGCCATTGTTAAGACGATCTGATGTGACTCTGAAGCCCTGAGCCAGAACTGGTAGCATTGGGTGAATGCCTAGCACAAGAATAAGTGAGAAAAAGTTTGTCCTTTCAAAGTGATAAAGCTTGAATGTAAGTGGAACTTCTGTTACTCAGGGATTTGTGTTCCTCTAAGTACACATATGTTATGTGCCACAAATCAATAACATTGTCCCTAGCATCCAATAATAAAAAATATAATTGAGCCCCCACCATGCTAAGCACGAAGGCCACCAGGGTGAATAAAACAGTCCCTGCTTTCAAGACGCTTAGAGAACAGAGAGAGATGTTCAAATCATAGTGCATACATGTGAGCAGTTGTTTCAATAGTTGTATGTTTTAAAGAAATAAAAATCAGAAGTGGATGGCCCACACAGGAGCGTGGTTTCTCGTCATTCTCAGGTGTACAAAGCCCAGGAAGCAGGTTGCATACCAAGGGCAAATACCTGAGCTGCACACGGGGTGACTAGAAAGAATTTGTCACCCTCCAGACCCCAGCGTGGGCCCCAGAGAGCTACCTGCCTGTGAATCACGGTGTCGGCTGCTTTAGGGAGCGGATTCCTGGGACCCTTCTCGGGAATGTGCTATGTCACATTTTCCACGTTGGATGCTAGAGTCTTTGCTTTAATGGATCTCCAGGGGATTTTTAGGGGCTGTTTTAGAATCCTGCCATTTAACAAAGAGTGCTTTTTATGCACCTGAACATATGACACAACAGCAAACATCAAAATGCCTAAACTGATATCAGCTTGTCTCCCAGGACCACTCCGTTATTGACTTAATTCAGTTTACTGTCCAACCTGAGCTCCGATTCTTCTCTATTGTGTGGAGGTCTAGTCGGTCCTTTGCTGTACTGCATATATATTCTTGGTTGCCTTCTTTCTTCCCTGCAGCTATATCACTTCATACTTATCTGTACTACATTTCACCCTGTTGTTGTAAGACCACTGAAAAGTCTGGTCAAAGCAGTTTGGGATTTCCCCCTTTCGTCTGCAGTATAAACAGCCCTATATGATTTAGGATCAGTCACATACTTTCTAAGCCCATGTTTGATCTCTTCTTTTATTTGTAAAGATTGAGACAAGCAACCCCCAGACTGTGGAATAGCACTCTACTTAGTGATCCTCAGCCATGAGCAACTTTGGCCCTAAATTCTATGTCAGTCTAAGGTAATTTATGTAGTATGTAATTTATTACCTGTTTTATACAAACATCTCATAAACATACATAGAGCACATGGATGGAGGAATCTATAAACAAGAGACGAATATTAAATGAATATTGTTATTCGAAGAAAATTAACTTCTTGTTGGAATAAGAATGGGAACTGTGCTTTCTTTATGCCTTAAAATTAAGAAATAATTTAGGAAGGCTCTGGCAGATGAGATAAGCTACCTGTGAATCTTGGGTCTCAGATGCCACCTGTAGGGACCCAGGGAAAGGGCTTCCCCATTACAGGGGGTCGACTGTCCTCCCTGGTCTGCCCAAGTCCTCTGGCTTCAGAACATCTCACACATCCGCCCCTTCCGGGTGTGGAGAACCCTAACTGTAAAGCTAACATTTTACTACACTGTGTTTTAACTGCTGCTGCCCTGTGGGGTGTCTTAATTGAATACTTTCAATTTTGTACTCATGTCCTGAAGCAATCTAATCATCCAGGATACAATGTAAGAAAATGAAGAAAAAATTAAAATATACAGTAATGAATGGGACTAATTGCCATGGTACCTCACGGCGTGGAATGCGACTGGTAGACATTTCATAAATATTAATTTATGACCATGACAGTTAGCCCTAAAGGCAAGGAGCATGGTTTTCCTTTTCTCTGAGTCACCATCCTATCAGAGAAAAGGCACTTTTGTACTTCAGTTACACAATCCGCAAAAGGAAATAGTTCTTGTTCATCATTATCAACCCAGAATAGAGAAAGAAATGCAGAGGGGATTAACTTAATAATTGTCTTTGTGTTTGAAGGTGGCGGCCGGCCAGGTGTTCTCAGGCTTGACTGAAGAATTAGAATGAACTGTGTTGGACTGGGGAGGATTGGGGCTGGGTGACGAAACCCTGGGGTGCCCTTTCTGACACTTTGTAACTAGGGCTTCTCTTTGCTTCTGGTGGCCACTGCAGCAGGTTGGATGAGACGACCTCTCCTTCAGCCTTGTCACTCTAGGTCGATTTTAAGAAAATGGTCACTGGCCAGAGCTAATAAACTGCAAGGGTAGTTCTTTTGCATAGTTTCTTGATAGTTATGTGGTTTCAGGATGAAAACACTGACTATTTAAATGCCTGGATTCAGAAATTTAACAATCAAGAACGTGGTTGGAGGTAACCATCAAAATTACCAGCAAGGACTCAACTGAGGGTGTGTCATTTGTCCCAGCAGCCCCTGGACTGGGGAGCAAACTAGGCCAGCTGGCCAGATGCAGCCTGCTGCTGGCTTCCGTACTGCTTACGGACGAAAAATGGTGTTTACATTTTTTCCATGGTTGAAACAAGATAAAAAAAAAATTTCATGACCCATTGAAAGCTACATAAATTCAAGTTTCATTGCACATAAAGTTTTATTTGAACTTAGACATGCCTGGTCATTGGTGACCATTTTTCTACCACATCAGCAGAGCTGACTAGCTGAGGCCGAGACCATATGGTCTGCAAAGACAGAAATACTCATTCTCTGCCCCTTTACAGGAAAAGTTTGCTGCCCCTGATCTAGGGCATCAGTCAAGAAGTAGACCACACAATGTGGAAGAAGCTCGTGATGGCAGTGTTATCTCTCAGAGAAAATCGGAGGAAAATGTACGTTTTCCCGAAGTATATAGGTATTACTAAGTAAATGGTGTCATGGGCACCCAATGGAACTTTTCAAAACCACAGAATGAAAGCAATGACTATCTACCAACTGACAAAGCAAACGGTTTTGTTAATTAAAGTGGAAAAAAATCAGAGCACAAACTTGTGTACCTATAGCCTTTCATCATACAATGACTATCGGTCATCCAACCAACATTTATCAGAGGCTAGAATATTATTGAGTCATACACCATATACATGAGAGAAGTAACGACCTAGAAATGGTTTACAGTGGCTGGGTAAAGGCGCACGATTTTGTTGATTTTTTAAAATCTCAATTTTTTTTTCTGTAAGATGTCTGTTATTTACATATTAAAAGTCGTATTAAGAAAGATGGGGGAAAGCATCAGAGTGCACAAAAACACAGTGAAACATCTCTCTACAAGACTGAAACTGCCTGGCGGAGGGACCCCTGACACTGGGCACTGGGGACAGCAGCTTGTTCTGCCCCAGCGACTTCCGTCCCTACCTCCTTCTTTACCGCACTGCTTGTTATAAAAGAAAAGAGCAAGTTTCAATTTAAAATCCTTCCTGCTTTCTACCTCTACCAGCAAGGGAGCCAGTGGGCATGAACGACTTCCCTTCATTCAAAAATACATAATCAAGCTCATTTACTAACAGTTGTCCCGTCTGTGCAAACCACTGCCCCTTCTCGGAAGAGATTTAAGTGATATTCTGTGTCCTTCTCAGTGACCGTGGACCTCACCCCTGAGCAAGGTTGAGTGGGAGTTTTTCTGAAATGAAATGGTTCTGCAGTCTAGATACCGAACACTCTACCCCTTCTCCCCTCCCCTTGGTCAGGAAAATGACCATTAATTAAATTATACTGTAGACTTTAATTGGATAGTATCACTGTTCCTCAACGTTGCTTTTTCAATATTCCAAGACATCGTAAGATGAAATTAATAACAAAGGCAACATATTCTTAGGATTAACTGTACGATGGGCACAAAACACAGACAGCAAAGACACTATCGAATTATTATGCACATAAGGCATCCACAGAAAGATGAAGAAAGCTTGAAAAGGGCCAGAATGATCCAAACAGTGATCCACCCAACCCAGTGTTCTGAGGCTGTCACGGCAGTTTGGGGATGACCTGCTGAGAGTAATGGGCCAGGACCGATGGCTACTCACTACTCCGCACGCATGAGATCACAGGGGGATTGTGGGTGGACCTCTCTCCTCACCTCTAGACACAGTTCTTATGCTGGTCAAACACTTCTATGTGGGGGCTGGAAAACCGAGTTAAAATTAATACATATTCATTGAGCACCAGCAATACCTGGGTCAAGAAGTAACTGAAGACAGGGTTGTGTTCTGGGCGGCAGGAGGAGGGTGGCGAGGAGGGGGTGGGGCGTCGAACCGCCACAGCTGTGATGGAGATAGTCAGGAGATGGGGGCAGTAGCAAAGAGGAGCAAGAGGAACACAAGACGCATTGCAAAGGAAAAAATATATATGATTTAGTGGTTGATTTTATAAGGGAATTACGTAGAAATTTCTCTGAGGGCAGAGTGTGAGTTCATGCCTTAGATCTGCTGGGAGGAGTGTAGTGTCATTAACAAGATGAAAAGATAAAGAAAGAAAGCTAGATTTTTAAAAGAAAGAATGTAAGCCTAGTTTTGATAATTTAAGATAATGATGGGCCACCTAACATCAACTATCCATTCAGCTGGTTGAAATTTATGGAGTTCTAGGAGAACTCTTGAAAAGTATTCCTACATCCAGCAAGCATTTCTTTAGTTTTGAAATTCCTAAAGAAATCATTCTGCTTTCTAGTAACAATTTTTTACACGTTGTTTCTACCTTTCAAAAGTAGTTGGAAGGCTCTCAGTTAAAATGCAAATTAATGTTGTCCATTAAAATTGCCTGAATTTGGAGTAATGACAGCCACTCCTAATGTGGGATATTTTTGAAAAAGACTAATTAAGAGATTTTGTCATATTTTTAATCCTCCAGAAGCACCCCCTTGCCTTGAGAGGATTTGACAATGTTATAAAAGTAATACAAGGGTGAAGAAGGGTTGGTATTTAGCCTCTGATACCAAAACAAGATTTTCAAAAGGCAATAGTTATTCAAGCCAGATTTTGCACGAAAAGAAAGACTTGTCTAATTTTTTTTTTTTTTTTTAGCAATCAAGACTAAACCATGAGAATTCAAATGATACATTTTCTTCCATAGTGCAGAGAGTACAGCACTTCCACCTAAAACAGCTGAGGTATTTTGATGGCTGACAAAAAAAAGAAAAGAAATGATGATATAGAGCCCACCCCTTCCAGTCCTTCCAGTCCAAGGGAAGGAAGAGCAGGAGTCTGAGGAGATCAGATATCAAACTCTCACCCCAGTGTCCCATGTGGGGCTGAAAGGTCAGTGAGTAAGGTTTTAGAAATAATCTACATAGACAGATACGTGGAAGGCGAAGGACATTTGGACTAATTCATGTCTTGCTTTTCTGAGGGTATTGAGGGAGAGGCTGTGGCTCCTAGGAAAAGCTCCTAGAAAAACCTCCAGTCTTGGCTTGATGCACACGCAAACGGGTGTGAGGGAAATGGCCTGGGGGTGTCCGTGTGGGTTGAGAGATGAGTAACCAACTGGTTCCTCCTGCCTACATGTATGACCATAAAGGGGACCTTCAGAGAGGGGCCATAGAGACGCAGAAAGAGCTCATAGGCCAGCAGAGGCTTAGGAACAGAAAAGAGAGGCTAAAGCATGAGAAGGCAGTGGCGACCGATGTGGACCACAAACTCCAGTGCTGGGAACTCAGTTTCCACCTTCAAAAGCCAGATAGCATCTGTGACACCTCTGCAGTCAGGAGTCCAAGAAGCGGCTCCAGCCCCCTGCATCTCTCCTAGGCCTCTACTAAGGATGCGGTACCCTCAGGTCCCATTCTTACACCCAGGAGAAAGCTGACTTCTGACTGCCTGAGCACTTGTCTGACATCATCCAAGCAAGGAGGTGAGTTGTCTGAAAAGACTGCAAATGATTGGATAGGATTAACATCTGCAGAGTAAACAAAATATGGACCCACTAGCCAGGCCCCCTCCCCCACCTTGCCTCACACTCCTCCAATACCCCAACAATGTGGGACTAGTGCAAAAATCTGGAAACTTGTAACAAAATAAAGAAACTGCATTTCTGTGTACATCTGAGCTTACAGAATGGGAGTGTATATTCACCATTACTACATGTTATTAAAACTAGGAGTTAAAGGGGATTGACTGGAATGAATTATTCTCAATGTAATGCTATACATCGAGGATAAAGCTGCACTAAACCTTGTCTTCAAATGTGTGGCACTCACTCCAGTTGCTCCAGGTAAGAAATACCCTACGCCATCAATAAACCCTCTTCATCCAATGGCATTAAAAGCAGACTTCAGAATATAGTGCTATTTAAAGAGACTTCACCTGTTTACTAAGATCCAAACAAGTGGATTGATTACTACTATTGAAATCCTTTCAAAGTACCAAAGCACCGTAAAAGATTCTATATGAGCATCCCTGACTCGTGTGCTTCACCTCTTGTTCTCTAATCATCTATTGTCATTACTCCATTTTTCTCTCCGTGATCTATGGTTTGCTAATTCCAAGTAAGTTAGAGGAAATTTCCTTCAATTCAGAATTTGATACTTAGTTTGCAATTCATGGAGTAAATACTTACTGAACAAGTCTCTCTTCCACATCTCTTCCTCTCTCTCTATTTTAGTCCCACTTACTTAGTTATATGGGAGATGGAAAGACAGCTTTGCCCATTCAATGATAGAAGTAATAATAAATGTAAGTGCTCATGATCTGTCAAGCATTATATGTAATTGTAATATACTTTTATCACATTTCATCATCATAGTAACTCTAGAAGTATATGTTATTTTTATCTTTATTTTACAAATGTGAAAACTGAAATGGAGAGACATTTTCATAGTGTCAGCCAGTAAGTGGCAGACATGAGATTCAAACCCATTCAACTTAATTTATTAGCTCCTCTTAGCAACGCCACTGTAGAGTAGATCCTCTCTTAACATTGTTGATAGGTTCTGAAACTGTAAGGTAAGTGACATACAGGGAAACCAATTTTACCATAGGCTAGTTGATACAAACAAGTTAAGTTCCTTAACATATGCTATGTCATCTCATCAATGTTACAATGAAATGATGCTGAACGCAAGGCTGTTCATGTTTGAGAACCCGCCACAGTCTAGTTTGCTTGCCCCGCTGCAGACCATACCGTTGTTTCTGAGTTGCTGGGGTAGGACATTTCTGGACTCCACATATGTATTTACTCCACATTCATTATTTCCTGGGTGCATACCATTGTAGTAGGTGTTAGGTGTGGGCTGGAACACAGGTAGACTTAACAGCTGAGTACTGGAGATGGATTGTCAACAACTACCATACAAACAATAAGACTGGAACTCACTTGAGGTTTAAGGAATGAACTGTGGAACCAATATTGAAGACGATTGAATTCTTATCACGAAGGCTATGGAAAGCTTCCTGAAGGAGTGGAATCAAAAGTATACTTTGGAGACCCTGGAGGTCCCTGATACCCTTTCAGGGGGGTTACAAAGTCAAAACTATTTTGTAGATTATACTAAGATATCATTTGCTCTATTTAGGTGTACAGTAGAATCTTTCAGAGGCTACCTGATGAATGCTACCACAGCACAATTAATGCTGAAGCAGTTATGAACATCTAGTTGCCTTCCTTCATTCCAGAGATTTACAAATATTTAAAACAATGCCCGATTCTACTATTTTTAGAAATTGTAGTTATTTCTATTAAAATATTTGTTATATTCATTTTTTGTTTTGTTTAAAAATGGATTAGTAAATATTTTAAAAGATCTAGGTTTTCACTTTCAATACAGTTAATAGCAATAGGTAAGACTCGCATAAACAAAATGTCTTTGGTTTTCTTAATTAATCATGTTTTAAAATTTAATGAAGTGCTGAAATCAAACTTTTGAGAACTGCTGGATCAGAGGAAAGGAGACTGGAGTTGGTGTCAGAAGACTCCAGTTCGGGCTCTCCCCTGCCACTCACCACCCCTCAGCTGCTGGGGGAAACCACCCAGCTGCACCAAGTCTTGGCTGCTACTCAGACAGACACAAGGGTAGCAGCACTCACCCTCCCCCGAAGCGTAGACCAATGAGGTAAAAATATGTGAAATTGTCCAAGTCGTGGGAGCTTCTTAGTACTTGATCGGTAATGGATCCTTCTTACTTCAGTGTAAAGTATATCAATTCAGTGTTTGTGTGTTGATTGGATTATCAATGAACACTATTGGCATTGCTATGACTTTGTCAATCCTGTTCACGGTGTGTTGTCTACAGGCTCAAAGCCAGATGAGATCTTTGTGCCACTTGAAAGAAGAGGTTTCTGGCCTAAAAGAGAAAATGTGTTTTAAGCATATGCTCAAAAACATCCTGCTTTTTAATTATTTTACTACAAAGAATCTACTTGCTTTTCAAATCTCTCTCTCTCTCATTCTCTTTCTTAATCATCTGACCTCTTATTTACAATCTGCTGTTGTGACAGCTTCCGATTCTTAGGTCATGGTTGTGATACCTTCGTCGATAGCCCTGAGGGCATTGATTAAAATGTTTAGCTACTTCTCTTCTGATTCCTCTCCCTGCTCCTTCTGAGTGCTGTTCATCTGCATCCTTCTGTTTTGTGCTGTTGATTTTACTTACACATTCTGCGATCCTTGGCTGCCTGCTCACATGTACACAAAGGGACAGGATAAATGCTAGACTGCCAGTGACCTCCAACTTCCAGAATTGGGGAAATTTTAATCTGCCATTGTAGGAATCTCAGTTTGCTTCATTTCTTTAGAAAAGTGTGTGGGTATAAATTTCTGGGTGGAATGTATGAGTGTTATTCTGCACTGAAGAGTGGAGGTGGAGATAGGGATGGTGGGTACAACTGTTCTCTAAAGAGACCTTTAGTTAAGTCCCCAGTTTTCAGCTCCACCTCTGAACTTTGCCCTCTATACCTTCAGCTTCACAGCCCAGAGTCTACCTAGAGCTCTACTTGGAACCCTGGCTCACGACTCTTCTTTTGGGGGATCACTGGGGCTACTACTCCTGCCAACAAGTTCCCTTCCGCTTCCCACTGTCCAGGTATTTATTGATGTCTTTCACAGACTGATGACTCCTTCCCTTTTTCTTTACTCATAATAGGCTTTTTTTTTTCACTTCTTTATGGCCAATTCAATAGGTCCTGGGAAAGATAGGCAAATACACATGCTCAAGCATTATTTTGTACTAGAAGCCCATGGCAATTCTCTTAGAAAGCTGTTTTAGGGACTGATGGACTACCCATTGTATCTTCAAATTTATTTCTCAAGAAATTGGGAAGCTAAATCCCAGTACATTAAAATACACTGCCCTGATCATTTTTCTTATTTTTTTTGCTTGTTATTATGTTGAGTGTGGCTCATATATGTGGATGATTAAATTTATATGGTGTCTTCAAGTATAAATAAAGAATGGAGATTTCTTTAATACCTTAAAACTGGTAGACAAGGAAAAATTCATTCGTGGCCATCTTAAAAAATCTGAAGTGCAATATGTGACTTATGTGATTTCCGTATGACAGTCACAAATTTATTTCGGTCAAAACATGATAGGATATGGAAGGCAGAGCTCTCGTGGTTAAAAGCATCCTTGGGAGGAATTGGCCAGGATTTCACTGGTCACCAAGAAAGTATATACACCCTGTTTACAACCAAGTACAGATGAGGAAAACTACAATAAATTAGGAAACTTCTTGTGGTCACCATGAAAAATGTTAGACATTCTTTGAAGGTTGAACTCACACTTTCAGAGCACTGTCACTAATTTATTCTACTCACCTGATCTTTAAACACTATCTTGGTTAAATATTGATTGTTCTTTAGGCTCCACTTAAGCTACGAATACTGATCACTTTTGCCTACTTTGTCATTTTTAACAGCTTTATTGAGGTATGATTGACATTTAATAAATTACACATATTTAAATTATACAATTTAATGTGTTTTGACTATGTATACATTCATGAAATCATCACTACAATTGAGATTATGAACATATCCATACCCTCTAAAAAGTTCTCCTGTCTCGGAGCAATCCATCTTCCCTTTGCGTCCTCAGCTCCACCATTATCTCCAGGAAACCACTGACCTGATTTCTGTCACTATGGGTTAGTTTGCATTTTTTCCCTAAGATTTCATAACACCACGTGTACATTTTCTTCCTGGCTACTTTCTCTTGGAATAATTATTATGCAGTTCTACTCTGTGGTTACTTCCAATTTATGACTATTATAAATAAAATTGCCATGAACATTTGTTTACACATTGTTGTATGGACATAAGATTTCATTTTTCTCTTGGGCTGGGTCACTGGTAGATACGTATTTAACTTTTTGAAGAAATCTGTGCTATCTTGCATGCCTAGCAACAGTGTATGAGAGTTTCAGTTCCTCCACAATCTTGTCATCTTTTGGAATGCTCAGTGTTTTAATTTTAGCCATCCTAATTGGTGTGTTATGAGATATCTTGCGGTTTTAATTTGTATTTCCCTAATGATGCTGTGCATCTTTTCAGGTGCTTATTTGGCATACATATATCTTATTTTGTAAAATGTCTATCTAAATTTTTTACTGATTTTATTGGGTTACTTGTTTTTTATTATTTAATTTGAGAGCCCTGTCTATATTCTGGGTACAAGATTTTTATCAGTATGTGGTTTGCAAATATTTTTTTCCAGTCTATGGTTCCTCTTTTCATTTTTTTACCATCTAAGTAATTTTACTTTTTTGTGGTATTTTTGGGAATTTTTATTTTTAAACAATGATGATAATCATATTTATTAGTAGCCTATCTAGTTTGGTTATCTTCTATACAGAAGGCTGAAGTGATGCCTCAGCATTTCGAACCTAACTGTCATGAGGCAGGGTACTTGAATTGTTAGTTACTGTGGGAAATACAATTCTATATAATCCTCAGAGGTCATTTCTTTCTTGCTTTTCCTTCTTTTTTTTTCTGGGACCACACCATTTTGTTGAGGGCTTTTGGGGGGAAGGTGGAAGGGCCTAGGAGGACGAGATCCAAAGTCCTCTGCCTGGCCTGGATCTCCCCAGCTTCACAGCCACCAAAAAGCACAGAGGTTATTTCTTAAAGTTAAAAATGATAAAAGCTGTAATTTTCATGGGTTTTCAAAAGTAAATTAGATTCTGAGTATAAGAAATGTACTTTAAATTTCTTAAGTTGTAAAATTATTTCAGGTATAGAAATTCTTTTAGCTCTCTGTCTCTCTCCCTCTCTTCATTTGGATATTTTAACCACATTGTTGTAATGAAATAATTTATTCAGTCTCTGTTTCAACCTTTTTATCAGTAAAAGACTCATAATCATTAGATTGGCCACAGAATTATTGGGATATATGACTCACATTCAGTAATAAATGAAAGGGAGACTATGAATCATGGCTCTATCACTTTTATAAGGATCTATAAATTCCTATGGTGACACCAAAGTTTTGCTAAATTTAGTCCTGCAATTAAGACAAACTCTAGGTAAGGGTGTTCAGGCACTGCATTTTAAAGTCGTCATCCTAGACTCCATTATGCGCCTTACTGCACACATTGGGAAGCTGAGCAACACTGAGCAACTCTACACAATAACTTCCTTGTCAATAATCTTATTTATCACTCCTATTCTTATATTATTGGGTGCTTGTGCAAACTAAAAATAGATATCCCTCCCCAAATAGTTGAAGTTGCATGACCTAGGTCTTCATTGGAAGTAGCTACTTCATCCTCTATCATGGAAACACCATCCCCCCCGTTGCTTTCAGTTAGATTATTGGGCACTATTTTCTTTCTGCCTTCATCCCCAATCCTATTGCCTTCATCAAGTCACAGTTTATTTGCTGGATTAATACATTGGCCCTATCCCGATGTCCCCGGTCCCATTATTTTCCTCCTTCAGTCCATTATGCACACAGCAGCCAGGTGATGCTTCCAAAATATAAATCCAAACACACACTTTTCTGCTCAAATCTTGGCCCCAACTTTTGATTATTTCAAGAATAAAGTCCAAACTTTTAGTGTGACTTTTCAAGGCTCTTCATGTTGGGCTTTATCCTTAAGAGAATAAGAATGCAACAAAGGGAGATTGAATTTTTAAAAACTCAGAATATAAAACCAGAAAAGCTCAGTGACTGAATAGATATAGGGTTGTGGCAGGGATCCAATGAGATAATTTAAATAAAAGGGCTTTGCGCAATATAAGATACTTAATGCCATTATCAAATTAGTATTATCCCTATCTTTCAATGAACCTCTGAGAATTATGGAATACCAGAAGTCATCTTTAAGTGGCTTGTTAGTCCAGCCTAGGCTCAGGAAGCCCTGTCATATGGGCTTGGTTGCTACATGGCTCTGGATTCCCAGCTAAATGCCATAGAGTTGGGCGCCTTTGTCTGCATCCCCAATCCTTAGAGGTGCTCAGCTTTGAGCACTAATGCTGTCTAGTGACTGCTCAGTCAGGATAATCCTGGGAGAGGGACAGTGAAGGCAATGGAAGCTCCCCAGGAATCACATACAACTTCAACTCACTCCGCATCACCCGAAGCTTCCCCTCTCATCGAAAAGCTCCTTGAGTTCTCCTCATTGTCCATTGTCATGGGCCCACCTGGAAGAGCTGACTGGAGCCCTTGGGGACCAGAAGTCTCAAGGCAATGGCTTGCAAGGAACAGAAATCCCTGAAACTAAGAACTGGGAAAATCAGGAACTGGAATTAGTCTCTCTAGATCCTAAGCACCACAAGGTCTTTCTTACATCTGTTTTTAACTATACGCTGTATTCTGCTTTAACCAGCTCTCTCCTTATTTGTCTTGCACAAGACCCAACATGCACATTCAATTCTATATATACTGTGTATATCTGGACTGGTCATCTCTGCCATTCACTAATGACCAGTCTAGTTGCTCATTTCCAGATTTACAAGAGAGGAATCTGATTGGCCTAAGTAAATTTTCCAAAAACGCCCCAAGTCTTACTGACTGGTCTAGGAATCAAATCTCCTGGGTCAGCTATAAGCAATTGTCCAATTACTTGAGAGCGTGAAATTCAAGGTCACATGCTTTGACACACACTTAGTAGACATTAAGAGTGAGAACTGCAGAAAATGAAGTGGCCATGGCAACAACAGGCATCCCTAATACATGAGAAACAATGAAGGGTAGTAGTTAAGTGCATGGACCGTGGAGCTGGACCATGTGGGTTTAAATTCTCTCTCCAACTGGTAACTTTGGGCACATGACTTTACTTTTCTGTGCCACCATTTCTTCATACAATGGAAATAACAATGGTATTCCTCTAATTGTGTTCTTGTATAGATTAATATTAGATTAATATCTGTGCAAGCATGTGCATGCTTAGTGTGTGTTAAGTGCTATAGAAATGTTAACAATCATGATAAGGATGAAAATCTGAAGGGTAAATTGAGAAGGGCTGTGCCTGGTTAGTTGAAAAATAACTACCCAAATACAGGGTGAAAGCCAGCATAAGTGGGAGATGTGGGAAGGAAAGCAAATTAATCAGCAGAGTAAGAATAAATTCTGAATTCTTTAGTTGGAATTTTGGGGGACTAAAACATGGGAGGAGTTAGGGGACAAAGGAAAAGGAAAAGAAGCAGAGTGGGTCTGGCTCAGGAGCAGACAAATGCCTCAGCTGCTGAGACATGGAAGCTCAGGTGTGCCCTTCAGGTCACAGCATCTTCCATGGTTGTCTCCAGCACAGTTGGCCCAGGGTCTGTTCTCCTGGTACCAACTGGTCTGGGGTGAAAACCTAAAGGCCTCCTGAGGAGTTTAAAAATATTAGATTCTCTAAAGATATATTAGTGTAGATATCTGACTAGATGAATTCATTAAATTATCCACTCATCAAATATTATTTGGCATTCACTGTGGGCCAGGCTGTGTTGGGGGTGCAACAATAAACATGTCTGGTAAGAGATCAGTGACTCACAGGCTTACAACTGAGGAGAGAACATTACTTCACACTAAGAACCCACGATGACCTGGGAACTTTCAAGAAGGAGCATAGGCGCTCTAGGAAAAATCTTGAGGGGCAGAGCTGGCTAAGGCTTTAGGGTCCAGGCAGGAGTTCTGGGAGTTAGCTGGGAGAAAGGAGAGAAGAGTGTCCCAGCCCGGAGAACAGTGCTCAAAGGCCCACCAGCAAGAGGGGAGCAGTACTTGAGGAAGGGCAGGAACCTCGTGTGGCTGGATACAAGACCGAGGAGAAGGTAAGGGCAGAGAGCCAGCGGGGGAGTCATACACATTCGGGTTTGTACTTTTTTACTGAGGCCAATGGGAAGGAGTAGAAAAAATTAAGCTTGTCACTTGCATTGCTGGATAGCCCTCTTGTTTTGCTGGGAAGTGTGGGCCAGGGGGCCTGATACTATTAGATTACAGGTAGATTCAAAAGTGAGGTGAGCCTGTGTCATGCAAACAAAACCTCCTGACTTCACCATTTTGTTGGGGACTCTGTGTTCTTAAACCATCACCAGTAAACAAAGGCTCTGCATGGGTGTGTTTTCAGTTTCTGGTGACTGCATCAGAAGTACTGGTCTTACTGTATGGACTTAGTTCCAAATGCTTCCAAAGAGGCCCTTTAAAATGGACTGAGCAAACCATACAAAAGACTTCAAGAACACACAAAATTTCATCTTCTAGTTTAAGGCTACCTGTTGAAAGAGGCAACAGACCAAATTCAACTGTGTACCCACCTTAGGCCCTCTGCAAACTATCATACATATGCACAGTGTTGCAGTCTCTCTGCTGATGCTTAGCACTTGAGTTATTGAAACCTTCTGATGGTTGGATCCTGATTTAGTCAGGCATTTACCTATTATTCATTATTTATGTATTTGTTTATCGTAGTGTTATAGTAAATATTCCCTTTGGTTGCTGTCTTTGTGTATGAAGAGATCACAGCTTGTCCTGACATAGCAATGTATGCCCTATGTTATGTTTTCTGATGGCACAGAAAAAGATTGTTCCCCGGGAGTACTCCATGCTGTGAAAATTAATAAAGGAAACCTCAATTAAAATTAGAGTAGGGAAAACCTGTATAGGGGGCTCTCATGCCTTACCACTCAAGGTCAATTACCCAAAATAGGAAGCTGTCAATTACTCTTAACAGGAAGATCACAGTCATAGACAAACCTTGCATTCCCAAACAGGAAGTGCACCTACTTAACCAGTCCAGCAGGAGGGAGGTTTTCCTGTCGCCCAGCAACAAGCCCAGCCAATGGAAATGCCACAGCTCAGCCAATGAGAAACTATCTTCACCTGAACTCTTACTTTCCTCCAATGAACTTCCATTTTTCTCAGGCTGACGAGTTCCATGGCCCACCCTTCTTTCTCTAAAAACCTTTCATCCTGTTTAGTCCCTTGGAGTATCTCTCCACTTGCTAGATGAGACGCAGCTTAATTCATGAATCATTTTATTAAAACCAATTAGATTTTTTAATTTACTCAGTTAAATTTCGTTTCTTAACAGAGCTCTCCGACAAGCTCTCTTGTAATTAGAGATCTTGGCAAGATTAAGGACTTAGTTGAAAAAGGTTGATGAATTTATGTTTCATTTTCTTCCTTTACTTCTTCTCCTGGAGGTGTGAACAAACGATGAAACTGCTAAAAAGGAATGGCAGCATGCAAGGAGGCTGAACAACTGGCCCTTGAGAATTCAGAATCTAGATCATTAGCCGTGAATCTGAGTTGGAGGTGCTGAATATTCATCCACACAATTGAGCACAGCGTGGCGAGATTTCTTTTCTTGACAAAATGAACAGAGTGTCCTGGCACCTTTAGATACTAGGGTGCTTGCAGAACCCAGTCAGAGGCGATAACAAGGGAAGGGACTTTCTGATTTACCTCCCACGCCAGCCCCAAAAGCCCCACCACTACTTACAAAATATAAACTAAACCACTACATTTAAGAAATTCAACTTTTTCCCCTTAACTGTCCCCTGGGCTTTCTGGGTAAAGAGCATATTTTTCTTTAATTAAAAATTTAGCTTTCAAGTTCATAGTTAAATAACAGCAATTTTAGTTGAGAGATATATTCTGGAGTGAAAGAAATATTATCTTAAGATTTTAAGATACATAGAAACTTGAAAGGATTTGAAATCATTTGAGAGGAATGGAAATTAAATAAGATTTTTTGGTCTTTTCATCTAGAATCACATAGCATCTCACACATAATTGGAGATATTGAGCAGGGGATGAATTAGAGATGAATTAATAATTTCCAAAGGAGGAAAATCCCTGTTGTCTGCCATTCCATTTAGATGTGCACACCTTGGACCCGCCATAATCCCAGCCAGGTTAGCTGTGTTCCAGGGAAAACATTGTTCAAGGACAAGAAGCAGCCTCAACAGAAAACAGAATGACTCTCTTACACTGCACAGAATCTTACGTAAGTTCTACTTCTGTTTAAGGGGGATTTGTTTTCTTTCTCACTTTGGTCACATCAGTAAAAAAAACTGTGATCTCTGTGAAAATCTTTTTTTCTTGCTTCGATTTTAGCACTCATTTTTCTTTTTTAATCCAAAAGAAAAAAAAAAGCTGTTGTAAATGTAGTTTGGAAAACTTTAATTTTATCCACTTCTTCGTTTAGCCAAATTCTGTGTTATCTTTTACTTGAAGATGTGATAGTAGCAAAGTTATGTTGTAAAACAAAATTATCATTTAGGACCAAAGTTCTCCCTAACATTCTGATTGTTGAAGGGAGATTAGTCAACAATGGAAGCCCTCTGACACTCTTTTATTGTTATAACTGTTTTCTCATTGGTGGCTTAAAAAGGGGGTTGGTGAGAATGCATTCTAAAACCACAGTTTCTCTAGATTCTGCAGGAAAGTTTACAAAAGGCAATTAGACAATCTTATCTAAAAGTGTGGTTGCGAAAGCAGAGCAATTACAGATCAAAGTTTAATAATTTTCCTTTTTTTTTCTTTTTCTTTGTAGGGTGATCTAAGCCAAACTTGTCAGTGAGATAGTGGTCTGAAGGAAACTAGTAAACAAGATCTGGCCCACTGATGTCTCTCATTGGAACACCTGTTATTGGAGGGTAACATTGTTCAACTTAGAAAAATGAAATCAAAGACTGAATTTTAAGATTGCAGAACTTTTTTTAAGTATATTTTCTTTTTTTTAAAGATTTTATTTATTTGTCTTTAGAGAGGAAGGGAATGAGAGAAGGAGAGAAATATCAAAGTATGGCTGCTTCTTGTGAGTACCCTGCTGGGAACTGGCCTGCAACCCAGGCATGTGGCCTGACTGGGAATCAAACCGCGATCGTGTGGTTCGCAGGCCCGTGCTCAATCCACTGAGCTACACCAGCCAGGCCAAGATTGCAGAACTTATATGTAGAAATCAATGTGTCCTGTTCAAAGTAGTCACTTTGGATGTCATTCCACTCAGGTGGTGCTGCTGCTATTGCTTGAACACTTTAAATTATTTTTTGAGAATTGCTTTTAAGCCCTATGTGCTCCATTATGTTTTATCTTACTTCTGCGTGGAAGCTAATATTGTTCTTAAAGGATGGACTTAATTTGTTGAACAACTGACAGTTGTTCAGAGGTGACTAAAGGATGTGGCCGGGTAGGAGGAGTCTAGCAGGAAGAATGGGCTAACCTAGCTGAGTCCCAACACTGCCATCAGGTAGTAGTAGTAAGACTGTGAGCAAGTGACACAACTAATCAGAACTTCATCTGTGAAAATGAGGAAGGGGAATGATTCATTCACTCATTCATTCATTCATTCTTCATTCATTAATTTATTCAATAGAGGCTATTGAACATTTACTCTGGGGTGCAGATAACAGGAGTGGAGGCATAATATTTGCCTCCAAATATTATGCTAAAATATGCCTTAGGTTTCTGATGCTAAAATTTGTCTTAGGTTGCTGATCAATATTTAACAAAATAAAAATAACAGGCTAGGTTTACATAAGCATTAAGTAATAAGAATGATTATTTGGGGTGGCTCATATATCATCTTTGATAAAACTCCCTAAGGAAAAGATTTAAATGTCTGCACAACTATAGCTTTGCTAAGGAAAAGTTTAACTTTTTCTAATTGACAAAGGTGAAAGACCAGGCTCATTTCAGATGCATTAGTTGGTGTCTGGATTTATTTATTTACTTATTTTATTTCCATTTTGGACAATTATAATCATAGCCATGCATTAAAATCATTTATGGAGACCTTGAAAAGCATAGATGCTATATGCAACACACTTCCTGATCTAGAATCTTTCTATGGATGCCTAGGAATCAGGGGTGTCCAACCATTTGGCATCTCTGGGCCACACTGGAAGAAGAGTTATCTTGGGCCACATATTAAATACACAGACACTAACAAAAACTGATGAACAAAAAAAAGGTTTAAATAAATTTACAATTTTGTGTTGGGCTGCATTCATAGCCATCCTGGGCTGCATGCAGCCCACGGGCCGTGGATTGGACATCCCTGGGTCATAGGCATTTAAAGAGAACATTACTGATAATTTTGACACACAACCAAAGAACCACTGGCCTATTACAACGTCTCATACTTTCAGAAATCTCTGCCTTTATCTTGTATATCTATCTCTCCTTCTCACAAAATTTTCTTTTAAAAATATCTTAGCAGTATCTTATAATTGAAACTAAATTCAATTAATATATGAGGATTTAATCCAATATAAATTTCTCCATCTGCCATGTTGTGATATCTTTTTAATTGAGCAAACACTCTGTTTGTTGTTTAGGTGACCTTAAAATAAATCTAAGGTCTAATCTCTACCCTAAATGGCCAGGGTTAGAAATCAGAGACATGGTTGATAGTGTTATGAAAGCACAGGTATAGAATACCAGATCCACTCCAAACCACAGTCACCCTTCCTCATGAGCTTCTTGAAGGATATAAACACTTAGGGAATGTGGGAAGTTGCTAACTGGACTTTGGACAGACACCAGTGCAGGCTGCAGTGTGATTCTCAGCCGGATTACAAGGCTCAGGCTGGTACCCAACCTGGGCCATGTCACAACTCCTGGTCATGATCTCAGTCACACTGCACTCTAGATGGTAGCGTGCAGGGAGGAAACTGGGAAAAAGGAGCATCAACTGAGAGAATCAAGGGGCCACAAATGAGCCTTTGAATGAAGGGGCCCTTAAGTCAGCCCGCCAGGTTTGCTTATAGGTGAAAACTTGAAGAAGCAAGCAAGCTTGTCCTGCTTCCAACCACTATGCCAGTGGGTGCTCTGGATTCTAACAAACCCATAGCAACTTTTTAGGGTGCAAAGTGTGGAGTGGAAAATGGGGAGATTACTGCTCTGTAGCCTACAGATGGCAACCCAGATTGGGGAAGAGTAAGGTACTTTCTTTATGAATTTTCAAAGCACTGTGTATATTTATAAACTGTGGTTATTTATTACACTTTATTCTGCATTCTTTCTTATTCAGTTCTCCTTGTGCTAACACAGTTCCTAGCACATGATAGGTAACCAACGATGTCTTACAGGTGAAGTCTATTGAAAAAAATTATTTAATGTATGTTGATATAAATAAAACTTATAGTATGTTTTTACATACAATGTTAGAGAAGTGCAGAAAAAGTACTTCAGTGGCTTGGATATATAGGAAAATCTTCACAGAGAAAGTAGGCTTGAGGTAGACCTTTAAAGTAAACCTTTTATGTATACAGAGAATGTGTGACCTAGGACCAGAGCTCTGGACTCTCTTTGGAGGTTGGAGAAGAGTGACAAGTCACCTGTCACTTTGAAAGTCAGTATACACTGGAAATTTGGCAAAAGACCATCACAGGCAAATATATAGACCATTGAATGGCACAGTTCATTTCTAGGTGAGCACCCACTGTAGAAAAACTATTATAGAAATTAGTAAATAGAAATATTTTATGTCATGAAAAGGAAGGAAGCAAAAATGTAATGTGAAATAATTGGAGTGAAGTCCTGGGGAAAGCTAAGGGGTTGTGTGTATGTGCATTTTAACATTATAATGCAATGTGCCCTTTACAACAGAAAAATAGAAGAGGAACATGTCATCCATGTATCACTGCCCCCAAGCAACTTCTTCTAACATACTGATGAGTGTTTCCTAGTTGCTAGTTTCATTCTTATTAAAACACAAGCAGCTTGCTTCAATAAACATTTCACATTTCCTCTCTTTTCTTTGCCTGTGTTATTTCCTCTGCTTTCTCTAAACAGAATGTACAAGAATATTAAATTATTTTTATTTAAAATATGGATTTTTTAAAAAAATTTAAAGATTTTATTTATTTATTTTTAGAAAGAGGGGGAGGGAGGGAGAGAGGGAAAGAAATGTCAATGTACAGGCCCTGGCTGGTGTAGCTCAGTGGATTGAGTGCGGGCCTGCGAACCAGATGATCACGGTTCGATTCCCAGTCAGGGCACATGTCTGGGTTGCAGGCCAGTTCCCAGCAGGGGACTCACGAGAAGCAACCATACATTGATGTTTCTCTTCCTCTCTCCTTCCTTTCCCCTCTAAAGATAAATAAATAAAATATTAAAAAAAAAAAAAGAAATGTCAATGTACAGTCACTTCTCACACGCCCCCTACTGGAGACCTGGCCCACAACCCAGGCATGTACCTTGACTAGGAATCAAACCAGCAACCCTTTGGTTGCAGGCCAGTACTCAATCCACTGAGCCACACCAGCCAAAGCTAAAAATATGGATTATTAAGGTTTTTAAGAAAAAAAAACTTATTGCTTGGACTTACACATACTGCATGATATTGAAAAATAGACTTTTTTCAAAATTACATGAAGAATTAAATATTTATTGCAGGTTGCTTATCAGTGAAAAAAGTAGATGTTGAAGAAAGTTGCAAATGATTGACAGGCATGGGGTTCATGAATACCAGTAAGTCTGTGTTTTTTCCCATTCAGGGAGCTGAGAGAGGGAGGGCTATTATCCCCTTATACCCCTGGGGGAGAGGAGCAAAAAAAAAAGTGAAACTAGGGAAGATTGTCTCCAAGGACTAGGCACAAAGAAGGAGCTGTTGTCTGAGCAACATGGTGAGGAAGGTCTGACCTGACACATTCCAGAGTCACCTCACAGATGAATAACCACAGGGCATAAACAGTCACTCTGCTGTGTCCCACACTTCCCAACTACACAGTCTGTGCGCCTTATATTGAGACACGCTGTAGTAGATTGTGACATGCCACAGCAGATTACAACACGCTGGAGTAGAATCACTGCCTTTTGTGCCTTGCTGTACCTTACACACAATTCTGTCCTCACAAGTGTAACATTTTACTACACTTCTCTGTGTGTATGTCTGTATCCCTTGAGCTGAACGTGAGCCCCTCGAGGATAGGAATCTGCCTTTTACCATATGGCACTGGGTTACTTGGTAATGTTAGGCACTCAATAAATGTTCATTAAATGAATTCAAGAAAAAAATGTCATACAGGCAGCCACTACTGAGGAAGAGGTACAAAGAAAAAAAATAAATGATGAAGTTACAGTTCATGTTTGGAAAAGGGATGCTTCCTATTGCCTT
The DNA here is from genome assembly GCF_014824575.4 of Sturnira hondurensis. NCBI lineage: Eukaryota > Metazoa > Chordata > Mammalia > Chiroptera > Phyllostomidae > Sturnira > Sturnira hondurensis. Next base: position 2,300,760 of record NW_028094426.1, on the reverse strand, counting down.
AAAGGACAGTAAGAATGTTGAACTTAGCTTGGGGTGTCTCCTGGACTTGATTGCAAGGGTACATTCAAAACATTCTAAGTGCCCAGACTCCACCCTGAACATAACTAAATCAGGCATGTAAAAGAAAACACATTTTTAATTAAATTTTTTTCAATTGCAGTTGACACACAATATTATATTAGTTTCAGGGGTACAACAGTGATTAGATATTTATTTAATTTATGAAGTGACTACCCTGATAAATCTAGCACCCATCTGACACCATGAATAGTCATTACAACATTAGTGACTGTATTCCAAACACTGTACTTTCTATCCCCATGACTGTTTTTGTAACTGGCAATTTGTACATCTTCATCCCTTCCCCTTTTCCATCCACCACCCATACCCTCTCATATTTGGCAATTATCAAAATGTTCTCTGTATCTATGAGTTTATTTCTGATTTCATTTTTTAGATTCCATATAATAAGTGAAATCATATGATACATATTTTTCTCTGTCTTATTTCACTTTGAATAATAACTTCTAGGTCCAACCATGTTGTTGCGAATGGCAATATTTTATTCTTTTTTATGGCTGAGTAATATTCTATTGCACACATGCACTACATTTTCTTTATCCACTCATCTGTCAACAGACATCCAGGTTCCCTCTGTATCATGCCTATTGTAAATGATGCTGCAATGGATATAAGGATGCATAAGAAAACATGTTTTAAATGCACTACAGCTTATTCTGACCTGCATCCTGGCTAAAAATCAGTGCATACAAGTATCTGCTAACTCACTACGTAGTTTTATGATTTAGGCTAATGAAAGAGCAACAAAGTTCCAGGTATAAATAAGCAGCTGAGCATGATGTTATACTGGTACAAATATAGTTGAGCTAAAGGTAGCATAGATAGATTATAAAACAGCACTCGGCACTTCCCCATATGCCAAATGGCAAAAGTTTGGTAAATAAACACCATATAAAATGTCTATCCTGCCCTACAATGGCTTGTATCTTCTACACAGTTTGACAGAAAATGTGTTATTTTAGTATTTCTGCTTTTTGGAAATAAACTCATGGCTCACCTGTCACTTTCTACATTTCCTTATGCCACTGTAGATCCGTAACTGCAGAGATGAGAATGCTCCTGGGCAACACTGAGATTTACCTGTTTGGGTATATTAGTCAGGAGGCATTCAGTTTCAAGGGTTTGAAATAGCTCATTTAAACCAAGGGCATACCTATTGACGTGTTTATTTTTTTAACCATTCAGCAAAAATTGATGGAGCACCGAGTGCCTGCCAAGACTGAAGACGCAGGGGTGAACAAAACAATCTCCTGCTTTGTGATGCTCCACAATGAGCTTGCTTCGGGCATCATCATTTTCTGGGGCTCAGAAAATGGCATGAAACCTCTCCTCCACCAGCTTTCGATCTTTTTGACTGTTCTAGCCTCTTTGCTCATTGGCCTTATTCTCACCTCTCATAAAAAGACTCCCTCCAAGTTGTGCAAAAGAAACCCTACCCCTGGCAGCCTTTCTCCCTTCTCAGGCCTGATGGAAGGATTCTGACCCACCCTGCCTTGGAACTGCCCTTCATATGCCTGACCCTTAAACACAGGCGAGGGGAGAGGGATACCACAATTGGCCAGATCCGATCCAAAGGCCCACTGCTGTGGTCATGGTGTGGGCAGCAGTCAGGCCAGACCATGTTGGTGGGGTGAGGGGTTGTTCTTCTATATGAAGGATTTTAGGCACAAAACAAAAGACATCTACCATGCCATGTGTGATATTTTAAAGAGGATAACATTTGAGAAATATGAACATTTTTCTGTTAAACTTTAACTAAGATAATCTGCTTAATGTTATATTATCAAAACATTGTTTTTAAAGTGCTAGCCATTCAGTATCTTTTTGTGAAATAATTTGAAATCAACTGAGGAAGTCAAGTGTAAATTCTCTACTTATTTTGAGGTAGCCATCACAGAATGGTCAATAAAAGATTATAAAATAAAACTGTGGTCCTTTTATGATCACTTGGGGTGGTTACAGACAGCATGTGACTCCGGTCACTTCCCAGAGGATGAGGTCAAAGGTCAGATGGGTCACTCAAAAAAAAAAAAGAAAACACTAGAGGAAGTGGGGGGGTGTGTGTGAGTCATCTTTCTTGAAGGGTCATTCATGAAAGATGACCCATCCAGAATTACAGACTTGGATGAGAGTAGGGAGGGTGGTGAAAAAAATTACATTGTGAGGTAAAGCACTAATTCAGTGGTTGAACTTCAGAGGTATCAGGCACTGAGTAAAAGGGAGGCTTATACTTTTTCTGTGGAGAGTGAAGAAGGAGAAACAAAGAAAACAGGATTGCCAAAGAGAAACGTCAGAGAAAGATAACATATAGAAAGGGGAAAGAAATAAGAAAGGGGGGCAGGACTAGGATAATAACTAACAATGACTGATTACTTGCCCATGCCAGGAAATGTTCTCTGTGCTTTATGAATTGTCATACATACTTCATAGGAACCTTCCAAGGTAAGCACTTTTAATATTCACTTTTTACAGAGAGGATATCAAGGCTAAGAAAGGTGAAGGAACTTGTCCACATCACACAGCTGGTGAGCCTGAGAGCCAAGAGTGGAAGTCAGGCAGTGTGACTCGGCATTTGCACGCATACCTACATAAAAACGAGAGAAAATTCATGGAAGGATTGTTGGAGAAAAAGAATATGGCCTACAAGATTTTGTCTTCGTGTCAAAGCTGCTTTTAATGTGGTAACGACTATAAATGGAACCAGATTCAGGGGGTTGTAAGTCTATGAAAACTTACATTATTATAAAAATGATAAAAGATAGCAACCTGTTTAGAGTCAGACAATGACTCACTTATTCTAACTAAGGAGGAAGATTGGTGGTCTGAGTGGAAATCATATAGCTTGCTTATAACACACAGGATATAAAAAATAACTTTGTGGTGTTTTTAAGGCTATTACTCAGAAAAACTGATTGTAGTTCATCTAAACTATCTCAGTTGTGTTATTCCCAAAGACAGCTATGAAAACAAAAATAAAAATGTACAAAGAAAATACACAAATCCAGGATTTTAAAGAAATATTACTTATATCAGAAACATCTAAGTCCTCGTGAATCTTGTGTGTATGCTGTATTTATGATTTAAAATGTTTACTAGGTCTATACACTATCCTTTGTACTGCGCTGAGTGCTGTAGGGCCAATCGTGACTAGGGAAGCCTGGGGTCTGCCCTCATGGTGCTAATGGTGGTGTAGTCCAGCAATGTTCAACCTTTTCCATCTCACTGCACATGTAAACTAATTACTAAAATTCTGCAACAAGACAAAAGTATTTTTTGCCAATCTGACAAAAAATAGCTATAATTTTGATTCATTCACAACACATGACTATTGTTGTGTTAGCTGTTGTCATTTTTCTCTTTGACGATCTATGGGAAAAGAGGTGGGTACCCCTGACTAAATGGTCAGGTACCATGGCATATTTTAAAAATCCTTCCAGCATACCAGTTGAAAATCACTGCTCTAGACTCCAGACGCCATCTGTTCCTGCTGCCCTTGGACTTGGCAGGGATATCTGCACACACAGCACTGCATGCCCTTAACATTCATGATTACCTGTACATGCAGCATACTGGTCCAATTTTCCTATACGCAACAACATCCAATGTATCATGATGTATTTGTGTATTTTTTGTATCAGTTATACCTCAACAAAGCTAAAAAATCCAAGTCATTCAGCTAAAATATAAATAGAAAGACTGCTAAACTTAGAGCAAGAAGAAAAAATGAAGCCCTGGGCAAATAACTTAACGACTCTGAAGAAATTTCAACTATATTGGGTTTTGGTTAGCTTTAAAGACATAATTATGCAAGAGTATTTTATATACATATACATGTATATATATACACATGCATATATGTGTATATACATATACATATACACACATATACATATACATATATACACATATATACGCATTCTAGATGGTTTTATTTTAATTTACAGAAATTACTGTTGTTTCTTTTAGAGAAATTTTTCAGAAAATGATGTATTTTCATTCAAATTTATCTACACTTAAGAGATATAACAATAAAATGTGCTGTGGGATAAAATGTAGCAGTAGAATGGCTCTATACCCCCAAATGTACATCATCTAGAATTAAAATATTGATACTCCATTCATTATACACATAGCCCAGAGGAGGCCAGAAGATACAAGTTCTCTCAACTGCTTCCCTCTCACTCCTGCAAACTCAACTGCACGTTACCTAGTCTTTCATTCTTTCCTCCTGTCTCGGCCTACAAAGGGACTTTCCTTCTGTCCAATACTCCCACCACAAGAAATTTATCTGATCAATTGTCAAAAAAAGAGGCAAACTTCTCTTTGACTTTATATTGTCCCTTTAGCTATAGCTTTTTCTGTTTCTTTCATAGCTAAAAATTTTCCACAGTTTTCTATACACCTATTTCCTTCTTTGTCCTCTTGAACTTAACTGGAATCTTAAAGCTGCTATATAGAGTCCTCTTGGCAAAGGAAACCAATGACCATCTTGCCTCTAAAGTCTGTGGAAGATTCATCTTTGCCTTATTTGATTTCTCTAGAGTTTAATGACAGAGTAAATTTGAGGTTCACTGGGGACATTCATATGGAGATGTGCATAAGTAGTTACATTTGCTAATCTAAAGTGAAGGAAAGAAGTCTGGGCTCTTTAGACAGTTTTTCGAGTCTTCATTGAAGCCATGGAATGTATAATGTAAGAAGGAAGAGGACCAAGAAAGGATGTAAGAAGGAGAGGACCAAGAGGACCAAGAAAGGACCAAGAAAAATTAAGATAAGTAAATGGATCTTAATTTTTCTTGTCCTGGGTGTGAGCTGGACTTAATGACTCCCTTCTAAAAAATAAAATGTGGCTCAAGGGTTGCTAGGTGACCTCTGAAGCCCTGTCATGAAAAGGATAGTGAGTACCTCGTTTTCTCAGTCTCTGAGTCTTTCATTCTGATCAAAGCCAGACACCATGATGTGAGGACACTCAAACCATCCCGTAGAGAGGTCAATGCCTAAAGAAGCTGCACGGAAAGGAACCAATTGGCCAGGAAATCAGTGAGCCACTGTGAAAGCAGAACTTCCTACCTAGAGATGATTCTAAGTATTTCAGCTGAGACTCCAGCAAATGTGAAGAAACAAACCTTTCCTGCTTTGCCTTATTTGAGTATTTGACTCACAAAAACCATGAAATAATAATTTTTGTTTTTCCAAACTACTCCGTTTTGGAGTGAGTTATATTATACAGCAATAGATCATTAATACAGAGTAGCCAGAAAGGTAGGAGAAAAATGAAGAGAGTGTGGTATGGTAATTTAAATTTTCAAGACCCAAACTTTGCTTTTTTCTATTGTTAATTAGTTATGGATACAGAGTGACTCCTTTTATTTCTTATTACACATAAAAATTGAGGTATCATCACATACAAGAAACATGCACATACCTTAAATGTTGTTCAATGAGTTCTCACAATTGTTTATACCCATATAACTACCACTCAAGGCAAGACACAGAAGACTCCCATCACCCCAGGGAGTCCCCGCTCCTCCTTTCCAGTCAGATCTCTCATCCCGATCCAAATAACTTTTTAAATTCAATGATCATGGATTAGTTTGGCATTTTTATTTTTATATAAATGGAATTAAGCAGATTAAAACTACTGAAATTGAGCCAGTAATAAAAACAACTCCCAACAGAGGAATTTTACCAAATATTCAAAAAAGAATTAACACCTGTCCTTCTCAAACTATTTCAAAAAATTCAAGGGGAGGAAAAACTCTGAAGCTCGTTTTACAGGACCAGCATTATACTAATTTCAAACCCAGATAAAGACACTTTGTACAAAGAAAGAAAATCACAGGCCAATATCTCTGATAAACATAGATGCTAAAATCCTCAACAAAATATTAACAAAACATTATCAAGTAGGATTTATTCCAGGCATGCAAGGTTGGTGTGATATCTGCAAATCAATAATGTGATATACCACATAAACAAAGTGATGGATAAAAGCCACATGATCATATTGATAGATGCAAAGAAAGCATTTGATAAAATCCAGCACCCATTTATAACAAAAAAATCTCAACAAAGTGGAAATAGAGGGAACATACCTCTATTTCCACTTTGGAAAGTAGAAGGCCATATATATATATGACCTTCCATAATAAAGGCCATATATGACAAACCCACAGGCTACATCATACTCAATGGGCAAAAACTACAAGCATTTCCTTAAGATTGGGAACAAGACAGGGATGTCTGTTTTCACCTCTCGTATTCATTATAATAGTGGAAGTCTTAGCCATAGCAATTAGACAACAAGAAGAAATAAAAGGCATCCAAATTGGAAAGGAAGACGTAAAACTGCCATTATTTGCAGATGACATGATACTGTATATAGAGAACCTTAAAAATTCCTCCAAAAAACTACTAGAACTGATCAATGAATTCAGTACAGTAGTAGGATACAAAATTAATTATCCAGAAATCAGTTGCATTTTTATACAACAATAATGAACTATCAGAAAGGGAAACTAAGAAAGCAGTTTCATTCACAATCACTTCAAAAAGAATAAAAAATACCTAGGAACAAATTTAACCAAGGATTTAAAAGAACTGTACTCGGAAAATTGTAAGACACTGAAGAAAAAGTTGAAGAAAAAAATTGAAGATTCAAATAAGTGGAAGCATATACTGTGTTCATGGATAATAAGAATTAACATCATTAAAAGTCCATACTACCCAAAGCAATCTATAGATTGAACACAATTTCTATTAAGATACCAGTGGGGTATTTCATGGGACTCTAAGAAATATTTTTAAAAATTTATATGGAATCACAAAATAGCAACAGCAATTTTGAGAAAGAAGTACAAAGTTGGAAGAATCATGCTACCTGATATCAAACTATACTTCAAGGCCATAGTAATCAAAGCAGCATGGTACTAGCATGAAAACAGATATGAACTCAGATCAACGGAACAGAATAGAGAGCCCAGAAGTAAACCCACACATTTATAGTCAATTAATATTTGAAAAAGGAGGCAAAAACATACAATGGGGTAAGTACAGTCTGGTCAATAAATGGTGTTGGGAATATTGTAGAGATGCATAGAAAACAAATGAGATTAAACTACCTTTATACACCATACACAAGAACACCCTCAAAATGGATTAAAGACTTAAATATTAGCCTCAAAACCATGAAAATCCTGGAAGAAAACATAGGCAGTAAAATCTCAGACATTTCTCATAGGAATATTTTTTCTGATCTATCCCCCCAGGCAAGGGATACAAAAGTAAAAATAATAAAAAGGGCCAAGTCAAACAAAAAAGGTTTTGCACAGCAAAGGAAACCATCAACAAAATGAAAAAAACAGCCCACTGAATAGGAGAACATATTTGCCAATGATACATGTTAATATCCAAAATTTATAAAGAATTTATACAACACAATACCAAAAACCCAATCCAACCAAAAAATGGGCAAAGGACCTGAATACATACTTCTCCAAAGAAGACATACAGATGGCCAATAGACATATGAAAAGATGCCTTCACACACACACACACAATCAGCAATCTCTGTAGACACATTTTGTGTATTGAGGCCAGTGAGACATATGGGCCAATGGTGTTCTCTGTGTAACTACTTTAAATCAGATGTAAATGAACATTTTTGATATATTTAATAACACATTAGAGAGATGTGATACAGACCCTGCAATTGTAATAATTTTCTATGACATCTGTTTTGTTCTCGGTGAAGTCTAAGATCACATGTTTAGAAATATGCTGGTTTGGAGACTATTTCAGTTGGGTCTCCCCAGGACATTTTATTGATGACATCGGTTGTGAAAAGAGTTAGCATATTCCCAGGTCTAAACTTCTGAAGCATACACCCTTCCCAAGAATGTTGAATGTGAGATACAGCAAAGAGAAATACTAAGCTTAATTTTGTTATTTTCCCCAGGGGATCAAAATAATCCCAAACCATATACATTAATGACTCTCCTGTGCTTTCTAATTTATAACCTCTGTCAGTTTGGAGTTATGGGTGCAGCCAATAGAGTATCTGAAAACACTTTGTTTCTCCTCTGCCTTTCTTCCCGGTAATATAAATATCTGAAGAGGTTATTGCTTATCCTATAAAATACAGACATTATAATTTATGAACACTAAGAAAACCATGTTCATTCCTGTTAAGTTATGTGATGAGCTGGAAATGGTGATTTTTCTCAGTGGAAAAGGTATATTAATGGAAGAGCCTTCCTTATATCGTTAAGGGCCCTCGGATCCCATTTTAGCCTTGATTACTCTCTATCACTCATCTTTTGACAATTTTCGTCACCTTATTCTTTGCTTCTACTTTCCTGTATCAATTAAGTGAAAATCCTATCCTCATCAATATCATCTCATGGTATTGCCAAAGGTCGGGCCCCGTGAGGCACAGATTCAAGCATGTAGCCCAGAATTTGAGCAGCTGTAGGGCTGCCTCTACCGCCGCCGCCTTCGCCTTCTTCGCCGGAAGCTGAAAATCGAAGTTGGCAGTTGTAATCAGACCAGAGGATTACAATTTATCTGGGCTGTTGCTCAGTGCTACTGGTTTCATTTGTAACTTGTCTCAGCTAGGCAATTAAAAGTAAGCCTTCACCGTAAGACTTTATGTATAACTGTTTTAAACCTCACGAGTTCTGAAACTTAGAAGACAAGCTTACAGGAGCATCCCATTATTTTGTTTAACAACTCTAACGCACATCTAATTTAAGGTTTTGAGGAAAAGGCTAGGGATAGTTTTATCCTTAACTAAATGACAGCCCAGCAGTGTGGTCAGCAAATACAGCTTGTATCTAGTTATAAATTTATAAAAGAAATGATGGTCTCCATCAACTATTGTATATATGATGGTGGTGAATCAAGACATTTTTTAAAGTTCTCAGGTAGCTATAGGTTCGAAGCTAATAGCTAATTCTGTGATAGATAAAATACTATCCATAATCATTATTGTTTAAATTTTTTTTAAAAAATGTAAATGGTCCACCCATTTGTTTGCCTATAGGAAGTAATTAATAAAACAAGTAATCCGCAAGAGTTCACATTTGGTTACTCTCCCCGCCATCCCCAACTAGGAAAGTGCCTTATTAATATGGTTATGTAATAATAAATATGGTTATGTAATAATTCTGATACTGTTTTTCATCTTTAAAAGTGAAAATTATAAAGTGGTTCTAAGGAATAACAGTAAGGTATGTAAAGCACCCAGCATGTGTTTATTACAGGATAGTCAGTAATTGGTAGCTATATTATTTATAACAACAAATAATTCCAGGCAATTAGCTTCCTAAAAATGTTTAGAGTGTTTACATAGAAAAATCACATATGGTTTGTTCTGTTTTTGTTACTTAGGTTGTTCTCAGTCAGGCCCACACCAGGTGGCCACCTTGGTTAACACCGGCTTTGATTTCACTGTCCTCCCTAGAAATTCTAGTAGTGGAATGGCCCCAAAGCTGAAAATGATCCCGTGCCAGCCCTTCTGCACCTTCCCTGAGCCTGAGGGTTGCCTCCTTGGCTCCAGGTAGAACACTGGGCCGCACAGTTTGGACTCTGCTTTCTAATCTACTGCATTTGTTCCATGGGCCATGTTCTTCTCACTACTCCAGAAAGAAGGTAGCAGGAAAACACTAATGTTCATCGAGTAAGTAAAAATATATCTTATAGTCTCAAAGGTATCTTTGTGTGGCCTAGGCTGTTTCCAAGAAGACCTGGTAACAATTAGTGTATAATCCTAAGGAAACAGAGCAGGGAGTTAGATGTTCCTTCAATTTGCTGAGACAGAACAACCTAGGAGTAGACTTTACCTCTTCTAGCATCTTGGTAACATCATTCATTTTTTAATACAGCTTTCTGAATGTTAAAGTGACCATGCCAATGTAGTATATAAATACTCCAAAGGGAGGGGATGATCTCTTAGTGGTTTCACTGGTATTTGCTCTAAGTGCTACTGAGAAGCATGTGGGAATCAGAATGATCAGTGTTATTGATTAGTTCTGCGACTTTGGGCAGGGACAAATTCTGCCTTGAACATCCTTATATTGCTGCACACTATACAGGTGCTTTAAAAATACCTTTGATGTAGACTGAGTCCTAGGGGCACAACAATCCCCCTAAGCACTGTTGTTGGGCGTAAGGAAGGGACACTGGCTAGGGGCGCCATATAAAGAATTAAAAGAGCTTTTAAAAGCAAATACATGTGACAGAGTTCACAATTAGCCCAGCATCTCTATAAACAGTTATTTCAAAAGCAAGTACCTCAATGGGGAAAATGCCTTTGCCAGTTGGATTGCAGAATTTAAAAAGAAAGAGCTTATGCCTTTGTTGGAAAATAAACAATTTGGCTTCTGGAAATGACTTCACAGCTTGGAGCTCAGCAATGCCTATTTTGGATTAAATTGTCTGTTAATTAAACTGAAATGATTTAAACATTCATCACCTTGCCTTGCACCTCTCAGACAACAAAAACAAACCCAAAACAACAACAAAAAACCGTGGGGTTTGAAGTGAGAACAACAGACACCACCCCTCCCCCCTCCTTCCACCGCCGCCCCCACCACTCCCCACCAAGCAGCCAGCTTGTTTAAAGTGCACAGGATTTATGAGGCCGAGGGACGCGCGCCGGCTTCCCACGGGCGATTGACAAACCCTGCTCGTGGGCCCAGCAGGCGCAGAGTCCCAGCGCGTTGGCAGTTGGCGACCCCCCTCGACTCCCCCTCTACTGCGAGCTCCCTGTGGCCTTTGGAGGCTCCGCGAGTCGGCTCCAAACGTTTTCCATATTTGTTCAGCCTCCGTAATTCGAATACCAGGGCAGGCTCAGCCCGCCCAGCGCCGAGCTCCGGGCCCAGCGCGCAGTACACGCACCCACCCACGCAGCCGCCATGGGCAAGGACAAACAGCCCCGCGGCCAGCGGAGGCAGGGGGGGCCTCCGGCCACGAACGCCACCGGGCCCGACGACATGGGGCCGAAGAAGGGCAAGGGGGCCCCCAAGGAGAGCGGGGAGGAGGAGGCCCGGACTTGCTGCGGCTGCCGGTTCCCGCTGCTGCTCGCCCTGCTGCAGCTGGCCCTGGGCATCGCTGTGACCGTGGTGGGCTTTCTCATGGCGAGCATCAGCTCCTCCCTGCTAGTCAGAGACACTCCATTTTGGGCTGGGATCATTGTAAGCATCAAGTCTGTTTTGCCTAAGTGCGTTTGCCGAACAGGAATGCAAAGCCGCATGGTCGAGTCACGACTAACCCAGCTGCATGCTCCCTTCCCCAGCTCCACTCTAACCCGCGCTCTGCTTGGTGACTGACGCCCGCACTGTCGGTTTGCCCCGGGGCCAGGCCCGGCACCTGAGGACTCGCGCCCCCTCTCCTGCTTGTGGCTCGGAACGCCTCCAACCCGCCCGACTCTGATGCGCTGCGGCGCTGGGGAGGCGAGTCCAAGCCCGCTTATTTTGATCAAATTGACCAGCTCCAAAACGATACATTCACTTTGGCTTTTTTCTTATCCTAGTCGCTGGACCCCACCCCTGTCCCCATATAAGTAGCAAACAGTGAAGTAGGTCCATCTTAGTGAAAAGTAGGTTAGGAAAATCCTGTACTTGGAGTTACCAATTGGGTAGTATTAATTTTATTCATCACATTTGAGGTTCATTAGTAAGTTTTACAAAACAGTGGCCTAAAGCAGGAAACGTGAATACAGCAAGAACAACCTTAGTCTGCTGGAGTCTAAAGAAGGATGAACTCGGAGCTCTGGCGGCAGCAGACGTTTACTTGGGACTCTGCTAATGGATGTACTGTTCTAAGCAGAACACTGCTCAGCTGTTGTGAGTGTTGAGACACACAGCATACTTGGCTTAATGAAATGGACTCTTTAATGTAAAATGAGTGCCATTCGTTGAGCACCTACTGTGTGCCTGTGCTGCTAAAGGCCTTACGTATATTTTTTCTAATCCCCACATCACCCTTATAAGATAGTTTTTACTCCAGGTCCCAAATGAGAGGACCCCGCACAGACTCATTCACCCAGGGTCGTGAGTTGGCAGAGTTGGCAAACCAGCCAAGTTGGTTTCTTTTTGCACGAAAATATATCTGCTTTTTCTTCATTGAGTCACATGGTCGCCAGATTTGACTTGTAATTTTAATATATATTGCTGCAGAGTCTGATTTATTTTTTTAAAAAAAACTCTTGCATAATAAGGGCCTGGAATTATGAGAAATATCCTACGTTGATTAATATGGCATTTTTGTACAGAATGTAATTTTAATATTATGTCCTATTATAACACCTTGTGGTTTATTGAAATCTCATTGATCCATGAAACAACACGTTGAGGTGGAAACTTTTTTTCCTCTTTAGACATGAGGAAACAGATTCAGCAAAGCTAAAGGACATTCTCGAGGCCCAGAGATTAAAAGTAGCAGAGTCAGGCGAGACCAGAATCTCACTTCTGGCTCCTCGTCTCATATTGCACCATTACTGCTATTACTGACCGCAGAAGCTCTAACTCATAACGCAACCCTCCAAGTAAGTTTGTGTCACGGCAGATGTTAGAAACACCTGATAAATATGCATTGAGGTTGGTATTTTCTAATTAAGATTATTTGAACTCACACATTCTTGCAGGGCAATTTAAACCTTTTAATCTGTGCACTAAGAATTCCCACAAAATTATCATGATTGGAGTTTTCTAAATCAAGTGATTTTAAAAATAGCTGTTCACCAAGATATAGTGAGTATTTTAGTCGTCCCAATGACTGTCAAGATCCTAGAGGGAAAAAAAGTCTGTTAAGACTAGGCTGATTAAAAAAAAAAAAAGGAACGAAACTCCTTCATTCAGTACTTTTGAATACCATTTGTGAATGTGTTTTCCAACTTTTTTTTAAAGATATTATTTATTTATATATCTTTAGAGGGGAAGGAGAGAGGGAGAGAAACATCAATGTATGGTTGCCTTTTGTGCGTCCCCTGCTGGGAGTTGGCCTGCAGTGAACTGGACTACACCCCAGGGATGTGCCCTGACTGGGAATCAATCCGCAATCCTCTGGTTCGCAGGCCCGCGCTCAATCCATTGAGCTACACCAGCCAGGGCTTGTTTTCCAACTTTTTTAAAATTTCAAAAGCCCATTACTAAACAAAAAACAAATTAGATGGGAAAACATTGTTTTTCTTAATGTTTAAGGCAAAACCATACAAATCATGCAACTCTAAAATTTCAGGAGCTCGTGTTAGGAGCATCACCTGGACGCTACCTGGGTGTGCTACAAAGATATAATCTATAGTTAGGTCTCTCTTCTCTCCAGTTTTCTAGTTCATAATGTAGGATCTTCCTGAAGTTGGTTTGTAATGGTATCTGTACTGGTATTTATAATCTTAAGTTTTCTTTAAAAAACTTCGAGTCTATTTGTAGAGCAGAGCAGCTAATGGAGATGCCCTGAGATGAGTGAGCAGAGCATCTGAGGAGCCAGCCAAGGACAAACTCTAATCCAGCTGGGCCAGAGCTGCAGGGAAAGGGGGCTGCCTCCCCTGGACACTGTGCTTGTTGTCCTCGTCTCGCTGTCTGTGGTTATTCCCAGGGCTCTCTTCCAAGCTTTCAGGGATGGGAAAAGACAGGGAGGCAGGATGGCGATGGGCAGATGGGTAAAGCCTGCACCTGTTGTCGAGCCCTAGCCTGGCCATTGTTCTCTGAGTAACTTTGGGCAAGTTATTTAACCTCTCTAGGTTTCCATTTTGTGAATGATGAAATCAGAATGATAATAATAATAATCCTACCTCTTAGGGTTGTCCTGAAGATTAAATAAATTAAGACATATTCTAATACTTAGAATAGTGCTGGCTAACGGTAAGTATCTAATGAGGCAGCTCTTTTTATTAGCAATTAGTGAAGCAATCGTGGGTGATGGCACTCTTCAAATGAGAAGAGGCTCTATTTTATCTCTAGTCTTGCAGAACAGTGATCCCGGACTTGCTACATTTCCCAGAGCAGTTTGAACCGTGAAGGGGATATCAATTTGGCCACCTCACTGTTTCTGTTCTCACCTAGTAACTCTGAGCCATCGTAGTGGTGTTAGGTCAGTCCTGTGCTTTCTGAGTTTCTCTGGAGGTTTATAAAAATTGACTTGGAATAAAGTGGCTCCTTTTGGGGGTCATTTTCCCTAGGAATATGGGGTGATTTGGGTCTAGTATATCCCCCAGGGAATGTTGGAATGCTTGCCCCGTTTAAAAGACCTGCTAGACCAAAGCATACTGGTCAATTGCTAGTGCTGAGGCAAAGTCAAACCACTTCCAAAATTTAGGCTGAATTCAAGCAGCGTCTGCAGACTGACGCACTCATACCATGGACAGCCTTGCGTGCTTAACTCATGTTACTTATTCATTTTGCAAGGGTGACCATCCCAGTACCCTGATATTAGGACATTGCCATCCCTACAATTGAATCTTTGTCAGTGGGCAGATCCAGTGAGGTGACTTCTTGTTGACCAATGTTTGGTTGCATTGATGAATATTCAGTGAACTTCTGGTTATAGACTGAAGAAGCTTTTGGTGATCTATGATTAGAGCGCCATGTCCAGTGAAACTTTAGGACAACAAACAGCTTATTTCTTGCCTATCCATAAATATGACTTCCTCATATCAGAGAAATGACTGAAGTCTTTTTACTTCAGTTACAAAAGGTTCCTGTAAAAGAAAAAATTGAATGGAGCCACTATGGAGACTAAGTAACCTGTCCAAGTGATGTTCTTCTATGAAAATTCTTTATAAATGGCTTAAGGGTTGTAAATCATACCACAAGGACAATACAAAGTGAAACAGGATCTTTGAGGATGAACGTGGCTAGGGGTAGGGGCTCCTAAGCAGTAGAAGTTTGCTCTGCATTTCATTCTACCAATGGCTTGAATAGGCATTTAAGGTTGCTCATCATTCTGGAATTCTTACTGGTGAGAAATGAGTATGGATTGAAGGAATCCAAGAATTTTGGGTAATTTGCTGGTGAAACATAACATACTTGAGCTTTGGCTTACTCTTCTTTATCCACTAACATTTGTTGGGGGTGTCCACTGTGCTGGGCATTGGTCTAAAAGTAATGAATTATATACCAGGAGATGTCCAGAGATCCTGATGGACCCGTTCCCTTACCATATCTGACATTAATGAATAGTTCCTATTAGAAAACTTAACCCACGCAAATATTTTTAAAGCCTATTTACCTTTCAAAGCATTTCACTTACAGTGATTTATTTCCTTTGGCATCTCTACTCTGAAGTCAATTTAAGAGCAAACTCTTACCTCTTATCCTCAATGGGGATGCTTAGTATTTGCTAGTCTCTTGGCCCTTGTAGGTAATTTTTCCATAGGAAATGGGGATTTCTTTGCCTTATTGTGGTTTTCAGCTTTCCTCATTCTCTTTCCATTGCTTCCAAACCCAACCCAACTGGAATAAAAATTCTGATATATATACCACATTAATCACATTAGAAAGTTTAAAGAAAGGGCTTAAAAGGGAGGAAAGAATATTTCCTTTTCTTAATGTCATTCATAAAACTCATTGTATAAATCTGTCATGATTAAGAGTCCTGTCAAGAATTTGAATAACAGTTTTCATATGTTAACTTACTCTAAGGAATTAAAAATGCAGGTGTATTCAGATTTCTAAACTCTATTTCTAATTTGACTTAACAGAAAGGAAAATTGGATGCTTATTTATTTTAAAACAGAGTACACCTGAAATTCACAATTAGGTATATGACACATAGCATGTATCAGTTTTCTACACAGATGCATTGACAGTTGAGAAATTTAATCTGGAATTATATTTTAGAATATACCATATAGCAATACATTATTTTTTATGTTGGGACTTTAATATGCTTCAAAATCTAATGTTACACCTGTGGTATCTCTGGGAAATAATTTTTATTATATCAACTATCACAATTGTTAGGAGCTGAGGGGTGATAATTACATGCCGTAACTCAATTTATTATAATAAATAATGGTAGGAAAATTATACGTGAAGTAATCCTAGTAAGTATACGTGGAATGTAATTCAATTAATTGGTCAAAAAATTAAAAAGTATGTGAAAATAAAAGGGAATATTAAAAATTTTGGTAGTATATTTTCTGAAATAATTTTAGAAATGCAGAATAAAGAATAAGAAAGGTTAAGACTGAACAAAATCATTTGATACTTGGAATATTAGGATAACTATATTTTCACCTTACATCTAGTGTCTTACTAAGCCAGATACACAAAGGCCATGAGAGTGCTTATAAGATGGAGCTTATCCCTGAATCTTCTTTCTCATTTTAAAATAAGGAAGAGAAGGAGCAGGTCTTGGTATTTTCAGTCTGGTACAGTGGCTGTATTCAATTCAGAAAGCCAGTCTTTGGAAACTTTTGAGATGTCAATTATCATTTGATTGTATTTTATATCCTAGAAACATTAATGTATAGAATGTGTGGGTAACCCAATAAAAATAGAGAAATTCATTCTCTATAAGTGTTTTACATGCCTGTGGGGCTACTCTGTATCTCCTGACACACAGTGGGTGTCCCAAAAGTGTGGGATTGAACTCTATTTATTTTATATTTGTCATTATTAGAGTTTCTGTTTGTATTGCTGAAAAGCAGTTTTAAACTATAGTTTGCAGACAAATTTAAGTTTATCGATAACATTTAAAAGGTAATATATGGTAACCATAAGGTAATAGAAGAAATGTTTTGGGTTCCTGGATTCCAGAAATATTCAGAATATATTGAATTATCATTATGGATATGTTCATTTCATGTTATAAAGTGCCTGCAGGGTTTTTAAAAAAGAGGAAAAAGAAATCATTTGACTTACTTTACATTCCCCTAATTAGCATAAATTAGGGCAAACTGGGATTGATGTCACTGAATGCTGGATGTCTTCTATCAGCAAAGAAAGCGATGGCATAGGTTTTCCTCATATTTGGTCTAACACTTTCATAGATTACCAATATGATGTCCACTTTGAATTTCTTCTGAGGAAATGGATGCTTTCTAGACTTTCTTGTCTTTAGCCTTGTCTGTGACATTTCTATGAAGAGTTTTCTTTAGCTGGGTCCACTTGCCTGAGTTGTTCCCTGAAAGGTCAGCATCAGCATTAAAGGTCACATGCAAGGGTATATGAAGAGTTCAGTTGCATATTTCTATGTTGCTGTAGGATAGGAGCGGAATCTCGTCATTAAACTTTAATTAGATATCATTTCACTGCAAAATACAGTTCATTTTTAAGGCCCCAATTCTGGCAAACTAGAGAAATGCTGATCCAAAGAGCCTATCAAATCTATAGCTGGATGGGACCTCATGAGGTTGTATTTTAACCCTGTAGTTTTTACTTCTTGTGACTATTCAAGGGCAGTTTTATTGTAGTAAGTTCATAAGCTGAAGGTAAAGTATTTTTTAAGGAAGAATGTTGGCAATCATACTTAAATTATAAACCATATAACAGTCTTTTTCAGAGGCCCATCTTCCAAATGGTTTGGATGCCACCTCAGATCTCAGTATATTGATGCAAAACTTGGCAGGAGTAACTCTCCGGTGCCCAAGCAAGGCAGCTCACTTGATCACCCTGGTTAATTTTAAAATTCATACGTGTATACCTACACATATGGCAGTACCCAAAATACACTTTTCTTTCTGTCTTGGTCTGCTCCAGTGTGGTCAGGCTCTGGAGCAGGGGCAGTCTCCAGGCTTGCAGGGGGCTGTATTCTCACTGTGCGTGCACGTGGCTTTTCCTCGGTGCGTGTGCTGGGAGAAAGGGAAGGGTTTTTCTCTTCTTCTTCCAAGGCCACCAGTCCTGTTGGATTGGGAACTGATCCACATGACCTTATTTAACTTCAGTTACTTCTTAAAAGCCCACCCCTGAATTCAGCCACTCTGGTGGTCTAGGGCTTAAACGTGTGCATGTGGGGGGACACGGTTCAGTCCACAGCACATTCAGTGAGGGATATAAAGTCATATACCCACTTCAGTGGTTCTGAAGCTGGTTTGTCTGCTTAGTCATGAAGCAGCTATGGTTTTCATGGAACGGCTAGACATCTGGATGTTTCTGATGAGAATTCCCAGCCAGTAGACTGACACATTACAGTGCAAGGAACTGGCTGGCTTTGTGCCCATGCCAGTGGTGAAACATGCGGAGGACGTTGTTCCACTGTGTTTATAGATTGCTTCTTTCATCAAATTTCTGTAAAAATAAAACAGTAGATTCAGCAAGTGAAAACAACTCTAGGGGTAGCTGAGGCATTTTATTTGCTGCATTAGCTCTTTAAAGTTCAGGAACCACCATTTAGTAAATCTCTGCCTCCCTTTTACTGTCCCAAGGGTGACTTGCCGTCAGGTTCTAGCTAGATGACACCTTTGCTGCTGAGGCAAGGAAACCAGGGTGTTTGGCTGAGTGGTGCTGTTGTGGGAAGCTCAGAGCAGCTTCCCATCCTCTGAGGGCAGCTGCTTGGTGTTTTTAGAACTCAAAGGAAGCCATCTCTCAGGGCTTTAGAATATGTAGCCACTGTTTTCATTTTCGATGATGAGTCTGAAAAGTAGAGTCGGACTCTCGGTTTTGTGGAATGGGTCAGAGTAAAACCCTGGGGTGTTCCCACCTTGGGCCTCTTGAGGTAACATCCTCTAGCAGGAGCCTGTGTCTCCTTGGTAGGTCTCCCCTTTTGCAGGCCTTCAAGGGCTTCTGATAGGATCCTGTGTGTCCTGCTTACACATCCCAAACTGGGCTTTGCTTTACTCTGTCAAGTGCTCCACAAACCCAAACCATCCCAGGAGAAAAGACAAGAGAAGATGGCCTAGAGCAGTCCAGTCGGCCTCTTTTAACTGCTAGCCTAACCCCAGTTCCAAAAGGAGTAGCAAACAAAAGCACAGCCGGCATTCCAGAGGCACCTTATGGTGTCTCCAGTCTGATTTTGGAGCGTATTTAAAGTTGATGCTCTTTGACCTAATAATGTTGCTAGAGCAATAGCCCCTGCCTAACACTGTGGTGAATGCACTTCAGTGGTGTGTTTTCTACATGCTGGCAAAAAGCCAGTAGGCGAGTGGACATTAGAAAGCGCAGGGTCTGTTCATAACTAAGCATTCTCAGATTCTGCCAAAGAAGTTCGGTTGAGGCCTGTTTCTGTTGTTGCAGAAATAAACAACTCTCCACCCCTGGCTGGGAGGGCCCTGGGGCTGGAAGAGGCTGCAAACAAGCTCGAGAGGGTGTTGTTATAGTGGCGTCCCTCTTGGCTGTTGTTTGGAAAGTGTTTGATTCAGCATGCATCATAATGAGCCATGAAAACTCATTTGAGGTAGGTTATTAATGCCTCTCTCAGGTGGAAGATGGTGACAGGTGACCAGAAGAGAGGGAGAATTGCAAGTGTGTTGACACGACTAGGGAGAGAATTGTAGCTTTATTACTAGGGGAGGGAAAAAAAAAACAAGACAAAACAACTTTCTAGCTCCTTCTCAAGTATCAGGTGTGGCACACATATCAGGCTTTTAGGCTCAGGCTGAGCTTTATCTCACTTCGAGCTGTGCCAGGAGAGCAATGAAGGAGGCCTTTTCCAAGATAAGGGGAACCGCTTTTCTGTCTTGATCACTGTTGTTGGACGGTGGAGGGTGCTGCTCAATGAAGGAGGACACGGGCTGCCTCTCCCGGGCTCCGTGAAAGGGCGGGGCAGCCAAGGAACAGAAGGGCAGACTCGGACTCCTTAAGGTGAACATGTTATAATGTAGGAAAGCTCCTGTCTCTGTGACTACAGACAGTTCCAACCCAGATTGTGACCACCCTTTAAGTTTCTATGTTACTTATTCAATAAATTTATTTCTCTCGTGCTTTCAGCTAGTCAGAGTCTGAACCAGAAGGATCAGACTCACATGGGTGGGCTTCATCTCATAATCTTTCTGTGATTTGGACACCTATTGAAGGGTTTCGATCAGAATTAAGAGCTTTGAGACCAAATAATTTTTAAAATGAGCATAGGATGACCGTAACTATTGTGTTATAGAACCCCCGATAAATAATTCTCATTCACTCCCCGAATCTAGTGCGTCACAAATTTTTCCACCTCGAGACCTCCCTGAAGCCTTGCTCCCTTTCTCCCTGTCCTCACACACACATCACAAAAAGCTCAGTGTCTAGTAACCCATGTTGCCATGGAAGGGGAGAGGAGAGACGCTGGAGAGGCAGCAGCCTGCCTGGGGACACTGACCTCCTCATGTTGAAAAGAACAAAACACTTTTTCAAAGGAGAAATAATATTGTATATTCCTTAACGTTCCGTTACATCCTGGGATTTTGTTTTGTTTTGGTAAAAAGTGCTCTCAATTAGAAAACCACTTGGTAATATTTTTTATAGGTCAGACAGGATGGTTCTGTCATTTTTACTCCTGTTACAATGTTATATACTTGGATTTATATTGATTTATTATATAACTGCTGTATACTGTAATATCTCATAAGTTTTTATTTATTGTACTATTTCAGATACATGAACCAGGGGTATTAATGGAGAGTTAACTCTGAAGTCCTTTCTAAAGAGGGACCTAATTTGAGAACCTACTTAATTGTGCCTGAGTAATAAAACCCTGCCTACAACTGTATCCATGGAGTAGACTAAATCCACATTTACATGATTGCTTTCCCTTCTGAGGACTTGAAAAATCCCAGTGAAACAAATAAACTATAGGTTGTTTATTTTTCTCACAAATATGGAGCAATTATACCCCTCCTGTTGATTTATGATAACTTCTGGAATGCAATCTTTATTTCTCTTACCTTTTTTGAAAATGGATTATTTTGCAAAGTAGGTATTTGGAGAACTTAATATTAGTTTCTGATAAGTCACCACAAGAGTGAGTTAAGGTGGCTGATATGAAGCAGAACAGGACCCTATAAAAGGAGGAGTACTGACCCGTAAGACAGAAGCTTTTCACATCTTCACCAGCCCCCCTTTGTCCTTCGCCATGCCACTCCGGAGCCCCCAGGAGCTCAGCGTCTGGCTGGAGATGCGCACCTACAACTAACTACAGGACAGTTTAAAAAACCAAGGGTTAATGGCTGGTGTAGCTCAGGGGATGGAGCATGGGTCTACAAACCAGACGAACGTGGTTCGATTCCCAGTCAGGGCACATGCCTGGGTTGCAGGCCAGTTCCCAGCAGGGGACACACAAGAGGCAACCATACATTGATATTTTTCCCCCTCTCTCCTTCCCTTCCCTTCTAAAGATAAATAAATAAAATTTTTTTAAAAACCAAGGGCTAAAGTGGTTTTAGCCGTGAGAAAACACCCATGAGAAAACAGCCCCACAAGGGCGTAGTTATCCTGTCTGGGGAGGACCAGGAAAGAGAGGGGGGATGGAACTGTAGGGGCTCCATCTTTGGATAGACTCCTGGGTCTACCCATTTCAAAACAATTTTGGTGATGATTTTTATTTTCATTTTTATGAGGGTTTGAATAAGTGTGGGCAGTTCTATGATTATTTTTAATTATGAAAATTTCTAAGTCTCTCATAGCCTATCTAGAGAATAATAAAACAACCTCCTACTTACACACAGGTTTGTCAAGTTTTAATATTTTGTCACAAATGTCTTTTTAAGGAAAGAAAATACAATACATTGAAGTCGCCTGTTTCCTTTCTCAATCATATTCTCCTACCCCACCACCCTTCTTTCTCTGGAGGTATCTCTTGTCCTGAACTTGGTATTCATCATGCCTGTGCATATTTCCTAACGTTTGAATTGGTATCCATCCATAACCAATAGCTAGTTTAGTTTTACAGGTTTTAAATTGTATGTAAATGGTAGCACAATATTTTTACATATTGTTTTTGTTTTCATGTTTTTAATTTGATTTATTTATTCTTAGAGGGAAAGAAAAGGGGAAAGAGAAGGAGAGAAACGTTGATGTGAGAGAAACATCAATTGGTTGCCTCTTGCGGGTGCCCTGATTAGAATCAAGTGGGCGGGCAACAATTCTCTTTGCAGGGTGATGCCCAACCAAGCAAGCTACGCCAGTCAGGGCTTTGCTCACTGTTTTTGAGATTTATTAATAATAGTACATGGATACCATTTATTTATTTTTACCATGCTGTATTTTATTATAGGAATATACAATAATTATTCATTCTCCTGTTCATGAAAATTTAGGCCGTTTTCAAAAATATTCTTTTTGCAGTTATAAACAATTTTGCAATGGACATCCTATTCCATGGCTCCCTATACAGATATTTCTGTTTCTTTGGGGCATATTCCTAGGACTTTGAACTCACTAGATATTGACTGATCAGTACCACAAACCCAGAGCTCTATTAACCTGTACTCCCACTGACAGTGAGTCAGAGTTCCCACTGGTTTCACAGACTTGCCAACATCTGTAATGGCAGACAATTTTAATTTTTGCACACTTGTGTGCAATGATATCTCATTTTAATGTACATTTTTTTCTGCTTACTGCTCAGGTTGAACATATTTTTTATGTTCATTGCCCACTTTATTCTGTTTTCTATTTATTTAGTCAACAAATATTTTCTAGGGGTCATTTATTTCTTACTTGCTGAGTTATAGGACTTGCTATCTCTGTTTCCTAACTTCCATGGTGTTAGGTGCGGTACTTGTGTTTTCCTGGTTGGTACCATGTCGTCTAGGTCATGTTTACGGTGCCTGTGTGTGAAGGATTTAATTTTACTGTACTATTTATACTGATCAATCTTTTTATGATATGTGCTTTGAAACATTTTAAAGAAATCTCTTCCTATCTCAAGATCATAAAAATATTTTATATATTTTCTTAAAATGTTGAAGGTATTTATATTTTTAATCTCAGGGGTCTAATTTTTTGCATGTGATGTGAGGTAGTGTCCATATTTTGTTTTTTTTCTCTTAAGGATTGTTAATTTTCTAGTACCATTTACTAAATAATCGATCCTTTCTATACTGAACTGCTATGTCCCTTTATCATCTATCAGAGTTTCCATATTAGATTTGAGGATTATTTTTGTGATTCTCTTCAACTTAGTTGCTTTGTGTATGACTGTGCCAGCATCACATTGTCTAAATTAAAACAGCACTGTGACCTGGTCGGTATGGCTCAGTTGGTTGGAACATCCTCCTGTAACCAAGGGGTTGTGGCTTGATTCTCTTTCATGGATATGCCTGGGGTGTGGTCCAACCAGCAATGCTTGGTCCAGATGCAGTCCTGGGGGCCATGCACTTGTTCTTGTGGCAGCCAATCAAAGTTTCTCTCTCACATCAATGTTTCTTTCTCTCCCTTCCTATCTACTTTCTCTCTATCCAAAAGCAATGAAAAAATATCCTTGGAGGAGGATAAAAAAAACAGCACCGTAATGCACCTTGTATAACAGTGAAACTATAAGCAACCCATCTCCTCTCCACCTCGCTTATCCTTCTTCAAAACTGTCTCCGTAAGTCTTAACCATATGTATTTTAGAATTGGCTTTTAAGATCCAACAAGAATACCTTTGGTATTTTTTAATGTATTTTATTGATTATGCTATTACAGTTGTCCCATTTCACCCCCCCCCTTTATTCCCCTCCACCCTGCACACCCATTTCCACCCATATTCCCCTGCTTTAGTTCATGTTCAGGGTCATACAGATAAGTTCTTTGGCTTCTCCATTTCTTCTACTATTCTTAACCTC
Organism: Sturnira hondurensis; assembly: GCF_014824575.4. Classification (NCBI taxonomy): domain Eukaryota; kingdom Metazoa; phylum Chordata; class Mammalia; order Chiroptera; family Phyllostomidae; genus Sturnira; species Sturnira hondurensis. The sequence continues at coordinate 2,276,993 of NW_028094426.1, read as the reverse complement.
CCCCTGTCTATTTTCTACCTACCATCTATGCTATTTATTCTCTGTACCTTTTCCCCCTCTTTCCTCCTCTCACTCCCCTGTTGATAACCCTCCGTGTGATCTTCATTTTTGTGGTTCTGTTCCTGTTCTAGTTGTTTGCTTTTGTTTTTGTTTTAGATGTGGTTGTTAATAATTGTAGTTTGTTGTCATTTTACTGTTCATATTTTTATCTTCTTTTTCTTAGATAAGTTCCTTTAACATTTTATATAATAAGAGCTTGGTGGTGATGAACTCCTTGAACTTGACCTTTTCTGAGAAGTACTTTACTCTGCCCTTCCATTCTAAATGCAAGCTTTGCTGGATAGATGAATCAATCTTGGATGTAGGTCCTTGCTTTTCATTACTTGAAATACTTCTTTCCTTCTTGCCTGTAAGGTTTTTGTTTTTTTTTCTGAGAAATCAGCTGATAGTCTAATGGGTACTCCTTGGTAGGCAACTGTCTCCTTTTCTCTTGCTGCTTTTAAGATTCTCTGCTTATTTTTAATCTTGGGTAATGTAATTATGATGTGTCTTGGTGTGTTTCTCCGTGAGTCAAACTTCTTTGGGACTCTCTGAGCTTCCTGGACTTCCTGGAAGTCTATTTTCTTTGCCAGATTAGGGAAATTCTCCATCATTATTTGGTCAAAGAAGTTTTCCACTTGCTGCTCTTCCTCTTCCCTTTCTGGTACCCCCATAATTCAGGTGTTGGAACATTTAAAGATGTCCTGGAGGTTCCTAAGCCTCTCCTCATTTTTTTTGAATTCTTGTTTCTTCATTCTTTTCTAGTCAAATGTTTCTTTCTTCCTTCTGGTCCACACTGTTGATTAGAGTCCCAGTTTTCTTCACATCACTTTTGGTTCCCTATACGTTTTCCTTTATTTCACTTAGCATTTCTTTCATTTTTGCATCTAATTTGTGACCAAATTTAACCAGTCTTGTGAGCATCCTGATTACCAGCATTTTGAGCTATGTATTCTGATAAGTTAGCTACCTCTTTGTTACTTAGTTGTATTTTTTCTAGAGCTTTGATCTGTTCTTTCACTTGGGCCATTTTTTATTGTCTTGGTGCACCTGTTATATAGGAGGGATGGAGACTTAGGTGTTCACCAGGGCGGGGCAACCGCCCATTCCTGGGTTGTGATGCTGTATGTGGGGGTGGGGTCTGAGAGGGAACAATGGTGCTTGCTCTGCTCTCTACTGGATTTGAGTCACTGCCCCCACTTCCCACAAGCAAAGTGGGCCCTTCTGATTCTGATTCCCAGGTGGGTGGGCTTGTGTATGTTCTAGAACCCTGTGGGTCTCTCCAGCAATCTTTCCTGTGAGGCTGGGAGTTTCTCCTGCTGCAGCTTCAACACCCACAGGTGTTTTCAGTCAGGGGTTTGAGGCTCTATTTCCTCACTGGAACCCTGGGTTACACAGTCTGTCCCGCTCCCCTGTTGTTCTTCCCAGTTTATCTGCACATGAGCGTGGGACCACTCACTCCACCAGCTGCCACCTTGCCAGCCAGCTGCAGCCTTGCGTGCCCAGCGCCACAATCTGCCACCTCCCTGGTGTGTCAGCCACCACCTTGCTGCAAGTCCTCTCTGCCTGGCTGCCCAACTCAGCCCCGCATGCCTGTCTGGATGAATGTGTCTTCTTTAACTCCTTGGTTGTCGGACTTCCATACAGTTCAATTTTCTGTCAGTTCTGGTTGTTTTTTATTTCTGAATTGTTGTCCTTCTTTTGGTTGTGCGAAGAGGCACAGTGTCTCTACCTTGCCTCCATCTTGGCTGGAAGTCCCCTTTGTTTTTTTTTTGTTTTTTTTTTTTGATTTGTACTTTCTTTACATGAGAGAAAATATGTCTCCATTTATTTGATATTCTACAATGTTCACAGTTTAGCTACAATGTGTCTAAATATGGAGTTTCTTTTTATTTATCTTACTTGGGATTTCTGTTTCCTGAATCTAAGATTTTTGTGTCTTTCATGCATTCTGAAAAAATTTAGGATTTTGAAAAATTTATATGTATTTTTTCCAACATCACCTGACTCTTCTTTTTAGTCTCTTTGGAATTGCTATCAGATGTATGTTTAGACTTACTTATGTCATCTTTTCTTAACCTCTTTATTATGCTTTATCTCTCCATTTCTCCATGTGGTATTTTGGATTAGGTTTTCAGATTTATCTTCTAGTTCACTATTCCCATTTTCAGTTGAGTTTAATCTGCCTATACATGTCCATTGAGTTTTTAACTCCAATGATTTTATCTTCATTTCTAGAACTTATATTTTGTTGTTTTTAACATATCCCTGGTGTTTTAAAGTGCCCCATTTTTATTCATGTTTTCAACTCCTTCTTTCATGACTGTATTTTGAATATAGTTTTTTTATAGGCTCCATTTATTGGTTCTATTATTTGAAATTCATGTGGCATTAATTCTGAAAGACAGAGAACACACATACATGGTTATACGCCACCTTCATTAATGAGTTGCTTCTTCATGTGTCTCTATAACTGGTTTGTGAATTGAGCCTCCAAGAGGCTTTATCTGTGATAATTTGGTGTAGCTACTAGATAGTGTAACCCTTCCAGACCATTTGTGTAGCCAGGTGTCCCACGGTATCATGAGCCAAGACCACTCTCTTGTTTCTTTGACCTGTTTATTACAGAAAATTTCAAGCTACACAGGAGTATATAATATGATTAACCCCATGTTCTCATCACTCAGCTTTAATAATTGTTAACTTAAGAATAATCTCACTTCACTTGTATGCTCCTATGTTCCATCCATATCCATACATCACAGAATGGATTATTTTGAAATAGATACCAAATATTATATCATTTCACCCATAAATATTTCACTATGTAAGTCAAAAAATGAAGACTAAAAATAATCAAATTCCAACCACACTTAACAAGTTAACAGTTTCTTAACAGGATCAAGTCAGTGTTCAAATATCCATGATTAACTCATGAGTATTTCTTCATAGTGTGTCACAGTCAGGACCTCAATAAGATCTATGAACTGTAATTGGTTCATGTATTTCTTATGTCTTCTTTACTCAAAGATTTACCCCTTCTCTATCTTTTCTGTTCTCTCTCTCACACTCCTTCCCTCTCTCTCCCCTACAACTTGTTTGTTGAAAAAACAAAAACAGTGTTTCTTCCCCAGGGTTGTTTTCATGTTACTTTCCACTGTCTCATTTGAAGGGTTTCAGGACTACTCAAATAGTAGAAAACCCTCAAAATCTTCACTCTACCATCAGCGGAGACAGAACCATTTTCCTGATGTTGTTCAGTGCGGGTGGGTTATGTTGTAGTCATGTAAGGGTGTAGCCCTTTGAAGGGCCTACCTTTATGCCCTGGTCTTAGTTCCATCTTTTCACCTTTAGAAGCTCAGAGCATTTTAAATTGTTTTAACAAAAGAAGGGTTTCACACCATTTGGTCCTCAATATTATGCTTAAATAAAATTTCATGATGCTTTAAAAAGTCTTTGAATCAACTTACAAGTTTCTTAACCTCTCTGAGTCACAATTCTCTGTAGAATGGGGTAATTTTTTTACCAACTGCATTTAGGGAATAGATGAGGTAATGCATACAAAGTGGTGATACACAAAAGGTAGCCTTCCCAGGTAGAGGAAATCCCTGAGCAGGGTTTGAAGAATAACTGTTGCTGGATTCAAAATGATTGAAGGTGGAGTACCAGGAGTGAGGCATAAGGAACTAAAAGACATTTCAGGTCAAAGTACAGTCTGTGTCTTGTGACTACCCAGCTCAGTTTTCATCCACAACCAACTTAATTACTTCACAATTCTGTTGTTTGTGCTCATTGTCTTTTGAGGGTGTAATTGCAATAATTCCCAGCAGTTCCCATAAAGCATGAAACTTAAAATGGATATACAAATCTGTTATAGAATTAAAATAAGACCAAACCAAAGGAATTCTACTGACTGTCTCTGATAAGTCATACACCAAGATAGTTGTCAGATTTTCCTCTCAGTTTTCTGTGAGGTGAAGAAACAGTTGTGGGATTCACTGATGTAGAATGTGAGCTCTTTGCAATGATTTTCAAGCAAAGGTTTGGAACTCACAGATTGTAGCAGCTCTGTGCTGCTACAGATGTCCTCGGCTTTCCGGCTTTGCTTTAGCAGGAACATCAAGGAAAGCACACTGTATTCACAGGATTTGGGGAATTTGCACTTCCTTAATCTGGCTGCTGGTCACAATTCCACCTTCTTTTTATCAGTTCCATCAAGATACTTTTCTCCTATCTTATAAAGCAACATGTGAGATACAAGTGAACATCTGCACTGCAGAACGTGTGCTGAGGAACAGCGCAGCCACGGGACAAGCACATTTTCCTTCCCACTCTTTCTGTGCTTGTTCAACAGCTCTTGCTAACCTACCGGGCAATGCAAGTTACAGTGCAACACTGGTTAAGAAAATTGAAGATACATATAATGCATAAAGAGATATAATATATAATATGTATACATAAATCAAAACAGTATACCTATATGCCAGATCAAAAATATTTGACAAACATTACTTTGTGGCTGACATGTATATGTAGTTAGGCCCACCATCGTCGCTTCTGTACTGAACATGCGTAGACTTTTTTTTGTCCTTATCCCTAAACAATACAGTATTGTATTATATTATGTAAATGTAACAGCTATTTACATAGTATTTGCATTGGGTTAGGTATAGCAGGCAATCTAGAGATGATTTAAATCATACGGGAGGATGTGTGTAGGTTGTGTGCAAGTACTGTGCTGTTTTATATCAGGGACTTGAGCATCTACAGATTTGGGTATCTGCGAGGGTCCTAGCACTAATCCCCTGCAGACATGAGGGAAGCCTGTATAATTCTGGTAATGGGACAGTTTTAAATCATGATAAAATCCACCACTTTGAAGTAGAAAGGATGTATGTTACCCTGCGAGGGATTTCAGCCTCATGTGTACGGGCTCCTTGCCTTCTTTACCACAACAGAGCAGGTCCATATCTGCTCTCACCGCCAGCCCTTGCATGAGCAATAATGTCCTTAGGAATTGCCTCATAAATTCTTAGAAATTTCATTTTTATCATTATTTTCCAAAGAGATCTGGATTTAGCAAAGGTCTAAGTAACAATAGGTCTGCTTTTGTTTTTCAATTCAACTAATATATAAATCATTTATTTTGAATCAAATCTGAATGTCTTTGCAAACACGTGTGAAAAGTCCCATGCATTTACAGTAATTCCGGTGTGGAAATTGTCAGGGATCAACTCCTCAGGCAAAAGGATAATTATACAATAAAAAGGAAAAAGAGTGAGTAGACCTTATAAATGGATATTATACACCTAGGTGTGGTTGAACAAGTGTCTTTTCCCTTTAGACACTGAAAAGAAACAATTTTCTGCAACAGAATTTGTCATCTAGAATTACCTTTTCACTGACATATTCTTACCTGGATTTCTACTAACTTTTAAAAACATCTTCGAGGTCGTCTTTGCAAAGTAAATAGTACAAAGTGTTCTCTCCAATCCCCACAGAGGGATGTGGACATGCACAGACGGGGTGTGTGTCATGGCCCAAACTCCTCCCGGGCCAGGTGGAACGCAGTCCTTAGGTGAAGAAAGCATTTCTGTCCCAGAGCTCCCAACAGACAATTTCTACTCTAAAGAAAATGAGTAAAACTGTGAAGCTCTAGGCAAATTGAGTATCTTCCTGATATATGCTTGGCTTCCTTGATAAACCAAGCAAAACAATTCTAAGCAAAAGTTGCTCCCTATAAAAAGTGGTTGCCAGCTATAGTTTTGTTTGTAGTGGAAAATAAGCTACTATTTTAAGCTTGGTTTAATAAAAAACAAAAAAATTTAATTAAAATTAGTGTCTTGGGTTCTAATGTCCTGGGTTCTATTAATATTTGTAAAGTTTACAGACAGACAGTTGGTCTCCTTCCTCAGCGTGATGGTCAACTCTGCCATAGATTCTTTGGTTGATTTGGAATCTTTGTATTTACATGCTATTACTTTGTGAATTTCCCATTAATATCTGTGCACTTGGTTTGGCTGAAACAATTATGCTTTTAATGGAAAAGTAATATTAATTTTGGATCTGTTATGGACAGAAAACATTTTTAGCTGAACAGCATTCTTTTTTTCCCCCAGAAATTGAATGCTTGTCTTTGTGAAACCACAATAGTGTAATCAGAGAGACGTATACAGCGTGGCATGTTTACCAAGACTGGCATTTCCTGGGTAGTGGATAATAAGTAGGCTTGTATCAGAAAGAAAAAGAAGCAAAAAAAAAAAAGAAGTTTTATAACTCTTAAGTGTTTGCAAACTATTTATGTCAACCGTATTGGAAAGATTTCTGAAAAGTGGTCCTCGCTATGAAAGCAGAAGTAGCCCAAGCCACTAAATGAAAGAATTCATTTATTCATCTGACAAATATGTATTGACTGCCTCACATGTGCTGGGTGCTTCCCGAAGTCTTTACACATGCTCTCTTATGTAATCCTCACAGCGATGTATGGAGTAGGCATTCTTGTTCTCATTCCACTGATGAGAAAGCTGAATCCCAAAGAGGTTAACTTGTCCAAGGCCAACAGCTGGAAGTGGTGGAGATGGCTTTTGAACCCAGGTGTGTCAGAGCCAGAGCTAAGAAATATTGCCTCGGTCTCTGTACATAAGTATGTGGCCCATTTTGCTGTAAAACTTTATATAGTTACCCTCTCTTGCCGCTTCTCCAGGGCAGGCAGAGCTGAGATAACTTAGAGTGGGTGTGTTGTTGAAGTCACAGAACCAGCAGGGTTCTCATAAGAAACAAGTGTGAGTCCACCATCTTTTTTTTAAGGTGTTGTGGGACATTACCAATTCATTTTATTAGGGGGAGCAAATCATTTTAAGGCCTTAATTGTTTGCATTTCCCTGACTCCTATATATCATTTTCGGGGGAAGAGAAGCTATGATGGTAAATGCCATGTTCTCCATAGCTCTTTCCAACAACTGACATGCATCTACCAGTTTGTTTGTGGTCTGTCTCCTCCCTCTAAAGCATTGGCCCCATGAAGGTAGCAATCTTTGTCCCTTTTGTTCGCTAAAGTATCTCCAAAGCCTCAGAGAGAAGCTGTCACATTGTGGTGGGTACACAATAAACATTTGTTAAATGATCAGAATGGCATTATTCCTAAAATGTGGTAGAGGCCTACCTTTACATATATTAGTTATTTCAGCTCAAATTTCAGAGTAAGTTGTACTAGCAGAGTAAGTTATAACTTACTATAGTATACTATAGCAAGTTATACTATAGTAAGTTATACTATACAGTTTGAGGTCACAGAGATGGAAAAAAATAATGCCAACTATAATTCCAGGCACATTATTTATGATCCCTAAATTATAAGCAAAGTATTATTTTCTCCATTTTATGTATGATGAGATGGAGTGTCAAAGACTGTGGCACCTTCTGGCAGCTTGGACAGGTGTGTGGACCTCAGACACTGTTTTTTTACAGTCTGTCCCAGAAGCGGTGCTTCGAGCCACTGAGCACAGGCGAGGAGCAGATGATGGAACAGCCTCCAAATCTCTGCACTTCCCATTTCACTGACAGTGCTGTCAGAATTCCACCAGGGAGGCGGCCGGGCCAGGTAATGGTTCAGAGACAGGCTCTGTGCTTTGGCAGGTACAGCTATCAGCCCTGTATTTGCTGTGTGATCTTGAGCATAAAGCCTTTCTGAGCTTTAGTTTCCTCACCTATAAAGTAGGCTAATAATAGCAATTACCCCATAGGATTTATATGATGATCAAGTAGGATACGCTACAGAGAACGCTTAGTTTAATGCCTGCCATGTGGAGCAGTCCCCCTTGTCCATAGTTCCAGTTTCCATGGTTTCAGTTACCCATGGGCAATGCCAGTCTGCAAATACAAAATGTGAACTTCCAAAAATAAACAATTCATAAGTTTTAAATTGGGTGTAGTTCTGAGTAGAATGATGAAATCTCGTGGCGTTCCACTCCATTCTGCCTGGGATGTGAATCATCCCTTTGTCCAGCGTGTCCACACTGTGGACACTCCCCACCCCCATTAGTCACTTAGTCGCTGTCTGGGTTATCAGATCGACTGTTGTGGTGTCGCAGTGCCCGTGTTCAAGTGACCCTTACTTTACTTAATAATGGCCCCAAACACAAGACTAGTGATGCTGACAACTCGGATATGCCGAAGAGAAGCTGTAAAGGGTTTCCTTTAAAGTGAAAGCATGTAAGTTCTTGACTTTATAAGGAAAGAAAAAAATTACATGCTAAGGCTGCAATGACTTACAGTAAGAAGAAATCTTCTATCTATGAAATTGTGAAGGAAAGAGAAATTTGTGCTAGTTTGCTGAGAGAGAGACCACATCCACTAACTTTTATTATAGTATGTTATAATTGTTCTATTATAGTATCAGTTGTTATTGTAAATTTCTTGTGGTACCTAATTTAAAAGTAAATTTTATCATAGATGCGGATTTATAGGAAAAGACATGGGATATATAGGGTTTTGTACTGCCCATGGTTTCAGCATCCACTGGGGGTACTGAAAGCTATTCCTTGTGGATAAGGGGGATGACTGTGATCACAAACTAACCTCATTTGGCACCAGATGCTTCTGGAAGAGAAGGGACTCAGAAAGGGTAGAAAATTCAGTGGCAGTGCAGGGGTATGCTAGAGTACCTCTGATGAGTTTGTGAAAGCTGATTATGAGCATCTCTTCCCAGGTCTGTGCGCAGTGGCCTGATGTTAGTAGTTTCATATCAGCCACGCTACAAATATCAGCTGCTGCCCCTGCATCTGGCTGTAAAACATTTCCCAGCACACCACTGTACTGGTGGTCCAGTTTTGGAGGTGATTGCTTTGCTTTGGCGTGGGGCGGAGTGAGCAATGCCTGTCAACAGCAGCAGAGTGTCACATCCCACACACTGACTGAGGATTGAGAGATGCTTCCCAAACCACCAACCAGACACATGGAGGCTACCGGCTCTCCAATGAGGTCATGTTCAAATAACCGTGAAGACAAAGGGTTCCACCCAATTCTAAGGACTCCTACAATAACAAAGACTGAGCTTCTTTGGGGGGAAACTAACTCATCCATAGGAAACTCCACTAGTTGGTGTTTCAATCTAGACCCCTAACCATTCAGATAAATGCTATACCAGATGCCAGCATTTAGAAGGCTACTTTTAGCTTAGGCTAGTGGTTCTCAAAGTGTGGCCTTGGGACCAGCAGCATCAGCATTACTCAAGAATTTGTTAGAAATACAAATCCTAGGTCTCCACCCCAGACCTATCAGATCAGAGATTCTGGGGATGGGGCCCGTTTTTACCAAGCCTTTCAAGTGCTCCTCGACCAGTGGCCTAGACTTTGACTCGCCATAGGCAGTGGCAGTGAGAGTCCAGTGAAAATGCTTAGTTATGCTAAAGTATTCTCTCCCATCCTTCTGAATTTTTGATCCAATAAACAGCCTTTAATAGATCCTCATGAAATGCTCTTTTGTGCATTGTTTAAATCTCTGACACACTGTATGCTAATCAGCAATTCTCCTGAGTGAGATTGCCTTCAGCTGACAGATTGCAATACATTGAAAGTTTGTTGACAATGATTTCTAATAGTCTAGCTTAAATTCTAATAAACAGATGAAAATCCATAGGAATCCTCTTGAGAAACAGCCAGAGAAACATTTACAGCTCTGCTGTATCTCTTGTTGATCAATGGGTTGTACAAACATGTGAAGAGAGTTTGCCTTGTTAAGATAGTGACTGAATTAAAGCACTTTAAATACAAAGATGAAAGTTCATTAACATACAGAAATAGAGTCACATATCAGGTACACGAATGGTGGGGAGGTGGTGGGGGAGGTGAAGAAAGAGAGAAACCTGGAAAGGCATTTGACAGCGGAAGGTTGGACGCCCCAGATAGCTTTGTCAGGCAGCTCCGTTGACAACAAAATGGGGGAAGCAAAGACATTGAAGGTTGTGTGAATGTCACAAGACCAGAATATAAATACACATGACACCAAGAAAAATAAATAACACAAAATACCACAAAATATTTAAGGGAGATACCTTGTAGCTTGGCCAAAATGGAAAAGAAAGAATAATACGTAGGGAAATCTCCCAGACACGGATAGAGTATTCAGCTCTTATTCATAATGCCAACCCTCAAAAGACACCACTATAGGTACAATAGGCCAAATAACAAAAACAAGGACAATGTGTGACAAGATTTAGGACTTGGACATCTAGAAATAAACGTAACATTCAGAGAACATTTCAAATCTGTTTAACTTTCTACCTCAAGAGAGAATGCAATCTCCACTCTAAGCAGACAAAGAATACTTTAAACAGAATGTAGAACTTGAGCGTTAGGTTTTCTCTTTACACTAAACAAATCGTAGAAACGTGCATCCAAAAATAGGTTAAAAGTGATGGTCATTGTCATTTTCTCTTTTCTATTAGAGAGCACATCAAGCTTTTCTTTGCAACATAATTATGCCTCTGTATATGAACTAAATCTTAGCAAACTCTCAAAGGCTAGCAGACCTTTCAGCACCAGTCTTCCTAACCTCACCCAGTTCCCAGTTGGCTTTGGCCTCAATGACACCACCTGTCTGTCCCAGGCCTGGTCCAACAAATGCCTTCTTGGAAACTTTACATAACTGCCTTTTTCCTGTTCCACGGGCCTCACCTCACCATACCTAATGGAAGCTCTGGCCCAGAATCTGGGCATGTTGTTCCAGATAGGCCTGGCAGGTGTCATGTCTCATTCCCATGAGTTCTCCTTCCCTTAAATGGGAAGCCAGAACACCCTGTCTTCCTGGTGCATCCAAGTCCTACTAGCTCAGGAAACAAAACCTACAGTCTGGTGTGAGAAATCTTGTTTCCTCGCCATGGCCATAAGGACTTAATTTCTAAGTATTCAATAAATACTACTCTTCTAGAAGGTACTTACCCTCACCCCCAATAAATCCTCTGATAAAGAAGTATTGCTTTATCATGCAAAGCTGTAGGTAAGAAAATGAAATACCCACTCCTCTATCCCATTGAGCCCTAGAAGAAGGCTAAGAATTAATTAGGTTTTATAGCAAATACCCTACACAAAGACCTAGAAGTGAAATTTTTTAAAATCCCAAAGGATGATCAGTTTTCATAGTATTTGGACATGTCCTGCTGTGCAACCAAAAGTATAAGAAGTGTATTTGGGGTGCTTTCTGTTCAAAAAAGTCAAAGCTTCTCCATAATTGGGTAACTTCCTTGGTCCTTTTCTGTTTTCACCAGACTCTCTGGATGGTGCAGCCTTTCTGATCATTTCAATTGCTTTACATATGCTGATGGCTAACAAGTGCTTCTCTCCAGCACAGACCTCTTTCCTGGGCTCCAGGCCCATGTGGCTGAGCTTTGAGTCCATGTGGGCAGCATCCTTTTCCACTCCCATTCTGCTCCTCTTCTTGTATCTCATGTCTTTTAAAATGTCAACACCATCCACTTGGCAGCTCAAGTCAAGTAGCTAGCACCTTCCTGACCCTTCCCTCTCCTTCAGTCCTCATGTCTAGTCAGTTCCTAGAGCCTGTGTATTCTGCTTCCTTCCTGTCACTGAAGCACACCCACCCTCTCTCCCTACTGCTACTTGAGCTCGGGTGCTCATCATTTCTCCATAGATGAGCAGCCTCCTAGCTAGTCTTCCCTTCCCAATCTGTTCTTCACAGCCAGCAGGACCATTTGAAAAGGCGAAGTTGATCATACCCTCCCCTTGCTTCAAATGAAATGAAAGTCCTCTGTGCTCTGCTTCCTGTCCGTCTCTGTGAGCACATCTTTTGCCTACTCTTCTTTCATCCTCTGAACTGGAACTGCAGAAGTTTTCAAATGTTTGTTCTGTGTTTCCTCCATGCTTTTGTGTCTATTACTACTCTCTCAACTCTTCCTCACCTCCTTCTCCCAGCTAATTTCTTTTTATTCTTCAAAAGCCATCTTCCTCTGGGAAGTTTCCCAAGTTATCCCGTGGTTAATCACCCCTTCTGTGCATTACAACAGACAGAGTCCTAGCACTTACACAGTACTAAAACTTCAATCTCCTCTCTTTCCCCACTGGCCAAGAGCTTCTCAAAGGCTTAGACTGTCTTTTCACTTCTCGGTTCCCAGAGCCGTGCACAGGGTCTGACTATTGCATGTCCTCAGAAAAGTTCAGTCTATTGACTAAGTGAAATCCTCTACAATGAGGTCACATGCTCCTGTATGACTTCTTCCTGGAAACCAGCCTAGGTTAAAGCTACAAAGAAGTGGATTCTACTGAAGTGGGGAATTTTGTTCAAGCAAGGCACAGAGTCAGATTTCTAAGATGCTAGTCAGTGAGGCCTGGTTATGGAATGTATTTCTCATAAATACAAAGAAAAAAGTCCTGGCAATTGCCAACTTTGGTGCAGCAGCCTCCAGGGACAAAGACAGTGACGTGGGAGAGAGCCTGACCTTGTGCACCTGCAGACAGACACTAATGGGAAGCACAGGCACGTGTTCAGGGATTTAACAATCCCCATAGAAACAGCTTTAGCAGCCTCCATCTGGTTGGTTGCCAATACACAAGAAGAAGATTTTTTCCCATTTTCCTGTTCTGTAAATTCTTAATGTGGGAATACATACTGGGCCCTTACAGTCCTTGTCAAACTTATACCTGAATTAGATATTTTTTAAAAATGAGTTTTGAGAAAGTACTTTATCCCTGACTTGGAAACATCAGCCATGTTGTGGGCTATGCAAACAACTTCAGAAGCATTATTTCCAAATCTTCCAGTGCTCTGCTGAAACTCTGCCTCCTTGGGTCCTACCTGCTTTGCTTTCTACCCAGACTTCTCCAGTCCATGCCATGCTCATGTCTTTTTGGTCTGTGTGTCTCCACTGGGAACGTTATCTACTTACTGCTGTCAGGACATTCAGCTAGTCCTGGTGATGGGGGGCCTTGCAAATAGCCTCTCCTAAAGAAGGCTTGGCTCTTGGCTTCACAGACCAGTAGAAACCTGAACAGCCCTGAACTTGGGAACCCAGTAGGGAATAAGCAACTTACTGATATTGTAATCAAGGGAAGAATAGGACCGAGGTGTTACATGAAAATGCTATGTTGGCTTGTAATTAAACAACTCTACCACCCTAGCTGGGATGCTCTTTGGTCTGAAACTGGCCTCAGGGGCAGGAACAACGAATATCTCCAAACCAGCCATTCAATGACTTGCTAGGTAACTCTCAGTCATTCTACCACCACCTCTAGGAAAACTGTGCTTATCAGAAAATGCAATACTGTTCCTTATGTTTTCTACCTTAAAATAGAACTTAGCAACATTGTAGGGTTTCCAAAACTGGGAGTGAATAGGTAACACTTTGATTAGAAACTCTACACCACAGTTTGGAAAAAGAAAAAAAAAGTGCACTAAAAAGAAAATCTATATCCTTTTTTTCAAAGTTGCCATCCTTCTTCCAGCCCATCACATCCCCTCTCTTTCCATCACTGACACTCAGAACTTGGGAATTGCTTTCTCTTCCTCCCTCTCCAGCGCCCTCCCTTCAGCCATCTATAGCCAAGATGTACAGAGTCTGCTTTTGCTACACTTCGCTATTCCGCCTCTTTCTCTGGCTTTGCCCACCACCACCTGAGCTCTGGCCCACCTGGTATCTCAACCTTGCTTTGATTAGTAAAATAATATCCTGATGTTCTTTCACTGCCAACCCATCTAATACCACTGCTTATTTCCCTGAGACATGTCTTTTAAAAATATATTTTATTGATTATGGTATTACAGTTGTCCCCATTTTCCCCTTGCTCCCCTCCACCCAGCCCCAACTGCTCCCTCAGGCAATCCCCTCACCACTACACATCCTTTTTTTAAAGAACTATTTATTGATTTGAGAAAGATACAAAATAGTGGGGTGGGGAGAGAGAGATGGAGGGAGGAAGGGAGGGAAAGAGAGGGAGTGAGAAAGAGAGAGAGAGAGAGAGAGAAACATCACTTTGTTGTTCCACTTACTTAAGTATTCATCAGTTGCTTCTTGTGTGTGCCCTGACTGGGGATCAAACCTGCGACTCTGGTGTATCAAGACAATGCTCCAACCAACTGAACTACCAGGACAGGGCCTGGAATGTAGTTTGAATCATGTCATTTTCCTGCTCAAAAATTTTCAAGGGAGCCCCACCACTTACTGAATAACTCCTACAATGCCAAATTTTCAACCTACCTTTTCTGATAGGTCTATATTTTAGCATTTTTTTCCAGGTAACTGTATATTTTGTTATTTTAACTTTGGGTACATCCTGGCTGTTCCTTCCACACAATATGTGCGGCCCTGCCTTTGCACTATTGCTCATGCTGTTTCACTCAGGCTACCTGGTCGGAGTGACGATCCCATCACTTACTAGCTCTGTACTTCTGTTTCTTTGTTTATGACATGAGACTCATAATAGCACCGACCTAATAGGGGTTTGTGATAATTATATGAAGAAATCTAGAGCCCGGGCACAAAGTAGGTATTCAGTAAATGTTAGTGATCACAATTGTTATCATCATCCCTTTCAAGGACCATGTCAAATCTCCCTCTTTAGTGAAGCTGTTTTTAATTGTCCAGGGTAATGCTATTTTCCCCCTTTTTGTGCGTCTCTGAATAGCACCTGACATATAATGCCCTGCTCCAGAGTAGTGTGTGTACTTATCTTGGCCTGGACTGGGCTGCATGCTTATTGAGGTTGAGGAACTTTTATTTATCATTGGATACCCTGAAGGACCTTGTATAGCACATCGAAAGGACTTCATAAATACTGGCTAAATTGAAATAATTTGACTTTACTATTTTTAAAACTGAGAAAAACAGCAAGGAAAGATAAGTACATGAAATGAACACCTTGAGAGTGAGGAGGTTGCTGGAGGAAGGCACTGAGATTGCTGACATCAGAATGCACAGCTCACCCTGACCACGCCCTCTCCTGCCTGTTCTCTGTTGCAGGTCTGCCTAGTGGCCTATCTCGGTTTGTTTATGCTTTGTGTCTCGTATCAAGTTGACGAGAAGACATGTATCCAGTTTGCTATGAAAGTAAGTTGACATTTTTCTTTTTTCTCTTATCATCACATAGAAAGAAACACAAGTGTAAAATAAAGGGGTGCTTTTTGAAGCAGTTGCATATCTGATTATTCCAGAAATTGCATTTTTAGGCAGGCCAAAAAATGTTTTAGGAGGGCATTCATCCAGACTCCAAATGTAACACTAATTTTTTTAAAGTCTTGATTTCCATGAACTGGGTTGGCATGGAGCATATGAAATCTGTCCTTCAATGCCCTTAAAAGGAATATTGAAAATTCATCAGTTCAACAAAAAGACTTTGCCAGGGAAAAGATGCCTATATCAGGGCCGATTTCCATATCCCGGGGCTAGTTCAAATATTTTAATGATGAAGCAGTCTATTTCCTCTTGCAGGTGGGATCACTGAGACAGGAAAGGTACATCGTGTACAAACAAGCGATCTGCACCAAGAATCTGAGGGCACAGGGGGCAAGGGCTAGGGTGTGCCTGGCTTAGCATGTGTGTGTGTGTGTGTGTGTGTGTGTGTGTGTCCTTTCTGTGCATGGAGTTTTGCTCTGTTAGAGACTGGTGCTCAGTTGGAGCCACTTCAAGTACACAGCATTGCCACCACACATAGAATCTACGCCAAAGGGACGCACACACACACCCTTTCAGAGCTTAGGGAAATGTACACCCAACTTAGCAGTCAGAACTGGTAGAAGTCAAATTCCTACATTTTCTTTCAACTGCTGTAGCAGAGAACAAAGAGCTTTCTGTAGTGGGTTTTTTTGTTTGGTNCAAGGGCTAGGGTGTGCCTGGCTTAGCATGTGTGTGTGTGTGTGTGTGTGTGTGTGTGTGTGTGTCCTTTCCGTGCATGGAGTTTTGCTCTGTTAGAGACTGGTGCTCAGTTGGAGCCACTTCAAGTACACAGCATTGCCACCACACATAGAATCTACGCCAAAGGGACGCGCACACACACACCCTTTCAGAGCTTAGGGAAATGTACACCCAACTTAGCAGTCAGAACTGGTAGAAGTCAAATTCCTACATTTTCTTTCAACTGCTGTAGCAGAGAACAAAGAGCTTTCTGTAGTGGGTTTTTTTGTTTGGTTGGTTTTTTGTCCACTCACATGGTATACTTTTCTTCTACGATAAAATACATACAAACTGCATACTCCTTTGTTCACTAAAACAAGAAAGCATGACGCATGAAAGTAAGTTAACTAGATTATTTGGAAATTACAAAGAAACTTAGATATTAGTATATTCTAGTATAACAGAAACTGTTGGTGGAAAAATATGTTGATATATATATATATATATATATATATATATATACATAATGTGGTGAAAGAGTAATTCTTAGAGTAATTATTAGAATAAAAATGTTTACATTATATTAACCAACAGAAAAGCTGGCTACATAAAAATGTATGGCATGACCCTACAGAAAAAAAAATAGTTCTATGTGCTTAGAAAAAAAGAGTTATCTGTAAAAGGTGCGATTTTAGTTGCATTTTGTAGTTTTTTCTCTAATTTTGAAATGTTATTCAATTAGACACAACTTTTTTAATTAAGAAAAATTAACGGAAGCTATTTAAAAAATGATAGAGTTAGAATATACCCACATTTAGAAGTTTTACTTTTTCTGACGGTATTCCTTAAAAGAAGTCCAGATGAAACAGACATCAGTCCGTGCTTATTTCATTTTTTTGTAAGGTAAGGCTTGGTGATGATTTAAAACAAACAAACAAAAAAAAACCCAGCCAGGACGCCCAGTAAGAAATGGTCTGTTACATTACAGTAACTTCATTCACCGGGTAAAAAACCGTTCTAAACTAGATGCATCAGTGTCTGTGAAGGGCCTTCATCTCCTCCCCCAGGTGGTCCTAGGAACAGGAAAGGCAAAAGCACCAGCTTCACAGAGGCCCCCAAAGCCATCTCAACATCTGCCAGTAAAAGGAGGAGCAAGGGGGAAAAAAGTCCCTGCCAATGTCAGCCAGGTTGAGAACTCCTCACTAGGAACATCTCATTAGCTTTCTTTCGCCCTGGCCCCGCCCACCTCCCGCCCCCCTCTCCCCCCCACACACACCCTGTGATAGGCATTGACAAACACTAAGGCAGATTCCTCCTGCATGTGGCCTTTAGTGATGCTTCCTGCCGGCTCTCTAAGATGCCCGCTATATTATCTTCAGCTAGAAAACGAACTTCAGTCCTTCTCAAGGTTTCCCAAAGGCACAACAGGTTACAGCTGACTTCCCTTGTTCTTCTTACACCTTTTTATGGGGAAGAAATGAAATACATCTCCATGTGGTGTTTCTCCCTAGCATAACCATATTTTAGTGCCCCTTTTTGGAACCTTGGCCTCAGCTTCGAGAATTTATTTCCTCCTGTTGAGGAGGCGGATCGCCAGGCCAGCAATCAGGTGATGATGACAGCGTCATATTGTAGCCTGCACAAACACGCACTTTTTTCTTAAGAGACAATAGCCACGGGGGCTTGTCTTTTCATCTCAACCTAACACAGTCTTCTCCGGGGCGTGGGCAGGCCCTGGACGCCTCCGCACCTTCCTTCTTTCTCCTGGGGCTCTGCCCCTGGGCTCGGCAGCCCATCCCTCCGTGGGCTGGGCCTCCTGCCTTTCCTGTGGCCCGGCTTTCTAGAGCTCACCTTGATGATTTTTAGAAACGTGTCCGGTTCACGTGCTTGCAGAAGCACCCCGGGCACAGTCCCCACAAGGGCACTTAAGGCGCAATTGCCTCGCACCGTCATCCAGGAGGCCCCTAGGCTGCAGCTGCCATCTCCTGCCTGCCACCGGGAAGGTAATTAAATCGAAGCCGAATCGCCCTCCTCCCGAAGTCACCGCACGTTGAAGCTGCAGCCGGGTACCAATTAGAGGCAGCCAGCCCGCGGAGCGGCGCTTGGGCGCTGGGTTACATAAGCGCCCGCGGCCACCGAGCCTCCGCCCGCCCGCCCGCCCAAAGCCCAGCGCCAGTCCCACACCAGCACAACAAACGCGTCCCCCACCGGGCTTTTATCAAGATATATTTGCTCGCATTCCCAAGGTCATGGTAAACTCTTTCATTGATAGCTTATTCATGCTGGGTAGGTAAAACAAGCCACTTGATTTTAAATTACAGATTCTAACACAGAAGCTTGTTGCTGTCAAATGAGCTAAATCCATGAAGGAAAAATGCTACAACGCTGCCGATGTAGCCCACAAGCTTTAGGGTATCAAGTACATATGTATGTCTTAAAATAGATAATGAACCTGATATTGTGGCTCACTCCTGTTTACTTGGCCGGATGCTTTCGTGGAGGGGGAGACGCAGAATCACAATGTGTGAGGTACGCACCACTGGAAATGGTGAGGGGCGTGGCTTCTGTTTGTGCTCTTCCAGGCTTCTAGCACATTAAGACGGATTGCTCAGTTAGAAAGGAGCAATCTCCGTGTTTGTGTAAATGTTTACATCCTTTCTATGAGCTAAATTTGCATCCTTACTCCCACAGGACAGAGAACAAGACAAAGCCAATAAAGTTGATAGCCTGAGTCCTGAGAACAGACAGTGTTTTTTCATCTCCACTAATTTGGTTATTTCACAAATACTTAAATAGTGCTACTATGTATCTTAGCACTGTTCTAAGCCCTTCACAGATATCAACTCTTTTGATCCTCATAAAAATCCTGTGAAGTAGATGCTATTATGATCATCATTCCAAGTTTACAGGTGAAGACACAGAGGTACACATGGGATTGCTTGATGTGCCGAGGTCCACAGCGGAGGAGAGAACTGGGATTTGAACACTGGAAGTCTGGTACCCTGGTCCATGCTCCTAACCATCACCCGGCACTGATGTACATTATTAAATGTCTTGGGCAAATCTTTTTTACAAATTTTTATTTACTTATTCTTAGAGAGAAGGGAAGGGAGGGAGAAAGAGAAGCAGAGAAACATTGATGTGCGAGAGAAACATCTATCAGTTGCCTCTCACATGCCCCAACTGGGGACCTGGCCGGCAACCCAGGCATGTGCCCCGACTGGGAATCCAACCAGCAACGTTTTTCAGTTGGAAAGACAGCACTCCACCCACTGAGCCACACCAGCCAAGGCTTGGCAAACTTTTTGACCTCTGTGCCAAAGGTCGTCTTTTTAAAATAGACACTGTTCTCATTTTAGCAGATGGATTTTTGTGGTGATTATGACAATAATATTTCTATAACAATTAGAATTATTTACAGATTGAGTGATGGATTATCTCAGTTAATTCCATATGTTATGCCAATGGGTGCTGTAGACATCTGCTCTCTCAGGCTGTACGTATATGTGTTGGAGATAGAAAGGTTATTACAAGACCCACACACTCCCTAGTTCCATCCCTTGATGGCAATAAAATGTATGGAGAATACTCCATTTGGGACTGTTCTACTAAGTAGATGACTCTCAGGTGGGAGATTATCTCTCTAATTTGAGCCTTCCCTGCTGGTAAAGTTATAGATGTACCTATGTTCCAGCAAATAATTCCAAGTTCTGCGTTGGCTGCATTGGAAAGGCAGCTACACGGGGCCACATGCATGACACAGCCAACACGATTTAATTTGGCTCCCGGCACCCAGAGTTTGAAGTCAGTCATCAAGCTTGAGAATTCCAGTACAACCCAGAGTATTTCAAATATTCTGCCCCAGTGGCCCCTCAAAATAAACCCATGCCTTTTTAGCCTAAGCACGCCAGTGTTTGCAGAAAATATGGCCGCTGAAATTCTTGGGGATTGAATGCAATGGCATTCAATAACACAAATTAAATATTGCCTTCGTAAATTTTGTAAATGTGTCATTTTGTATTCATCTTGTTCTCTTTTTCCAAGGGAGACAAAAAGTGCTGAGTATAAGTTACCCTTCTTATATCCCTGAGATGTAAGATGTTTCTATAAACAGTGTCACCGGTGGGGGGAATGTGGATTATATCTGATAATCCTTCAAATGATTGGAAAATTAGAAGTAGTGTGTATAGTCAAGATATTTTTGATGAGCCCTAGCTGGCGTAGCTCAGTGGATTGAGTGCGGGCCTGCGAACCAGACGATCGCGGTTCGATTCCCAGTCAGGGCACATGCCTGGGTTGCAGGCTGGTTCCTTGCAGGCTAACTACCAGCAGGGGACGCACAAAAGGCAACCATACATTGATGTTTCTCTCCCTCTCTTCTTCCCCTCTAAAGATAAATAAATAAATAAAGTTTAAAAAAAAAAGATATTTTTGATGAGAAGATCCAAAGAATCCTCATACTCCTTGGTTCATTGTAAGACCAAATGCTGTTAACCACTGTCTTTCTGTGCACTCGGGTGCATAGCCAAGCTTCCTGGCAAACCAGACACATGCTGAGGGCACCAGCAACCACATATGTGTATGGGTGCACATGCACACCCACACTACTCAAGGAAAAAAATTAATTTTTAAGTATTCTATCTCTAAGGCTTAGAAAAGCTTGGAATTGTTAATGTGTGGAAAATCTCTCATTTGGAGGACTTTTTCATGCATAACCATACATGTATGTTTTTATTTGAATTGCATATAGTTGGTGGGGGGAGGGCCAAATATTTTTAGAGCTACTTTAATCTGAACTTAGGCATGATTGGAACTAATTTTACTTTGGGGAGTTCACATTCACCAGAACTGCTCCTCGTATAGAATGCATTTTGACTATAGTGATATAAACCTTGCTCTGTGTTGAGTACACCAGTCCCAAGACCTAGGAACTCTTTTCCTTATTTAGACCCTTGGTAGGCAGAACCATTAAGACAAATGTGTCCAGTTAATGAGATTGATCACAAGAATATTTTTTGTTCTATAAAATGTTTTTTTGTTGTGGGCATGTCAATGAGTACTCACAATTTTTCATCAAAGTACTTCAGGTGTAAGCTAAATGTTTGGATTATTCAGGGACTCCACGTTTCTTTAATGGCAGAATTAGACCTGTAACCTGATTCTTCCTTCCCAAGGCTGGCATTCAGGCCAACAGTGTTTAAACTTGGTGGCTGGGGGACAATTTAGAGTCTATTTTCATGCTCAGGAACTACATGGTTGTAGTTGCATCTGGGAGGAGACTTGTAGGTGATGAAGTTGACATCACGTCACCTACCTTCTGGAGCCAAAATTTTTTTCTCCCAGCAACTATTTACTGGGGATCTTGGCATTCCTGGTCACAGTTTGACAACTCTACATTAAATATAATATTTTTAATAACCTGTATTTCTTGTTCACCAAGAATTAGCAGTTTTGGCTGACACAGGATGCACCTTGCAGAAATGTGTTCTTTACTTTCTAGTCTCATTTCAATTTTTATCTCATCAGTTCTTGATATCAAAGCAAGCACAGCATGCCTTTTGGGGTGGCTCTTGTGTCTGGGATTTCTCTAAGCTGCTTGCTACCTCCATACGCAGACACCGACAACCAAGCTAATATTGTTGGCTTAGTTCGTGGAAAGCACCCAGCATCTCTATGGCACCGAGAGGTATGATCAGCACTTAAGGATTACTCACTGACAAATAAACCCGGAACAATTTCTATGTCCCAGGTACTAAATTTCTGAGGAGAAATAGCCCTCCACCAGGGAACTTCTTGGGAGAGAAGGAAAAAAAACAGCTTTTATGATTAGCTTTC
Organism: Sturnira hondurensis; assembly: GCF_014824575.4. Classification (NCBI taxonomy): domain Eukaryota; kingdom Metazoa; phylum Chordata; class Mammalia; order Chiroptera; family Phyllostomidae; genus Sturnira; species Sturnira hondurensis. The sequence continues at coordinate 2,255,284 of NW_028094426.1, read as the reverse complement.
TCAATAGTCATTTGATGTCCTTTGTAACTGGAAAGGTTTTCTTCTCTCTTGCAGCTATTGTACTTTTTGCTGAGTGCCCTCAGCTTGATGGTCTGCGTGCTGGCCGCAGCGTTTGCTGCCCACCACTATTCTCAGCTCACCCAGGTCACCTGCGGAACAGCACTCAACTCCTGCCACTGCAAGCTGCCCTCCGCGGAGCCCCTCAGCAGGACCCTGGTGTACCGGGATGTGGCTGACTGTGCCAGCATCACGGGCACTTTCCAACTGTTCTTACTCATCCAGATGATTCTTAACTTGGTCTGTGGCCTTGTGTGCTTGTTGGCCTGCTTTGTGATGTGGAAACACAGGTACCAGGTCTTTTATGTAGGTGACAGGATGTATTCCCTAACAACTTCCGAAGGCCAGCAGCAGCAGGTGTAACATTCCTGCTGAAAGGTGGGAGACAAAATGGCACGCTGACTGGCTGAGGTTAAAAAAAAAAGGAAGGAAAAGAAAAGAGAAAAAAGACAAGGAAGAAAGAAAAAAACTGACAATAAGTAATAGTTACTATTCTAAATGAATATTTTTATATTTTTCAAGAAATGAAACAGCATTTCTCCGTGTTTCTATAGTATTTTTTACAAATTCTTATGAGAAAAATAAGATTCAAATTGACTTTGGGATCCTGAAAGGACATCACGTAGGACAGAATAGCATAGGTTTATCTTTACAGTCTGGAGTTTATTCCGAATGCTCATTTTATCCATGACTTTTATCATCGTTCCTGTTAGTCTAGTTTGATGGTGTGAATTAGCAACTCGGGCCCACTTGCTAAATTCTGTGGAGGCTTTTCCAGGCCCTCCTACCTCCCACCAGGGCATCCCCACCATATCTCGGAAGAGGCAGAAGGTGTGGAAAGAACGGAATGGCCAAGTTGACTCTCTGTTTTCCCTGGTAGAGATGTCTTCAAGCCATGGAACAAGTTAGAGGAGCAGAATAGAAAGGGAAGGGTCTTTGCTAAAGACTAAATACTTGTGAGCGCCTGAGCTGGGGCAGCGGCCTTCTCTCCTCCGCTCCCTTGGCTGGGCGCGGGAAGCGGACCACTTACCGAATCTCGGGTGATTGTCTGCGTCTCGGTAATTGGAAGTTGGTAGTAGTGGTATCCTTAATGATGTAGAAGGTTAAAATAATTACATTATGCTTCTGTTCTATCATCTAAAACAAATCATTAAAACCAATTTCTAGCTAATTGTTCATTATAATTATGCTCAGAAGTCTATTTAATGAGCTCTGGTCGTACTTACGTGGCACAGTCAGTATTAGGAGATGTGACTCTCACAGAGAAGAGGCTTAAACATTGTCTCTTCTGAAAGCTAAGCTTTACAAGGGAGAAAAAAATTATTAATAGCTCAGGTTAAATATATTCATTTAAACAAAAACCAAGAGCATTTGTAATAGGAATGTTTCTACAAATAGCACATTTGTGATATGTTGTAAAGTATTCTCTTGGCAGCTAAATACTTCTGAGAAAGATTGGGTGATGCCAATGTGTTTCATTCATAAAACTGTCTTTGGTATGCAATCCTATTATTGGTTTGTATGCACAGTCAACCTAGGGACTAAAACCAATGCTTTGAGGTTCTTATTTGAGCATATGCGCATGGACTTGGGTAGTTTTTGTTTTCTTTTTAAGTAACTGACATAAAGAAGCACAGGTTCCCTATGGAGGGACTTTTCTCTATTATTAGTGCTATTATTAAATTTAGAACACTATCAGTGTTTTAAAGAAGGAATGCAAATTCGTGCAGCGTAAATGTTATTAAAACTCTTTCTCAGCATGCTCTGTTGAAAGCATAAATTCAAGACAATTGAGTTCAATTTGCCTTTCTACATTGCTTATATACTTTACTAATCATGAAATTCTATCCTAAAAAACATTTTCTTGTTTGCCTTAGAAAATAGATGAATAACTCCACTGATCATGATGAGAGTGTTTATTTCTACACAATGTAAACACCCAAATGAAAAGAAAAATGTTAAATCGGTTAGTTGGAGGATTGTATATATCTTTTATGTCCCCCAGATAAAACAACAGATTAACAGATGTTAAAACCTTTTTATGTATTGACTTGCTTTTTAAAAACGCCTGCACAGAAGCTCAGGTCAAGAAGGCACATTGGGGGGATTTAGGGATAAAACTCTGGAGAAGAGGTTTGATCACACACAAAAATGACATCGACAGAACACCAAGCATCCTGAGGATGACCTGAAGAGTTCTTTGTGCTCTGTTAAAAAAACAAACAAACAAAAAAACCCTTAGTATTTGAATCCATTTTCATTATGGCAGTTTTTTATGTAAAGAAGAAAATGACTCAGAGTCTGAAATTTTGTAGGCTATTCTTTAAAGAGTGCAAAATTAGTGCTTTAATGTTAAATACTGTGAATCTTGCACCACCGGAAGCACACCCCGAATACCTTTAACAACATTTTATAGCAAACACTACAGGTTTTTATATTCGAAAATTAGAATGCTACACAACACTAAGGTGCTGTATGCGCTACAAGTATATTCACAGGGTATTTCAAATAGCAGACTATTTTGGCTGGTGGGCTTCCTCTTCTAAACAATGCAACCAGTAAGAACTGACATGGCAACCAGCTTGATGACAATCAGGAGATTATAGAGATGTACATTATGGGGATTTTGCTATTGTGTAATTGAGTCATTCTTAAATCCCCAAAGTCAGGGAAAATTGCAAGAAGAACCAAAAACACAAAGAAAAGAAAAGAAATGAAAAGAAAAAGAAAGAAGCAAGGAAAAGATTTCAGTTCTGCGAGCTCACTGTGTATTGATATGTGTAAAAACTATGTCGCGTGAATAACAAACTGCTTTGGGCTTGATTTGAAGTATTTTGAGTTTGTGTTTTGCAAATATTGAAGATACCATAACTGCAACAGAAAAGGAGCAGATACACAGCTTTACACTTAGCAAAATGTTACATTTAAAATCTGACAAGAAGCCAAGATGGTGACTGTCTCCTCTAAACCATAAAACAGTAGGAATCGTGCAGTCCTCCTCCTCTCCCACCTCCTGCAGGAGGATTAAATGAATCAAGACTTTGGAAAGAGGGGGAACAGCCTGGACGTGGCTGTGCTGGAAATAGGAGGAATACAGCAGCCTGAACGCACAGACCCTGTAACTGAGCCCACGCATTCAGCCTGTGCCTTCACGTGACCACCATCTGTGCCTCCTTGGCTCCCTCCAAATTTGTGTAGGCAGCTCCTGGGAGCCATGCCTAAAAATAAAGCTACCCCAGACCCTGGAAACTGTAGTCAGCTAACAGGCCTAACGTCCTTGGATTAAAAGTCTATATGATCTCTCTTGTCGGGCTTCCAGCTCACACAACAGTGTGTTGTTCTGATGGTGAGAACCCTTCCATGTGTGTTCTCTATTCACGTCCAAAGCATCAGAATCTTTTCTTATTCTTGTACTTCCCCTCTTGCTTGCCGTATATCTTGAATATGTTTATAGATTTTTAGTAGAGGGAAGGGTAGAGGGTCAACAAAGGGAATTCCAAGGGACAACAGCAAACAGTATTTAAAGATAATCAGAAAGGAACTTCAAAGTGATCCTGAAAAGTCAATCATATCATATCATCAAGTACACCTTGACATTTTGTAGGGATTATCTCTGGACTATTGCTATGTGGCCCTAAATTTCTATAAATCACACTGGCTCTCAGTTCTCACTCTACTCAAGTTAACTCTATCGTGTGTTTAGATGGAAGCTGTACGTATATTCAGTATAATGTTTAAAACAGCTGATGGCCAAGTACATGGACTCAGAGTGGAAACATTCATTTGGATGAAGACTCTGGTTCAGCCTGTGAAATGAATACCTTGATTTGTTGCTTCTGATTTTTCTAGTACCTTATTATCTCCAGTGATTATGCCCTTCAAAAACATTGCTCTGTACTTTGACGTTGTGGCTTCATTCTCCTGGCACTGATGAAATGGCGAACAGAAAACGCAGTGTTTCCTATATGTTTGAGGTGGTTGTTTCTATAGGTGATGTGTATCATGTAGATTTTCTTTGTTAATAAAATTTTCATAACCTTTCAAAACACCGTGTTTGGGTGTGCTTTAAAGTGGTGGTACATTGCACATGAAGTAGGACAGTGTATGTAAAATCTGTCTGATTCCTATTTACTTCAGAAATCTGGCTTTGGTACAGACCAGAACTCATATTCATTTTGACTCCTTTGTTTCAGTGACCGTCTATTCTGATACACTGCACCCATTGTAGAAGTTAGGGTGGTAAATGCTCTGCAGGCTTAGGGACCCCAGGCTGGAAAGTATCGTGCCAAAAGTACTTAGAACACCGATCTTCACATATCTCCATTAATGACAAGTAAAGTGTGGTCTAAAGAAAGGGGTACATGCTGAGTGTCACATGTTCAATCACATCACGCATTTAATTACATGGACAAGCAGATGGCCTATTTCATTTCAAATCTGAATGCAAGAAGTCCTTACCAACTCTGAGGCAATTTACATAGCTGATGATACTGTAAAATACAGTGGTTCTTTTAGTTTAATTTAGGTAGAAAAGCTTATAGAATGCAAAAGGAAAGAGGATGACTTAGGATGCAGGCTGTCAGCTGGGTCTCCTATCCCAGGTGTCAGGGCTGAAGGTCTTAGTGTTGGAAATCTGCCACTATAGGGTCTGGATAAACCATAGAGTCTTTAGCTTCCCCTTTTGTAAAGTAGAGAAAAACATCACTGCCTCACAGCCTTATGGGAAAGTTAAACGAAGTAGCACCTTGCGAAGTGACGGCCTCATAGAGGGAGCTTACGAACATTCGGTTTCTTCCACCCTCAGCTAGTTTTACATAGCTGGTGCCACTTCTCATTGATGCAGGTTTCTGTCCCACATCCAAGGAGAAAAGTAGTTGTTTTGCTCTCCCCACTCCTTGACTTTCTTTTTATAAACCACAAACATTATCAAATGGGCCTCAATCAAAAAATCTGGTTTTTACTGTAAGGTAGTACCAAGTCTTGTTGATGATAGCTGTTGGAATTATGTGCTGGCTGGGCCCCTACTTGTTGGTTTACACATCTGGATGTTTCTTTTTTTTAAATATTTTATTTATTTATCTTTAGAGGGAAAGGGAAGGAGAGAGGGAGAGAAATATCAGTGTACGGTTGCCTCTCGTGTGTCCCCTGCTGGGAACTGGCCTGCAACCCAGGCATGTGCCCTGACTGGGAATCGAATTGCGATCCTCTGGTTCGCAGGCCCGCGCTCAATCCACTGAGCTATACCAGCCAGGGCTAGGGTGTTTCTTGAATGTGGCTATCTTCTGTCAGTTCTTCTCCCAGGCAGAAGTAGAAACTGAGACAGTTCTCCTGATGTTCATATTACTTCCAATTTAATGTAATAGAAGCATGTGTAACCCCCACTTTTAAAAACACAGCTTTACTGAGCTTCGGCACATTATCAGTCCTCTGTATGCTGGGTTGCAGTATACAAGCCCTTATTTATTTAAAAACCACCCATCAAGTACCTCCAGTGTGCTTGACTCTGTGGGTCATTGATTCTTATTCCAGCATCATAAAAAGATTTATTTTTTAGCACAGTCAGAAAATACCAACTAGAGCTTGATTTTGTAGACTGGGTATGAAAAACCTCACAAAAACCTTTACATTTGTGCCAAATTTAATTATTGAAATTTTACAGCCAGCAATCTACTTTTTCCCTTAATAGAGCCTATCTTTATAGTTCATAAGAAATTATTGTAAATTATTTTTCCATTTGATATATTCATATCTTTTATTGCTTACAGTATTTTTTTTAATTCAGATTGTAAGCAAATGAAAATAAATCTAATGTATAGGGATGCCAGTTTGGAGACTATTCATTCTGTCATTTCTTTCCAACAAATATTTATATATGTTTACACCAAAGCATGGGTTCTTAGAGAACGTCTTGTTGTTGTAGTTCTTGTGTTTTTTTGTTTGTTTGTTTGGGAAGATCCTCTAACCAGAGGGATGTGGAATATATGCTCATTTGTTATTCTAGGGGAAAAGCAGGCTCTAAAGCCATAATCCAAGTACAAAGATTTCAACTGAGACTGAAGTCTTCCACTTACCAAGATTCTCTGACTGGAGGGGGCGCAGCGGGGGCCTGGAGAGTCGTCTGTGCGATCTGTGCTTGCCCCTCCTCCTCCACATGAACACCTGCCGGAGAGGGGAGCAGGGGTTTCTGAGCTGGGCTCCAGGCCCGCCTGCTGAGGCCAGGAACTGTGGAGGAGGCTCTGGTCATACCTGATGAGGCAGCTGAACAATGAGATGTAAGCAGGGGCCCTTTGGGGTCCCTAAACCTAGGGACTTTGGCTTCTGTGTGGGGAGTTCCACTTACTCTGTATGCATTCCTACTCAGACCTTTTCCCCAGAAATTCTCCCTGGGTAGTCTTCGCGTGATCAGGTATGACCAATAGAGTAAGAGGGTGGCTCTTCCGGGACCACAGGGAGCAGTGACACTTGTGACCAGAGAAGATGACTGTAATTTCATGAAATATACCCCAAATTGGTGTCTCTACATCTTCTTAGGCATGGGTTTATTAGACCATTGGCTACCCAGGGAATCCTTGCAAAAGGTGTGCTGGCCACAATGGAGTGTCAGAAATAGAGGAAGCAGAGTCTGAAAAGCATGTGATCACTAAGCTCAGTGCATGGTTTTATTCTCTTTCACTCAGGACAGAACTCACAAACCCACAGAAAAAACAATGTTCCCTCAGTTACCTTTATGGGCAAGGGCAGACTTTTAATTTTTTATTAAATTTTTTCTAGATTGCAACAAAAATGACCAAAGGATGGTTATACAGTTGAAAAAGAAGAGAGAGCTTGCTTTATTTTATTTAATACGGAGAATCTTGAGATATGAGACATTAAGCTCCGCTATTTAGCCAATGGCTAGGTATGTGCACGTAGGCAAATGTAGGGAGGAATGACTTCATTAGTATATTTGGGGCTTGTAGAAGGTGACCACAAGTACAACCCTGGATTCCATCTAACTTAGGTTGGGTTAGAGTAAGAGCAACCAGCTTGGTAAAACCCTCACACCCACCCATACCCGATTTTATTTATTTATTTATTTATTTATTTATTTAAAGATTTTATTTATTTATCTTTAGAGGGGAAGGGAAGGAGAGAAGGAGAGAAACATCAATGTATGGTTGCCTCTCGTGAGTCCCCCACTGGGAACTAGCCTGCAACCCAGGCATGTGCCCTGACTGAGAATCGAACCACGATCGTGTGGTTCGCAGGCCCACGTTCAATCCATTGAGCTACACCAGCCAGGGCTTATTTTATTTATTTTTAAAAAGATTTTATTTATTTAATTTTTAGAGAGGAGGAAGGAAGTGATAAGGAGAGGTAGAGAAACGTTGATGTGTGAGAGAAACACCCATGGGTTGCCTCTGGCACACCCACAACTGGAGACCTGGCTGGAAACCCAGACCTTTGCCCTGACTGGGAATTGAACTGGCGAACTTTTGGTTCTCAGGTTGACATTCAATCCACTGGGCCACACCATCCAGGGCAACATGCGGATTTTACAGTCATTTAGGACAGTTCTGGGTAAAATGACAGAGAAGGCCACCCTCCCCTCTGGAATTTATATACCTCTCTCCTGGTCTCTCTCAACGTTTCTACAGAAGAGACTGCCACTTCCCTTACCCCAAACCCATTCCACAGCCAAACCTGCTCCTCCTCCACCCCCTGTTCCATTTGTGTAAGACTCAACTATGGTTGTTAACTCAAGTACGGGAGTTCAGACTTCAAATACAGAAAGCTCTATAAATAATATTTTCATTTTCTAGACTACTGTAATATTTATCTTTGTCTTCCCTTTAAGAGGAAATATAAGTAAGGTTTTTTACTTATATTTTTAACTTTATTTTTGTTGTGGACACTATTACAGATGTCCCCATTTTCCTCCCTTTTGCCTAACTCCATTCAGCAGCCCCTCCCCCCCCTCCCCGTTCCCTCTGGCCATCACCACACTTGTCTGTTTCTATGAGTCATGCATATCTGTTCTTTGGCTAATTCTTTTATCTTCTTTCTACCAGTCTCCCCTCTCTTCTCCCATTCCCCCTCCCCTCTAATATCAGTCTGTCTGTTCCATGTGCCCATGCCTCTGTTTTTATTTTCTCAGTTTATTTTGTTCATTAGATTCCACATATAAGTGAGATCATATAGTGTTTGTCTTTCTCTGGCTGGCTTATTTCATTGAGCATACGATAAAATCTCCAGGTCCAACCATGCTGTCACAAAAGGTAAGATTTCCTTCTTTTTTACAGCACCATAGTAATCCATTGCGTAAATGTACCATTAAGTTTATTGCACTTAGACATTAAGTTAGAAAAAGTTGGAAGAATATGTAAATCTGGAAATAATGATCATGATAATAGCAATAATTTTAAAAAGTAACAGATTCTAATTTTTATCTATTTAAGTAGATCAAAGTAATGTCAACATATATTAAATAATTTGGAAAAGTAGAAAGGTATTTTAGAGGTGACTATAACACATTATAGATCTATAACTTAGAAGGAACTTCTGATATATTTTATTGTAATTTCAAAAATACATACATGTAAAAATATTGTTTTCATTTTAATAGGATATTACTAAAGATCAGAAGACTTTTCAGGCCCAGAGAAATGAGACATTATAATGGGAAGGGGATACCTGCCCAGTAGTCCCTTCAAACCCAATCACGCAGGTAGCCACCTACACTGTCTGCTTTAAAAGAATCAGTTTCAGAGCCTGCAGAACTTGGAGAGCATTTCCCATCAGCCCCTGCTCCAGCTGAAACTCGGGAGCCCAGGTGGGTCTACAGTTGAACAGGCTGCTGGTTGCAGCCAAACAAGTCTCTGCTCAAGTTGGTTGAAGAGAAGCATCCAGACATCTGAGGGAAGGGGTTTTTCCTCCTACAATTTCAGAGGATATTTCATTGTGGAAGGCAGAATGAGTAAGAAAAGGGAGAAATTTGTGAGAACCTCTTTGCCCGCAGTGTTGGGCTTCCTGAACATCACTGTGACAACTCACCAAGGTTGACTAACTTTGCTCTGATCCCCGGGCTTCTCTATTCATCCCACACAGAACACCCTCAGAGACTGGCTTGGCTTCACATTGCTGCCCAGAGGAGGACGTGTCAAGGGAGAAGCAGGAAAAATGTTCGTTTTTTTGTTGAAAAAGTCCCAAATTGTAACTTAACAGTGCAAAATTTTTTTTTTAATTTCCAAAATGTGCTTTTCCCCCAGAGTCCTTGAGCACAGACCTGTGGTTTTCTCTCTCCTGGGTTTTACAGTCTATCTGCCTCAAGCCAAGAGACTTGGCTCGGCTCCCCCTGAGTCAGAGTCTCGGCTGGTAGCTGAACCCAGGAAGCTTGGCCCCACGTCTCTCTCTGGAACCACCAGACCACACAGCCTCCTGTACTCAATCCTTTGGCGGGGTGTCCTGCCGCCTCTTTGTTTGGGGAGAGATGTCTTACGTAACTGCACAACCTACTAAATGCTCCATTGTCTTCCACTTGGGAGAGCTCAAAATAAACTATTATGACTTATGACTTATCACAAAGATACAATCTATCACCACGCATGCACAGCCCCAGGGGAGTGAGCCTCACCTATGTCACTTAGATCAACAATCAGCAAGAGCTCAACGACTGTGGTCTTTGGAAAATTGTGAGTTCAGGACAAGGTGCCGGAAATATGAAGCCTAGTTCATCTATAGGTCACAGTACTTTGCTCAAACAGCACATGAAAGTCATTTGTAATTCAAGATTAAAACAGGCATAAACAATTCTGATCTGATTACTCTTTTATTAATCTGATTTTGATAAACAGCTGATGAAAGTGGAAGGTGTGTGGTCACCAGAGGAGAGATATTCAGGCCATGAAATCAGTTTTTCTTATCTCACTAGTCAGGGATTTATTTTGAGGCTCCTATTAATAGCCCACAATGCCAAGAACTGTGATCATTGCCCTGGACTGCAAGAGCCTTCCGAGCAGAATGACAGAAACCCACTGGGTAAGTTCTTCCCCTCCATCTTTATTTTCTATGAATCTCTGATTAGCCCTATTGGGACTTCTAGCAATTACTTTAAGCTGGCACTTCTAGAAAAAATACATATACCTCTTAGGATTCAATTATAAATGAAAAGAACCTCTGCATGGTGTTGCCAAGGAGCTCTCCCTGGATAAGGCAGGGTGTGGACCAGGAGGAATAAAACACTCAGCATTCGGTGACATTTCCATCTGGTTCTGCTGCCAGAGCAGCCCTGTGGGGAGAAGCTGGACAGAGAGGGGGACAGCCTGCTGCAGCCCGCTCTCTCTTCCCCATGGACCTTCGAGTCTTTCAAGAATCCCCCAAAGCTCTTACTTATTTCTTTCTGCAGCAGACATTTTCTCCTCAGGGACCAGCTACGTGATTAGTTTCAGGTAGAAGCACGTTTCTTTCCCTGCTCTCTGACATGTGAGCCCTCAGCCAAGCTTTCCAAAAGGGTGCCTCCCTGAACTTGGGGAAGTGCAGCCATATCCAACTGCTGTGTGAAGCACACCTGGGCAGCAGAGAGAGAAGAGGGGAGGGGCTCTATCCCCCTCCCGCATCTGCCCCTGCCACTCCCTTAACGCTTCTGTTTCATGTACTAAGCCACCAAGTTCAGTGCATGGGTCTGTAAACAGCAGCAGGCAAAATGAACAGGTAAGAAATCTTGCTGTGCTGAGTTTTGTGTACAAACGTGGCACAGGTCTTATTATATTTAATTCACTGAGTTAGAAAGAGCAGACGGGGGCTTCCATGCTAGCTTCTTGAAAAGAGTGATTCCCACAAGGATCTCCGAAGCCCAAGCTGTTTGCAGAAGCTACTTGTGTACACGACAGGGGAACTTTTTAGGGCACATAATCTGAAAAATGCACCCACTTTAAAATAGTAGGAACACAATGTACTTCCTTGGGTTTCCTATTTCAAGAAGACAAGGTGGAGTTCAAGTCCACCTCAAGTGAGAAAATGCAATAGTTTCTATTTTATTTGAGTACAATCTGCATCCAAAAATGGGTGGAAACTACTTATACTGCAAGAACAACTCAAAAGAGTGCTTGGCATAGCCCATGAAAGTGTCATAAATTTGTTTTTCTTTACGATGCTAACTTGCTGTGTCAGAAGGATTTAGAATACATGGTAGGAAGAAAATCCTAACTATGTGTATAGATGAAAGAAATCATCCAGGAAACATAGAAACCCTATCCCTGTATAATAATATTATCTGGAGATAATTAATAAAATAGTACACCACTCTTTTTTTTAAGAATGACTCCATTCCAATTCTACCCACAAGCTACAAGAAAAATTTCCTCCAAATAGAAATCATGGGAATTCACCAAACCAACAGACTTCTAATTGTGTTGTGATCTCTTCTCATGTGTCCCTGTTCTCTTCTATGTTTTAAAGTGCTTCTGGCTTAGGGAATTTTGGAAATAGGGTCAAAAATAAGGAAAGTAAAGGCAAGTAGGAAAGAGTAGAATTTAAATATCAATGATCTATCACTTCAATGTAGCCATAAAAATAAAATATGTAGCAAAAAATTTCTGGAAAATAGACTACATAGCCCATCAGTAAATGAGCAGATGAAAAAAAAAGCTGTGGTACATTTACACAATGGAATACTACTCGGCTGTAAAAAAGAAAGAAATCTTCTTTTTTACGATGGTATGGTTGGACCTAGAGAATATTCTCATAAGTCAGAGATATCTCGAAACGAGACTGAGAAAGAAAAGTACAATCTGATTTAACTTGTATGTGGAATATAATGAATGATATAAACTGAAAAACAAAATAAAAAGTCTCATAGATACAGCAAACAGACAGACAGCTGCCAAAGCAGAGGTATGTTGTGGGGCTGGGTGGAAAAAGTGAAAAAATTAAGCAAAGAAAAAAAACTGCACAAACACAGACAACAGTGTGGAGAATACCGTAGGGAAAGTGGGGTGGGGGAGGTAGGAGAGGGTAGAGGGGGAATAAACGGTGATGGAAGGAGACTTGACTTGGGGCGGTGAACACACAATAAAAATATACAAATGATATGTTATAAAATCGTACACATGAAACATATATATAATTTTATTAACCACTGTCATCCCCATAAGTTAAATAAAAATTTTGAAAAAGCACTACATATTTTTAACATACACATAAAAATAATATGCAAAAATACGTCTTCTTTAGCTTGAATTAGACAATCCCAGAATGTTGTATTAAAGACCCTTAGAATTGAATGCCTATATGTACCGGAGAGCTCATATATACTGTTCTGGAATTAGACAGCCTGGGTTTAAATTCCAGTGTGTGGTGTTGTGCAAGCCACCCACTCTGTGCCTCTCTGCCTCAGTTTATTCATCTGAAAAACAGTAATACACAACCTGGGTTTTTGGAATGAATAAATGAATGAATGAATGAATGGCTATCTGCACTAGATTTAGATCAGAGTCAATGCTCAAGGCTATGTAACTGTTTGATGATGGTGGTGAGGATGAAAATAAACTGTAAACAAATTAAAATTCAAGGGCACCAGGTAAACAGTGCTAGCACCAAAAATTCCCAGAGCTAAGCACTCTGAGAAAACACACAGACTAATAGAAGTTATCTTCTGGAACCTAATACGAAATCATAATTCTTTTGCTCTAGCAAACACTGGAAGTGCAAAACAGGTGATTTTCTTGTCTTTCTCCCCCAGCCATGACCTCCATTCAGTGGGCAAACGGGATCAGGGCCTCAAAGTCCGGCTATCTGAGAGCCCTGGGGCTCACTGACCTGGGGGAATGATATGCCAGAGCCAGAGTAAGGTTTCTAGAGCCCAGAGCCGCCATCCCATGGGGCACTCGCCTACTCCCATAGACACAGGAGACTCCTGGTTATAATAAATACTTCATGAAAAACCCACAAAGAGCTTCAAGCAGTGGGCTGTATACACCGAGCTGGGCAAACCTTCCATCTCTGATTTGGAGACACTGGTGGATTTATGTATTCATTGTGTGCATACTTCTTTCTTTAAACCTAGGTGGTTCATGTACTGTTTTATAAGAGGAATTAAGCTTCAAGTGGGTTTCTTAAAATGATATCAATTTTAAAATGCTTTTAAGAGATCATAGTTCTCCTTTACCCCCAGATTATATTCCCACCCACCCTCTACACCTGTGCACTTTTCCAAGCTCAGTCGTGGCCCTCAACATAAACCAAAGGGGAAAAATAATTTTCTGCTCTTAAGTTTTGAATTGAGTCTTGTTATTTACAATCAAAGTTATTTATGACATTGGTATGACAGTAATAAGGAAACATATAAACATGGAAACAATGTTTTATAATCTCTCATAGTTTACTGCCAGAGCTTTCTCTTTAACGTGTACTTCTTGTGTTCAAGCCACGGTATGAAAGCCGGATGGGGTCCTTCTTGTCCCACTTGAAGGATCATCATTTTGCAGGAGAGCAAACCGAGGTCAAGCAGGAGGGAGGGACATGCTCAAGTTACTTGATTCAATCTCTCTCTCTCTCTTTTATTTTTAACATAAATGTTTGGCATAAATTCTTCTTTCTTTTTTTTAGACTTTGCCATATAAATAAAGATATTTTACTGTTTGATTAGAACCTGTAATCATGCAACACGGATTTCAACAGGTAGACAAGCTCTGCTCAATATTCTCAAGGAGGCTGAGCAGGGTCTCATTTACTTCTGGGACAGGGAGAAAACCTTGTAGTCATTTTGCAAATATATCCCAGGACATTTCTTTTACTGTTTAAAAAGAATATAACAAAATAACAGAACAGTTATACATCTGCACCCAACCTCAATGACCGTGAGCTTGTAGAGAAATGGAAAAGGTGATTCTGGGAGCCCAAGACCCTGTTTGAAGAGGAGTACTGTAAGTGTGACTGGAAAATGCAGACCTATGTGGCTTCTCTGTGAGTGTGTGTACGGTGGTGATCATATGGCGTTAGCAGGGGGAGCTTCCCCTCTGCCTTGGTTAAAAACCTTGACCCTAAAACTGGCCAGATTGCAAGCAGCCCACGTCTAGGTTTTGCTACCACTTACTAGCTATGGACACTTGGACAAATTCCTTAACAACTCTATACCTAAATTCCTACCTCCATAAAATTAGACTGATAAGAGCAACTGCCTGACAGGGTCACTGTGAGGGTCACGTGAGTCTATACCTGTAATGTGCTGGAAGCACATTGTGTGGAGCATCCTAAGGGCTCAGTCTATGCTTATCATTAACACTCTGTATTATTGACACTGTGTCTCAGCCCATCTTTGAATCTGAAAATAGAGGCCCAAGATAGAAGAGGAAAGAAACTGTTTTATTATGTTTGACCAGGTGCTCAGGAAAACAGCACAGCTCCAGCTGGACTCGGTGATGAGGAACCCTTTTTCCCAGCCCTAAACCCACCTTTAGCCATCAAGGCATCCTTGCTCACCATTAATATTCAAAAATAGAAAGCAGTTTCCAGAGTATGCGTTCTTAGAAACTCCAGTAAACTTCAGACTTTAACCTAAAAGTCTGGTCTCCAGTTAATGTAACAGTGTTCTCTGTAACTAGTAGGCACCAGGTTTTCTCAATGTGGCAATAGATCTGCAACGAGGGATGACATCCCTCAACTCCAAATCTCCAAATCAATCTCCAAATACTTTTAGACTCCACTCCCAATGTTCCTGTTGCCCATCAGCATTAGCTATTCCCTCCTCATCACCTTCCCAAGGCTTTGGTGATGTCCTTTCAAAGGCAGACTTACCCTTCAGGAAGCTACATGTTGAGACTTCTAAAAAGCACCAGGACTTCAGCACACACCTTTGAGATGCATGAAAAGGTTCAGTGTGCAAGTAATCAGACATTTCTTATCAGGGGATCAGTCTTTCCAGCGTTGTGTCAATCCTTTCGCCTTTAGTGAGGCTGCAATGCACCTCTTAGGAGGTGTCACACAATTACACCGGCACACAAGAAAAAAAGTAGAGAGGGGTCCTAGATAAAAATTCCAGTGGCAATTAATTAGCCTGGCACTAACACATTTTATGCTGAGAAGAAACACGGTGATCTGGAAGCCACTGGCTAATGGAATCACGGTGCAGGAAAAGCTTCCACTGTTTCTGATTTTTTTTCACCTGTGTCTTTCGTGCAACCACTGATGAAAACAACTTACAACCCACACACAATAACTGAAGAATCTGGTGGACTGGGTAACTCCTTCCAAAGCAATGTTCCTCCTCACTGCATTAGCAGGAAGGATCAAATAGTCAGCCTAAAGCTAAAAAAACTTGGACTTTTGAAGTCAGTAGGTGAAACAGCAGCAGGCAGCACCATTGGCCAAGCCACCAGAAGTTAGGAACATTCTTCACCTGCTCAACTTGAAAAAAGGACCAGGCTCCTGCTTATCTCCTGCCCGGTAAGTGACTAATGTGAAATCTGCCCTGGGGAAGCCGGCCCTGGCCTCAGAACAGGCTCCTCTGCTCAGTGCGGTGCCTTGGCAACACCAGGGCAGGCTGCAGGGGCTGGGAGAGGCCAGACCGAGGGACGGGAAGAATGGTATGAAACACGATGCAGCTGCTGAACTTTCTTTTCACTAACTTTAAATTACAGCAATTTCTAGACTTTTGGATAACTACTAAAAGAGGGGGAAAAGACTAAAAAGACAATCTGTCTGCTTTTAACTTAACACAAAACAAGTAATAATGAAAGTAATTCATCCTGGAATAGGACAGGACCACCACTCTCCCTGTTCCCTGCCTTCCAAATTCTATTTAGCTAGAAGCTTCCATTTCAGCTCTCCTCCTCTGAGGCAAGAAAAACGCAGCCCCAGAAGGCGGCCATCTCAGCAGCCGTCTCCTCTGCTAGGCCCTACCCAGAGCCCAGAGTGATTCAGCAAAGCTGCCCACACCAGGGTGGAACAGGGCGACGTGGCTGTAAGGTGGCTGTCGGAGTGTGTGCAGTCCTTCCAGCTTGCTTGCTTGCTCATGTTGTCCCGAAGCACATCTATTGGAAATGGCCACTAGCAACAGATTATTAAATTATTTATGTGCTCCATATTCCAGGTGTTACTTGGGGAAGAGGTGACAGAGATGTTTCTCGGATGTGCTGGGCCTGCTGAGGTTACAGTGGGCGGATGGGAAAGTGGTGAGTAGACAAATAGGTATGAGCACCCATCTCCTAATCCCCACGTTTTCAAGATCTCAACACTCCAGTCCCTCCTCTGATCTTCTGCCCTGAGGTACAGCACTTTTTGTTAGAACTGTATCCATAGGTCTTTGGTGGCTGTTAGCTTCTCCAGGATGCCTGTACCTTTTGGTCGCAGGATAAAAAATAAGGGCAAAAGGGAAAGGAAATGTAAAAGATTCAATGCTCCATTACATGTTTATTGAGTGCCTACTTTGTGTTAGTCATCCTTGTTGGAGCTGGATGTATAGAGGTCAATAAAGTTTATATTCATGTGGGAAGGAGTTTGGGAGCCACTGACATTATTTGTAAGCAGTGAAAAAACATGAAGTTCATCTCATCTGTTTTCTATTCCCACATGTGATACACACTTCTGTATATACACACATATACACACGTAAACAGGGAAGACATGTGATTAGGGTAAATACTGAGTTTGGATTATGAAAATATTTTATGTTTTTAAAATTTGATGTGACTTTAGATTTTATATTTAGAAGGATGAGCAATTTCTCAGAAATGCAAGAGGAAGAACTAGGTTGGAAAATGAACCTCTTTTATAAAATTAATACATGAAATGAAATGGCATCGTTCACGTGCAGATCATGCTAGACATTAATCTTTCAAAGCCAGCTTTTAAGATAGTTTGTCATGGCAAAAACAGGGACACAACAGGGACATACATATCCATTAAGAGAAAGCACAACATAGTTTAAGAGACCAATAACCAGTCATTTATGAGTGGCGTGGTTTATCCGTATTTGCGCAGAGTACCAGGCCTCCCTCTGAGACCCAGATGGGAACCTGCGGTTTTACCCACTTGTTTACCCACAATGGTCTTGTTTTGTTCTAGCACCTTGGCACCGCTCTGGAAGACCCGGGCAGTGGAAGCACTCGGACAACCAAATGTTTTCGGGTGTTGACCTCTGAAATTCCATCAAATATTCTTTTTCCATGTGATTTTTTCTCTCTTTCTTTCCTAAATTTCTTCTTTCCTTCTTTTCCTTTCTTTCTTCCTTCCTGCCTTCCAAGAATTTTAAGAAAAAGAAAGGAAAACCTGAGAGAAAAGGGAGGTGATTTTTTATGAACTCTGTGATTACGTCTAATATGGCTAAAGTTACACAATATTGTTCCTATAAAAGGATAGTTTTAAGCACCTAGTTATTAAAGGTGTTCTTTCAGACTACCAGTAAACAGAGACTGGGTATCCACAAATTTCTTGTTATTTAAGGCCAATATGTACAAAAGTCAAATAAATACTTAAAAAATAAAGTTAATGTTTGAATAAAACTATGATGGACTTGAGAAGTTACTAACAAAGAGTAAGTAAAAACATGAATTACTTGTATGTATATGTTTATTTGGTGCATAATGTTTATCCTCTGCCAACTTAAAGATTAAAGTATTTTTTTAAAGTTTTTAAGTAAAGAAAACAGAAGTCAAATATTAAATAAGATAGGGAGAGCACGTGTAAAATAGGAAGAGAAGCTACTATAATTGAGCAAAAAACTTAACTCTGAAAAATGTGGACACTTTCTGCCATTATGTATTTTACTTTCACAATGATTCTAAGGCCTTAAATAAAAAGTAGTTTCTTCATTTGGATAGACTTTGGAAGTTAGCTCAATAATTAAAAATCGGAAGAATAAAAGTAGGAAAGACTGAATGTTGGCTTCCAAAAGATTAATGTTCTAATCCCTAGAACCTGTGAATGTTTCCTTATATAGCAAAAAATGACCTTGCAGATGTGATTAAGGATCTGGAGATGGGGAGATTAACCTGGATTATTCTGGTGGGCTCTACATGTAATCAGATGAATTCTTACGTCAGAGAGGCAGAGGGAAGTTGGACACTTAAGAGGAGAAGGCAATGGGACCACTGAGGCAGAGACTACGTGGTATGACTGGTGTGGTGATGTGGCCACAAGCCAAGGAATGCTAACAGCCATTAGAGCTAAAGGAGGCAAGAAACAGGTTCTTCCCTGGAGCCTCCGGAGGGAGTCCGCCCCTTCTGACACCTTGGCTTGGGCATGGTGAAACTCGTTTTGGAGTTCGGGACTCCCAGACTGTAAGAGAATCAGTCTCTGTTGTTTAAAAATACCCCCTTAGTGTTACTTGCTACGACAGCCCTAAGACACAAATACAGAAAGCTACTCTGAATTAATGCTCACTGACATCTTAACAGGAGTAAAAATAGCTGTGGGAGGCAGGAGAGTTATTTTTAATGAGGCAGCATTGACAATTCTTTGCATTTCAATATCAAAGGCATAAAGCAGAGGACTTGTTCATTGTTTAGTACGTGTGTCTTTAAAGAAAAACAGGTAAAATTCAGCTCACATTGGCCAGCAAAGTTTTAGTACTACCCATATAAGGAGATTTGATTCTTCACTTGTTGAAGAAACTATGAACTCTGAAACATTTTTGTAAGTCAACATAATACACGCACATGGTAAAAAAAGAAGAGAAAATAGCACAGAGAGGTTAAACTGAGAGCTAATTCTTACCCCCACCCCACCCCCCACTCTACCAGGCACACTCTTCCTCAGAGGCAGCCACTGTAACCCTTTCTGACTTCATTGCTCCTGATGATTGGGTTCACAACTCTGAATAACACGGCTATTCCTCTATTATTTTACTTCATCAACTTCAGGGAAACCCAAAACTAATATACTAGCCTAACTCTCCACTAAGAAAGATAAAGATTTGGCTCAGCAGTTTTCTATCCAGCTGTATACTGAAAGCCGCTGAGAAGCTTTGAAAAAAATGTCTGTAACTAATCTCTGCCCCTAGAGGTGCTGTTTTAACTGGTCTTGAGTGGGACCCAAGCATCAGTCTCATTCTGAAAGATACTCGGGTGATTCTGTATAAGTCAGGGCTGAGAACTACTAATTGAGTTCATGTTTAATCCCCACATTCCTTCCTTTCTTCCTCCCAGTATTTGCTGATTATATTATTACATATTTTCTTTTTTTGGTCATTCTTACAGTTATGCATTACTGTCTTAGTCTTTATTTTATTTTTTATTTTTTTAAGATTTTATTTATTTATCTTTAGAGGGGAAGGGAAGGAGAGAGGGAGAAGAATATCAATGTATGGTTGCCTCTCGTGGGTCCCCTGCTGGGAACCGGCCCGCAACCCAGGCATGTGCCCTGACTGGGAATCGAACCACGATCATCTGGTTCGCAGGCCCACGCTCAATCCACTGAGCTACACCAGCCAGGGCTCTTAGTCTTTATTTTAAATAATATCATTAAATATCTATTTACTTACTATCAACTTGGAGTGCTATTTCCTGATTCCTAGCCTCCAAAATTTCTGTCCCCTGGTATGTACAATTTATATAATCCCATTCCCTTAATTGTAGGCAGTTCTTGTAACTATAAAGGCATACCACTCCAGGGATTAGTTATACTTGAGTATGAATTCACCAAAAGGGAGACATCCTGAGTGGGCCTGACTTCATCAAGTAAGTCATTTAAAAGTAGGTAAGACAACAGAGAGATACTTTCCTGCTGGCCTGCAAGAAAGCAAAAAGCCTGTTACAAACTGCCTGTTGAATATTCCGTGGAGGACACCAATCCTACGACTGAAAGGAAGTAAAATAGGCCATAACCAGCAAGCTTGGAAGAGAACACCAGCCTAAAATCAGATCACGGACCAGCCAGGTCCTTGAGCTCAGCTGGGGAGACACTCAGCAGAATCTCGCTAGTCCACGCCGGCTTCTGTTCCTCAGAAAATATGAGTTAATAAATGGATATTGTGTTAAGCTGCTGAGTCTCTGGTAATTTGTTATGCAGCATTAAAAAACTAATATAATAACCAAACAAGATGAAGATGTTGTCACTCTTATTGTTTCCTAACACCACTTCTTCGTTTCCTGAGTCCTAGTATTCTTTCAAACGTGTATTTATTTTCACCTTTTCAAGGTTAGTGACATTTATATCTGTTCTATAACAATAATAGTGTTGTGGTAATGACAACTGAATCTGTAGCAGACTATCTTTGAACCCGGTTCTGCTTCATGTTAACTAATTAAATTTATATAAGCAAAGTGATCTCTTTGCGGCGTTTCCCCAACTGCATTATAGGTCCTACTTCATAGTGTGACTGTGAGAAATAATAAGTCAATGCGTGTAAAGCACTTAGAGGAGTGACCAGTACGTCAGTGAAAGGAGCAATACTCAGTAAGTGGCGCTACTGTTTATCACTGCTGTTACTGTGTTACTATCTCTGTGATTTGAGTATGTGTATTTTACAAGTTGAAAACCAACAAATTGCATTTACATAAATAAGGCTGAGTATGTTCACAGCCTTGTCAGATGGTGTGTTAGTATAAAGTGTCCTTATCTACAGGTCCAGTGTTGTAACTTCTGGGCTATTTGAAGGAGAATGCTCCTACCATCAAGGTCGAGTGGATACTATCTTTTTTAAATCCTCACTTGAGGACATTTTTTCACTGAATTTCTAGAGAGAGGGGAAGGGAGGGAGGAAGGGAGGGAGAGAAACATCAATGTGAGAGAAATACGCTACTAGACCGGGGATCAGACCTGTAACCGAAGTAGGTGCAAGTCTGACTGGCAATTGAACCCACAGCTTTTTGCTGTACAAGATAATGCCCCAAACAGCTGGGCCACACCGGCCAATATGTATCTTTTCTGGTATGTCAATTTCTCAAAAATTTGTCACAGTTTAATTTACATTATTTGACAATAATGTCCTTAGTTTTTATTTTCTGTTCCTGAACAAAAATTTTCTTTTTTTGGATATCTCAAATATCTCAAAATTGTCCAGTCTTTTGATAATTCAAATATTAAAAGAATCTATTTTCTCTTCAGAGATATTCTTTAGTTCCTGGCCTAGTTCTTGAAGCTGTGCAATAGCAGTCCGCCTGGGATTTTGTGGTAAATACTTGAATGCTTTTTCCCTATTTATCAGTAAAAATAAACCAAAGATAGTTATATACAGTAGATTTCTCTGGAAAATTCTGTCAGGGTGATCATCACAGATCAATAGCACTCCCATAAAGAAGGTGACCAGCTTTGGAATCAGACCCTCCTGAGTTGTGATGTGACCTCTGGCACTTTCCCCTTGTGGGAGCTTAGGCAAGGGATCAGCTCTTCCGAGCCCCAGCGTCAGCGTCCTCACTGTTAGAGCAGTAATGTGCATCCTGGTGATTCTGCGCATGGCGGATGAAGCGAGGGAGTGAAGCTCTGTGCTCCTATGCCAGGTCAGCTCTTACTCAGTGGGAGCTAGAATCATTATCAAAGGCAGCAGCTAATCACCCTCTCGGCACTTAACCCATTTGAAGAAAACTATTTATTTTGAGCTTTTAAATACTGGAATATAAAACACAAAATAAAAAACACACGAATGTAAATGTCTAGCTTAACCAGTAACAGAAAAATGAATGCACAGGTAGCACACAAATTAAAAAATGCATTTCCAGTTCCTAGAAGGCCTACCTCCCCTCCCCACCTTGTTCCTTCCACATCAGAAATACTTATACTTTAAGGGTGACTGCTACTTAAATTTGATTTTTAAATTCTTAATTTATAATGTGAAACACTTTTCCACTTTGTTGTTTAGTTTCATCCCCTAAATGGAGATCTATCTCTATCAAGACTTAGATAACCTATGAGTTGCTCAATGAATTTTGGTGGATTCATTTCATGGGTGTTAAGAGACGTATTGTGCAGAAACTAATAAAGCAGTATACTGTTTGTTCTCCAGCAGCTTATAGTGATGAAAAAGAAAGACATTCTGCCAGCTCCCAGCTTGCCTGATGGCTCTTATGCCACTTTCCTATGGAGTATAGCAATGTTTACCACAAACAAAAGTAATACCGTAAATTGCTATTTTTGCAATGTTTTCAAAGCCAGCTTTGTCCTCACATCCCATAACATAAAGAAAAAGGGAACTAGGAAGGGACTAAACATCAAGGACCTGCTACAGACCTAGCAATGTGCTAAACATTGTCTGTTTATTAATTATTTCAACAATCTAACATGACAGATATCATCAACCCTCTGGAAATTGAAGCAGCAGCTCAGATGCCAAGACAATATAATCTTACACATGAAAAATAATGGAACTTCCATGACACTATATCAGAAAGATGTACTATTTAATGCAACTAATGGTAGAGCCACAAATTGCATGAAATAAAATCTAACACAGTTAAAAGGTATTAGGCAACTCAACAACTATAGTTGGAGATTTCAACACCTCATTCTCAATAACGGATAGAAATATTGGGCAAAAAAGTAACAAGAATATGGAAGACTTGGCAACACTATCAACCAACTCAACCTAACTGTCATGGATGAACATTCTTCCCAACAGCTGCAGACGCACATTGTCTCAAGCACATGTGGTTAGGCAAGGATCGACCACATGCTGGGACCTAAAACAAGTCTCAATAAATTTAAAAGGATTAAGTTCATGCAAAGTGTGCTTTTCAATCACAACAGAATTAGAAATCCACAAGGGAAAGAAATCTAGAAAACTCCTAAATATTGGCAAATTAAACAACACACTTCCAAACAAGCCATGGTCCAAAGAAGCAATCACAATGAAAATTAGAAAATAGTTTTAACTGAATGAAACCAAGACATATCAAAATTTAAGAGATGCAACTAAAGTAATGCTTAGAGGGAAATTTAGAGTTTTAAATACTTATATCAGAAGAGAAGAAAGTCTTTGAAACAATAACCTAAGCTTTTACATGAAAGAGCTTAGGAAAAGAAAAGCAAACAGAACCTGGAGTAAATAGAAACGTAAATAACAAATATTAAAGAAGAAATCAATGAAATAGAAAACAGAAAAACAATAGAGGGAATCAGTGGAATAAAAAGTTATTCTTTTAAATGATCAAGAAAATCGACAAAGCTTTAGATAGACTGACCAAGATAAAAGGAGAAAACATGTGAATTGCTGATATCAATAATAAAACTACCAACCCTACAGAAATTAAAAGGATTATAAGAAAATATGAACTATATATCAATAGTTTAGAAAAGTTAAATCAAATGGACACGTTCCTGGGAAGTCACGAATCGCAAAAATTGACTCAGAAAGAAATAGTAGATTGGAGTAGGCACATAATTAGTAAGGAATTGAATTTATAACTAGAGCTAGTGCTACAAAGACAAGCCCAGGCCCAGAAAGCTTCACTGGTGAACTCGACCTAATATTTACAACTCGCCCTTGAAAAACATGGGTTTGGACTTCTCAGGCCCACTTACACACAGATTTTTCCAATTGACTGGCATAGTTTCAACCCCCATTGTTCAAGGGTCAACCTCTAGGTCAGGAATCCAAGTACACAAAAACCTTACACAGACATTTGGTTGGTTGGCACCCCTAAAACTCCCCTTGTTTAAGGGCAAACTGTACAGAAATAATAATTGCCCTTCACAAAATCTTTCAGTAAATAGAGGAGGGAACAATTCCCAATTCATTTTACGAGGCCAGTATTACCCTGACACCAAAGTCAAAAAGAGACATCACAATAAAAAACTACAGAACAATAACCTTATAATCATTAACACAATTTTTAACAAATTGAGTACAGCAACGTATAATGTGAAGATAAAATAGGATTTATCTCAAAAATGCAAAGTTGGTTTAAGATCTGAAAATTCATATAAAGTATGAAGGACAAACACCACATAATCATCTCAACAGAAACAGGAGAAGCATTTGAAAAAACATGACACCCATTTATGATTCAAAATTCTCAATAAACTAAGAAGCAAGGGAACTTCTTCAACGTGTGGATGTGGTGCTTGCTCACATCCTTAAATTTACTACACTCATTAACTGTATACATATATATATATAAAATCAATAAGTTTTATTATATATATATATCTTAGTGTAGCTATTATAAAAGATAAAAAATCTAAGTTAATTCTTTTAAAAAAGATTTTATTTATTTAACTTTAGAGGGAAAGGGAAGGAGAGAGGGAGAGAAATATTAATGTATGGTTGCCTCTCATGCGTCCCCTGCTGGGAACTGGCCTGCAACCCAGGCATGTGCCCTGACTGGGAATCAAACCATGATCCTTTGGTTTGCAGGCCTGTGCTCAATCCATTGAGCTACACCAGCCAGGGTTAAGGTATTTAATTCTTATCAGAAGTCACTACAAACAAGAGAGTATCTTTATCATGTTTTCTTTAGAGTATAGTTCATTAAGATAGCTCAATCAATTTTTAGTAATTTATTCAATTTTGTTTTTAAAAATTAACCACATTCCATAGACTATGCAACCTATAGGCTGTATTCTAGTTGCTCCATGTCCTTATTCTCTTTTATCTACTCTGTTTCCCTTAAAGTGGCTTTTTGTACCCACGTTTCATCTCTGTGCCTGTGTTCACGTTGTATACTTCATCCACTAGGTGGTCCGTTCAGCACTTGTCCCTCCGTTGCTATCCGGAAGACCTGGGGTGGTTGGAACACGGGAGATGCATTTTGTAGACAGGCCATGTCTTAGCTGAGTACTCATAAGCAGAAGAGGGCCTTTCAGGTATAACCAGATTACATTCATAGAATAAATATTTTTCTTTTCCTCAGCAAAAGTTGAGTGTGAAGGATCTCATGTTTCAGAGTTTCTCAAAAATTGGGGTTCTTGGGGCTATATACACACAAAGCCAGTCTTACCAGGGAACAAGTGGGCAGCTGCACACGTAATGGGGCTTCACCCTTTAACTCTTCAACCAATGTTTATTGAGTGTCTGCTCTGTGTCAAGTGTTATTCTAGATATGAAAGGTACAGCAGTATCCGAAACGAAGTTCCTGCCCTCCTGGGGCTTACAGTGTACTTGGGAGAGAAATAATCAATGATCGAATAATTGCTGATTTTATATTGTAAGAGCTTTGGAAAGCCCTGGAAACCAGCGAGTGGAAAATGGGAATAGTGCAGCTGTCAGTCACTACTGCATGTGGAGGGGAGGGCCACAGCCTCTCTGACAAGGCAACATTTAGTGCCTCTGAAGGAGATGAAGGCGGGAACCATGGAACTAAGGGAAAAGCAACCAAGGCAGAGAGAAAACAGAGTGTATAAGGGACAGCAGTCACGAACTTCTTGGTGTATGCATTTAAAGGGGCAAGTGTGTGAGTGGAGCACAGTGTTAGCGGGTACATGGGAATGATGTTTGAGAGGGAGAGGTGACTTACAGAGCAGGAAGGACCTTGTGAGATATTTTAAGGCCTTTTGATTTTACCGAGTAAAATGGGAGCTGTCAAAGGATTTTGAACAAAGAAGGGGCATAATTTGACTTGTGTTTTAAAGGGATCACTCTGGCTTCTGTTTTGAGATTGTCTGCAGGTGGGACAGAGTCAGGGAGACCGGTTAAGACGCTATGGTAACAATCAAGGCAAGGGGTGCTGATGGCTTAGATCGGGGTGTTAGCAACAGAGGAGATGAGGAGCGCCACATTTTGGATACATTTTTTAAAAAGAGCCAACAACATTAGCTGATGATTAGCTATAGGACGTGAGAGAAAGTAAAGAGCCAAAGCTGATTATTTATCTTAATCATTTAACAAAAGTTTATTTAGTAATAATTACATGCCAGGCACTGTTCCAAGTTCTTGACAAACATTGACTCATTTCATCTTTGTAATAGCCCCATGACATGGGTACTATTTTTGTCCTCATTTTCCTGCTTCCAAGGTTTTGGCTCTGAGAGGATGGGAGAATGGCATTATCATTGGCTGGGAGAGGGAAGAGTACATGAAGTGCAGGTTCAAGTTAGTACGTTAAGATTGAGAGGACTGAAACAACTGTGTGAAGGCGTCAAGCAGGTGGCTGGCTATGCAATTCTGAGGTTGAGGATGGAGGTCTGGGCTGGAGATATATACTCAGCGGTCCTCTTTGTAAAGATGGTATTTAAAAGCATGGAACTGCTGAAATCCCCAAGAGTAGTGATACAACAGAGAAGAGGACCCAGGGCCATGTTGGAGGCCATCCAGCATTTAAATATGAGGACATAAGGATGAACTGTCAAAGAAGATGAAAGGATGGCCAAAGAGCTTGGCACCCTGGAACCAAGTGAAGAAACTGTTTGAAGGAGGAGAGAGCAAGCAATTGTGTTAAGTGCTACAGACCTGTCAAATAAGAAATAACCGAGAACTTATTTACTGCTTACTTTGAAAAGGCCTATTTCATTGAGTGGTAGAAATGAAAGTTTCAGTGCAATGGGTTCAAGAGAAAACAGGAGCAGGAGAGAATGAGGTAGTAAATGAAGAGAACTCTTTTGAGGTATTTTCCGTAAAGAAGAATATAGGACTATGGCAGCGGCTGGAGAAGAGTACAGAGTTGAGAGAAGTTTTTTTGTAAGTTTTTTTTTGCATTTTTTTAAGATGGGACACATAACAGCATTTTTGTATGTTGATGGGAATGATCCAATTAAAAAGGAAACAATATCGATACATGAGAGAGAAGATTAAATGATGTTAATGATGTAAGAGAGGCTGATAAAGCCCAGGGCTTGCACTTAGAAGGCAGGGGATATGGGGACGGATGTACGTATGTGGGAAGATGTGGTCGCTTGTGGAAGTTCTCTTCTGATCACTTCTATTTTTTCAGTAAAATAAGGAAAAGGCCATAAGCTGAAAGAGAAGCTGAGAAGCAACGTTGGCAGGTTGAGGAGAGCAGGGTGTGAAATGAACATCTGGGAGAGGGGGGACTATCACCCAAAACATCGGTCCAACCACAGGTCACTCCATTATTACATCTCATCATTTGGGTCCAGAAAAGTTTCGTTTCCAAGAGGCCTCTAGTGAAATGCAAACACACGGACACCCCAGTGCTTTTCAGCTAGTTTTCCTGGATACCGCATCTGTATCCGAGGATATCTGGGTTGCCAGACAGCCCCAATATAAGATCCCTTAGATCACGGTGCTTTCACTGTGTTTTTCCCCAGAAAGCTAAGTTTCACTTTATTTCATTCAAGAAAAGTAAATTGAGTATAGAACTGAATGTAATTCATTTGAAAAGTTCTATAAGATGTAACATACTTTACATATTAGAAAAATAATTAATCAAACCACTTGTCCCCATTGTTTTTCCCTATAGAAAAAAAGGCATAAGCCCAAGTGCTTGGCGAGAATTAAGGATGTGAGGTAAGGAAAGGCACTTGTTCTTAGGAACTTCCTACAGAGGGAAGATGCTGTTCCAGATCAGTAACACATTACGAATATAAAGGGCTTTCTCTCCATCTATCAAACTTGAGTATATGTCATTTGAAGTAATACCCCCCAAAATTAATAAATGCTGAGCAGCCACACACATATTTGTTCTCTCCTCTACTATTATGGCCAATGAAATTATATAATTTTTTTTTAAAAATGCACAGTTTGGGGTCACTCTGGATGGCAAGGGAAAGCTGTGTGAAAGGCACACGGGCTGTGGCGTGTCTCTTGTGCTTGAGTTAGAATCCCTGTCCTGCCACATCCTAACTTCATGCTGCTGGGAAAGTGGCTGATCCTCGGTGAGACAGTTTCCCTTTTATAAACCATGGGCTAGTGATGAAGCTTGTTGAAAAATTAAATGAAGCAATGTGTCACAGCAAATGTGCAGTATGGTGTCTGGCACCAAAAAAAAAGGCTATTATTTTTATTGCATGTTGCTAGACTCTTAGGTATTATCTTCCCTTTTATCTGGGGAAACATCTAGAGAATTTCTGTTTATACTCAGTCCAAATACCCAAATACCACTAGATGGAGAGAAACAAATGGAGAAGAGTTGGAAAGTGAAAAATGTACAGGCTGGCTTTTTTTCTTAGAAATAATTTCATTACAAGTGCTTCCTTCCAGGGAGGATCGGTTTTGGGACTAGATCTCACTTTTTTAAAAAACTGAGATAAATTGACACATAACATTATATTAGTTTCAGGTGTGTGACATAAGAATTCAATGTAAATATATATTGCAAATAAGTCTAGTTAAGAAGTTAACATCCATCACCACGCATACTGGCAAAATATTTTCTTGTGATAAGAACTTTTAAAATCTTGCAATTTTTGAGTATACAATACAATATTATTAACTATGGACACAACAATGTACATTACACCCCTAGGGCTTATTTATTTTAAAACTAGAAGTTTGCATTGTATCTTTTGACCACCTTCACTTTTTGCTCACCAACCACTAGTAAGGCAGACATATGGTATTTGTCTTTCTCTGTCTGACTTATTTCACTTAGCATAGTGTCCTCAAGGTCTACCCATGCTGCGGCAAATGTCAGGAAATTCTTTCACGGTGGCTGAGTAATATCCCTATATAGGTATGTATCTTTTAGAATCCAACCATCTATCAATGAACACTTAGACTCCACGCCTCGGCCATGGTAAGTAATGCTGCATGACCACGGGGTGCAGGGATCTTTTCGAGTTAGTGCTTTCATTTCCGTGGGATAAATACCCAGAAGTAGCCTTGTGGGATCATATGGTAGTTCTATTTTTAATTTGTGAAAAAGGCCTCTCTGGGCTACGTTTTTAATTGTCTCCTTGATAATGGAAAGATATCGAGGATGGGTATGTGTTTCATTCATCTCCAGCTTTCCTGAGACTCTGGAATTCTTAGGCAACTGACATAGAGGACATCTTTATTTTACCATAATATTTAAGAAGTTCCAGAAGGGTGGGGGCCATGTGCCTAACTAAATTCAGTGGGACTACTAAGCAACTCATTAAATGAAGAAAAATGATCTAAGAAAAATGTGTACATTTCCCCTGCAATTGGGTTGCGAACAGGGCAGCCACGAGCGCCACCACACACTGGCGGGGCCCTGGGAAGTGAGTGGGTGTGCCGGGTGCTGGAATCGCGGCTGGATTCACCGATGGTCTCCAACACGGAATCCTTTGCTGATATAGCTGTTTGAATCTTGCAGCTGTTCTGCTGTTTTATTTTCTTATATGTTACAGTTTAAAACCAGAAGAGCAGGGGAAATTCTTGGAGCCGCATGCATCACCCCCATGAGCAGACAGACTCTGCAGGCTAGGATGCTCACGGAGCGGGAGAGCCAAGGTTCTGTGCGCTGCAGTGAGTGCATCCTATTACCTCTGTGTATAAATCACCCAGGTTCTAGACACTCTGGCCCATGAAAAAAGTTAGGGCCCCCGGACAGCCCCACCGGACGCAGCTCCAGCTGAACTGAAACTGTTACCATTAACCTGAGCAAGTGGGAGGGAGTCAATCTTTGTCCCGACCAGTCTACAGGCCACAACCATGGGGCCATGTCCTTTACAACCAGGTGGACTGTGGGGCCACTTTCATACTTGTCACCTGGCCCTTTCCTCTCTTGACAGGGGACTATTTGCTCCTTTTTCTCCTTTTTGCTCCAGAGCTGGGCTGAGACTCTCAGTGCAACTTGCAGGTTAGGTTGTATAAGGGGTTTTAGCTTCCTTATTTAGCTGTGGAATTTCTTCCCCTAACAAAATCTCACACGAAGCTCAGTACTTAAAACAGTTAACTCTGGAAGTATTTGGCATGAAGTGGAAGTATATGATCCAAAGCTGGCCGTCTCTACCCCTCAGAAATCCATCACACGCACGTACTCTTTGAGGAGAGTTTAAGGAATTTCTAGGACTCTAAGCAGAAATGGTTTGCTCAAACAGCCCCTAGTCGCGTGTGGCCACTGGGCATTTGGAAGGGCTCAGTTTGAACTGAGGCGTGGTGTAAGTGCAGCACACCCAAAATTCCAGAGTTGGAACCAAAAAAAGAATGTAAACTCTCTCATGAATGCATTGTATTATTGATGACAGGTGGAGATGATAATATTTTAGATAGACTAGGTTCATTAAATATATCATTAAAATGAATTCCTCCTGTTTCATTTTACTTTTTTAAAATGCGAGCACTAGAAAATTCAAAAGTGTGCAAGTGGTTCACATTAGTGGTTTGTATTATAATTCTATTAGATGGTGCTGGTCTGGATTATTCGGTTAAGGGCATTGTTCAAGGTCGCCCAGGTCACTGTAGGCAGGTCAGGTTCCTGGCTCCTAACTCAGTGCTGTCCCCATCCACCATTCTCACAGGCACCACACTCACAGCTGAGAGGGACCTCCCTAGGCAATTTCACTTAACGTAACAGCTAAGAGGAATAAAAGGAAAGAACTTGCAGGCAAAGGCAGTGGTGGGGGTAAGATTAGGCGCATGGATGGTCTTTCTAATCACCTGTGTTGGTTTGGTATCTAGAAGGAAATCCACCCAGGGAAGGAGCACTGATGTAGAAATAGGAAAGCCTGAATCTTAGACCCTTTGGTGATTGCGTTCTCTCCTTGTGTAAGTTGCCGATCTTCCTGGGTCTCATTTTCTCTGACTGTAAAGTAAGAGGATAAGTTCACAAGCACCCCAAAGTCCTCTTGCATCTCTGGAATCCTGTAATTTGTGTGTGTTATGTGCTCTTGGATCAGCTCTGCCTCCCAGCAACCCTATGAACAAATGAGTGAGGTCCACAGTGTCCTGTCCTCAGAAGACTTGCCTGATCTGATCCTGTAGACTCATGGCTGGCTTTTTTTATGGGGTCAATCCATCTCATACTTGGTCTTCCTCTTTTCCTGCTGCCTTCTACTTTTCCCAGCATTATTGTCTTTTCCAAACAACCCTGCCTTCTCATGCTGTCTCCAAGGTAGGACAGCTTCAGTTTTGTCCCTTTTGTCTCCAGAGATGTTTCAGGCTCAAATTGCTCTGGGACCCACTTGTTCCTCTTTCTGGTGGTCCAGGGTATCCACAGAGTTCTCCTCCAACACCACAGTGCAGATGAATCAATACTTTTTCCTATCAGTCTTCTCCTCTGTAATTTACCACTTATGTATTCTTCTCTCTTCCTCCCCGTGGGCACTTTTTGATGAGGTGTTCCTGCAGCCACTTCTTTTTCCTTGTCTAATTCCTTGCCTCCTAAAAGCCAACTTCAGCAAAGAAAAATTGGATCGGGAAGGGAAGATTACCTCAAAGACAACTTCAAGTACTTCCTTTTACCCTTGACCCAGAGAGCAATGAAAGATCATCTTTGTGCTCTTACCTCTAGCCCAGCAAAAGAGGACCCAGGGAAGGAAGGTGAGGAGTGGAGGAAGGGGTGGGGATGATGACAGGATAAGGGAAGGAAGAAAAGGAAGAAGCTGAAGAATGAAAAGGTAATGGGTTTTAGAAATATGTATCTGCAGGAAAGATTAATCTCCCATCTGGACTCCTTGATTTATAAACTCCTAGAAAGCAGGGACTGGATCCTATTTTTTGGAGGGGGGGGGTGGGGGACTGGTCTTGCATAATTCCTAAGCATACTGCTACACAGTGGATAATAAACATGAAGCAATCTCTTCACGCTGTTTGCTTTGTTTACAGCCCTGCCTTTTATGGCTGACACATTTATAACAGATGTGCTAACAAAGGCAGACGAAACACATAGGAGAAGTCAAATAGAACGACAAATTTATTAAACTTTTTACTCTTCTTCAGAGCTCCTATGAAGCAGAAACACCCAGACATTGTTTTAAGTCAGGGAGTTTCCAGCTTTGCAACCGAACACCCTGGCGGAGGGCCAGGCCTGCCGTCAGCGCGTGGGAGAGAGCGGCATTCTCAGGGCTGTGCTGGAAGTTCCAAGTTTACAAGGCATTTATGTCAGGGATTTAGCTGTTACCTATAGGTTTAGGGTTTAATTCTCCCTCTAAAACACACTTCATCTCTGAACTGCGGCATGTGCTGAGATGCGGGATGTGCTCTGTTTTTTTCAGGCCTCTAAATTTTGTCTCAAATGGAATGATGAGGCCAGAAGCTTCTCTGCGACCCCACCTATACCGGAGGGCTCTGTGACAAGAGCAGTGTTAAAGGAAGTAGCTCTGAGGCACTGTCCTGAGACGCTGGTCCACAGTGCCCCATTGTCCTCTGCTTCACGTAGGCGTCGGAGACGGGAGGAAGAACGGGAGCAGCTTTCAGAGGCAGCTCGAACTCAACCTTTCCTGCCCACACCAGGGACATTACAGGGGAGGTTAGCTTTGCTAGGAACCAAAGAGCATTTAATTAAAATAGACTTTTCAAAAAGGAAGGAAGGGAGAAGGCAAAACCAGAATATTTAATTAAAATATCCAATTTCTGGAAGGTTGGAAAAGATTTCCAGATTTCTGGAAGGTGAGGCGGCAGAGGCGGTGGTGTGTGGGGAGCTGCCCTACTGACGTTGGTGACTCATACCTGCCTCACAGGAGAGATCACACAAAGCTAAGCTCCACCAAAGCTACTAGTCAACCATCTAAGACTATGTATTAAGCAGGATTTCTTCCTCAAGGATCTGAGACCCTCTCAGCCAAAGCCTGAGATTAGTTTCTTTTAATATGCTCAAAACCTATGGATAAATGAACCCTTTGGCAGTTTCTTAACTGAGCAGGGGCTGGGAAAGGCCTGGCCATGCTCCAGGTAAATGGGGCTGTGAAGTGGGGCTCAGGGAAAATGCCCCGTGGACTGAGCATGCTCTGTTCAGCACTGGTTGAAACGTCCTGGAGTAGAAGGCCCGTGTAACTGTGTTTCCTTACCAGGGCCTCAGGAAACTCACCAAGGCTTATGGGCCTTTTTTTTTTTTTTCTCGGATAGCTCAGGAAGCCAGTCTCCACAACTCCATTCACGTGCAAGGACTGTAACAGGGCATTACGATCCCCCCACCCCCTCTCTGCATGCCCTGGCTTGTCTTCTGAGAACTACCCATAACATGGACAGGCCTTGAGCTTCAAAGAAAATCCAAGGTTTCTAAACTTAGAAGAATTGCAGGGTCCCCTTGTATACTAGCCTGCTAGGGCTGCTACAGTCAAATACCACAGCCTGGGTGGCTTAAACAATTTATCACCTCACACCTCCGGAAGCTAGAAATCCAAGCTCAAGGTGCCTAACAGGATTGGTCTCTTTCAAGGGCTCTTCTTGTTCTACAGATGGTCTTCTTTTCCCTGTGTCTTCCCATGGTCATCCTTCTGCATGTGTCTCTGTCCTAACCTCCTCTTCGAAGACTAGTCATAGGGCTCGCCTTATGAGCTCATTTTAACTTAATTATCCCTTTAAAGTCCCTACTTCCAAGTACACTCACAGTCTGTGATAGCAGGGGTTAAGACTTCAACATAAGAATTTGAGGGGTGGGAGGGATACAATTCAGCCCATAATACCATGTCTATGACTTTCAGAAAAGGTCGAGAACATCAAGACAGCCCCCACTCATGCTACATAACCTAACAGGATTCCATCTCCATCTTACCCGAAGGCCCATTCCATCTCCAGTTCTTACCCGAAGGCCCCTGTTTCCCTGGCCTTCCTATGCTCCGCAGGCTGGTCTTCTCCGGGACCTCATTCCTATGTGGCATTGCGGGTGTTTCCTGGAACATTCCCCCTGAGGACGGCAGCATTGCCAAGCAGGAGGCCAGTGTGCTCCCTGACCCACCACTCCTCCCCGGCAGGGCTCCCCCTCCAACCCAGCTCAGCTTGTGCAGACAATGAGGCCCAGTTAAGGAGGGTTGTGGTCTCGCTCAAGGAGCCAGGTACACATACACAAATATACCAGCCCCTAAGGGGGGCATTTCAGAAGATAGCCTTCTCTTCATCAGCTTGTATTTCCTGTGGTGTTTATAAGCGAGGCTTCCCTGAGTGAAAGAGATTCCAGAAATGGATGTTCAGAATTTGTTTTTCTTCCCACCACTCCTCAAAAGTAATTCCCTGGGAAAGGAGACAAGATTACTGGGCCCAGAGAGATCTTGTTTTAACCCTTCTGTTTCTTTCAATGAGCAATTTAAAGTCTCTTACTTCTCCTGACCCTGAACCAGACAATCAACTATTTCTTTCACTCTGGGCTTTGCCATTCAACTCTATTTTTTTATGATCACAGCACTGAGCTTATTACACACACACACACACACACACACACAAACTGTTCTTGCAAATCCTCTCCCTAAGCTGATCATTCCTGGGTGGTCTTAGTTGGGCAGGTCATAGGGCACAGAAAACCCCACACCGTGGTTTTTCCTCTGCTTAGCATCCCAGGCAGATTCTGCCTCACAGAGCTCAGCTCCGGTTCATCAAGAGATAAGATCAGAGACACTGCAGAAAGGCCATGTTTTAACAGGGAAGAAAATACAAGCTATTCTAAACCTCAGGCCTACTGTGCAAAAAACAGCCCTCCGAAGCACTCTCTGGCTCCGGGTGTCGTCTCACAGAGAGGGTTTCTCCCCTCATAAAGATTGCTATCGTGGGGTTAGGAAAGAGTCAGGTCACTCCCAGCAGGGCCTCCAGTCAGGAAAGACTTCACTTTCAATTACCCAAGAGCAGCTGTAGACTGCTGCTTATGTAACAGGCCCTGTGCCTGCTTCTCAGGAGGAGGACGTGGAACCATTTGGTGTTTGCCGACCAATGAGTCACGGTCAGATTTAGGGAGTAGAAACAGTGAATTTCTCCCCTGCATTGCCTCATCCGGAACTTCTAGTAAAGAGTGATAAGCAGTGAGTCAGTGCCCAGCGGGGCCTGCCCTGCCTAGGGAAAGCACCCAGCAGGCTCTGAAATGCAGGCCCCTGAGGCTCCCATGTAGAGCTGCGGAGGGGACTTTGGGGGCGGGCCTTTGAGGCTCAGCTGGGCACTCTGTGAGGAGGCTCAGTGTGCATGGAGGCCTGTGGCTGACCTGGCAGGGGTTTTCCTATCTTGGTCATTTGCAGTCTTCTTGCAGGCCCCTGCCAGGATCCAGGAGTATCAGGGTGGAGAGACAAGCTTCAAAATGAGCACGGTTTCCTCCAAACCTCATTGTAACCCTCAGATATGAAACACGTCTGAGAGGTAGGAAGAGGGGCATATTTATGTCTACCGAGAAGTTAAAAGGTTGGGTTTTAGTCAGAAGGAGAAAAAAATAAGATGTATTACTAACATTCATCACATTGTGAGGTCAACAAACCCTGAGAAACAAAGTAAGTCCTGTAAGGAAATGGACTAGAGCTCATCATCACTATCATTGTCATTATTATCACCATCGCTATTTAATGTTAGCCTAATGTCCACCTGTAGTGACCCAAAAACATTTCAATGAGACAGAATTGCATGCCCAGGCCTTATGTCAAGGAAATATGACCTTGTCACACTAGTACAATTTTTCTTTAGTGTTTTCATTTGTAAAATGAGAAAAGTATAAATTTATAGAGACCATTCAATAAATAGTAGCCATTATGGTATTATTATCAAGTCCATGAACCTGAATTTCTGCTCAGATAAGTTTCAGATTTCTTTTTAAAAAATATGTATTTAATTATTTATTTACTTTTGGACAGAGGGGAAGGGAAGGAGAAAGAGAGCGAGAGAAACATCAATGTGTGGTCTCTTCTCTCGGGCCCCTGACTGGGGACCTGGCCTGCAACCCAGGGGTGTGCCCTATCGGGGAATTGAACCAATGACCTTTTTGTTCGCAGGCCCTCACTCAATCCACTGAGCCACACCAGCCAGGGCAGATTTTTTTTTATTCAGATAGCAAAATGAAGTTCCAACCTCCAAATCACAGGCACCCCTTTAGGGTATCTGTACATATATTTATAATATAAAATTTCAGAGGGTAGCCAAATTCATAGGAATCTAACTTAACACAAGTTCAAAAGTGGTCTATTCTGGTGTCTGGTCAAGAAAAGACAGGATGAAATGTGAGATAATTCTTCAGATTTTTTTAAGAAGGGCTTTTTCGGCTCGAGTTATATTGATTGATTTGCTGGTCTGACTTACTTCCTGGCACTTCAGTGGGCTCCTCCGCTGACCCCAGGAAGCAGAAGACACACCCACCCCAAACTTGCTGTGAGTGCTGAAGCCAAAAGGGGCCGCCGCGCTGCGGACGCCCTCGTCATCACCGCCTCACAGAGCCTCCGCGTTTCGGGAACACCGACTCGCGCAGGTGTGGAGCTCCACTCAGAGGACTTTCATCTCAGGTTTGTCCTTAGACAGCCCCTTTGGCTTAATATTATTATCTCTACCTTAGGGGTGAGAAAAGAGCGTTTTTGAGAGGCCACCTGCCCATGGTCCCACAGCACCTGGGGTCAGAATCCAGGATTCCGATCGTGGCGACAGTGCCCACCAGGCCCTCCTGCCATTCCTACTGAAGGTGGTGCGGCCTGGAACACAAAGTATAAATTTACAGAGACGATTCGATAAACAGTAGCCATTCTGGTTATTATTATCAAGTGCATGAACCTGAAGTTGCAGTCTAAAAATCACCTGCTTTCGAGTGTCTGCTGAGCAGCCATCAGGTGACTCCCTGTCCAGGAGAGCTCGCAGGCAGTGTGTGCTCGGGAGAGACTGCAGCCATTGCCGGCAGGCCAGAAGATCTGTTGCCATCCTTGGGCTCTTGGTGTAACCGAGACGAGCTTGACAGAAACAATTCAGTTCCACGGGAGAACGAAACGCCCCCACAGCACTGCCAAGTTATTCTGTGGAGTCAGCGGTAAAAGGGGAGGGGTGTTCCCTCCACACCGATCCTTTGGTGTGGTGGCCTCACACGAGAATGACCCCCCCCCACCCCCAATGTCTTAACGCAGCTATCAGAGCCTTTTCAGAAGGGCAGAGCTGATGGCTGGGACAAGTTCTTTTTTCTTGAAACAACGCTAATTCATCCAGTTTTGTGGCTTTTTTTATGTGGAACAACATTAGCTCATCCAAGCTTGTGGTTTATTTGAAAACGAAATTCCGGTAAATCTTTCGCACCATCTGGCAGTGTGGTGATTGGCCATGAGTTAGGAGCAAGCCACTGAGCACACAAGAAAACAAAGTGAAGAAAACTCACCCCAAACAGAGCGGCACTCTGGAATCTCAGAGGCCAGGCAACCCCGAGGGGCTCTCTGAGGACGGGCTGCCCCTGTGAGCAGAGCGAACCTGTCACTCCCCAGTGGAAACCAGTTTCTCTCAATAGCTGAGGCCCAGTGGAATTTCTTAGGTTAAGCTTTAGACAGAATCTCAAATTCTTTCAATAGAAACAGATTAAAAGGGACCCTCTGAGGGTACATGCAGAGGATCTAGAAACCAACATGGGTGATCAGGAGAAAAGGGAACTTTAAACATCAGTGATTAACTCTCTGGGGTCTCGAAAAATGACTAGGCCTGGGTCCCCAAGGGACATAGAAGATATCGTTTTTATTTATGTGTTTGCAACATCCACCAAATCCTGCCCCAGCCTTCATTGTACGTTGAACTAATGTTTCCCCCATGCTGAGTATGTGCCTTGCTCCGCCGTGGGCACAGGGGAGAGAACCATGAAGCAAACAGACACGGGCCTCCCTTAAAAGAGCCTGGACAATAGCGTGGTGATTGCGGAGATGGGAGGAGAGGGGTATAGGAGACTAAACGGTAATAGAAAAAACACAATAAAAAATAAAACTCAAAGATTTTTAAAAGAGCTTCATTTTCACAGGATAGACACATTGAAAAATGCCACTTGGCATTATAATTTCAAGAACAGGGAGTACTATTTAGGGCAAAGAAGAGGCTGAGAAGGAGAATCCGTGCAGGGGGCCAGGGATCAGGACCAGTTTGCGCTGGATGGCTCAGGGCAGACCCTCTGAAGAGTTGACAGTCAAGCCAGGACTCCAGGATGGGATGTTGCTGGTTATGCCACGTGTGAAAAAGCGTGGGGGACCGGAGGGCCTGCAGGGAGACGCGAGGACGCGGGAGACCAGGATGGAGAGGTCGGCCAGGGCCACATTCATGAGGCTGTGAGAAGTTATTTCCCCCTTTACACAGAAGACAGGCATGATCTAATATTTGAAAAGGGCACTTTTGTCACTCTGGGGGCAATGGACTGTAGGAGGTCAAGTGTAGGAGCAGAAAAATCAGTTAGGAAGTTACTCCAGTTGAACCAGTAAGAGAAACCTACTGGCTCGAGCCAAGGAGATGGCAGGCAAAAGAGAGAGAAATAAGAGCTTTGAGGTAGAACCAGCAGAATTCACTGGTGAATTTGATACAAGGGGGAAAAGTGAGAAATCAAATACAGATACTCCTGGGTCTGTTAGCTTGAGCAACTGGTTGGATAGTGACGCCATTTACGAAGATGAGGACAACTGGAGATAGGAACTGAATATTTGGGCGGGGGGGGGGGGATCAAGAAATCTGTTGTGACCATGTTGAGTTTGAGATATCTGTGATACAGCCAAATATGCATATTGAGTAGATATTCTAGAGTTCATGGAAGAAAAAATATAAATTAAGATGTCATTAGCATGAAGCTGGTGTTTAAATCCATGAGAACTCATGAGCTGACCTAGCCAATGGGGATTAGAAAAGTATTCCAGAAAAGAATGTTTAGGGTGGTCTCGTGCTCAGGCCTGAGTGGACCCCTGGGCAGAAGTATACACAAAGGCTTTCGGGCTTTCAGCAGAGGCCTCGGGCACACTGTTTGCAGACTCCCGCCCCTTGTGCATGACCCCCAGTCTCCATCACCACCTCCGGACACAGCACTCCTTGTCCCCTGGTCAGGGACGAACCTCAGGAAAAGGCCCAAAGCAGGTCCTGAAAATGGGCCTTGAGTGTTTGGACAGGAATTCCTTGGCCTTGGAGAGTGGTCAGGAAGGACACTGTGTGCTCTGGGGGAACGTGTCCCATCAGATCTGAAAACCCTCACTCATCTAGGCTGGGGTCCGAGCAGGGGCCTCCAAGGCATGAGATGCAGGGCAGAGTCTCTGGCTAAGAGTGGTCTTGTGTGTATACTACTCATGGGGTAATTAAGGCCATTTCTTCAGGCAGCTGATACGTAGGCCCAGGGAAGAGAAACTACGTAACTCACCCAGCCAACCCCTGCACTGCTCCTACAGTTTCAGCTACGTGGATCTGTACCTTGATCCATACTGATCTTACAGTGGAAGTGGATGCCCTTCTAAACTTGCCAAAACTTATATTGGTGAGAAGGAGGAGAAAGCTAACATAAGGCTTGGAGAGAGGGGAATCAACCTGGCTGCAAAGGTTAACCTCAGGTAGGTTAGTCATTCCATGCACTGGATCCAGTGAGCATTTGATGGGCATTGAAACACCAAGTGTGGTTCACTGAGGTGCCATGGAGAGGAGAGGGTGTCCCTCGGGCTGTGATCACAGTGGTAGCTCTGCACCCTGGGTAATTCACAGATGTGTGCCTTCTGTTGGACTTTCCATTCCAGGCCCAGATCTGTCCAGGTGTTGACTGGTCAGAGCACAGGATCCATCCAGTATCCTTTCACCCCCAATGGCTGGGAGTTAGCCAAAGCCAGCTAAGGAATTTGAGACTTAAGACTGACTTCCCATCTGAGTGCATTTTGCGGGTGCCAAGCAAGATAACTCGTCATTTTGTGAACTGGGTCAATGTTTTGGGAGAGAAGGTGTTACTGAGGATGACATATTATCATTCATTGACAGTGCATCACCCACATCTCCAATATGGGGACTGTCAGCACCAAGAGTTAATTTCCCGCTCCATAATAGAAGGCTAAGTCGCCTGCCTTTGACATGTTTGGCTCAATCCAAGGCTGGGTTGCAGGCTCCCCTGTTAGTATTCCCTTTTCAAAGACTCAAGGGCTGGCAGGCTTCCCGTCAATCCCAGGGCTGGTGACCAAGTCTTATTTGCTCTAAGAATAACGAAATCCTCAGCTTTCCTCATCTACTGAGTGCATTCAAAAGGAGTAGATATCACATATATTAGTGCTATAAAATAATACAACTGCATGGCACTTTCTAATTTGTTTCTTTCTGTCTTTCTAGCAACCTGGTATCCCTGTAGCCAAGGAGGAAGGTGGGGCTGTCAGGGAAAGGTCCTGGGAGCCAGGAACGATATGTCTTATTCCAGACTCTGGTGGTGGCACATTCTGTGGTCTTGGGCAAGTCACCCAATCTGTCTGCTCCTTCTTTCCAAAATGTGAAACAAACTGAAAGGGGCTGGGAGAATTCATCAGTGTTGGTGGAAATGTTTGAGCAACTTGGTTCCATCAGTGCAATAATGACCTCTTTCTATTTACAAGACTTTGGCTCCTCTCCTCATTTCACTTTTGATAGTCAAGTGGATTTGCAAGTAAATGAGAGCTCTCAGCAGCAATCTGTAGAGCATTTTAAAAGCCTCTGGTTTGCAGCATCCAGAGAAAATGTCAGGGACTCTTTAGAGTGTTGCTTAAAGGGGCTTTCAAGGGGACTTAAGTCAAGACTACTTTGAAATCAAGTTTTACGTGGGAGTGAAATTATGCTATATTCTGCTTGCAAGTTAAGGCAAAAGAAAATCTGTGTTTTTGCATTGTGGCCTTGAACTTTATATGTTCAGTTACCTCAAAAGATTGACTCACATCTAGTGCAGCTCTCTGTGCGTGACACATTTAAATGCTTAACAAATGTTTTTGGCTAGATAGATGGATGAATGGATGGCTAAATGATAGTTAGTAAAAAGTCACCTATCATTAAGTTTCACCCTAAGCTCTCAAGATCTGGGGTTTAGGATCCTCAGGCATACTTGATGTTAACTTCCAACCTCTTACTTCAACAGAGTTCGGGTTTCACTTGGACTGAGATGAAACCAAAAGCGGATGCACTGTGCTTCACTGCAGCTGTGGGTGGACTCTAAAAAGTTCTCTTTGCGTAGAGCCAAAAAACTATGGTATGGATATGACTTACAGAAAAAAAAACCCACCGAGGCTTGCAGAGAGTGAGCATTTGAGTACGTGGTTTTACCCCTAGGTAGTCACCTGTGATTTGAAAATTCCCCTGCCCCCAAACTTCAGTCTGCCATCTTGCTTATAATTCTGTAATGCTCATAGATTCTCTATGTCAACACAGGACTCAATGTCACTGATAATATCTTTGTAAGATCAGTTTATAAGATTAGTTTCTGGGAGTCTGAATACAATCTGGCCCAAAGAAGAGATCAGCTACACTTAGAGTTCACCAGTCTGTAGAACAGCTCAGACCAGCCTCTTCACAGCAGAGGCTAAGTGTGATGCATTCTGCATGGGCTCGCAGATGCCATCTCCTGGTTCGACCCTGTGGTCATCGAAGACCTGCCTCCCCAAGATATAGAGTCAGGAGACAGAACTCTGAAGGACTAAGTAAGAGAGACTGAAGAGTTATAGAGACTATCTGAATTATAACACCAGGCTAAGCTTATGGTAGTGTCTAAAAGCCTTACTGCTCAAAATGCAGGCCCCAGATCAACAGCCAACCACAGACCTAAGGAATCATAATTTGCATTTTAACCACTTCCCCACATGATTCATTCATATGCACAAAAAAGTTGGAGGCATGCCAGTTGAAAGTACAGAACCCTTTCTTGTCCCTTCCCCGTTGTCCAATAAGAGTGACCAGAGAAGCCACTGCACAGTACAAAACTACCCTTTATCTACACAGTTCAGTGTATCTTAGCAAACTGTGACCCCATCACAGGTGAATGAAAACAAAGAGCAAGAGAAGAAAACAATGGGAGCTCCAGGCACCCCTCCGAGTCCAAAGGAGCAGGTAACTGGGTGTCAGTTCATGTGTCAACTCCCTCTGTTGACAGCTGCTGTCCTGAGTGCTGAGCTGAGAATTCTGAGTCCGCTCAGAGGGCAGTAGGAAACAGAGCCATGCCAGGCTAACAACGGCTGCCGTGGATGGGGGGTGGAAGAGCACCTGTGCACCTCCCCAAGCTTGCCCACTCTGAGGTAGAGGTGTGCCGAGAAGGACCGACTGGGAAAGGGTCTCCCAAAAGTGCAGCAGAGGGAATTGTAAGTGCTTTCTGATTTGTAAAGAAAGTTTGTCAGTGGATCAGAGGGCCAAGTGATCAGGACCATGTTCATCATATTTGTGAAAATGTTCCTTTCTTAAGTTTTAGAAGCACCCAGCTATATAGACATTGGGTTTCCCAAGAATTTTTTTCCCTGCCTCAGGCCTATTTGCACACACAGCACAGGAGGACACCAGCACCGTGCAGACAGCAGCCTACAGGTTGCACCAGGCTTTCCGTGCTCACATCAGCAGACAGAGGCCTCTACTCTGGAGCCTTCATGGCAGCCTGAGCCTGAGCTTCAGCT
Organism: Sturnira hondurensis; assembly: GCF_014824575.4. Lineage (NCBI taxonomy): Eukaryota > Metazoa > Chordata > Mammalia > Chiroptera > Phyllostomidae > Sturnira > Sturnira hondurensis. Next base: position 2,213,038 of record NW_028094426.1, on the reverse strand, counting down.
TGAGCCTGAGTCCGAGCTGCAGCCAAAGCCATAGCCTAGGCCTTAGACTTCGGTTGGCAGAGCTGAGACCCTTGGCAATATCAGCATGAGCATGTTTTCCAAGCTTGAGGTGAGTAATGTAGGCAAGTTGATTGAGCTTGCGGCTATTGCCCTTTGGAATTTTGGGCTTGACCTTCTTGGGTTTTACAAGGGCCTTAATAGCCTTGGCATTGTTCTTCAGTCCCTTCTCGTGCTTCTTGCCAAAGTGCATGTTCCTCAGGAACTTGGGGTCCACCCCCTTAAGAGATTTGTATCTTTGTGATTGGGGTTTACGGATGCTGTTTCTGTGCCACGTTCAGAGCTGGTTGTGCATGGTGTGGTTCTCAAACTTGGCCATATCTGCACTAAAACCCATGGTTCCCAAAGTGCCTGGGACCAGAGTTCTTATAAAATTTAGTGGCAAAGGTTTTTTTTGCAAATTCTAAAATGCATTCTTTGAAACTGTGTTGTTTAAAAGAAGCTCCATATTTAAGAGTTTAAAAATCAGATTTCTTATTTCCTTCTTTTTCTTATGGCATTATGGTAAGAGCACTGGACTTGGACTTGAGAAGACAAGGGTGCTATCCCTGATCCTACTATATATTAGCTATGTCTGCAGGGAATTTAATAAATCTCCCTGGGCCTGTTTCACTGCTGACTGGCATATACAAAGCAATCAATAATGTTTTTAAAGAAATCAATTCAAACCTTCGCCATACATTTTCCTTGGTTTGAGTACATGTTATTGTTAATAGAGTGACTCTGTCATCTGTGAAATCTCCGGGGCATCTGGCAGATACTGTAGGTAGAAAGAGGATAAATTTTTTCTGCTAAAATTTTTTCTCTTCTGTCTTGAATTATTTAATGGCACAGAGCTTCCCAGAAAGAATAGACCAGGACAAGACCCCTGGAGATCTCTGGAATCTTTAAGGTTATAAGGTTCCCTAAATAAATGTGGTCAGGTTGAATAATATTTTTTAATTTAAATATTTTATTTATTTATTTTTAGAGAGAGGGGAAGGGAAGGAGAAAGAGTGGGAGAGAAACATCAATGTGTGGTTGCCTCTCATGTGTCCCCAACTGAGGACCTGGCCTGCAACCCAGGCATGTGCCCTGACTGGGAATCAAACCAGCGACCCTTTGCTTCACAGGCCTGTGCTCAATCCACTGAACTACACCAGCCAGGGCAGGTTGAATAATATTAATAGAAGCAAAAGCACAACAGTAATTTGCTTCTTAGTGCCCCCTTCTCAAGTGGTTCGAACAAACAAACAACAGGCTCCTTCAGGTGGCCATCCTTGGGCCACCTCCCTGGCAAGATCAGGACATCCAGTGAGGCTTGCCTGACTTGATCCCCGAGGAGTGGGTCCCCAAGTTCCCACAGACTGCTTATTTCATGATTCTGAAGGACCCATTCTAATGTCACTCACAATACACTGCATTTCCTGGGGGACATTAGCAGCTACAGTGGTCCCACCCTGGACAGCTAGATAGCATTAGGGTTAGCAGTCCCAGGCCCACTCACTTCCGGTGGGCAGGGCAGGAAAGGGGGTGGTGAAAGCTGAGGTTCCGGCCTCCCAGCTGCCAGCTCTATTTGGAGGCTGAGAGCAGGGACAGCAGATGGAGAGTGCTGATCTCCTCCTGCTGCAGGTGATTCACAGGGCCTCCGGGCATGAGGCCCACCTCCAAGCCCAGTGGGAGCAGATGTCACATGGATCTAAGAGCCTCTGCTGGCACATGAGAGTCACATGAGGCTGATAGGTGGCAGGGGAAAGGCAGGCAGCAGTCCTCACAACCCAGGCCATCCTGATGCCAGACTCACTCTTCCTGCTTTTGTCACCTTTGGAGGCTCTGGTCGGGTTTTTACATCAGCATGCTTAGCTCAGGCAGCTGCTCAACAGCCTCATTGGCCTTCAGACTCTTCCAGCTGCACTTCTTGCCGCACTTTTACAGGCATCCTTCAGCCCTCCCTCTTTCGTGTGAGTTCTATACCTTCTCCACTCACATCCTCACCCAGTGAGCCCCACACCTTCCAGTAAAACTTAGCCACTTTCTCCCCCATGGCAAAAGCAGCAGTCTGGCCAGGCCCTCAGGCACCTCACTGCCTGCTAGCGTGAGCACTCTCAGACTACAGGGAAATCGAGTAACTCAGCCATTTGGCTTTTTCCCGCCAGACAGTCTCCAGAGGGGTTTGACCCATTTCCTCCCTTCCTTACTCCTGCCCACAGAATGCCTTCATCGGGGTACTTGGAATGGGAAACCCATCACGTGCCAGCTGAGAATTGAGGTGTCCCTTTCGGGGGAAGGGAGCCTGATGCTTCCAGTACCATCCGAGGCAGACAGTGGCTTTCATCTCTACATTGTCTGAGGGGTTTTCTCCTTTCTGGATGCCTCAAAGGGGAGTATAATCACTTTGTCCTTCCCTCTCTTCCTCCATCCTTCCCCTGGGGAAGGAGCCTGAGATTTCTCTCCTCATGTGATTCCTAGTCACGGACATAACTCCGAAGTCAACACTGGTTTACCAAGCGTGTGTGTGTGCTGCCTGTTATTCTTCCTTATCCGCCTGGCTGGGCATTACCGCAGCAGGAGTCCGGAGCGGCTTCCCGGCTCCCAGCATGTGACCCGCACATGCCCAGAAGCATGAAGCACAACATTAACCTTTTAGGAGATTTTCCAGAGCAAATGAGACAGTCTGTGGAGTGTTATTTATGCCTTTTCTCCTTTCCTCCCTTTGGTAGCAGCCATTTGGAATGGAGAGAGTAAAACAGAAGTCAGAACCATCCCTGCATCCTTTCCCAACCTATAATTAAGATGGAGGCTCATTTGCCTTCTCAAGGATTGGGGTAATCGAGCATATGCGAGATTTTGGAACACTTTTATCAGTTTTGGAACTATGGCTATTCTGCGGCTCAATTTCTCTTTATGTCTCAGATTTCAGAGCATGGACTAACATTTCCCATGCAGACAGGCCATCCCTTTGCTCCTCTGATTCAGCTGACCACTGCTCACTGTAGCTGCATGCAACACATTCCAGCTCTCTGGGGTTTGGAACGGCACCTCTCATCCCCAGAGAAGGGATTCTCTGTGGGGGCTGAATTGGCAGCGCTCAAGCTTGCATTGCGGTTGGCACGTAGGCCATTAGAAATCATCTAGGTGTCAACCTGCCAAACTGAGGCCATTCTGGGGCATAGAGATTTATTGTTAACAGGAGGAAGAAAAGGAGCAATTTCTTTAACTCTGCTTTCCAGGCCACTTCCATGGAAAGGGATGCCAGCATTGCCCTGATCAGTTTGATACCTAAGTCATCCTGCCTGTGTTCTTCCAGCAGTTCAGGCCTGTCTGTTACCACGAGCAGGTGCCAAATTGGAGTGTAGAATTTTCTCAGCAGGCCCCAGCCTGTGTGGCTGCCAAGGCAACTGCGGTAGGGTTGAAGGATAAGGAGTGAACCACAAATCCAGAAAAGGAAGAGGAGGCCGCCCTTTTGGCGTGGCTGACTCAGGTACAAGCTGTCCCTTGAGGAAAGTTGTGGGTTGTGAAGACCCTCCCACTCCCCACCCAGTGCCAAGGCCAGACGAGGCCAGGACAGGCAAAGTAGGGCCCCACAGAGCAGCTTCCCAGAACCAGTTTAATCAGACCAGGTAAGGATGACTGAGAGTGTGGCTGCCTGCTCAGGCCGCAATAGGCTCTGCCCAGGAGCAACAGTCAAGAGCAAGTTGGTTGCTGGGAAAGTCCTACAGACCTGTCTGTGTTCAGTGAGCAAGAGCTGCATCTAAAGGGAGGTCTGGTGCTAAGTGTGTGCCAGGGAGAAAGCAGAGCTGTGAGCCACAGAGGGCCAAATCTGGCATTGAGAATAATGGGAACAAAACCATGTTGAGGTCAAAAGTCCAAAAGAATAGCAACACAGAAGCAAGCTCTTTGGGGCCAATCAGCAGCAAATACGTGCTGGCATCATCTGATAGAATATGTTGCTCTTTTTGTTTGTGAAGGGAGCTGTACCCACAGCCAACACGGCGTGCAGGACACTTCAACAGGAGACGTAATCAGAGCTGCTCACCTACCTTTACTCCTTCCAGGCTCCACAGTTTCGCTGCAGTTGTAATACCAGAACCCACGGCCAGTGGGAGAGAGTGCCACAGTGTGATGTCTGCCGTGTGAACGGAAGGGGAGACCAAAGGCATGCTGGCCAAGGCCACAGTTTTCTTCTTCCTGAGGTTTGGCTTCACTCGGAAATTTCCTTAACTCCCGAAAAGAACAATATGTGTTGTGGTGAATGACTGAACTCACAGTTTTACATTTTCCTCTACATGACATTAAATGAAATTGTCTATAGCAAATAAAGAACACAGGCTGAGATATGACAGGAGAGTCCGGGCCTCCATCACTAAACCCATGAGCGCACTCCCTCAGTGTACCTGAAGACGCTGTTCAAACCGGGTTTGATTCATCTGCCTCTATTGCTCCTCTCCTTTGCACATACTTTTTGACAGAATTAAGATGTTCCCTTTTGAAGTCTAAATTGCAATTCCCACTCAGCAGAAACACAGATACCGTGGAAACTCTCTATATTCCAACATTAAACATCCCCCTGGCAGCAAAAGCTTCACATTTTCCTTTCTAAACACTGCTGGGTGGGTGTAGAAGGGGCGGTCTAAACAATGACCTTTTTAGAAGGTGGAACAAAGCTTTGCAGCCCTTGGGGTATGGCAATAACTGTCTAATACATGTATGAGGACTGAAACTTCAGGGGTTGGGACAGTCGTCTGGTAGGAAGGAGAGTAAATAAACACGTATCGAGTGCTCGGTACCAAGCACTGTGCTGATGCTTTCCTACAGGCTATATCATTAAATCCTCAGAACAACCCATCGAGGAGGCTTCACTTCTGTTTTTTGTGCATGAGTATAGACAAATTCAGAGAGATTGGATGTTGCAGACTCATAACTGGTAGACCTGACATTTGAACTGAAGGTCTGATACCACACCCCATGGGCCTGCTGGATTCTGTTCTCTTAGTGGTGCTGTTTTGCACTGCTTGTGTCTTCAAGCACTTTTTGCTATAGCTTTGCAGCTTGAAACATTAGCTGCATTCATAATTACATAAACACACCGACTAATATAAAGTAAACTGACTAATCGATTTGGAAAGAAGCATGATGTTCTCATTTCCCAGGAGTTATTATTGTTTAATACTGTGACTATAACTTCATTGTGAAAGAAATTCCAGCAAAACTTTTGATTCGGAGACAGATTATTCTGCAAAGTTTATGGTGTGCCATAAAAGCAAAAATTAAAAAATACCACCACATGAGGTGCTCTATTGATCCCTCCATTTCCATTTGGAGGTTTTAAAAGTTCTCAGATAATCCATGGGCATCATAATTCTTGCTTAGGACTGGGTTCATTTTCCTCGATCATCTGTTTTTTGTTTTCACCTGCTAATTCTTTCATGTGGTACATGCAGATCTCCTGACTTGGGGGCTTCAGCTTCAAAAAGAACTATATTTTAAAGCAACAGTGGTTCTAGTGTATCTGATGAAAAGATCTGAGATATTTAGAAGTATGGGGACAAATAAATATTGGCCTATGTCATAACTGGTTGTAAAGAGATGCTCAAAGCCCAGACCTGTCCACAGGAAATCTGGATGCTGCAAAGAGAAAATGAAAAGACAGCATTTGAATTTGAAAACAGAAAATCAGAGGCTCTCAGGAGAGTCTTTAGAGAATACAAACTCTTGTACAAGAGCAAATAATTACTTGGGGCACATGTGCTGTTTCTATCACTTAATTCTATTAAGAATTTGGAATTGAGATGAAAGGGAAAGAGCTAGTAGGTAAATGACTGCCGGTCTAGATGATGTGATGAACTGGATTTAGATTTGGGGCCCGTTGCCTTGTGATGCTGGAACACTGAAGTCTTGGCCGTGGGTGGTTTACATTTCACATGCACAGAAAGAATGGGTTTACCTAGAGCAGGGGTGTCAAATTTATTTTCACCAAGGGCCACATCAGCCTCGCGGTTGCCTTCAGAGGGCCAATGTAATTTCAACTCCTTAACTGTTGCATTTATACCATCCTAAAATTATTTGAGCCCTTTGAAGGCAACTGTGAGGCCGATGTGACCTCCAGTGTAAATGTGTTTGACACTCCTGACCTAGGAGCTCGACTAACAGAACCAGAGGCTTTTAACTCAAGATAGCGGAGGCAGGAGAAAAATGGTCCGATTCACCTGGGAAAACAGTTTAACTGTTTTATCTGGAAAGTGGCAAGTAGAAACATGGAAGGAAGAAACAGAGTGGGAGAGTCATCGTGAGTCCCAAGTGGCGTGGGGAGCAGCCTTCAATATCAGTGCATAGTGCATGCGGAGTTCACAAGGGGAGCTGGGGATGATGGTGCAGGTCGCTGTCACTGGGACCCAAGGAGATTTCAAAACAAGTGCATGCCTTAGGCAAGGAATAAAGCAAAAGGCCAGGAGGCAGGAGATAAGAACAGGTTGTAAATTGGATCCCAGAGTGGTTACAGTGACTGGTTCAACAATAGTGGTTAGAGTGACTGGTTTTATATATATATGTATATATACATGTGTGTGTGTGTATATATACATGTATATATATGTGTGTGTATATATATAGAGAGAGTCTGTCCAGAAGATATCCAGCCATGTAATATGAAAAATAGAGACATTTATTAAAGAAGATACAAGAACCATTCTACATAGGACAATGATGCCTCAGTCTCCTTCAAAGTAGGCACCTTGGGACCTCACACAGTTCTCCCAATCTCCATCAGCTGCCCCATCATATTTTCCTAGATCTCATTGACAGTCTAAAATCTCTTCCCTTTCAGCCCTGGCTGGTGTAGCTCAGTGGATTGAGCGCGGGCCTGCGAACCAGATGATTGGGGTTCGATTCCCAGTCAGGGCACATGCCTGGGTTGCAGGCCAGTTTCCGGTAGGGGCCAGTTCCCTGCAGGGGATGCACAAGAAGCAACCATACATTGGTGTTTCCTTCCTCTCTCCTTCCTTTCCCCTCTGAAGATAAATAAATAATTAAAAAATATTTTTAAAAAAAGAAAATAAAATCTCTTCCCTTTCAAAGGTGATTTTTGTTTTAGGAAAAGCTCTAGGGTATAAAACATAACTTTTCACAGGGCACCAAACCTGGGCTGCGGTGGGGCTGAGGCACCTGGCTGATCTGATGTTTCATCAAAAACCTCTGCATGAGACATGATACACGAACAGCATGTTGTCATGACGAAGCTGCCAATCACCCGTTGCCCATAGCTGTGGCCTCAGAATCATCTGACTAGTTTCTGGGAAGGAATGTTCACACTTCATGCAAAATGTGATGGAGATTTGTTGCTCTACTGGCTCAGTCACTTTGAATGCGACAGCCATATAATACACGTGCTCACTTGACAGTGTTTACTGCGCCCCCTGACTAGTACAGTGAAGTCATCATTGTTCATGCATTCACATTCCAGGTCCACTCTCCTTGGCTGCCAGGTTACATCGATGTTATGCAAACCATGCTCATTATATTAACAATGGCTGGACATGGCTGGACTTTTTTGGAGAGAACGTTTTATATATATTACATATAATTTGGCTACAAGTCAAAAAAATATAAAACACATTCAGGTAAAAATAAGTACTACTATGAAAGAAAAAGAGAGTTGGTGATGAAGGGTGCTCCCCTAGCTAAGGTGTTTAAGGTAAGCCAACACAGAGACGTCAGTAAAATAAAGGAGTAAAACATGAAGTTAAGAAGGTAGAGTGGAGTGAAGCATTCAAGGTACAGGGAGCAACAAACACAAAAGGAACAGAAAAGGCATTAGTATGTGGAAGGCCAGTGGGAGGAGAGAAGAGTGGACGTTGTGTATTTGAGGAGTAAGAAGATGTATGAAAAAAGTCAATTAGGAGTGGCAAACCAGCTATTGGAGAAATGAAGTGGTAGGTGCCAGGCACTGCTGTGTGCCCATTTGAGGTCCATGCTCATAAATTTGAAGTAAGACTATTCAGCGTGGTTATATAATTCCCCCCCCCCAGAAATGTTAAGATTTGAGGATGTAGGCACAATATAGTATATAATCAGAGCCAGAGTTTAACCAGGTGAGTATGATGGAGGGGGAAAAGAAAAGAAATTTGGGATGCTTGTGAGTTATTCCAATAACAGAATTTAAGCTCAGGTGGGAAGTGGGATGTAAGGGGGTGATAGATGGTGAAAATTTTCCAGGTTCAGTAGATTAAAAACAGATCTAACCCAAGAGGAGAGGATGCAGTTTAGCTGCATGTCAAGAAGATGTACACATCTGTGTAGAAATGTATAAATCTGAGAATGAGAGTACCAGACAGGCATATGGGTGGTGTTAAGAAAGAGAACACACTCGGAGCCAGCTGGCAAAGCAGGTACTTCCCTGACCCAGATCTCAACACAGTGTAGAAGCCTACTCCAATCAGGAGGGCATCTGTAGGGAGTCTCATTTGGCTAAAATTAGAGCGTCTGACAAATTCTTGTCTTACTCTGCCGGCAGAATCATCAATCAGTAAATGGAGGGAGAGACAAGGGAGCTCCTACTTTAACAAGAAGGAATGTCTCGGTAAAAGTGAAATTGATGGGATTATCTGATTCCCTTAATTGCTCTAAATGAGCCCCATTCTGGTTTATGAGGTCGTTGAATCCACTACTGGTGATTTTTGTAGAATTATAAAAAAATAAAATGATATTGGCAATAGGTAAGGTTTTGACTTTAAGAAAGAAGTTGCCTTCTTTTTCTGCAAAATAGCGAAAGGACTACTGGAGAAAAGGATAATCAGATGAAATAAATAGCTGTTGGTCTTACCCACAGGATGAAGATTAGTCAGACAGACAGGATTTCTGGTGGCAGTTGACAGGAAGCAAGAATGAAGGATTCACATGAAGAAGACCGAAATACTGGTATTGTGCACTAAGTCTAGTAATGACAATTAATTGGTTAAAAAAAAGCTATATTGTATTGTGTACTTACATGGACTACCATTTATACATTTCATTGCTAATACTTAATGCAACTCTGTGAGTGGAATTCTTATACTTACCTTAGAGTTGAGAAAACTGAGGTTACACGAACTAACTGACTTTCCTGCACTTTCACAGGGTGCAGTAGAACCAAGATTCAAACCAGGTTATTCTCTCTCCAAAGGTCATTCCACAGTGTCCTTTGCATCTGAAAAACAACTCAACATAAAATGTATGTGAGAGAACTTTGATAAAGGCAGTGTTTTTAGTTGGCAGAAAGCTTACTTAGAACTAACAACATGGTTTGGTCATCACAGAGCAGAACATTATCTTAGTTTGTATCAACATAGGGTCAGAAACTTGAATGGCCACCATATACCTCAGCCATATATATAGTATTGTGTCCCACTGTGAGTACCATGCTTGAACATGAGATATAGACAAACCAGATTACATTTGTAAAGGAGCGACATATTTATTGGAGACTCAAAATCATGTTGAAGGCTCATTGAAAGAACTGGGTACCTGGAAAAGGAAATGCCTAGAGCAAATACAGTATCTTCTCTAAAATATCTGGTAGGCGTCTTTGGGGAAGAGGAAATAGTCTCCTTCTGTATGACTAGCAAGTGATAGAACAAGAACTAATTGATAAAAATCAGAGATCCAAATAAAATAAGGGCTACCTGAAAAACATACTAATTATCTCATCCTGGTATGTTTGACAATGACTGAACACAGGTATTATGAAGGCATTTTAAGCCTCACATGAGCAATTATGTTACACGACTTTTATATTCCTTTCCAACACTCACAGAAGTCTATGATTCCATGACTTCTTATTTAAAAGAAAAAACAATGTTCTTTATACACATAACTATATAAATTTGTAATGCAGAAATGCTATTATTTCAAGCCTGACTTTTAAAATAGTAGTCTGATGATTTTCTTTCCTTTTTTTAATAATTGGATTTCCACTGTTAGTCTTCCCACTCCACTAATCTCAGTAACTCCATACCCCTAAGTGTTCAAAACCCAGGTCTGACACTTACTGACAGTGCATCCTTGGACACGTTACTTAAATTCTCTATAATAATTCTACCTCATAGGATTTTAATGAGGATCAATGAGTTAATACCTGTGAAGCACTTAGAGATGTGCCTGGTATGAGGTAGGCACTAGGTAAATCCCCATGTCAGTCCCTGCAAGTCCTGGGCAGGGCACTACTGGGCTATAATGGTTACCGGACTTGTAATGGTTGATAGTCTATAATTTACTCAATCCCTCTTCTTTTGATGAGTATTCGCTTTTGTCCCAATTTCCCTCCTCATACAAAAAGCACTGCAATACATGTGTGTATGCATGTCTTTTGCATTGCTGCTTTTATTTCTATGAGATTAAAACAGAAGTGGATTGCCGTGCTGAAGGCTGTATGTATTTTTAATTTTAAGAGTTGCTGCCATTTCGCCATCACCAAATAAGGCTGTAAATCTTCATTTTCCTTGAGGTAATGTATTGGTACACTTTTGTGGACATTCCCACCAACAGTAGGCAGTAAATCTCTTCTTAACTTCTGCCAGAGTAATAGGTGTTGGTAAAGTGACATTTTGTTGTTTCTTTAATTCGAATTGCTATAATTTTAAGGAATTTGAGCACCTTTTCATGTGGGTTAGCCATTTCACTCATTTTTCTGTTGGGTCATTTGTATTTTTCCTGTCTGAGGCCTCTTTGTAGAGCATATATAGGAACTCCTTAGGTGACTTTCCTTAAAACCACCTAGGTTCTAACCATGGCATGGCCATGATTGGCTCACTTATGACCTGTCATTTCTATCTAAATCTTTCTCCCTCTTCTTCTCTCCTGAGTACTTGGGAAAGGAACTGGCCTGTGAGAAAGTAAAACATCCAACAAGAGCACCGTGGGGTCTACTGCAGAGGAGCATGGTACCCCAGAGTTCACGAGAAATATGAAACAAGGGCTAGATGATGGGGCGAGCAGGATGAGAGGCTAATCTGCAAAAGCCAACTACACAGGATAAATGTCAGAATCTCAGAGCCATGAATGTGGAGGCAGGTCATGGTGAAGGGCCAGCAGTGAGGGCCCTTTGCTTAACATGCCCATGTCTAAACCTTTTTTATGGACCAGCAGGAGTATCTTGTTGCGGTAGGTGGACCTGGCTTCAAATGCTCAGTCAGGGACAGACAATTTGCTTGTTCAAACTCTTCATTAAAGCCTTCATGTCTAAATAGCAGAGTCCCTGGTCCTTTAACTTGATCTTCAAGGTCTTCTAAATTCCGACCTGACCTTTTCTTCCTCACTTTGCACTCTCTATTCTTTTGTTGCTCCCCAAATTCCTTTCATCTTCTGTTTTTTTGTCTGGAATGCCTTTCTCCCGCCTTTCCTTTGTACAAATTCTATGCTGTTTTACAGCCTCTGTTTCTCTGAATGCTGTCCTGACCACTCTGGCCTGATGTGAACTCTCCCCATTCTGAACTCTCACAGTAATTATTATCTGCCCACACATTTGGCAATTGGTCATTGTCTCCTTGAGATCCTTTTGGAAACAAATCCCCCTTCAAGCCAGCTTAAGCAATGAGGAAATTTATTATCTCATGTAGCAGGAAGCCCTGAATTAGGATAGGCTCCAAGGTTGACTCAGGGACTCAGCTACGCACTGGAGACCCAGGTTTTCTCCACTCTGCCATCCCACGTCTGGTTTCTTCGTGGTCATAAAGTGGCTGCCAAAAGCAACCATTGCCATGCTCTTCTTCACTTGCATTTAGTGGCAGGGAGCAGGAAGCCTCTCCCTGAGCAGTGGCTATCAGTTTCCTTCAGGCTGGTTGAGCCAATATTTTTCACGTGCCTACTGCTGGACCAATAACAGTAGCCCAGTAATTGTCTTACAAATTAGGACTTAACTCTGGTCTGGGGAGGGGGTCATCTTCCCCTCTGCCTCCTGGGTGGAGTGGATATTTTTCACTGGGGTGGAGTGAGTTCTTGAATAAAGATGGACCGACTTCTGGTAGAAGTCCAGAAGGGGAATACCGATCGCTGCCTACTCATAGGTTGCCTTGTGACACGTCTTCTTTATCTTGAATTGGTATTTACACCTTTTATTTTCCACCTTTTCACAACTTTTCTCTTTAGGTTGACTGCAAACCCCTTGAGACAAAGCCTATATCTTACATTCTGTAACCCCCCATGACTTTCTTGTAGGTATGTTGGTGAATATTTATTATTTGGGTTTAATTGCTCTGAGAATGATCTGCATTCTCTACCTCACTAGCACCATGGAGGAGCCAACGGAAGCTCCTAAAGTTCAGATGATAAATGCAAACGCGAGGCTTTAGGGAGCCCAAGCACAGAGAGGGGGGTCTGTTTGGAATCATGTTGTAATTCTTCCCTCCCTCTGCCTTAGAAACTAAGTGAATGTAAGGTTAGCATCAACCACTGAGTCAAAGAGTAAGACCAAGGAGACTGAAGACTCTGTCATGCAATAGATCTCTTTTTCCTTGATACTTGCATTTGAGTGTACTTCACTGCTGGGAACTTCAAAGTTTGCCTTAGCTACAAAGTATGCATTGTATAACATTCTTCTCAGGAAAGACTGTGACCACAAAAATCAATATTTAAGATAGTTCATTTATTAATCCATTTAACAAGTATCCTCTTTTTGAGTACTTGTTACTGAACTCTATACTAGGCACAGGATATGTAAAGTTGAAAAAGAAATCACTATTCCTGACCCAAATTGCTCATTAGCAGACATGCTATCACTTCTTTGAATTTGATAGCAGTTATTTCTGTGTTGTCACTGGGTTCAGACCTCAAACCATCACCTGGAATGTCTGCTCTAGAACTAAGTGTTTTGCTGTGGATACTTTGCAGGTTTCAGTGGTAAGAAGAACACTTTCACCCCCTATTCAATGTCTAGCCTAAGGTGATTCATTTCGTTCAGCTTCTACATTGCTGAAATGGGAATTAACACTGCTAGCTTCCTTCTAGGACCAGCTATAAAACCCATTACCCATATGTGAGGCATGACCCTGACAACCTAAGCTGGACAATATCATTAGCTGAAGTACAGTAAGATTGGGTGAGGTGGTTAAGAGGTTTCTGAATGAGTCAGGCCACTGGCACTCAATTCAATAATGAGTCATTTTCCTTGCCTAGCAGACATTGTGGTAGAAAATGAAAGAAGAAGAAGCCATTCAGTGTCTGCTTTTAAAAAATGTATTCTGACCCTCAGTCCTCCAGAGTAGATTTCAACATATTTTCACATTTTAGACCTGATACCTGGGACCAGAACTTTTTTCCAGGTTTCTCTCAATTTGAAAAAAGCAAGTAAAATGTCTCCTGGAATGAAGAAATTGGTTTTCATCTTCTCCCAGGAGGTTTAGATAATCAATTCCTAGTGGCCAGACTTGGTATCTATTACCTTGCTCTGTGCAGTACCTAAAATTCAAATCTAAGTATCCCAGCCTTGACCAAAAACTTCTTAATGACAGTGAGGATGACAACCTGTTGACCTCACATTCACTTGCCTTATACGACTTTACCAGCTTTCACCTTCATTTTGTTCCAGCTGCCTTCTGGCACAGCTCTTTCCTGGGTCTTTTCCTAGATGTCCCAACCAAGATCTTAACATTTGTCTTCTCATTTTTCTGTTATAACCGCTTCATCTATTCACTCTTCAACTTACTCCTAAGAACTTAAAGTCCTCTTCTACTCTCACACAAGCTCCAATCACTTACCATTCTTTCTGCCACACTAGCACAGAGGAGCCCTTCTAACTCTGCCTGATGCTCCATCTGGCAGCTGCTCCATCCGGGCTCCGTGGTCAGCTGCTACATACAGCACTGCCCTCACCTTCCTAGACTCCTCTATCCATTTGACAATTTGCCTTGTTTATTATGCCAGCCCTAGACCCTGGTCCATACCCACTATGTTCTCCAGACCTACCCTTGACAATCTGAGACTGTAGAATAAAGACTCAAAATCTTATGGGATTTGTCTCTTGTAAATTTACACTTTAAACTTCAACTTGTAAATTTACACTTTAAACTTCTGCAAAATCAGGGCCATTTGAAAATCCTGTCAGAAGACTTGAAACATTCCTCCCAGTCATATTTCCAAATGGTCCACCTTTAAATGTCCAGCCACACCATCTTTGACCTTTGCAAATTAATTTGTCTCCTCCTTAATTTATAGAAAATATTAATGCCATTTCATAATCTTCCCTTCTCTTCCTTTTTCTCTTTCTCTGTATGCATAAACATGTGTGCCCCTCTGCATACCTCTACCAACTTCCTGTCTATGCACGTATGTATATATATGTACTTATGTAAGTATGTATCTGTCTATTTATCGTCATCATATATTTACCATTTATCTATCACTCCTTCACCATGTCTCTCTCAGCTTGGGCCTCATCCAGATCCCCTTTAAAGGAGTAACTTGCTGACCCTTGGTGTTGAGCCAACAGTCTTCAGTGTCAGCTTCTTCATTGTTTGCCTCAGCTGCGGAGAGTCACTTTGCCTGATCTCACAGCCACATAATAGTGGCCTACATCTACGACTGAGGAAAGAAAAAAAAGTCCTAGCTGTCAGCCCAGTGCAGGATGACTAATGAGCTCTCCTAGCTCTTGGATTTCCCACCACATTCAACTTTCTCTACCTGACCCTGCTCCTTCATCTCTCCTCTATAGGAGTTCATCCCTAACACACATCTTTTTCTTATTTATTTTTTCAAGATTTTATTTATTTCTTGAGAGAGGGAAAGGGAGAGAGAAAGAGAAGAAGAGAAATATGGATGTGAGAGAGTAACACAGATCAGTTATCTCTTGAGCGCACCCCATCCAGGGACCAAACCCACAGCCCAAGCATGTGCCCTGACTGGGAAATGAACCAACAACCTTTCGCTTGGTGGGATGACACCCAACCAACTGAGCCACACGGGTCAGGGCCCTAACACACATCTTGACCCCAAACTCTGTCTCAGTGCTGCCCTCTGGAGAACCAAACCCAGGGTGGCTTCAGAAAATAGTAAGTTAAGTTTCGACTGCTGGCTGACAGTTTATCGGTGCTGGAAAGCGAATCACAGATAGCCCCTGGCCCAAGGTGGCTATCTATCTAGTGGGTGAAGCTTTTACATGTGGTGAACTGGGCAGGTGTACTGGTGGAAGAGAATACAACACAAGGGGTGATGTATCAAGTGTCTGAGATATGTGGATAGCTATTGCTAAAGTCCAGTGATGCTCTCTAGAAATGTAACAAACAGTCGAGTAACAGGTAACTGAAAGCCAAGTGTGAAGGCAGGAAGGCTCCTTTTTTGCATGTAGAAGTCATCATCTCCTGTAACTGCCAGTAGAGAAAAAGGCCTGATATCTGAGTGACTGAACTTCAAAGATGGTTAGACTTTCAGCAGAGGCAACTCTCTTATGCCAATGCAATAACCCTGCTTGAGGAACCTTGGATCCTGACACATCTGGGTGGATTTGTATTTCTATTATGGCCTTTGTAACATTATAACTTTGTTACTTGTTTATTTGCCTGTTCCTCCCATTAGACTATGAACTCCTTGAGTGTTGGGATTGTGTTTTACTCATTGTTGTCTCTCTTTCTGCTCTCCTCCATCCCGCAGCCCCATGCATCCTCCTGACAAATAGGGAACGATCCATACAAGTCTTTGTGAATGACTCTCAAGTATTTGCTTGTTTATTCCTCAATGTGCACTCTCTCATCTTTACTACTAAATTCCAGAGGGATATGAGTTCACTTTATAACCATATCCCATCCCCTTTTGACTTATGATCCCTTCCTTTTTCAGTGTCTTTATTCTTTTCCTTGTTATTAACTGCCTGCCTCTATCAGTACCACACATGATATAGATGCTCAGCAAATATTGCTTCTTAAATAAATCTCTCATTGTAGCCTTGGCTGGTTTAGCTCAGTGGATTGAGCTCAGGCCTGTGAACCACACGATCGTGGTTCAATTCCCAGTCAGGGCACATGCCTGGGTCACAGGCCAGTTCCCAGCAGGGGACTCACGAGAGGGAAACCATACATTGATATTTCTCTCCTTCTCTCCTTCCCATCCTCTCTAAAGATAAATAAATAAATCTCTCATTGTTTCTCTCCATTGTTTCTCTTCAACCACAGTCATGATTAATTTCAACCCACACTATCACTCATACTTGCTGTTCTCCAACTGCTCTAAACCTACAAGATCTTGCTCAAGTTCTATAAGCAAGAGTGGACAATAACAAAGGACCATATGCCCAGAGCAATGACTTGTACTGGCAACAAGGAAGTATCTCATAGGCCAGGTGTTAGTCATCAAACATGTGCCCCCCCAAAATGAGCAAATTAGAAGAACCATGCTTTGAGGCATGGGTATAGCTAAGAAGAAGGAGATTTCTTCTCTGGAATCTCCCAGTCTCTGGAAAATGCTCTTTTGGCTTTATCTGAAGTTAACTTCTCTTCCCATTCACCTTCACCATATTTTCTCCATTCCTCTCTTGGGTTTAATCATTTTAGATGATACAAGCTCTAACCCCCACCCCCAACTATGGTCCCATGATGATCTTACTATGACCCCCACCTGACACTGCAGGTGAATATTTAAACAGATGACGGCCATAGGTTTCTTGTTACTTACTAGCCATATCCAACAAGAAAGGAGGATTGGACTTTTTGTCTAAGCTTGTCCAACTTAAAAATTTCAATGTATTTAGGGTACTGATGGCTAAGTAATTATCAAAACGCAGCTGGTGAGAGATGGGAGTACCTCTTAGAAAATAAATCAGTTATGGCAAGACGTATTCATAAGTAGGGTCGAGGAGCATTGGTTAGTGTCACAGGAGAAAGGCCATTTGGAGTTCAGCAAAGCGTTTGATGCAGAAATCATGTCATATCTACTCAGCCCCCCCCATCTCATTTCTAGTCCTCCAAAACTCACTTACTTATTATACCAGAGCCAGAAAAAAAGGCCCTGGTATAAAGCAACTATATAATATTTACATTATAATTATATAAAGTTGTACTATATTATTTTTAAGTTTATGAACCCACATGATATCAGAGTGATATCAGAGTACAGCATAACATTCGATATCAGGTTTACCCATCTCTTTTTGAAGAAATAAAGGCATTAGAGCAAAGAGGGCTTTTCTTTCCTGCCACGGCGTAACACTGGAACTAAGACTCACTGAAGACCCAAAGGCCAAAGGCATCCCTGCGCTTCAGTTTTCAGTGAAAACTCCTTCCCCTTCACCAACCCATACCGGGGAGCTCTGAAAGGAGTTCTATGTGGACTGATTTTGAAGGCCTTCATTGGCAGACCTACTCTCTATAATATCCTGCCTTTTAGGGCTCCTTAAATGTTCATGTGTTTTAGTTAGGGTTCTCCAGAGAAATAGAACCATGTGTGTGTGTGTGTGTGTGTGTGTGTGTGTGAGAGAGAGAGAGAGAGAGATTGGTTCACATGATGAGGGAGGCTGGCAAGTCCCCGGATCTGTGCGGGGTGCAGCAGCAAGCTGAAGGCCCAGAGGAGCCACTCGGTTAGCTCCAGTCTGAATCTGAAGACCCGAGAACCTGAAGGATTCCAGCCCCAGAAAGGGATGATGTTTTCATTTGAATTCAGGAAAAAGGTCAATGTCTCGGTTTAAAGGACATCAGGCAGGAAGACTTTTTTCTTACTTGGAGGAAGGTCCACTTTTTTGTTCTGTTCTGGCCTTCAGTTGATTATATGAAGCTTGTCCACAGCAGGGAGAACAACCTGCTTCACCCAACATCCCCACTTAAGTGTTAGTCTCGCGTGGGTACTGGTTTCTGAATTATCTAAAGTACACGGAGGAATGCTAGGTCCATTGTAATTTGGAAACATTTGTTAAAACAGTAAGTAATATTTAAGACAAGGACTAAATGTAAAATAAGAAAACATTGACTTAGTGATTTTGCATTTGCTTCTCCATGTTATTGTGCCCCTATGGCTTTCTTCCCTCCCTCCAGGAATCAGCCAACATCATCCACTTCAGCTGCTCTGCTGTGAAACCTTAACCAGGAGGTGAAACCCCATCCGAGATACAGAAGCCACCTTGGGGAATACCTGTGTCTCTGATTAGTTCCTTCTTCATTCTTGGACTTGACTTTTTCTCTGCTCACAAGTGACTATCTGGTGGTGCATTTCCATTGAGTCCTTACAAACAGGTAACTCTGAAAAGCTACCTTGAGACAAAGTGCTAATAGTCTGTGGTATCTTAGTAGAACCATTTGGTTTAAATAGCAACCTTGAATACACAATTCATCTAGATTACACATAACTTTACTGAGTATCTTTCCTACATAGCATGGGCCCTGTGTTTGAGGTTTCCACATGTGTTATATCATTTAATGATTACAACAATGACCAAAGGCAGCATTCCTACTTTACATATTTTTAAAAATTCAGAAAGAGTAATTTATCTGCCGAAAGTCAAAGAGCTAATTTCAAAGTCAAGGTCAGTGTCCTGTCCACTTGGTAATGGAGAGCTGCCAGCATCTGGATCGAACCGACGCCATTTATGGCAGTGGAACCCATGGCATCCCTTCCATGGTCTGTCCTTAATCTGTCTATGCCTCGTTAGCAAGACGCAGACGAGCACCATGCTTTTGCCCAGCATAAAAGAGGCAGGAGATCATTTTTAGACATGATTTTCAAAACTGCCACTTAATTTTATCCTCAAGTAAATATCAACAAAATGATATTTTTTATCTGATAATCACTTTGTTAGTTTATAGACTCAGTCACAGGGCAGCAGACTTTTGGAGCATGGTGGGTTTCGAGCCCTTTCCTATAAGGGGATCTACAAGCAGGTAAAAGTTAAACAAACTTTCCAGAGTGTCCTTCCCACAACTGTAAATTCATGGCAACATGTATACAACATATGAACATCATTATGCCATCTTTTGGTTTGGGCAATGGTTACTCAGTGCCTCCTTTACTTTTACTAAAGGTCAGATTTCTTGGTTTAAGCTAAATTGTTCTGTAGTTAAACTCTTGAAAAAAAGCTTATTTGCTTGCTGGCTTGCTTTTGTTCTCTGATCATTACTAGCTATAACATGGTCAATGTAAATCTTAAACTATTTAGAGCTTTAAAAACAAATGGATACTTCTTCCTAATATCATGGATAAATATTAATTTATTAACTGTAAAAGAAATAATTGACAAATTGGACTTTATAAAATTAAAATCTTCTGCTCATCAAAGAAAGAAAATAAAAGGCAAGCTATAAACTGGGAGAAAATATTTTTAATATACATATCAGAAAAGGAACTTGAATTCAGAATATATTAAAAAAACTCTTAGCACTTAATACTAAAAAGATGAACAGCACAGCACTGGCCAGCATGGCTCAGTTGCTTGGGTATCATTCTACAAAGCAGAAGGTCAAAGCATTGCTTTGGTTCCTGGTCAGGGCACACCCCTGGGCTGTGGGCCTGGTCCCCAGTTGGGGCATGTGAGAGAGGCGGCAAATCAATGTTTCTCTCTCGCACTGATGTTTCTCTCCTCTCTTTCCCCCTCCCTTCCCTCTCTCTAGCTAAATAAATAAATAATCCTTTTTGAAGAAGATAAACAACACAAATAAATGTCGGTAAAACATGAACAGGGATTCACAAAAGAAGATCTATAAATGGCCAATAAGTACATGAAAACATTCTTAACACCATTAGTCATCAAGGAAATAAAAACTAATACCACAATAATATATCATACTCATTCGAATGGCTAAAATTAAAGGACTAAAAATTCCCACGTTGGTGAGAATGTAAAACACCTGGAACAGGTGTTGGTGGGAGGGCAAAATGGTACAGCAACTTCAGAAAACAGTTTGGCACATTCTTTTTTTAAAAAAATATTTTTATTTATTTATCTTTAGAGGGGAAGGGAAGGAGAGAAGGAGAGAAATATCAATGTATGGTTGCAAAGTTTGGCACATTCTTAAATGTTAAACATAAGCTTATCAAACCTCCCAGAAATTACGCTTCTAGGTATCTACTCATGAAAAAAAAAGGTTATGTTTACAAAGGATATGTAGAAAAACAATCAGACTAGCTTTATTCATAAAAGTTTAGAAAACAACAAAAATCACCCTATACAGATAAATGAAAACATTGCGATATATCTTTATAGTGGAATTCTTAGCATTAGAAAGGAATAGACTACTGACATAGAAACCAACATCGATAAATAGCAAATACATTATTATAAGTGAAATCATCCAGATATAAAAGATCACATACTGTATGATTCCATTTCTATGAGGTTCTAGATTGGCTAAATCAATCTATGGTGACAGAAATCAGATCAGCGATTGCCAGGGAGACACGAGGAATAGACAGGAGCTTGTAAGGGATGCAAGGGAGTTTTCTGAGATGGAAATACTCTACATCTTGATTTGGGGAGGTAGTTACATGATGTATATACTTGTAAAAAGTCTTCAAACTGCATACTTACATATATGAAAACTAATAGTCAACATATAACTTAATAATTTTGCTTTCTAAGTAGACACAATATTAAATGTGTTGGTATATGCATATGAATGTAATCAGGAACACACACAAAATTATGTTCAAAGACAGAAATTGTTACAGTGGATCAAAAGAAAAAGACCCAATTATAAGTTGCCTACAGGAAATCCACTTTAAATATAGACTCATGTAGATTAAAAGTAAACTGACAGAGACAGATATAGCACGCTGCCACTAATCGAAAGAAAGCACAGGTCTATATTAGTTTCAGACAGCACAGACTCAGAGCTGGAAAGGTTATCAAGGACAAAAAGGGGCGTTACATCATGATCAAGGTGTCAGTTCTCCAAGAAGACGTAATAATTCTTAATGTATATGCGCCTAACAACAGAGTGTCAGATACGTGAGGCAAACTGGTATAAATGCTGGAAGAAAGGTGGTTTCGCTGCTGTAGTTGGAGACCTCAACACTCCCGTAGCAGAATGGATGCAGCCAGCAGGCAGAAAATCAGTAATGACCCAGTTGAACTCAATGACGTTATTAATCAACTTAATATAATGGTTGTCTAATGACTATTTCATACAATAGCAGACTACATGTTCCAGTTTTGTGGGGTGAAATCTTAGATGATTGATTTTAAATCTTTCTCGTTTTCTGATAGATTCGTTTAATGCTATAAATTTCTCTCTAAACATTGCTTTAACCACAGCTTACAAGAAGAACCAATTAAATACAGAAGAAGCAGAAGAAAAGAAATAAAGAAAATTAAAGCAGAAACCAATGGTATTGAAAAGAAGAGATCAGAGAAAAACAATAAAACCAAAGGCTGGTTCTTTGCAAAGATCAGTAAGATCGATAACCCTCTAGCCAGGCTAACTAAGAAAAAAAGAGAAAGGATACAAATTATTAACATGAAAAATGAAAAAGAGGACATTACCACAGGTTCCACAGATATTAAAAGGATACTAAATGAATACTGTGAACAACTCTACACTCACAATTTTGATAATCTACATGAAATGGAGTAGTTCCTTGAAAGGTACAGTCTAGCAAAACTCACACAAGAAGAAGTAGACAATATGAATAGACCTATATTTATTGAAGAAATTGAATCAATAATTAATAACTGAAAACAGAAAGTTCCAGGTCCAGACCGGTTCACTGGTAAGAAGATAGGAGCAGAGGGAATACTTCCTGACTCATTCTGTTAACACAAGACCAGCGTTACCCTAACCCCCAAACCAGACAAAGACATTAACAAGAAAACTACAGACAAATATTTCTCACAAATATAGATTCAGAACTGCTCAACAACACGTTAGCAAATCAATCCAACAATGTATAAAAAATGAGATTTATCACAGAGTTACATCACTGGCTCCCCTGGTTTTCAGGCCTTTGGACTCAGGCAGAATTACACCCCTAGCCTCCCCAGGCCTCCAGCTTGCGGATGGGAGATCAGGGGCTTCTCAGCCTCTATAATCACATGAGTCAATTTCTCATAGTAAGTCATATATACATATTACTATGAGAAATTGGTCCATGTGATTGGATATATATATACACACACACACACACAAACACACTGTTTCTCTAGAGAAACCTGACTACTGTAGGCAAAACTACAGAGAAAATAAAAAGCTTAGTGGTTGCCAGGGGTAAGGAGAGAGAAGACAGCACAGAGATTTTTTGTAGGGCACAAACTACTCTGTATGTTTCTCTAATGGTAGATACATATCGTTAAACATTTGTCTAAACCCGTAGAGTGTACAGCATCAAGAGTGAACCCTAAGACAAACTATGGACCCTGGCTAACAAAATTTGTGCCGTTATAAATTCATCAGTTGTAACGAGTATATCACTCTGGTGGGGGCGGTGGCCAGTGGGGGTGGCTGTGCATGTGTGGTGGCTGGGATATATGGAAATTCTGTACTGCCTCTCAATATTGCTGTCAATCTAAAACTGCTCTAATTAACAAGATTTATTAAAAGTATTAATGTTCAGCACTGTTATTTTTAATAATGAAAAACTGGAAAGTACCTGAATGCCAAGCGTTGGTCATTCAAACCGAGGACTTCGGTGTGATGGACATATTAAGCATTTGCAGCTGGGTTTCCTGCTCTGGCCCTACACTTCCCTCCAGGCCTTTGTATTAAAATCTCCATGACCCCAGTGTTTCTGGCAGTGTCCAAAGTTCTCGCACAGGAACGCAGGAGGGAGTCCACCGGATGCAATCACTGGTGGTTTCTGCCTGTTTTACTTCTTGCTCCCCCTCCTCAGTGTCCTCTATTCACAATAACCTTTGAGGGAACCTTGCTCCCTTGCCATTAGTAGCAAGCGCTGTCCTGAGCCTTGCCTGGGGCCCTGCTGAGTGGGCTTCCAAGGTCCCGGCTCTACTGATCTGCTGAGCATCGGAGCAGAGCTGGGTCCCAGGAGAAGCGGCTGGAATCCCTCTTTTCTTAGAGCCCAAAGGCACTCTCCAGGTCCTTGCAGGAGCCAAAGGCCATGCCACCCCTTCACTGTCCTCATCCCTCCCAGCCTGCTCTTTTTGTCTCAGGGACTCCTCTCCACATTCCATTATCACCTTTCAGCTAAAAATCAAAAGCCCCCCTGAAACTCCATCTTATGAAAATAGGTACTGAAAAGAGTCCCCAGCCCCTGGTTCTGTAAACAACCCCTGCATTTGGGAGTGTTTGTGATTGGCTAGGTTTTGTGTTTGTTAGTTCTATATGCAGATAATTAAGTCAACGGTTATGCTACAGCTTGCATTTCTTCAGTGTGTTTGTTTCATTTTTATGTATTAGGCTCATCTGTAATTGTAGGGGGTGAAACTGACCTACCCTCCAAGGTCAGGAGTCATTTCCCTGCTGTGGGTTTGAGTTCAGACTCCTGCTTTCTCTTACTGCTGTGTAAGTGGCCACCACTGACAGGGGCATGTGGGCTTCAACGCCCACAGTCTGTGGCTCAGGATCAGAACAAAGCGCAGTGTCTATGCAGGACCTGAATTCACAGGTGCCGATCTAGGGAGTATGCAGAAACAGACAGGTGTCTGTAAACTGATGGAGGCACAGCCCCATCATAGACCAGCTGCAGCTGTGCTCCGTGCCAGCCCCACCCCTGCAGAGAATGGGTCTTCATAGGTTGGCTCACTGCAGGCCACCTGAGTTTAATTCGGTTTACTGAATAATGGAAGATGTACACAAGAGGCCTTCATCTGAAGGCCAGTCTGTCACCGGGGGTTTCCTTACATTGGTGTGGGTGTTCTAGTACCTTACGGGGCTGCTTGAGTTTTATATATGAGTCATACTGAATGACATTTTTTTGTTTTGATCCAGTTCAGCAGTTACATCTCTGAGTCTGAGAATCTCCAATGGACACCTAGATACACCCATGACACAGCTTTATTGCAAATAATGTCGTGAAGGGAAACTCTATAGATCATTACCTGATTGGCTGCAAAAAGGACAAAGAAGGTGGGATTATACAGCATTTGGTGTCACTCATGAGCAAAGTCTTGGGGATGAACCAGTTATTCCAAAAATTAATATCCACAGACTCGTGCGCAAGTGGCCTCTTTTAATTGTTTTTGAAGAATTTGGAAATAATGGACCTCAGGAAAGTAAGTGTGCTCAGTCTTGTGATCTGAGGAAAGTTCAGGAGCCAGAGCGGTTTTGCTGAGTCACCACTGGCTGCATGACCCATGCGCATCACCTGACCTCCACAAGCGCCTCTGGCCCTGCCGCAGAGATGAGTAACTGTGGCCCAGGAGGCCCTAGGGTGCAGAGACAGGCTCTGCCCACGGTGCTCTGGGCGCTGCTGGGGTGAAGGTTAGCTCCATCCAGGGGAGGAGGACCCTGAAAGGGACTCTCAGAGTAGTAGCCTCATCTAAAAGCCACCTCTGGAAAAGGGACCCTTTTATGCTCTATGAAGAATATTAACTGGCAGAAATTTTTGGAAGCCTTAAAAATACTCATGTGTTTTCACTGCATGATTTTACTTGAGTAAATTCAGTCTTTGGAAATAATCAGAAATGCATATAAAATTCATTCTACAATCTTCATCACAGTGTTATTTTTAATCATCAAACCCGGATATTATCTAAATGTTAAACTGTAAAGCATTATTAAATAAAATATGGTACCCATTTATGTTGGAATACTGGACAGCCATTCAAAAAAATCACTGCGGCAGGACAGCCAATGACCTGGGAAAATGTTCACAATAGAACAGTCAGTGGAAAAGGTTGATAAAACATGGTTAGAGCAATCCAACTTATTTAAAACTATATGCACTCCCGCATGTACACACAAATGGCTGTAAGGCTATGCACTAAATTGATAACAGTGTTTAGTTTCTAGGACTTAGAATTATGATCCCCATTTTTTACTCATGATTATTCCTATATGTTTCAAATTTTTCACAATGAACATGCGTTCTTTTTGCCATAAATATCAATTCCCCGAGTCTCTGTTAAGTTGCACTGTCGCAGATGGGGCCGACCTGCGTGCTTACTCATGAAGCAAACGAATACAGTGACATGTCTGTGAACTGAGGCTTGAGCAATTCCACCCCTGGAGGCTCTCCGCCTGGGAATAGAGTGGGATTTGTGTTTGAGGAGCCTGAGCCTGGAAGAGCGAAGACTCTGTGGGTGGTTTCTTAGATCCTCAAGGCACGTGGCTTCTAGCCCCAGCTCCGCCCTAAAATTCTGGCTTGCTGAGTAAGGCTGAACAGTGAGTTTGCCTGAGCAGCTGCTTCCTACATAAGTCCACCGTTTACTCTGTGTCTATTTAATATCTATTAAGCAACACCTGATCCTGTTGACCAGGAAGTATGTTCCAAGGGAAGGAAACCTTTCTTTCAAAGTTAAGCAAACATCCTTGGTAAGGGCCCTAACACCTGAGAATCTTGCAGTTAACATTCCAAGCACTAAATCTAAATGAATGTCCTGAGTCACAATACCACAATTGACTGGATGGTGATCTTACGATCCTGCATCCTGTATGGGAACAAAAATGTTCAAGTGGCACATCTTCCTTTGAGAACAAAGCTGTCTCCTTCATAATTCATACTCGGCAGAAAAGAGGTAATTTATGAGATAATCAAAACACATAATCTATTATAGAGATTTCAAGGGGATGTTTTCTGAAGCAACACAGTTATCCTTAATCCCCCTTACCAAAGTCAAGAGGCAGGGGCAGTAGGTAATCCCAAGGTTCCTGGTGTCCGGCGTTGAAATGTGGTGTGAGCGTGTGCCTTCCCTGAGCAGATTTGCCGAAGACGGCTCCAAGGGCATACCACGTAAACAGAGAAGGCAATCTGATGTACGTCTTAACAGTGTGGCAGACAAGTCACCTTAAAAAGTGGGAATAATATCATCTCCACGTATCGTAAAAGAAATCAAAGAATCCATCAGATTATTAATGCATTTTATTTAGGATCTACTTTGTGTCAGATACTATCTTAGGCATTGGGGAGCCAACAGTGATCATTGTAGATAAAGTCCTTGCCCTCAGAAAGTTTATATTCTCCTCAGAAGAAACAATAAACAAATTTATTTCATACTGGGTGATAAACAATATGAAGAAAAATCAGGAAGGGTAAAAGGTTAGAGAGTACCTAGGGGCGCCTTCTCTGATAAGCTGACACGGAGGAGAAACACAAAGCAGTGAGAAAGTGAGCCAGGTAAATCCTTGTGGGATCGATGTTTGAAATAGGGAAGAGGGCAGGGGAGAGGCCTTGAGGTAAGAGGATGTCACGATGTATGAGACTGATCAGCAAAGATGACCGTATAGCTGAAGGCCATGGTGAGGACTTTGACCTTTCCTCTGAATCCAATGAGAAGCCATTGGAGGGTTCCCAGTGGAGCAGAAACGAGACATGACTTACCTATGTGTTGGTGGTGGGTATGGTCTTGGACAGGAACAGGGTAAACCGTTGCTCTGTCATCCCACCATCAGGATGATCATGGCTGAGCCAGGCTTGGAATAATGAGGGTAAACAAAGCAGAGCAATTCCAAGGGAATATATTAAGGAGTTGCTGATGTACTGGATGTGGGAGGTGAGAGGAAGATATGAACGAACATAGTTGGCCTAAGCCAATGGGAAGAATTTAGCTATCTTCTGTGGTAAAATGAGGTGGGAGGAATTCACAAGTTTTGAACACACAGTCACTTCTCATTACTTGCAATAGTTATGTTCTGCAAAGTCATCGTGAACACTGGAACATTGCTCCTGGAAGAAATATGGGGTTAGCACCCTGTGAGGCCCGGATCACAGATGTTTTTGTCGACTGGTCAATACACAACCTTGTTTTATGTATGCTTCAGTTTAAAGACACCTTACTTAAGATACATCTCCCATTCTTTGTCATTGAACTCCTGGCCAACAGCATTATAACTCATGCCTAAATGAAGCTTATCTAACATATATTTTCTCAAAAAGGCACATTTCAGCATTCTGGCACTGAGGAACACTAGGCAGCACATCAGCACAACACTTTGGAACCACTTTAAAAAGTGAAATTACCAACAAAAAATGCAAACATGAAATAAATGTGGCATTAAACAAATCATAAAAGGATGCTTATTTACATTGTGAGAGCTGAAACAAGAAGGCTGAGTATCACCACATCTGACCTCAGCTGGACTGTGCGTGTCCAGTGACTCACGTTTTTTGCAGCCCTCCACATGTCTGCAAAGGACTGAAAGCACTGTGGGTATTGATTTTGGAGTCACAAGTGGATATTAGCAAATAGGCAAATTTGCACACACAGGTTCTGTGAATAATGAGGGTTGACTGTATTAAGATTGAAGGGCCTATTACTCATCCTAGTGGAGATATGAAAAATGAGTTGGAGTCTGGGACATTCTAGGGGAAATGCTGGGACTGGAGGTATTGATTCGGGAGTCACTGCCACGTATCTGAGTCTATATTTGAGGCTAGCATGAGACTGGATGAAATCATCTAGGGAGTGTGGAAGAAGAGAAGTGTTCCCAAGACCGACTCCCGGGGCACTCCAGTGAGGAAGTGTCTGTAAAAGAAACTAAGAAAGAAAGGCCAATGGAACGAGAAAGAACCCAGAAAGAGCTGTGTTTCAGAATAAGGGTATCGAGAATGGGTCACTTGCTGCTGAAAAGTTGTATCCCATAAGACCTTTAAAATGGACCTTTACACAAAAAGGAGGCACTGGGTGATTTTGATGAACAGTTCCATTGGGATAACAGAGGTAAACATCGGACTGGAATGGATCAAAGAGCAAATGCACAATTCTTTCCATGAGGAGTTTTGATGTAAATGAGAGAAAAGGAATAAGGTCAAACCTGGAGGATGTCGGATCAAGGGGGCTACTACATACTGTGAGTGTGTATGCTGAGGGAATGAACCAATGGGGAGGGTGGGATCAATGATGAGAGAGAGGACAACTGCAGGTGGTCCCCTCTGCAACTGCAGTAACTCATGTAACTTCACATCAACTGTACGTGGTCGGCCCTGTTACTACCTTCATCTATGGGCGAGAAAAATGAGGCAGAGAAACGCCAGAAAACTTGTTCACAGTCACTCAGTGAGTAAGTGGACGAACCAGGAGGCAAGTTTGGGTCTTCTGTTTCCAGAGCCTGTGCTTCTAGCTGCTGTGCCGTATTTCTGCAACTTTAGATTGCAATTACTTCACATATATTGATTTCCTTGTACCTAGCACTCACCAACCAAGGTTGAATAGCGAGAGGAAGAAAGGGTGCGATCCCAGACTTCAGCCTTTCTGCTCACCGAGCTCTGAGACGCAGGCAAGCTGGGGAGAGTGCGGCTGCTGCAGTTTGAGGGAAGCCACAACGCCTGGGGCAGTGCTGATGATACCTGATGCTTCTAGAACATGTCTTACCTTAAGAAATGCGATGAGGTCAATTTTGCAGCACATGGGAAATAAAATTTATTCCTTGGGGTCATCCCCAAATCAAGAATTTAATTAATATTCTCATAAACATCTCCTGTTCTTATTCTGGTCCCACATGAGAGATTTCTCAGAAAATAGCTCAGCCTTTTTCCAAAATGGATGCAGCTTGGCATCGCTTGGACCCTGTCTTCTGTAGTTAAATAAATCACTTGTTGCCAAACAGAGCAATTTATTCCCTTGATATCTACATGGCCCTCTTGGTTTATTTTAAAATATATCAACTAACTTGCCACACCTGCCACAGCTTTTAATGTGTCTGACACATCCAATTTCAATAGCTCAATGAAAATGTCACATAATAAAATCAAGAGAGGCAAGCAGAGCAGGCAAGGAGGGTTGGTGTGTAGACACACCCTCAGAAAATAAGCAATGAAAACGCCTGCTCAGGTAAGCTTCAGGGAAGGGTCTTTTTGCCAGCACTTTGGGAAATTAATTAGGTCACATGGAAACATCTCTTTTTATACGTTCTCTTTATTCATGAATTCTCCCCTAGGTGTTATTTAATTCATAGAATCTATGCGCTCTCCCAAGCTGTTTCGAATGAAATGAAATCCCCACCTGTCAAACACCTTTAATTTTTCGTTTCCAGGAAAATATGTATTTAGGAATGTAGTCATATTTCTTCACAAAGGAATTCTGGAATGTTAGGTGGTTGGCATGCATTTATACATTCCACAGATGACAGATTTTGTGATTCAGCGCTATCAGGCACTGACAGACGTCAATGTTCTGGGCATCCTGATAAACATCGGGAGCACAAGAATTGAAAAGATCAGTTCCGACCTCAGTGTATTTGCATCATGAGGATGATCTTTCTCTATAGGCCAAGGTGGGGTCAAGGGGTCGTCTGAGCTCTGCTAGTAATTAACCATGTGATAACTAAGACGGCTGGCTTCAATTCCTTAGTTGTAAAGTGGAAAGACTATTAAATATTACCTTGGAAGGTTATTAAATACCTACCCTTAGGATTGCTGGGTGGGGGAGGAGGGTTAGAAGCCACAACATATATCAAAGTACTGTAAAACTTGATAAAATCTTGGTTCTACTTAACTGAACTTAAAGTATACCCCGCTTATTGCATCTTCATCTATAACGCTCAGAAAACTAATTCTGTTGCCAAATATCTAACCATCCATCACTAATATCTTTACAGTGAAGATATCCAGCGTCGAAAACAAGGTGTTAGGAGATCACAGTGATGATATTTTTGTCTCAGCAATTACACAGGCCACTGTAATATTCATCAGGTCTCACTGTAGATTCCTGAAACACAATGGGTCACAAGCACCCTTGCTGTTATGAATTTTCTCTCCCTCTTAATGGACATCTGCCCTCTCTCTCAAGTTAAAGTAATCCTCAACAACTCTCTCACTGTTGGTCTAAAATCCTGGACCTCTGCCTCATCTGTGTCTCTTGGGTCTGTCCACACTTCTTTGTCAGGCCACCACTGCCCTTGTACAGACCTTTTGTTTTCTTGGGTGGATCTTTGCAACTACCACCTAACTAACTGACCTTCCTATTGATCGTTCCTTCCTCTTCACTCGGTCCTTTACTCTGACTCATTACATTCCTAAAACTAAATATGATCGTGCTCTGCTTCTTGCATAAAAGTGTCCACTGTTGCACCCCCACTCCCATAATTTTAACTTATGGTAATAACCTGGAGTAATTTCATAGCCTGGCTCTTGCTACTCTTCCATGACCCACCAAGCACATGTGACTTTGGCTATTCCAGGAACACCATTCATTTCTTCTGTTTTTCTGTTTGCTTTCACTCTATCTGTGACTTCAAGTGTCCATTCTCCTTGAGCCCTTTCCCTGGCCACTTCTAACTTCTCATTCAATTGTTCAAATAGCATTTCCTCTGTGCAGTCTCTCTCAGCACTTTGGACAAAGCACCTTCACCTTTTGAGCTCCCATGGCTCCTTCTGTATTTTGATCATTGTCCTCACTGCCTGGTATCAAAATATGTATTCCCTACATCACTGCTGGAATATGAGCTCCTCTAGAAGGGTGAAAAGATTGTATTCATCTTTGTACCCCCAATGCCGAGCTCAGTGTCTGGAACACTATTTAACCCTGACAGTATTTGGTGGGTAAATAAATGAATGAAGAGGCAGAGCTTGTCTTCATTACCTCTCATCCTTCAGGCACTTGCCCTTGACCTTCATCTTCTGAGAACTGCCTACCTTTCCTCCTGCTTCTACCTTTCTTTAATGATGAAACAACACTGTTCCATGCCCATTTCACCTCACACATTACTTGCCCTATATCCCCTATTTGTTTTTAAGGGAGCCAGAGGGAATGTGGACTGAAAGTACAGAGTTTAGAATCAGACTCCCTAGGTTCAGATCTTTTTATTTTTTTTTAATATTGGTGTTGGTGGGGTGACCAGAGAAATTTATATGTATACATATATATTAATTGTGGGTTTTTTACAATGAACTTATGGAGGTTCAGATCTTTCTGAAGCCCCAGAATTGGAGCCTACAATTGAGAAGTGAGTTTTAACTGGTGATTGTAACGTGCTTCTCACTTAATATCTCCTGAGCTTATACTTACTTCACTTGTAGTTCTTCATGTAACCAAATTTAAAAAATCAGATATAGATAAAGCTCTTCTGGCACTTCCTTTTTAGTTCCTCATTCAGTTGTTGCCTGTGATGTGAAGGTTGACCTGAAATCATGGCAGGGACTTGGTGCCTTGGGACATCTTGTGCTCCCTTGAGCCTGTTGACTGCTTCCTTTCCAGGTGCCCTCCACTGGCAATGCTGGAGGAAGGAGAATACAGAGAGCCTTTTGGTAGAAGACCATTTTCTTTACTCCTACTTTGCTCTTCTTGCTTGAACAGATTGACAGGCATGGCTGGCCCCCCAAATTGCAGTGCCCGGTAAATAATCCTTAAATGTTGGGGGGCTCAGCCCGCAGGGCCCCCTGGCTGCCACAGATGAGAATAAGTCTACCAAGACATGATCTGCTTGAGGAGGAAAGGTGGCCGATCTCTCAAAGGAAAAGGGCCCAGAGCCTTTTCCTTGATGGGCTTTTATTAGGTTCATTTTGCACAAGAATACAGGTAAAGTTCATTAATCATTGTCAGGCAGTAAGGATCAAACAATAGATAGCATACAAAGAACTCTGAGGGCCTATTCTGAGTCAGGGTCTGTTAGCTAAAGGGCTACAAAACTTTGGGAAACAAACTCGTTTCCTTCTTGGACACTTATCAAAAAATTGAGAGCATTCTTAGCAAAGCAAGTTTCACGGGATTTTATATATTCTTTCTTAGGCCTGATCACCCAGGGAGCCTGCCCTTTCCAGCACAGGGCTGGACTGCCCTCTGTCAGTGTTTCAGGCTTAAGTCAGACAGGGGAAGTAAAGCAGCCGAGAGATTAGGAGACTTCTTGCAGACAGAATGAGGATTCAGGCTTTGTCAAAGCCGAGGGGTGAGGGTCCATCACCCCCTTTCTCCATAGCCCCCCAAGTCCTTCCCTGGGGCCTCCACCTAATCATGCCTGTCTTAGGTTGTTCCCCCCTTGGGGAATCTTACCCATCATTGGCTAACCAATCAAGCATTGGGGGCCAGTTATGGATGAAGTAAAAGGAGCAGAAGCGGTGCTCCTGCCAGGGAGATAAACTTTGTCTTCTTAGTGGCTTACGGTCTGAAGGTCACTCACTCAGCCTTAGCTATGGGGGGTTACAGATTCTGAAAATAGGCAGGGCGGTTCCCAACACTTACAGAAGCAGAAGTGCTTTCTTTCTACACTGACTCTGGATCCTCTTCCAGTCACATGCAGTGCATTAGTTTTTATTCAATATGTGTATACAACCACAATGCCCAGGAAGCATTACTCCCGGGCGCTCTGCACTCTGCCCCCATTGACTACCTATGCTGAGGTGTGCCTTGCTCCTCCCCCACCCCATCTGACTTGTGTGTGGTGTCACATACAGGATGTATCTCTCCAGAGGTAGAACGAGAAGTTAGATGGGAAAGGTCAGAAAGGTTGACCTGGGAACTGACTGACTCAGAACACAGTTCTCATGTAAAAGGGGGTGGGCACCTGTTTTCAAATGAATTAGGATCAAACTGTGAGAGTGAGTCAAAGTTTTCTCCTAGTTCCTTACCTTAGGCTATCCAGGGACCGATGCTGAGAATGGAATATCTAGTGTATGGCCTAGATGTAATTAGAAAAATTCTGTAATAGACTTTTCTTAGCATTTGGAGTGGTATTGTTATCTAGCTTATTAGGATTACGTATCTAGTTTTTATACCCCATTTTTACGTGCAGTACTATGCTCTAGGTTTCATGATTATGAGCAAAAAGTTAGCAGGAGATATCTGAGGGTCTGGCAGTCCCCTTATTAAGTACTACTACTAGCATATTTGATAGAAAGTTCCACACCTTCATACCTTTTGAAACTCTCTTCTCCTTTGACTTCTAAAATGTCATTCCTTTATGTTTTTGCACAGGTCTCTGATTGTTCTTTCTCACATTTTTTTTCTTCTCTTGATAGATTTTCTTTGGGCTCTATCTTTGATCTTTTCTTCTTAAAGTTGACTCTAGCATTTGTTAATTCTTTTGGTCTTACTGCCATGTATTTCTTCATGACTTAAATCTTTTAATCTCTACTCCTGACTTCTTTCATGGACTCTAGACCCTATATCCAACTATCTAACAGGTACTTCCTCCTGGATGCCTCTTACAGAAATAAAACTCAGTATAACCAAAATAAACTCATCTTCTAGTCTCACCTGACTCCCACCGCAGCCTGTGCCTCCAGTGTTCCCTAGCTCAATGGACAGCATCACTATATTCCCACCAGTCAAGCCAAGAGCCCAAGAATCATACTCTGATTCCTCTCTCTTCCTTATTCCTCACCCACTTGAATACCAAGTTCTGTAGAGTCTCCGT
The DNA here is from genome assembly GCF_014824575.4 of Sturnira hondurensis. NCBI lineage: Eukaryota > Metazoa > Chordata > Mammalia > Chiroptera > Phyllostomidae > Sturnira > Sturnira hondurensis. The sequence continues at coordinate 2,179,664 of NW_028094426.1, read as the reverse complement.
TTTTGAATATGGAACCCCTCTTTCTAACCCTAGTGCTTACTCTGTGAAATAAAACCCTTATTAGATTTTGCTTGGATCTCTGCAATATTTTTATAATGAGCACTAAATAAACATATTAAAATAACTGAATTTACAAATATGAACATAGAGGTTATTCAGAATCTCGAGTTTGCATTTTATACAAATGGCTACCTGCTGTATCATAGATATTTGCTTTTGGGGGATAAACTTTACCTTTCTCACAGTTAAAGTTAATCAGAATAGCTTTGTTCATTGTTCCAGTTTTCTGACATTATTGTTGCTCTGTCATCCATCATGTTCCCTCTACTTCCCAACTTTATGTCATCTCCACATTTTATAATTTTGCTATCTATTTTTTTATTCTAGACATTGAAATAAATGTTGGTCAGGAAAAGGCCAAGGACAGAGATCTAACAATAGGCCAAGGATATTGTACTCTGTCACATTTAGCAGAATCGTTCACATGCAGAAATCTACTCTCATCCAGGACAAATTTTTTTTTCTCTTGTCCATAGGAGTATCATGTAGGTTTCCTTAAATGTCTTGTTGAAATCAATATAAACTCTGGGTATGTATTCACCTACTCTACAGTTCCACTGATCCTATAGAAACGTAAATGAGTTTGGGATAATCTGTTCATAAGAATCATTTGCTGGACTTAATACAACTTTCATTTTCTTGTAAGAATATTATTAAACTATCCAAGTCAATTTTAAAGCCTAAAGTTTAGAACAAAACAAGAGGAAATAATGTACAATATTATTCTATAGCTATTTTAAAGCACATATAGAGTATTTTGTTCCTCTTTTTGAGAAACATGCTTTTATACAGTTAATGGTGTACATATAATTTATAGTCATCTTTTAAGTTTATCCTATTTTCCAACATTGCTTCATTTTATACACTTGTCACAGATTTCCACTCGATCCTATGAGTGAATCATAAATTCTTAAACGTATTCAAAATTACTGGACCTTTGGACTGCATTTAATTTTTGAGTTACATTTAAGGATATAATGAATATTTTGCATATATAGGTGTTCATTTTATATTTTTATTGGCTACATCCCAGAAGCTTTATATTTGGGTCAATTTTCTGGTGTATTATGCACATTCGTATTAGGTAGACAGTAATACTACAGTAACAATCACATGCTCTCCAAGCTCATTTATTTAACAACCAAAAAAACTCCAAAATTTCAATAGTTTGACATGTGAAAGTTTATCTCACACCACTTCTGCTGTGTGTATCAAGAATCTCCAGGGTAGTTCCCTTCAAAGATGTGACTCAAAGATTCAGGCTGGTTCCATCTGGAACCAGCCTCCACGGTTGGCCTCCATGGTTGATGTATCGGGGAAAAAAACTGGAGGTTGTCCAGGGACTTTTTATTGCTTCAGCTTGTCAACTGCATTCACAATCCATTGGTCAGAACTAGTTATGTGTTTCCACCCAACGGCAATGGGTGCTGGGAAATGTGTCTTTTGTGCATCCAGTATGAAAAGGAGCATCACTATTGGTGAGCATTCAGGTCTAGTCCAGTGGAGTAGCTTTGTTTCATGTAAATCTGGCTTAGCTGAAACTTCATTTCCCAGAATCCTCTTTCTCGTAGGATTACAGGTTAATTTTGACCAGCAGGAAATATTTTCATGAGATTTGGAAGGTGCAAGTGAAGTACGAGCTACCAAGTTCAGAAGGAATGGACAAGGGCATGGCTGCAGCTCACAGCCAGATCTCCTGGTTCACCTGCTTGTCATGGGGCAGCTGCCAGCCTGTGGTCCTCCAGTTCCCATCAGATCTTTTTCTTCAGTTTCTGAGTTCTTGGTCAGATGCACATGCAATTCCATGGTGAAGGGCGCCAGCTTCTTTCTAGGTCCCATGGGCTATATAGCATTTGGAGATGTTGAGAGCTAGATGCAAATGCGTCTGTCCTCACGGGTTCCCGTTTCATTCTTCCCTGCTTCACACTCCGACTTTCTCCCTGACTGCCAGCCCCACTGAACGACTTCCTCCAGACCCACCTCTGGAAGCAGACGCACCAGCCTTCCACAGAGCTCTTCACCAGTTCTTTCCCATGACTGCATGTTACCTATCATATTTTTTCTGATAAAACCCAGTAATATAAAATACACTAAGTTTTTATAAAGTTGTGTCTCTTTGTGAGGTATTGTCTTCAGAGAAATTTTACTTGAATTCACTGTGGAGAAGACCAGAATCACAAAGAAACATTTGCTCTACGTTGAAAGAGAAGGAACGGGTCATGGCATACAAAAAGGCAGACACAATTGTCCAAAGGGAAGGCAATAAGCATGAAACTAAAAGCCCAGTTACAAGAACAGGGAACTACCTCAGAAGCTTCTTCCTATAGAAATCAACTCTAGAGGAGAACGTTGGAAGGATGTGTGGCAATGGACGGCGGAGGGGCCCATGTTTCCACAGTTGTGAGGACAAGTCTATGTGGAGCTGATTTTGCCCCATGGACCAGAGTTAAAAAGGAACAGGCTCCTTTAGGGGAAAATCTGCAATGAAGTATAAAACCCAGAATTTTCAGTTAAACTGAATGCAACAACTGATCTTAGTTCCTATAAATTTTCTATCTGCATAAAGTTTGGTTTCTGTGTTTCTTTGTCTGCCATGTAGCCGACTCCATGTGATACGTTAGCACCATGGCCATCTGGGAGGAACACAGGCTAAAGTTCACTGATTTCTGGCCTGTGACTGTGCCCTGAAGCCTCAGCCACCCAGGTTGACCAGTCAAAGGCAGGGTCACTTGCGGACATCCATCACATTCCTCTCCACACACATACTCCTGCCCTTTGCACCAATATCGCTCACTGGAAGAGGAACTTGTCGTCCACTTTCCCTCCTTCAAACTTTCCTCTGATTTCAGAGAAAACAAGACAACTTTTGCCATACTTCTTCAAGGAACTGTGGCACACTGGTAAAAGCCCACATGAGCAGAGAATTCTATTCGTGGTTTGCATGTGATTCATGCAACTCATTTTGATTTCAGCTGTTGCATGCCTCATTCTCATCTGAGGGGAACTGTCATTTGAAGCGCTGGGTGTCAACAACGAGGAAATCCTAGATGACCAAATGACATGTGTCCACTAAGCCTGCATGGGTATCACACACAATGAGAATATGTATACACGCACACATACCAGTAGGTGTTTGCCAATTTGGCCAATTCTCCATCAATGCTGTGCACATCGGTCCGTATGGATTAGCTCATCAGTGTAGTTCAAGTCACCAAATTTTTTGTCCCTCATGCTTCCCTATCTAAAATAGCAATAATAACAACTTTCATATCAATGGAAATATTATTTAGAAACTTGGTATGAAATGAATAAAGCACTTAAAGTATCACATGTGAAAAAGTTAGATATATCCAAATTTATTAATAGTTTATAAATTATACTAATCTAGTCTTAAATATTATATGAGAATCGTGTTCTTTGAGTCAAATAATATACTCTAGGGAAAAAGTCTACTGGTGATATGAGTACGGGTCTGATAATTTTATAAATTATTCAAGTCTATGCAAATCTGCCACTTCAGAGATGATACCTGGATTTGTTTTCAGACTTCTCAAGTTTCACATGCATTTGATTTCCTGTGCTTGGTTTTGATATTTTCTTCTACTAAATGGAATAGCTTTACAATTATTTCAGAGATAGCAAATGTGTGACTAGAGGGCCTCAACTGGCCTCAGAGGTTACCTAAAAACTGGAACTAGTTGTCATATTTTGCAGACAGAAAGCGCACCATGGCCTTTGCACTCCCTACACGTGGTGTGCACTCCACAGTTCCACCCATTTGAGCAAGTCCCTGGACTCCTGTGCTTGTGTCTCAGATGCCTGCCCCAGCCTGCTTCGCGCTGTATCATGTGTCATGGCACAAGGGAAAGGGTCTGTGGGCTAGACCCTTAACGTGCTGGTTTGTTATTCTGTCCAGATTCAGGACCAGCTGAGGGAACAGGTCTCTTTGAGCAACTCTTCCAAAAAGCTCTCCCCTCTGTATGTTTAAGCAGTATCTCTTGAGTCTTTAGCCTGGTACCTCATGATGTCTGTGTACTATTTCCTTACTTATCTCCCCGTCTACTGGGCCCATGGAGGGTAAGCGCCTTTCTTCTTGTTATCTGTCATTTACTCCTTTTCCTTAGTCATAATGAAGTTCCAGTCTTCACCTTCCCTGATCTCAGACCCCGAGTCTTTCTATACATCTCAGTTTTAGGAGGGGCAAAGAGGTAGGGGTGGCCCCTACTACACTACCATTTGCAATAAAACAACTATAAATTAATAAGAGCAGTCAAAACAATGAGTTGTGAGCAGAGAATATGGAAATAAGGACACAGTTCTGACACGAATGAAATATCTTCCTGATACTATCAACCAGCTACTAGAAACTACATCCTCTTCACCAATAGAAAAATTTCAGTTTTCAAGAAAATAAGCCCTTTTCTAATCCAACTTTTTAAGGGGTAGAAAATGATAAATTTCACATGTATACAATTTACTTATCAATATTATAGTGTTGGTATGATACATTTTATCACCTAAAAATTATATTTTAATTTAGGAAACAGACACTCTTAAACTACTGGGCCTTAGAATGGACCATGTGGGAAAATATAATCCTTTTAAAATTAAAAATTATACTCAGCATTAACTGTTAACTTTTACCGCATGTGGATTTAAGCAACTAAATAGTAAAACATTTCCCTTAACATCAAAATCAAGCATGTCTGTATTTAATGTCACTATATAAATATGAGAATGTTAATTAATACTTGTCTAGGTCAAATATTCTGGTTGCATTACAAACATATACATAGCAAATATAAATCAGCTATCAAATTTCTGCATTATTATCTTCATCATGAATTAATAGCCTGCAAAATGCCTTGTTTGCTTTTTTTGTTGTTGTTCATTTTGTCTTGTAATCTCTAAGTTTTCAGACAGAAAAGAGAAAGACAAGTGAGAAATATTTCAATTCTAAGCAGGTAAGACTCTCGCGGGCTGCACTCTCTTCAGGCTGCTTCCCGTAGGAGGCGGCGTGTGGTGACGTGGGAAGTGGCTGCCAACCCGAAGGCCTAGTCCCTAAAAACACCTACCACAGTGGCAGAAAACACCAGTCAGTTCAGCATCTTAAGGACAGGTTGCTCTCATCCATAAAAGGTAAGTTATTCTCTCGATGTCCAGACATCAAAAAATATTTGATTTTGTATTGAAACAGTATGTTCCCATACTGGAATATGCTCACTATACCCCTTTTCTTTCCTCTGCTCACAAAACTCTCTGCCTGATTAAAAGTGTTTGAACTGTGCTTTGCATCTAATGCTGTTATAACAACGATGGCCCTGGATCAAAATAATGGATGCTTTGTTCTACTTGGGTTTTCGAGCCACTTTTAAAAAGACCAAGTATGTGATATAGTTTAAAGTTATAATAAAGAATTCGAGGTGATTGTGCACAGTAGAATTCTCATACATTTACAGGCTGCCTGCTGAGTTCAAAGTTCTGCGCTGTGTGCAGATATATATCTGCTTCTTCATCTCTTTGCCATGGCCCCTCAGCAACCGGCCAGGAAAAATGCCATTACGTCAGTGTGCAGACACTTACCTTGGGGAGGGACTGGGAATGCAGGGGTGCCAGGGGATCCAGCTCGAAATTCAACAGTTTTACCCCAAGTACACATTTTCACATCTACCTGGACCAATGAACGGAGATTTTTGTGACCCGATAGCTTAAACTATATTAAACCAATTAAAAATACTTAAAAATCATCCTAGCAAATCTTGTCCGGACCTTCAACTTTGGTGGTGACAATGTCCGAGCTTACAGACTCTGGAGGCAGTGTTCGGGTCTTGTGGGGGTGGGGCCCGAAGGTCATCACAAAGCATCTCCTGATTGTGCTGTCATGTGTCTCGCTCCCCGACCACACGGTGGTTCTCCACACACTTTCCTTATCCCCGCACTGCTTCAACACTCTCGAAGCATTAGTTCTAAGAATAACACGAGTATGGCAGGTTATTTCTCCCTCCACAAATTCTAGTTGCATAATTTAACAGAAAAACAATTTGGGGAAGAGATTATTATCTTTCTACATTCCAAAAAGCTCTCACTGATACAGTTTAAAGTAGGCAATTGATACGCTGCATTTTTTTGAGCATTCGATATAAGTTTCTTGGATTTTTTTCCCCCAACTGTAGGAATAAAACCACTCAGTTCCTTAAGCACAGCAAACATAAATCAAATAGCTTTTACTCCACATTTATAAAATGCCACCATCATAAGTTTCTCAGAATTTCCCGTCATCTTTAAGCATTTTCATTTATTAATCTTAATATATTTTAATAGGACAACATGTTTTCAAAAATGTCTTTCCTGGGGCTTACTGTCAAGCTGTTTCTTCCCCAAATCTTTGAAAATCTTAGCCTACACAGGATTTACAACATGCCTCTAACAAGTTATATGAAAATCTCCTCTTGAGCTCTGCACGGACAGAGCCCCGTCTGAACCTGGGAGAAAGTGACACAGTCCGGTTGTGACGTCAGCTGGAGGGGCCGAAGCTCCAAAGCACTGGCTGCCAAGGCCGTAAATCCGTTGTGGTGCACATTAAGAAATCGCTCTGGGACAGCTACAATTTGGGAGCAGTAACATTTTTCTTTGCAACTCTCATTTTTAATCTTTTCAGTTATTTTCTACAGTTAAACTTAGCCACCCGAGTGTGACTGCATGTGTCACTGACCTATATGCAATAATTAAAAGAAAGCAAGTCCAGCCGACCATGACAAAGGGTGCAGTCAGCATTGAAGGCAAAACTGACTCTTACCGACTCAGCAAAAGGTAGTTCTCTCTGTGCGGCATCCCTCCAGCCCTGCCTCTCCCTACCCTCTCCATCCATGCGAGCAAGTTACTTCGCGCTCTGTGAAGAATGCGTGACGTGTGCTCTCTAGAGGCTGCATTTTAAGTTTGGTCTCCTCAACCATAAAAACACAGTTATAAATTGTTCTCAGAGCTAAACCAGTCAACATCTTGGCGCTTGGTTGTTTTTAACTTCGCAACAATAGGCACTGTTCCCTCTCTTCCATCTCAGTTCTTTATTCAGTGATCAGGCAGGACGCTGATGAAAGGCTAGTCACGGCTTTCCCCCATGGTATCAGTGTGGTGGCATGTGATGGTTCACGTGGGGCGGGTTTGATCCGAGAAAGCCCAGTCTCTGCTTATTCTTCCTTTGTTCTGTCATCTGGGGAAAAAGAGAGACAGAGAGAGAGAGAGAGTGTGTGTGTGTGTCGAGCTTATTTCCTCACTCTTTCCCAGTGCTGGGGAGCCACACCATCTGGGGTTTACTTTCCCCAAGCACCTACAGCCTATTTGGCATCATATAGAATACATTTGTTCAGAAGAAGGAAAATATTTTTAAGTGGATTTCCATAAACAGAGAAAACGAAGCAAACCCCTCTCTGTGGTTAAGAAACAGGAACCACGGTTCTTTCAAAGCAGCCCTTGCCTGTCAGACACTCATCATCCTCACCATCATCATTGTAACAGCTACCAGTTACTTTTGATATTATTTTTACAGATGCCAGCAATTTTACTTGATGAAGGGGTTGATTACAGGATTGAAATGACAGATACTAATGATGATCTGCCTTTCCGATGAGTTTAGTAATTACTCTGATGGTAGAAAATAGGATTTTTCGATCAAAAAATGGTTAGGAGGTCTTTGTGTTTCAGCATGCACGCCTTTTTCCTCCCTTGAGTGGAAGAAGGTTTGCACGAGATGGGGAGGTGGGTAAGTAGAGCCTGCAGAGAGATGGTCCTTCTTCTTGTTTTTTAATCCTCACCTGAGGACATGTCTTCATTGCTTTTAGAGATAGAAGAAGGGAGAGTGAGAAATACTGATCGGTTGCCTCCCTTCTGCGCCCAGACAGGGGATCGTCTGCGCTCAGCAGATGTGGTTCTTACAGCACAACACAGAGTTTCTCCAATGGGATTTTTCAATTCTGCAGCTGGCTCCCAGGAGGCTCTGGGTCTCCCCTCACTCAACGTGGTGGACGATTTCCCTCCCCCCCCCCCCGCCGCCTGCCCCATCTCCCTGAGCGCACTGACCTGCTCCTTCAGTTCTGCCAGCTGACCTGACAGCTGTTTGACCAGACTCATGGTCGACTCCAACTTCTCCTGCAGGTTCCGAATCTCATTTTGCTCACTGTCACCTTCGTTGCTAACAAGGGACATGGCTCGCATCCGAGGAAACCAGTCCAAATTCTTCTCCTAAAAGAAGTCAATGTTCAGAAAGAAGGGAGTAAGTATGGAAGGAAGCCTGAAGTCTTTACAGATAAAGACTGTTTGTAGGTTTCATTATTATTAACATACAAATCAAAGTTTCTTAGCACTTGAAGAAAAGAGTACTTTTTCTAACCAGGAATGGGAGAGGATAAGGGTGGGAATGAAGTGGGGGTTAGTCACTGATCTTCATGAGCCGGGGGAAGATCTTAAATATTGCAACAAACTTCTTATGGGTTCCCAGGGAGGTCCCGGATACACATTTAGAGTGGGGTCCTGAACCTTTCAGGCACCCAGTGAATCTTGAGTGATGAGGTGGAGTCTGGAGCCAGGAAGAGCAGATCCAAGTGTGCATGGTACAGTGTAGGCCTGAGCAGCTTCTCCTTCCTCTCCGCACAAAAGAGAAAGGGGAGGAGGAATGGGAGGGTGGTCAAAGAAATGTTTCAGTTCCAGCCACCCATGCTAGTTTATCTCCCACTTCCGCCAGACAGCTCAGAGCTCAGCTCAGGGAAGAGGAAGTGGAAGGGCATGGCCGTAGGTTACTCTGTCTGCCCCCTTTGGACACATGTTATTACAGAAAGGGTAGACTTCCCCAGAGGGCAAGAGCTGGTACTACTTCTGTTTTTCTAGGTGGGCTGGGTACAGGGGTGTGTGTGTATCTGTGCACCAGCACCCATGTGTGCATGCGCACTTCCCCTCCATTGTGGTAGAGACGAAGGGCTGACTTGATACCCAGCTCCCTTGGAAATTCTGCCTGATTGCCTAACATCATAGAATCACTGTGCATTACTTATATTCCATTTCGAATCCTCAAAAAGCTGGTAAAGTATATTATGTTGTCTCTATTTTACAGATGGGGAAAACAAGCGACTCCGATAGTTTAATTACCCATGTCACAAACTATGAAATGGGAGGGCTAGGATTTGAGTCAGGTGAGTGTTTCCACCACCCATTAGGTTTGTCTGTCTGTATTCCTATCTACCCATCTATTTCTCTAAGTCATCTTCTCCCAACATCCCCAGCTATGACCTTCCTGTCTATGATTCTTTCTACTCCAGAAAAGTCCACTGAGGTGGCTACAAAGACTTCTGCCTGGCAGGTCCCGAGAAGAAGAGTCAACAGAGTATTTTCCTCCCCTACGGTACTGCGGACAGGCGTCACCTACGTCTCTCTGAACTCCTGTCTAAATCTCATCCAGCCTTGGGTCGGTTCTTTTTTTGTCTTGGTAGTTGTCCTAGTCTGAGAATAACAAGTTGTTTATAATTTCCTATGCCCAATGACAATGAAAAGGGATGATAAAGGATTAAGCATAAAACATACTAAAGAGTTTTAAACTGCATTTAAGCAGCTGTAGTTAATTAGCATTTCAAAGGAGAATGGTAACTTATTCAGAAATGCCAAGTGACAGCCAGATTCACTCATTCAATCCTTTTACCTCTACTGCCAGGTATTTAGAGACGAAAATCAAATGAGGCAAGTTGTCTGCTCTCAAGGAGCGTGTGGCTTAGGAAAGCCCTCTGAGGAAAGTGGACAGCGCACTGTGTGCATCGAAATGCACTGGGGTTGCGCATTAAAGCCAAAGAGGGGGCCCGGGAAATGCCTGCAGGGCAGGGCGGACGGCCCAGTGTTGTGGAAGACGGTGCCTTGTAGTGACCCCAGCAGCTACGATCGTTCACCAGCAGCGCAGGTGGATGTGCAGTTGAGGCAGAGAGCCAGACTGATAGAGGATGGTGTGTCCCCTGGAATGGGTGTCAGAAAGACGAAGGTATGTGGATGTCGGCAAAGGAATGTCAGCAAGCAGTGAATGGGGGGACTGGAAGGAAGGATGGAGAAGAGACTGTGCTGAAGGTTCTATGAGCACTGACTCCTTTCAACAATCCAATGGACTTCAGTATTTTTATCCCTTTGGCATGTGAATTATATTATGTACAGTATTATATATTATCTGAAGTGTACAAATGAAGAAACCGAGGCTAGCAAATGTTTCAGCTGGGTTCCCAACCCAGATCTGTGAGCACTGAGATTGCTTGGCAAGACTAAAATTCTGAAAGTAGACCAACTTTAGAAAAAGTAAATTCTAGAATGAGAGTGCCTTAAATCTGAAAAAATGTCAGTGAATTTGGGGAGTTTGTATTTAAAAGGGACAGAGTGGTAGTTGGGGGAGATGAAAATTCTCTGGAGATGGATGGTGGTGATGGTTGGAAAACAGCGTAATTGTACTCAATGGCACAAGCTGGTATACCTACAATGATTACTTTTATGTTATGTTTACTTTACTATGATTTTTTAAAATCAATGTATTAGCAGAGCTAATCTTTTGGATAAACGATGCACAAAGTCCTTGAAATCATCCTGAAGGAAGTCAGTGCTTGGGGTGGATTAGGAAGCTGTGGGTGGCCATGGGCCGGAATCTGTGAGGAATGTACAGGAGATATTAGAGGATGGTGACGTGGAAGGTTTGACAAATGCATGTCCATGTGAGGGTGAAGATGCAGTGATGTCTTGGCGATGTGGGGCCAAGTCTGCTGACCCTCTTCTAGGGCCCTTAGTACCAGGGGGTCAGGAACACAGGCAGTTGCTGCCCGCTGATTTAAAGAGTCAAGAGGGCAGAGTGCGGGCAGAGGAGAGTTGGTCTGCAACAGGGTGGGCTCCAGGGGGCTGATGGAAGGGAAAGTTTGAGAGCCTCAGACAGCCGAGCCTGGGGGGAGAAGGTACCAGGTGACAAAGTGATACCCAAAGTGTGGATGGTGAAAACATCAACTTTTAGAGAGTTTCCAAAAGGAACGGGCAAAACACCGTCCAGATGCTTAGCAGATCACAACTTTGCCAAAGAGAACATAGGCGAGACTGTGTCCTCAAAGAAACGTGACTGCAGTTTTCTTAGGGACTGGGATCGGCCTCGTCCACTTCTGAGGAACAGCAGCAGCTCTCAGAGGACCATCACCCCAGCCCTAGGACCACGGGACTCTTTTTCCCTACACATTCTTGCTTCCCTGGTTCCTTTGTTCATCCCTTCATGTACTAATTCTTACTGTGTTTACTATGTCTGTGCTAAGCACTAGGAAAACAATGGTGAGCAAAACCCAGCGCAACCCTTGTGCTCACAGAATTGACAGTCTTTGTAGAGAGAAAGACTTCAATCAAAGGATGTAAAAACAACGGCAAGCTGTGCTTAGGAGGCTGGGAAGGAAAACCACACGGCAGGTGCTCCTCATCCTTTCTCTCGGTCCCTAAAAATCATCCTCTCTGAATCCTCTGGTTTCTCTCATCTTTCCTTCACTGCTTGGACCCTTCTGTTTTTGTTGTTTGCATGTTTCTCACTATAGGACTTTTCTCGCCCATTTGTGCGCTTTAAGTTTTCACTGCTCCCTTCCTCTGTGTGTCAATTGACCACAATCTGAAACTAAGAAAAAGTGTAACTATGATTTTTTCCATATTAAATGCTTTGTAGTTCCTTTTCTTAATTTTTGAGGAACTTAACTTGAATGTGTTACATCACTCACTAAAATGGAAAAAAAATAACCAACCTAAATTGTTTTTGTCCTCTTTTTGTGAATAAAACCAATCTTTTAAAACTAATTTCCGTAACTGGTGTTTCTTCAAATTTGTGTGGAAAGGATATCCTTTCCCCCAGAATAACTGAAATACCATAGTGTCCTTAGAATAACTGCCGCATATACTTTTTTCATTGATAGTGGCTCCCAGTTAAATACCCGAAGGTTCCTCTCTCTGCCTAGTGGCACCACGAGCGGCTTCTGTGGAAGGCTCAGCCTGGGCACGGTGAGGAAGTTGAGACCAGGACTTGAGCCTAAACCAGAACCTTAGGACAGACATGCAAGACAGGGGCCAGTGAGCGGGACGCCACTTCCTCACCATGCTGACTGGCAGTGTGTCCGCCATCTACCAAAGCAGTCAGGTCTGGTCGGGTCCCGGTTACTCATGGGTGCTGGGTGCATCTCGTGGTCGTGATTAGCAGATTCCCGTGTTGACTCTGGTTAGTCAATGTGAAATCATTTCCTTATTTCACCAGGAATGAAAATATTTGACCACGGGGTAGTATAAAGTGAGGGAAGTGGCAGATTAACTATGTGACTCTGAAGTTGCAATTGAGAGCCTAGTGACTTGGTGGGTGGAAATTCAGAGTTTCTCAAGGTTTTTAAAATGCAAAGCCCAGAGAGGAACTAGTCATGTCTCTGAAGAGGGACACACAGAGCATGCTAACCATAACTGTCTCGCTATCCCTAAATTCTAATAATAGTATATTTTCTTGGATGACTAGAAGATAGATAAATAGAAGTATACAAATCTTCCAAATAGTCCTTCCAGCAGTCAGGTCAACTTGCTTATTTAGTTTTGTGCTTATTCAATACAATGCTAGGTTGTCAGTGTCAGTCAAAGCTTAGCTGTGCTTTGTTTTCATATGCAGTTCTTAAAGGTGAATACCCATTTACAGGGGAGAGGCAATGTGGAGTAATGCAAAGAGCACAAGATAGGAGTCAGGACACCTGGGTTCTGGCCTTAGCTCAGCCAAAAAGCAGTTATATGATACAAGAGGGAGGAACAGCCTTGCTCTCCGGGTCCCCACTCCCTTATCTGTAAAACCAGCGTGTTACCCTAGGTGTCTCTATGTCTCTTCCTGCTTGTCGTTCTGTGAGCTGTGAATTCAAGGCAAATTGAAAAATCACATTGCTGAGACAGATCTCCAGCTTGCCGAGGGAGCTAACAGAAACAGAGCATTTAGGCCAGAGGCAACCTTGAAACCACAGAACCCAAGCCCATCATATTAGAAATGCCCAGCCTGAAACCTAGAAAGTGTAGGCTTCCTTGAGGTCTTACAACCCAGCAGCAGATGTCCCTGCACTGCATTTCCACTTCTGGACAAGTCCTTCCAAATGACATAGTGGACTAGCTCTCGCACGTCTAATCCGTCCCCGTTGGTGATTAATGGACCACAGGCTTAAGAGCATGTAAACACTGTAGTAATTTCTCTCGCCTCAGAATGAGATGAAAAAGTAACGAGACTGATTGCAGTGAGCCAAACACTGGAGGACCTGTCTTATGTCTCCTTAGCTCGACTAGATGCACATCAAACGTTGCCTGTTTGTAAGCGAAAGAGAAAGCGAGCACTGCAGTTCTGTATTGTAGTAACATATGTGATTTGCTGGCTGCCTAGCAAGTGTCAGGCACTTCTGTCATGCTACCGCCCACGCCCCCAACAATTCCACTGGGTAGAGACTGCAAACACCCCCATTTTACAGGTGGCAACACTGAGGCAGGAAGAGGACTGGTGACTTGCCCAAGGTCACCCAGGTGTAACAAGTGGCCGGGCCAGACTTCAGCCTCTACCTTGTGTCAGTGGAAATCCTGTTTGTTTCTCCCTGCACCCGACTACGTCGTGGGTCATGAAGATGCCACAGCTTAGTTTCTGAACTTGCCAAAGAAAACAGAAACTACAGTTTAAAAAAAAATATATATATATATGACTTGATTACTTTTTCTGGGATGTACTGAAGGACTTATTTGTTGAAAATAAAAAACAGCCCTGGCTAGGCATCTCAGTTGGTTAGAGCATTGCCCTGATACACCACGGTTGCAGGTTCAATCCCCAGTCAGGGCATATACAGGACTCAACCAATGAATGCCTAAATAAGTGAAAGAACAAATTGATGTCTCTCTCTCTTTAAAAAAGTAAATAAATAAAATAGAATAAAAAAAGAAAACCAGAAACACACCTTCTAGGTATATCAGAGATGCAGGGGCAGGCACTGATAGAAACCCATCAACACTTTACGTTCACTGCAATTTTGCAGAGTGCTTCAATAGATTGTTAATGAGGGGTAACACATTGAACATGTCATGCACTGTATTGGAAGGGAGTATCCATAAACCATTTCATATCTACCTTCACCTGTCCTTCCAGACTCTCTGACTACACTTAGGATGTGTTGTTACAGGGCCATTTGCTGAGGTTTTTCTGGTTAGCATTTTCTTCTAAGAAAATGTTTATACTGCTTTTTCCATTCTAAAATCCTATGCACAGCCTCCTGGGCTGACAGGCATACCCATTCCCCAAAGCCTCGGTACGGCCCCTGCATTCCCCTCTTTGCACTTCTGCCTTGAAGGGGTCTGCAGAAATGGTTCTCGAAAGGAACGTGAGCAATGCTGATACTACCTGCTTAATGGAAGGTCCCGGAGGGAAAGACACCACTCCTGGCTCCCTGGAACTTCATGCCTAGGAAGATGATCTGAAACAAGTGTTCTTTTCTGAGGTCATGGTAATCAGTTTGGCTAAGGGTGTGTGCTTCACGTACCTCATGCCATTAACTGCTCAATGAAGTGGGGGCAAGGTGGCCTTCTCACCCTCATACTAACCTGGTGCCCTTGCCAGCAGGCTAGGCATTATCTCAGAAATTCAAGGAACACCCATAATACTGTCATCTGGGTTTCTAGCCTCATGCTTGGTGAACCTGTCACATGTATATGACAAGTGTTACTCAGTGATGGCAACCCATAGGCTGTCCTCACAGGAGTTCAGATGCAGATCTCAAGTTCATGAGGAAGGAAGGGCTGGAAAACACTCTCGTCTGACAAATGTAGGGCGTGGAGGCCAGAGAAAGGATCCAGCTGTGTCCTTTGAAATTAAAACGCATTTCCTGGGTTCACAAATAAGTGATAAATTTCTTTCTCAAATGTAAATCAAAACAGCTTTCTGTAAGTTCTGTCTGATGTTTTGACAGGACTCTCCTGAAACTTCTTCCAAATATAATCACCACATTCAACTTCACTGTATGTCATTTCTTAAAAGGAGAATTAAGAATAACAAATTTATTTTTAAAAAAATAATAAATTTGCACGTAGAGCTTAAGGAAAATCACACACTCAAAGACATACAAAGCCTATACAGAAAATACTATTTCTAGAGAAAAAACATTCCCAGAAAACTTTTAACACTAGAGTCAAAAGTAACACATAACAAATGGAATTAAGATCTATTATAGTAACTGTACCTGTTGCTATTTGAACTTCACTGCCTTTTTCCTTCACATATATGCATGTGTATGTGCATATATGTATAGCACATATAGGCTTGTCTCGCACAAAGAAATGGGTAAATCTTTGGAAAGACTATCTAAATCCCTCCTTTGGAATAAAAAGAAAAGTGCCCCCCCACCCCCACCCCATTGATGGCAAACTACTTAAAGAACAGTCACCAAACCTCAAAACTGCTCAGGGTAGCTCAGTGAACGATCCAGCAGGTGGGTATCACGACAGAGCTTTACCTGCCAACATCTGATTAAACTCCATACGCACTTGGCCAGCTTGCCGGCTGATGTGTTCCTTATTAGTCCCTGATATTATGACATTTTATCAAATTGTTCCTTTAACATGTTCAATCTATCCTTAAGTCTTTCCCCTTATCTTCAAAATACTAGCCAAGCAGAGGAAAAGAGTCGGTGGTTTTCCAACTGTGTCTCCCCTGGGCCAGCAGCATCGACAACACTGGGAAGTGGTTAGAAATGCACATTCTCAGGCCACGCCCCAGACCTACAGATTCAGAAACTCTGAGGTTGGGGCCTAGTAACTGTGTTTTCATGAGCCCTAATGGTGATTCTGATATGTACTGAAGGTTTAGAACCACCACTCTAGATAGTTCAAGACTAAATGAGTGATATCTTAACATCACTAATCATTAGATGAACCTTAAAGTAAATCCTTAACTGTATTTGTGTTACACTTTGAGCGATCACATAATTTGTTGGCTAAACAGAGACACGACTGAGCATGAAAGGAGTGTGTTAAAAACTTTACAGAGACAATGGCGTAACTGGGACTGTTCCAGTCAAAACTATGGTCCCTTTGGGTTCCATTAAATTTGGGACTATGATTTATGATATCCGGACCAACTAGTTAGGAAAATGAAAGAGTTCTGTAACAGTATCTGGGCAGCCTCTATAGATTAGAAAATTGTGTTTATGTATGTAAATTGCTGAGAGGGTGAGTCTGAGGTATTATCTACTAGGAATTAACAAGTATTTAGGTCACTTGTAAATTGCTTATAAAAATGGATTTTGACATATTTCTTATGGGAGTAGTCCATACTTAATACTCTCATTTCATTTTTATCAATTCTTTCTTTTTCTCAGATAAAGTGGATGGATATTAATACTCCTCTGAAATTTCTTCTTAATTCCAATGACCTTCCCTAAACAACTCAATTTTTATCTTAGGTTTTTGTTTTGTCTTGTTTTTTAATCATCACTGGCCTCTCTACCGCTCCGGAATTGTTTCAGAAGTCTATCACCAAGAGCCAGAGCCTGGTCCTGATAAAGGTCGGCAGTGGCTCTTTTGGGTCAGCACAATGCTGAGACCTAACAATAAATCCAAACCACAATGATGTGCCCACTTGTACCTAAGAAATCTTACTACACTCAAGCCAAACTTTTCATTTGCATCAAAGAGCTAAAATTTCTTCACTAGGTTCTTCAAATAGGACATCATGTGGATTTAAGGATGCTGAATTTAAAAAAAAAAATCTGACTTGAGTCCAAACCAATATGTTCTGGGATGGGGCAAGCAGGGTGGGATGTCAAAATGGGACTGAACTCTAAGTTAGATTATAGCTTTGCAGAGGATAGCAGTGACCACGGCCTGGCTGGCCTTGGGACTTGGAACAACTACAGGATGGTGCACAGCTTGAAAGGAGCTTACCATGGCTGCCAATGCATCTCCAGCTGACCAGCTGGGCCCATAGCTGTTCTGAACACAAGGAGCCCAGCGGCTGTAGGTGATGACACACAGCTCTGCCAAGCAGCTGGTTCATGAAGGAAGAACTGAGGTAATTTCAAGTAGGATGAGCAAGGGAACCTTCAAATGGGGCAGAGCTACGGCTGCCCAGTACATGGGGAGGCGGAAAGAAGAGTATGGTATACTATAACTCCAGAAGCTGGTGGGTGGCTCTTTGTGCACAATGGTTCCTAGGCTGATGATAGTGGTAAGATGCCAAGACATAAAGATGCTAAGACATAAAGTGGTAAGATGCCAAGGCACAAAGGGTTCGTGAACAGGAACGGCAGCCACGAGTCACAGAGCAGTCTGACACAAACGCAATGCAGAAACAATCATTGATCATGTGGTAGGTATTGCATTTCTCGTTTTCATGCAACTTCACAAAGAAATTCCCCCATTTTCAACGGATGCTATTTCAGTTGTATGCATTTTGTCCATTTTTCCACATCTGAAACATTTCCTTGGCTATTTGTTTTTAAAGAACAGCAATCTGAGAGAAGATTTAAAAGACCAAAAACAGATGCTGAAGCAATTCCTACATGTAAAACTTGTTTCAGGCACAAGATAGAGCCAGTCAATAAAATGCCACGTCTGGTTATGACGGGCTGCTGTACACAGATGCTCCCTGCTCATGAGAACTCAGATGCTGTCCTGAGACATTTTATAATGGATATAGGCATTATTTTTAATTTACTGATTTGAGAGAGAGAGAAGGGGCAGAGGGAGAGAGAGAGATGCATTTGTTGTTCCACTTATTTATTCATTCATTGGTTGATTATTGTATGTGCCCTGACCAGGAATCCAGCCTTCAACTTTGGTGTATCAAGATGACCTCTAACCAACTGAGCTACCCAGCTGGGGAGACCAACTTTTAAATTGCTTCCTAATGTAACTTTATATCTCGCTTCTTCGATGAGATGATGCACACCTCAAGAGTGGAAACCATGTACTGTATTTTGCCATGTTTAATGTGTACCCACCTTTTGTGCGCATTATACATGGGGTTATTATACCCGTGGTATGTAATCATTATACCCATGTATAATGTGCATCCTTATTTTTCATTGAAATATTTGGGAAAAAAACCGCATCATACATGGCAAAATATGGGGATATATACAGGTGTTAATGGTCCACATGACAGCTTGGGCAATTTTAATCTCACATTTTTCCTCCAATTTGCATCTTCCTCCATTAAGCAACTCCTTACTGCAGAACCGTCCACTCCCAGGCTCGTCACCCTTCCCGCCTGGGACACTGTTGTATAAAAATGACCTGACTGGTCTTTGTTCCTGGTCTCTAAGAGGAGACTGTAAAATTTCAGGGGTGTCCAAACTTTTGGTGTCTCTGGGTCACGCTGGATGAAGAAGAGTTATTTTGGGCTACATACTAATTACATTGTGACACATAATAACAAAAAAATCTCATAATGTTTTAAGTAAATTTACGATTTTGTGTTGGGCCACATTCACAGCCATCCTGGGTTCATGTGGTCCACAGACCGCAGGTTGGACACCCCTGAGAAATCCTTGGAATTTCCTGAATAATAGCAATGTCTTTGTTATCCACAAGTTTCCTGGATAACACCTGAATTTATGCTAATAAGGTAATGCCTGGTGCACCCCAAGATAGCTTCAGGATGGACGCTAGTCACTGGGAAGACCAAGCACAAGTATTAGAGGGTTGGGGCTTTGAGCAAAGCCAACCTCCAGGGAGGCGAGGGAGGCTGAAGATAAGTTCAATCACATGGCCCATGATTCAATCTATCAGGTCTATGTAATAAAAGCCTAATAAAAGCTCTGAACATGGGCTCAGTGGAACTTCTGGTTGGTAAACACACTGATGTGCAGAAAAGATGACATACCTGGATTCCATGGGAGAAGGTGTGGAAGCCCTGTATTCCCTCCTAGACCTCATTCCCCATGCCTCTGTATTGACCTGGTCCTCCTGACTTGTACCCTTTATAATGAAACTGTAAACATAAATATAACACCTTCCTGAGCTCTGTGAGTTGCTCTAGTGAATAAATGAACCTGAGGGGATTGTGGGAACTGCTGAAATTATAGCCAGTCTGTCAGAAGTGTTAGTGGTAGGGGACTCCCAAGCACAGTGGTGTCTGAAGTAAGGACAGTGAGGTTGGGGATCACACCCTCTAACTTATGGGGTTTGTGCTAACTCTGGGTGGTTAGTGCCAGAACTGAACTGCAGCACCCCTAGTTAGGGTTGAAATGGAATAGCTGGGGTCAGAATAGGCACCAAGCCTGTTCGGCACCTCTGGTGGTGGGCCGTGTGGCCATCAGCTGCTGCAGATGGCAGGCGGGGGAGGGGGGGGGCAGGTTGCCATTAAAGCAACAGACAAGTGACCAGGAAACTGGGCTAGTTGGGCATCTAATTTTGCTAAGCATTGCTGGTTTGAGATCTATAAATAGTGGTTATTTGACTGGATTGTTTTAAAAGAGCTACAGATGATACGACATACTCAGAGACCTGCAGCTATATACACACTAAGGATATGACCGTGCAAAGCATAAAGATTTATCCAGGGTGTGTTTATGGCAAAAGAACAAAGTGAAAAAGGATGATGTTTGATTGTGATCTTAAATAAATTCTCTCTTTCCTGCCTCCCTGTTCTGTCTGAGGGGTTCAGAACAATTTGAAATCCACCAGCCTGTGAATTTTCTGTGGTTTAAACTATTTAGTCCAGTGTGTCTTACACGTTCCTTTGTCAAGAGTGAAGTTTGTTTAGTACAATAATTGATGATGTTGAATCAAAATGTGGAAGCACTGATACATTTTTTAGAACAAATTTTTCTAGCTTAAAATCTAAATGCCTTTCCTAGCCCAGGGGACCCTACGTGACTCAGTCTCGGTCCTCCCGCATCCTTGGCCGCCATCTGCCCTCCTCAGCAGCTCCTACCATGTGGCCACCCTGCTAGTCGCCCCTCATGTCCTGCCCACCCCTGCCAGAGACTGGCGTCTGCTGATCCCTAGATCTTTCCACAGCTTGCTCACTTACCCCATCTACGCAGACATTCGCTCCCCAGAGAGGCTCTTCTTGACAATGCAACCTAATGTCTCCCCAACCCTCCCTACGCCTTTCACTTGCTTCATTTTTCCACATTGTTTCCTGACGTGACCTACATTATATTCTCGTCTGTTTCCAAAAATGGCGTGCGAGTTCTAGGAGAGCAGGGCTTCGTCTCAATTGTTCTTAGCGCCCAGGACAGTGTCTGGCACACGGCAGCAGACTTTCAGTGAGTGCGAGCGGAGGAAATGGAGAAGCCCAAACGGAGGATGTGGAAGGGGAAGAGCATTCTGCTACTGCTACTGCTCTTTCACGAGGGTCTCGAGGTGAGGGATTATTCAGTGCAAGGTGAATGTGCCGTGTGGGGAAGGTCTACGCTCTGTGGGAACACTAACCAGGGTGAAACCACCCTGGACAGCACCAATGGCAAGCATGCTTAGATGTGCAGGGACCCAAGAGAGCAGGCAATGGTCTACAAGGGAGGGTTGTTGAAGGCAGCCCATCTGATGTGGGAGTCAAGAGTCGGAAACTTTCAGTTTAGGTAACAGCTAACAATCTTAGTCATCAATGCATGTAAAAGCTACTGTTCCAGAAACTGAAGGTATGACCCATCTTGACTCCAGGAGGCCATAAGCAGTTCCACCTTTGTGCCTCAGAAGGACTGTAAGCGACTCGAGGTGGCATCTGAGCCACTGTGCTCCAGGGTGAGACGCCCACCGCCTAGGACACAGATGAATGAACGCTGCAGCTTTTACCTGATTCACTTTCTCCCTGAATTCCAAACCCCTGACCTACACTTTTCTTCTGCTTATAAAAAGGGTCGGTTTAAAATGGAATTTAAGATGATCTGTCAGGGTACATAACCCTCCGTCTTCTCAGACCGCCGGCCATCTGAATCAAGGGCCCATCAAGACTCAGTCCCTGTCTCTGCTCATTGGGTCTGGAAGGTGACAGGCAGCGTGCACACCAGCTTTTCCGGTTTCCCATTCTCTGAATCCCAGCTTTGCCACTCATTCGGTGAATGGTTGGAGCAGATGATCATTTAAGTTTCTTCCTCTGAGAATGAGATAATAAAGCCTATCTTTTAGGATTTCTGTCAGGAGTTGATAAAATGATGTAGAAAAACAAATGTCATGCACAAGCTTCTGGTAGGCGGAGAATGGAATGGGAATTAGGGTGGGGCGGGGAGGGTGTAGCAGGCAGCAGAATACGTTTGGGGCGAAGAGAATGAGAGAGTGGGAGGAAGGCTCTGTAACAGGCCTCAGGGGATGACGACATCCCTCAAGTCCTCAGATGGTCAGAGACAAGAACACGGAGTCACCCTGACGTGAGCTTTTAAAGTTTCCCACATCAATTGCTATTTGGGAGTTTTGGAGGGTTTTCCCTCCACTCTTTCCCACCCCACTGCTTAGTAACCTTGTGGAAATGAGGAGCCTATTCATTTGTTCCATATCTTGCAAATACAACCTTTGCCTATACATGCCCACTTTTTAAAAAATGCAAATTCCTCAAGTTGCCATGGCTTTCAAAATCTACTGTTTGAAAATCACTGACACACACAGAGAAAAGGGAGGTCACCTCGGAATGGAAGAATTCTATTTTTGTCTCAGTTTCTTTGCAAGAACTGTGGTCAGGCTTCCTAAGGGGCGGTGCCCACACAGTCAGGGCTGACTCCGTTTGTATATCTGGACCGTGACTTTGAAAGAGAGTTATGAGGCTTTTTTCCAGGGTTATTTTGGCCCTTGTATTTTACTAAACAGACTATTAATCTTCTTTTACTTCCTCCTTTTTTTAATTTATCTTACCCATGGAGTGCAGAGAACCACTTTGATACTTCAAGTGGCTCTCCTCTCTCATCATCCCCTCTCTTCAAGGCTCACTGTTTTGGGGAAGTGATGCTGACTTTTCGTTTTGCTGGGCACCCAAGTCCATGGTCATGCTGTGAACTGTGCTAAAGAAGCCCTGCCCTTGGAGCCATAGTTGACTTTGCTGTACTTTTTGCTTGAAAATCAGATGATAGGAGACGCCTGCACTCTGGCCTGGTTTGTGGCTTCAATATGTTGCCAATGAAGGCAGCTTACTGAACTTCGGGGCTGACGAGGCTTTTTAGTGCCCTTACAAACAGGGTTTATTTGGATTTCAAATTTGTTGCCAGGGATGGAAAATTGATGGTTTTGCCAGCGTTGGTAGCCAAGACTTCCAAGGTCCTGTTGAGAACTTGAGTCTATCCTTAGCTCTCCAACAGATGTTCCGTAACATCCCATAAATTTCACCAGGCAGATATGAATATTTTTTCTTTCTCTTATGACTTTAAGGTAATTTGATTACATCCTTGTGTGACAGTGTATTTTTAAAAGACGTAG
Source organism: Sturnira hondurensis (assembly GCF_014824575.4). Lineage (NCBI taxonomy): Eukaryota > Metazoa > Chordata > Mammalia > Chiroptera > Phyllostomidae > Sturnira > Sturnira hondurensis. The sequence goes on along the minus strand of NW_028094426.1, from coordinate 2,157,179 downwards.
CTGTTTATTCCAAAGTTGAATAATTTCTTGGAATTCTAGGTAATTATTTAGAGTTTAAAAGAATACATTGTTTCTTGGCCTTTTGGCTAAGATTAAGTATAGAGTTTAAAAGAATATCACCAATAGCCTCACATTTAATAGGAATTAGAGAAACAGTTATGCAACATTTTTTAGGTATTTGGTTAGGATTTATATTCCTGATCATGATTTATGTATCATATAAACATGTATCATTCTCCATATTTCTGTTCATCAGAGTCAATCCTGGTCTCTCTTGCCCCATTGCCCCATAACTCTCTTTTAATTTGTGAAAAAATGTGGGGAGTGATTTGGCAATACAACTATGTAATACAGATTATATTGGTTTAGATTGTCCACAATTACCCATGACTAGAAAAAAGATCTAATTATTTTGACCTAAGATATAGGTGCTTTTTGACTAATGCAATATATAAAAATCAAATTTACAAAACCCACCAAACAAAATAAGTCATTTAAAATTCATTTCAAAAGGCTTCTTTCCTACAGGAATAATTATAGGATATCTTTAAGTAACAACTTCCCCATGTGCATTGGGAATATGACTCAGTTTTCATCACAAAATACATGGACATGCAACATCCCAATGACACGCCTAGTACAAGAAGTGAGGGAGAGACTATTTTGATGTGTGCCATCAGGTTAAGTAAGCCACTAATTTAGAAAAATCATATTTATACTGAGAACCATTTTCTTGCAAAGCCAAATTTTAGAGGATAAAAGTAGCTGATGCCACGCGCAGTATAAACTTTCTACCAGCCAAATCCCACTTTTAATAGTCTCCTGTGCTATTTTCTCAGTCACAGTATTACCACCTTATTGTATGGAATCCCATCATAATAAATACACTTATGATGGCTGTCCCAAGGCAATAAAGCCTTCCTGATACACCCAGCTTCCAAGTTGCTTGGGACCCAGGGGTTCAAGGGCACTGCATCCCAGGGCTTCCAGCTGGAGTGAAAGTGCCAATGCCCATTCAACAGGCTAGAATCACATACAGCTGAGTGTCACTGAATGGTGCACAGTGAAGAGTGCCACCTGCCAAGTCTCCAGCAGGATGGGACAGGTTCTCCCTCAGAGACGGTCACTGTCAATTTATCTCCAGCCTGAGCTGAAGGTTAAACCCAGGGATTGAAAGAAAGTATTCTTTATCAAAAGTAAAAAAATATACACAGCATTTCTGGAGCATAAATGCTGATATAACATTTTACAAGACATGTCTTTCCATGTTTCCTTGCCCTTGCAAGCACCAAGGGACCACCTACATTTTCCCATTTAGTGCCTGGGAAGCATTTGGACACTTGGGGGCTGCATGCACACCTGCATAACTGCGACTAGACTTTTACTAGCATCACTCCCCCGTCTGCTGTTTTTACTTTGTCCCTGATTACTTATAATGATCTTTTTATTATGTCTCTCATATAACACCCCTTTCTTTACTACAGGGCTGCCAGGACTCCACAAAACCGCCATCACAAGCTGCTCTTCTTCTTAAACACCATCATTTTCCAATCTATAAAATCTCATCTTTTTGGCCTCTTGGCTTGACACGAAAGCCTAACCATTATGTAGCAATGCAACCTCATTTACAGGTATCTTCTCGTGTATCCTGGTCAGTGCCTTCATGTTCCTCATCAGCTCTTTGTGATGCAGTTGAAAAGATGTGTCACTGGGAGACAAAAGGTAAGAAACTGACTGCCAGTTGATCGTGGGTCATTTTGTTCTCTGATCCTCCCCTGGGAGAGCAATTGCTGAGCGGACTGGAAGGCTGACTAGTCCTCGCAGCCTTAGATTCTCTAAGCCTGTGCTCTACCATCTCAACTCCTACTTAGGTTTGTGGGGGAAAAAATCAGAATAGGTAGGAAAGAAAAAATGAAGGACAAAAACTGGTACCATTTCCATCACATGGTACTTTAAATACGTCGCTGTTTCTTCATGTTTGTTATTTATTTTAGTCTCTTGTGAACCCCACGAAGGGCAGCCCTAACTGTTCCTGAGACACAAGAGAGAAACGAAGGCACGCGGCTGCCACTGCTTCACCGGTGTCACACAGATGACGACAAAGTCAGACCTGGATACAAGCTTTACATTGCCCTGGGCCAAGACCCTTTCTCTGGAGATCAGGAAGTACCCCAGTCCTCCATGTGATCTGGTCTGATGAAAAAGTACTACGGGTCACTGTGAAGCACAGACACCTCTGCAAGGTGAGGTTAGATACAAAAAGTCAACTGCTGATAAATGAAGTGTGTGCAGGGTGCCTCATGGATAACAGGCCTTCCCAAACAGAGGAAGACCCAACTGTTCTAAAGGCAACTCCGGCAATCAGGAGGAAGACAGTGAGCTCGGAAGAAATGGGGCCGGGGGCAGCAGAACTGGCTGGGGCCTAGCACTCTCCTGAGGGTGTCTGGCTAGACTCCACACATTCCTCATGGAAGATAAAATAAGAGTGGTGGTAACAATAACGTTAGAATAAAAAAAGTGATACTCCAGGTGCTGTCATATTTAGGTTTACAGGCCAGTGCTCAATCCACTGAGCCACTCCAGCCAGGGCTTAGGTGCTGTCCTACTTATATTTATTACTTCAATGTATTTAACAGGAACTCTACTACCCTGGTTACTTTCCCTTCCTTGCTTTCTTTTTCTCTGCAGCATCCTTCACCATGCAGCATACAATGGTATTATTTTGTTGATTACCTGCTATTAGAATATCAACTTCATGAGGGTGGGGATTTCTGTTTTGTTTACTGCCGTTCTTCAGTGCCTCAGATAACGCCCAGCACACAGTATGGGCTTCGTAAATCATGGGTAAAGAATGGACTTTCACAATAATCCTAGGAACTAGTCCTATCTCATTTTACAGAGGAGTAAACTGACACATACAGTGATCAGGTGTTCCCCAGGGTCACAGAGCGGGTTAGTGGTAAAGCCAGGACTCACTGGAACAGAAAGCCACAACAGAATTCAAGTTCTCTTTTAAAGTCTAGTCTACAGCTCTGTGCAGCGATGAGGCTGCATCAGCTTCTCTCAGTCTGACCCACTAAATATGCATATCATGCAACCGACTAACTCCCTCTGCTCCAAGCCTCTGCTTAGTAAGTCACCTTCTGATTATAATCTGGCTCCTCAGGAAAAAAATACACTGACCAGTTATCGTGCGAGACTGTTCCGCTTGTGTATTATAATTTATCTTGTCAAATCAGTGCATTCACATTCTGGTTTATCACATCTCTGATTAGTGTGTTCTCACCGCAGTTCATTCCGTGTGCCTTTTTGGTGTCAGGAATCTGAGCAATGATTAGCCCAGGATTTACAATTTATCGCCTAATAAAAGGTCTGTCTAGAGCCCTTTCCCTGAAAACATCATCCGGCAACACGCAGTGGGTCAGCCTCCCCAGGTAGTGGCCCAATATCATTGCGCTCCCATTTGATCAGGGATAAGGCGTTTTAGGCAAGGCAGTATCCTAGCCAGTTGTCTGGTATAATTTGGGAATGACAGCAAGGAACATAAATTGTGAAATGAAGCTGACCAGTATCACGCTGGCTCAGCTCCAGTACCAAAGCAAGCCACAGTTGTATTTCAGGGTTTACTAGCAACGTTAATCTGGAAGCTCGAAGCAAGTCAGACAGTTTTCATGCTTGAACACAGAGGACTTGAAGAAAGGAAAATGAGCAATGAAACGACATAGAATAAAAATTTTATTAGTAAGTCCTGTAGCCTGACTATCTAACACTATTTTTAATACAAGAGTAGAGCATTTTACATTCCCTAAACATGCCAGGATCCAAGAAATGGCTCCTGCAACTTTAATTACATAAATCATTTTTTTATGAAATCGTTATTTTTCCTTGGTATATTATATCTTCAGACTCGAGACCTAGGAATTCAGAAGTAATAGATGACAATGTTCACGAAGGACACATGACAGCCTTGAAACCCTAACTTGTTCATGTTTGTTTACTGTCTTATATAAATATATATATACTCACACACATATACGAGTTTACAGTTTTAAATTCTAAAATAAATGGACATTTGCCCTGGCTGGTATAGCTCAGTGGATTGAGCGCGGGCCTGCAAACCACACGACTGCGGTTCAATTCCCAATCAGGGCACATGCCTGGGTTGCAGGCCAGTTCCCAGCAGGGGATGCACAAGAGGCAACCATACATTGATATTTCTCTCCCTCTCTCCTTCCCTTCCCCTCTAAAGATAAATAAATAAAATCTTTAAAAAATAATACTGTATAAAAAATAAAATAAATGGACATTTATTAAAGAAGGTAAGCAGAAAAGATGTTCTCTATGGAAAAGAAACTATGGAAAATGTTTGTGCACTACTTAGAGGAATAACATGTTTTAATTAGAAGGTAAATATCTATCATTCAAAGGGTTTCAATACAAGGCTTCTCAGGAACGGCTTTGTATGACTAAGGCAAGGTTAACCGCGGAGGCAGCTAAGGTGTTCAGGTGCAACAGTAAGAGAGGAAGTATGGGACCCCTTCCACCCGTCTGCCTCCACCACGGGCACCTGGGCAGAGAGCATTTCCAATTGGAGCATTTTTAGGTAAGACTAGAGCATTCTCACACATTGTCTGATATACCATGATAACTAGAAATTATTTTAAACTAAAAAATAAAAATAATACCTAGGATTTTTTTAAAAACATATAAAATGGAACCTATTTTAAATTAATTACCCGTTAAATATCCTCTTCTGCTTGTAGACAAGTGGTCAGTGATTATGCAACCAATATTCCCATTTCCTACATCAGCTGGTCTCGGTGAAATAGTTTAGCCCTGCTTTCCTTGTTCTCTTTGCAAACTTTAAAGACTAATTGCCAGTGTGGTGTAGAAAATGTAGTTTCTGCTAGCCTAATGGCTAATTACAGCAACAAAAGGAGAAAAATAAGGAAATCCAATGAAATTGCAAATGAGTAATAAAGGGCAATGTCAGCTTTACGAGGCCTGTCCAGAAAGTATCCAACCATGTAATATGAAAAATGGAGACATTTACTGAAGAAGATACAAGATACAAGAGACATCATACATAGGACCATCATGCCTCAGTCCCCTTCAAAATAGACATGTTGGGACCTCACACAGTTCTCGCAATCACCATCAGCCGCCCCATCATATTTTCCTGATTCTCATCGAAGGTCTGAAATTTCTTCCCTTTCAAAGTTGATTTTAGTTTTGGGAAAAGCCAGGAGTCACAAGGCACCAAATGTGGGTTGTAGTGGGGCTGAGTCACCTGGGTGATTCGATGTTTTCCAAAAAAAACTCTACAAGACATGATGCATGAGCAGGTGTGTTGTTGTGATGAAGCTGCCAATCACCAGTTGCTCATAGCTGTGGCCTTCTGAATCATCCAAATAGCTTCCATGGAGGAATGTTCAAACTTAACACAAAATGTGATACAGATTTGTTGCTCTACTCGCTCAGTTATTTTTAATGCAATGGCCACACAGTACACATGTTCACCCAATAGCATCTACCGCCCCCACTGACCAGTACAGTGGAGTCATCACTGTTCACATATGTGCATTCCAGTCCACACTCCTTGGCTGCCAGAATGGATGGTGCAAAAACTATTCTCATTATATTAACAATGGCTGGACTTCTTCTTGACAGACCTTATAACTATTATGTCACATTCTGTTGCACTTGTTTTGTTAATAAAGCCTTGCCGACAATTCTTTTTACTAATTTTAGTTTGACATTTTGAGATTTATTAAGATTCTATTTTACAACAACAGGCTTCAGATTATGTTTAGATTGTTCATTAGCAGGTTGTCTTTATCAGATTCACCCAACCACATCCCATCTCAGCTCTATCTTCAAAATAACGTACACTTTTTGTTGCTTTGGGGATAACCCAAATGCAATCTACCATGTCTTTCTTAGGACAAGAAGACTAAAGAGGACATTCCCCCTCCTTTGTGCACCACTATTTACATTCACCGTAGGAGGGAAGCGCCCACTTGATCTGGGGGCGCCGACTTTGCTGGAACGTTTCCTTGTGAGAAAAAAAATACAATAAAAATGACCTACTGGGGCAGTCACTTCTAAAGGGATGCCAATATTGATCCTTCCAGTAACCATAAGGAAAGTCATTTTGTCATTTTGGCTGATTTTGGAAGAATAAATGTTCTCACTCTATAAAACCAACATCGTGACTTCTTTCTCATAGTTAACAGAAAAGAGTGGGAATGGACTACTTGGTCCCACGGAAAACCACTCACACACCCATCAGACTGGGATGGAGCACCCACTGCCATTGCACTGGGACTGATGAAAAACAACGCCAGGTTTACTTGTGAGCTTTGAGGGTTATTTTAAACCTCAACTTTCCCCTGTGTTGCAATTTTTGATCTATTGAATTCTGTGGAGTGACTGTAGAGGCTTCTATTATATATATTGTAAATTGGATGCACCCAATTTACAACCGCAGATATATACTTTTATCGCTGAAGGTCCTTTGAGGAAATTGTGTGAAATGCTACATCAAGGATTGTTGAAAATAATGAAAGATTTCATAATGTAAAAAAAATGCATCAATGTCACTGAAATTGAACAAAATGGTTCTTTCCTCTTCCACATACATTTTAACCACCTTCTCCACAAACTTGGTCAATAAATAGTATAGGAAACAAGCATTTTGCGCTTTGCCCCTTAGATGCAATTTGCCAATCTGCTTGATTTCTTTTTCTATAGCTCCTCTAATTTCTACATACTCTATATTTTCTCCTTTATTAAAGATGATGTGATCTTAGCTTCTCTTACATTCACGTCTACCAAACTACTGAGAAGAAGAGAGAGATATAGAGATGAGGCTGGGAAAGGCTAAGATTTCACAAAGCAGGTTTGCAACTGTAAATAAAATCTGACAAAAACTCAGATAATGTAGGTATGGAAGATTAATGAAACAATCAAATTATATGAGGAAAAGAAACCTAGCAAAAGAAACAAACTAAGGCTTATACCTGGGGGGGGGAAGAATGAGCAGTAGAAACAAGTTATTTACTCTGCAAAGGCTCACAGTGCCACTAAGTATGAAACACATCAAATATTTGCATGTTGCCAGATGAAGAAATTGCATTCGCATGTGTTAGCCATTTCTATCCCTGTTTCTATGTAATTCCCCTTAGATTGTACCCTGTTTTTCACTAACGATACAAACTAATTTCTATTCCTTTTTAGGCAGTCTTTTAGTAGAGAAAGACTGGGGAAGAAAAGATATGGTTGACATGGGTTATTGGCCTAAGTTTGACTCCAGGTTCAATTCCATTTTCTTTGCCATTTTACTGCTCAGGCCGGACGTGGCAACCAAATGATAACCAATTAAACAATGCTTTGCAGTGACTGGTTATGTCCTGCAAAGTAAATTTCGTTGACACTGTAGGACTGTTCGGTGACCACTTGAATGTGCAGAACCTTATAAGGAAGAGAGCTCCACTGCTTTTCTTCAAGCTGGTATGTGATTCTCCTTTCAACCTCTGGCTTTCAAGTCTATCCAGACTTGTGGTTTTGGTTATAAAACCACAAAATATCAGAGATAGAAGGGTCTTTTGATAGATTTAATTCATCTCCTTTGTTTTTCACAAAAGGAAGCAAGAGGGGGTTAAATAACTTAGTTAAGCCCTCTTATGTCTCTTAATTTCTAACTCAGACTTTCATGTCCAATAAATTAATTTTAGATCCATCGGAGTCTCAGATCAGAGTTTCCATTTGAACATGTAGAGCTTGAAGAGTTCCCTCCATTCATTATTGAAAGTCTTCAGACATGGTTTTCAGTGTCAAGGTAAATAATATTCTTTCATTTTTTAACTAAGGACACTGAGGCAGAGAGTTGAGACAAAATGCCCAAAGTCACACATTCACATTGTGAATGTGAAGGAAGTAGCCAAGGAAGTAGCCACGCTGGGGCATAAACTCAGACCGTCTAACGCCTGTGCTCTTCTTCCAGTGCCCTTTTGCTTACTAGTCATCACCTGCATCGTGAGGAAGCTAAGTCACTAAGATATACTGTTATTTTTTGTGCATTTGTTTGTTCATTCAGTCATCCATCCATTCAGAAAATATTAACTAAGTCCCTACTACCACTGTCTTGATGATACAGCCACAAACAAAACTAAGTCATTGACTTCATGCAGATTATATTCACATAAGGAAGATGTACAAAAAAAGTAAATATACAATATCATGTCAGATTTTAATAAGTGGGGAGATAAACAAGCAGGGTAAGAGATTAAGAAGGATACAGTCAGGAGAAGAAACCTCTTTCGAAAAGTGACCAGAGAAAGCCTCTCTGAAGTGGTAACATTTAAGCAGAGACATGCAGGATGGGAAAGAATAAGTAGAGTGTTGAAGCCTGAGAGAAGAATAAACACAAAGGCCCTGGAGAGAAACAGGACTGATGCATCATGGGAACAGCAAGAAGAACGTGGCTGGAGCTGATGGAGGAAGTCGCAGCAGGGGATGGCGGGTGTCAAGGCATAAAGGCCTGGATGTGAAGTTTGAATTGCATTCTTTGTACTAGGAAGCTAGAAATATTTGATCTACATTTAAAAAATTATCCCTTTGTTCCCTGGGGAACAGTCAGTAAAAGGAGAAGACTCAGAAAGGAAGCAGACAGTCTACCAGTTTAGTGGCACCAGCAGCAGTCTAGGTGAGGGTTGAAGGTTATCTGGACTAGAGTTGGAGAAGATTTAGAAAGGAACCCACTCATATCTATCCCAGTGGATAGTGTAGATGACATATTCTGATGGAGTATATGTTGTGTATTTTGATGGAGTGTAGAGAGACAGAGGAATGAGAAGTCTTCACTTCCAGTTAAGGTTTAAAACATTTCCACTTAAGTGCTTAAAAAAGGAATAAAAGCATGTGCAGAAAATGGGGAGTATAGCTGTTCTGTGGTAAAGAATGTGACTGGTCTTTGATCCAGATTCTAGAGAGGAAGATTCTAAATTCCTTGGAATTTCCCAGTGAGAGGAGTATCTTTTTATGCATGACTCTCTTGGATCACACCCGAGTTTGGGTATGAATCCCACCCAGACCTCATGATCAATATCCTCTATAATAAAAGTGTAATTGAAAGTACAGTGCTTCTCTGACTTTTCTGTCATTCTACTGAATAGTCAAACCCGAAGGGGTCATGGGAAACCCTGAGTTTGTAGTCAGCTGTACAGAGATGCCAGTGGTCTGGGGACACCCAGAGCACAGCTGGCATCTGAGGTAAGTAAGGGCAGTGCTGTTGGGGAAGGTGCCCTCTAACATGTGGGATCTGATCCAAGTCTGTGTGGTTATTAGCATCAGCGTTGTACTGCAGTACACTAGTTGGTAACAGAATAGCATCCTGCGTCACTGGCACTGTACAAGACAGGATGAACCTGGGAACATAGTTTATTTACAGCCAGGTGCTAACGGAAAGAGAGCATGTTAGTCCCTCCACCAGTTTGTTTTAAACAGTAAGCAAATTCATATAAATAGTACATGCTAAAATTGACTTACAGAGCTAAAATGCCTTAACATTTTCTTTTAGGTTATTTTCTCCCATGTGGAATTTTCACTTAAACATCAAGAGCTCCCCTTACAGTTTTAAACACATCAATCTTTATTACGATAAGTTAGCAAACGTGAGTCCTATATGATTGCCCAAACTCCATCTCTATTTCTGATCAGCCTTCTCTCCTGAACCCAGTTCTGTTATCTTCAGGAACCAGGGAGTCATCGCCCTCTGAATGGCCCATTGTCATCCTACACGGAATAAGCTGGCCATCCCAATCACTGTTTTCCTGAACCTTTGAAGGGGAGTGGGAATTAACTACTGATACTTTGGTCAAAAAAGTATTCTCATAGACACTGAACTTGAAACCATAATCTTCTTTTCCTCTCTCCTAAATCCACTGCCCACAAACAATTTTCTTATTTTATCTTGCATGTGGACTCAGGGCATCAATAGTTAGTGCTGAAAGGACCTCCGAGATCAGTTATTTCATTCACTTATTCAATAGATACTTGTTGAGAGCCCTCTTCTCCCCATAAACTGTTCTAGCTGCTGGGGAAACGGTGACCGGGATAGTCAAGAATCCAGTTTCCAGGGAAATAAAAACAACTGAAAAAATAGTTAATGAATTCACAGGCAAATAATTTCAGGCAGTGTTGAGGGCTTTGAGTAAAATATGAGAAGATGCTCTTATAGATGGCCTGGGGTCCTTTTTAGTAGAGCTGGCCAGAAATGGAGGATTTTAGCTTCTGAAGATAAGTGTTCCAGCTAAAGGGAACTGCAGGAGACAAGGTTGGCTGAATAGGAAGCTTCAGGAAAGAAAGACAGGGAGGCAGGTGGGGGGTTGGGGCAGGCTTTCCTGGTTTGTGGGTGGTGGAACGAGGTCATCAGCCCAGCCTCACTGTTCACCAGATCGCTGTCCCACGTCACCCATCCCTCCCTTTCTATCTCTGGTTCCTTCCACCATATATTTCATCGGTGTGATTGTCACTGCTTTCCCTTTCTTCAACCACTTGCCCTTTTACTACAACCTACCATGACACTTCCTAAAAATTCCATTTAAAAAGTCATATCATTCCTCTACTTAGAACTCATCAATGTCTCTCCTTTGCAGCATCAAGCAGAAAGTCCTTACCCTGAGCAATTAATCACTGCTACGTTTAGCCCTCACCTAATCCAGGGCAGGTCCCTCTATGCTTTCCTATCACTTACTCATGTGTGCTTCTTTCCTTTACACACAGCATCCATCCCCCACCTGCGGCACAGCTCATGATCTGTAGCCAATCAAGTGTCACTGCCTGGTGTCATCATCTAACCTTCATGACCACATAGTGTATTTCCCCAATGAGGCCCAAGATTCTTTAAGGCTGAGAATTTATTTGTCTAATATTTGTGTTCCCCTAAAATATCTAACCCATTGCTACAGACATGGTAGGCTTTGAATAAGAGTTGTTGAATAAATAGTAATTTATTCTTTATTCTGATCCTCAAATACTAATGTATATTTTAAAATTTTAAACTTAATAAAAATTTAATGTGTTAGATACTGCATAAATATTAACTTGTTTACACTCAGCAAAGTGGGAATAGAGGGAGCATTCCTCAACATAATAAAGGCCATATATGAGAGACCTACAGCCAACATCATATTCAATGGGCAAAAACTTAAAGCTTTCCCACTAAGATCAGGAACAAGATAAGAATGCCTGCTTTTACCACTCCTATTCAACATAGTACTGGAAGTCCTGGTCACAGCAATCAGATAAGAAAAAGACATAAAAGGCATTCAAATGGGAAAGAAGAAAGCAAAATTATCATTGTTTGAAGATAACATGATAGTGTACATAGGAAATCCTAAAGACTCCACCAAAAAACTACTTGACCTAATAAATCAATTTGGCAAAACAGCCAGATACAAAGTCAATACTCAGAAATCAAAGGCATTCTTGTACACCAACAATGAAATATCAGAAACAGAAGTCAGGAAAAAATCCCATTTGATATAGCAATAAGAAAAATAAAGTACCTAAGAATAAACCTAATCAAGGAGGTAAAAGACTTACACTGAGAAAACTACACAACTCTGAAGAAAGAAGTTAAGGAAGACACAAACAAATGGAAGCATTCACCATGCTCATGGATTGGAAGAATTAACATCATCAAAATGGCCATACTACCCAAAGCAATTTATAGATTCAATGCAATCCCTATTAAAGTACCAATGACATATTTCACAGATATGGAACAAACATTCCAGAAATTTATATGGAACCATAAAGGACCTCAAATAGCTGCAGCAATTTTGAGAAAGAAGAACAAAGCAGGGGATATCACAATACCTGATATCAAACTGTATTATAAGGCCACTGTAATCAAAACAGCCTGGTACTGGCATAAAAACAAGCACATAGACCAATGGAACAGAACAGGGAGCCTAGAAATAAAACAAAGTCTCTATAGTCAAATAATATTTGACAAAGGGGGCAGAAGCACAAAACAGAGTAAAAATAACCTCTTCAACAAATGGTGTTGGGAGATTTGGACAGCTACATGCAAAAAAAATGAAACTTGATCACCCACTTACACCATAACACAAAAATAAATTCAAGGTGGGTAAAAGCTTAAATATAAGTCATGACACCATAAAAGTCCTAGAGGAAAACACTGGCAGGAAAATCTCAGACATTCCACACAGCAACATCTTCACTGATATGTCCCCTAGAGCAAGGAATATAAAGGAAAGAATAAACAAATAGGATCTCATCAAATTAAAAAGCTTCTACACGGCTAAAGAAAACAACATTAAAATGAAAGACAACCAACTATATGGGAAGACATGTTTGCTAATGATACCTCGGACAAGGGTTTGATCTCCAAAATATATAAAGAACTCACATGACTCCACTCCAGGAAGGCAAAAATCCCAATTAAATAATGGGCAAAAGACTTGAACAGACACTTCTCCAAGGAGAACATACAGAGGGCCCAGAGACATATGAAAAGATGCTCAGCATCACTAGCCATCAGAGAGATGCAACTTAAAACCACAATGAGATACCACCTCACACCAGTCAGAATGGCCAACATAAACAAAGCAACAAACAATTGTTGGAGAGGATGCGGAGAAAAGGGAACCCTAGTGCACTGTTGGTGGGAATGCAGACTGGTGCATCCACTGTGGAAAACAGTATAGAATTCTCTCAGAAAACTAAAAATGGAACTGCCTCATGACCCAGCAATTCCACTGCTGGGATTATACCCTGAGAGTCCTAAAACACCAATCCAAAAGAACCTATGCACCCCAATATTCACAGCAGCACAATTTACAACAGCCAAGTGCTGGAAGCAGCCTAAGTGCCCATCAGTATACAAATGGATCAGAAAACTGGTACATTCACACAATGGAACACTATGCAGCAGAAAGAAAGAAGGCGTTCCTACCCTTTGCTACAGCATGGATGGAACTGGAAAGCATTATGCTAAGTGAAATAAGCCAGGCAGTGAGGGACAAATATTATTTGACCTAACCTTTAACTGGAACATAATCAACAAAAGAAAAAAGCAAACAAAATAAAACCAGAGACATTGAAATTAAGAACAATTTGACAGTGGCCAGAGGGGAGGTGGGAGGGGACAGTGGGGAGAAGGGTTTTCAGGAACTGCTATAAAGGACACATGGACAAAACCAAGGGGGAGGGTGGAAGCAGGAGAGGGAGAGGGGTTTGGCTGGGGTGGGGTGAGGGGTGGGGAGAAAATGCAGACAACTGTCATTGAACAACAATAAAGTAATTTAAAAATATTAACTTGTTTAATCTTCATAGGAACCATATAGGTAAGAATGCTTATCCATTTTATGAGTGAATAAACTGAGCCACAGAAAGGTTAAATTACCTGCCCAAGGCTCCCAAAGTCCCCCAGTCTGTGTTTAAAGCAGTTTGTCACACTGTCACTCTCTCATGCGCAGGACCTTTCCACTAACTCCCCTTCACCACTCCACATGCTTATTTCTTTCTTGCTTTTGGGGGCAGAAGTAAGGTATACACTAGAAAACAAGGTGGGAAAACATGATGCTCTCAAGTAAGAATAATATCACCCCAAATAAAATGAGATTATATATCGGTTGGCACTGTGTCTTTTTATAAAATAGTATTTCAAACTGGATTCAGTGCTTCCAAATGGTACCAGGCCCTCAGCTTGGGCCGTGGGAATCTCCAATGTCCTGCAACAGCGGTGCGGCGACCGGAGACTCTGGAAACTTCCCACCCACCACCAGAGTTTCGCAGTTTAACTTTCTCTCAGAGGATTAGGCTCCAGGTCACAGAGAAAACTTTAAGGTCTGGCTCCTAATTAGTGTTGTCCTACGGAGAAGGCCAGTAGAATGGATGTGTAGTCATGCGGAGTGTAGACCATTTGGATTGCACAGCTAGACTCCACCCAGGGTTGCTGGGAGCAGGGGGAGGCCGGGGTCAAACCGTACATGACCTCCCGGTGTATAACATTAAAACAGTCAAATTCTTTTTTTTAAATTTTTATTTAATTCTTGTTCAAGTACAGTTTTCTGTCTTGTATTCCCAGCCCTGTCCCCCCCCCAACAGTGCTCCCCACCTCCCTCCCATCTCCACCCCCTACCCTAAGTTATTGTCCTTGTGGCCTTTATACTTGTTCATGTGAGTCCATCCCCTTTTCCCCTGTGATTCTCTCCCCTTTCCCCTCTGGACCCTGTCAGTACGTTCTGTATTTCAGTGTCTTTGGTTACATTTTGCTTGCTTGTTTGTTTTGTTGTTTAGATTCCTGTTAAAGGTGATAGATATCATATGGTATTTGTCTTTTACCACCTGGCTTATTTCGCTCAGCATAATGCTTTCCAGTTCCATCCATGATGTTGCAAAGGGTAGTAGTTCCTTCTTCTTTTCTGCAGCATAGAATTCCATTGTGTAAATGTACCACAGTTTTTTGATCCAGTCATTGACCGATGGGCATCTAGGTTGCTTCCAACTCTTGGCTATTGTAAATTGTGCTGCTATGAACATCAGGGTGCATAGGTTCTTCTGGATTGGTGTTTCAGGGTTCTTAGGATATACTCCTAATAGTGGAATTGCTGGGTCAAAAGGCACGTTCATTTTTAGTTTTCTTAGAAAATTCCATACTGTTTTCCATAGTGGTTGTACCAGTCTGCAATCCCACCAACAGTGAACTAGGGTCCCCTTTTCCCCACAACCTCTCCAGCACTTGTTGTTTGTTTCTTTGTTTATGGTAGCCATTCTGACTGGTGTTAAGTGGTATCTCATTGTGGTTTTGATTTGCATCTCTCTGATGGCTAGTGATATCGAGCATCTTTTCATGTGTCTCTGGATCCTCTGTCTGTCCTCCTTGGTGAAGTGTCTGTTCAAGTCCTTTGCCCATTTTTTAATTGGGTTGCTCATCTTCTTTGAGTGGAGTCGTGTGAGTTCTTTGTATATTTCAGAGATTAAACCTTTGTCTGAGGTGTCATTGGCAAATATGTTTTCCCAAAGTGTTGCTTCTCTATTTATGTTGATACTGTTTTCCTTGGCCATGCAGAAGCTTTTAATTTTGATGAGATCCTATTTGTTTATTCTTTCCTTTATGTCCCTTGCTCTAGGAGACGTATCAGTAAAAATAGTGCTACGTGGAATATCTGAGATTTTCCTGCCAATGCTCTCCTCTAGGGCTTTAATGGTTTCCTGGCTTATGTTTAAGTCTTTTATCCACCTTGAATTTATTTTGGTGTATGGTGTAAGTTGGTGCTCGAGTGTCATTTTTTTGCATGTAGCTGTCCAGCTCTCCCAACACCATTTGTTGAAGAGGCTACCTTTACTCCATTTTATGTTACCGCCCCCTTTGTTGAATATTAATTGACTAGATTTGGGTTTATTTCTGGGCTCTCTGTTCTATTCCATTAGTCTATGTGCCTGTTTT
The DNA here is from genome assembly GCF_014824575.4 of Sturnira hondurensis. Lineage (NCBI taxonomy): Eukaryota > Metazoa > Chordata > Mammalia > Chiroptera > Phyllostomidae > Sturnira > Sturnira hondurensis. The sequence goes on along the minus strand of NW_028094426.1, from coordinate 2,141,698 downwards.
TATGCCAGTACCAGGCTGTAAAACAGTAAAATTCTGACCATTACAAAATTCCTGCCACAATGCTTCTAGTCTACAATATGAAACAAACATGAACATATCCAAACTCTGATGTCAAGAGATCTTTTAAATATTAAGAGTTGTCAGAATTGTAGAACCAGCCCAGAAGTGACTTTGGAAACCACTTAGACCCTCACTGTGAATGAGGGCTTGATGTGCCTGGCAGTCAAAGGCACAAGCAGAACCAGAGCCAAGGGCCTTTACGTCCTAACTTTGCAGCAGGCAGCTAGAAGAAAGCCCTAGGTGATTATGTCTTTGTCAAGTTACAGCTGCCTTTGCAAATCAACCGCCTCTGAATCTGGCTATTTATACATTTCGGATTGTGGTGAACTAGGGTTCTTTATGTCGATCATGTTTGAAATGCTGATCAATAGTCTCACAGAACAACATGAACACTTTAAAACCCCTATCAAGACTCAATAATGACAATGGAATACCCATGCAGGAGGGAACTTAAGAGAGCCAGGATATTTTTTCTAAAGCAAAACGTGTGCTTTATACTGGATCATGTACAAACGTTGGAAAAAATGAAAAAGTTGATTATACGACTGAAAAATGCTGCAGGTTCTTCACTTAAAGAAGCCAAAAATGTATTCTGAAAAATGAAGTAGACGTCTGTTGTTGCTCCCATCATCTAGTCCAGATAAAGGCAAAGCATGCTCCCCTTATCCCTCACAGTGAATGTAACAGAGATAAAATTCATTCTTACAAAAGCTTTGCTCTGGCTCAGTGTCGGCTCCCACCATTCCCTTTCACAGCAGCCGTGCCCTGTGGCCTCTGCGGGACGTTCTGGACAGTGCCACAGCATGTCTCTTTGGGCAAGATTTGTCCTAAAATTACTCTTAAAACTCAAATGGATTCAGTGGCTCAAGCAATTCAAGTGTTAACCTAAACTCCTGACTTTGGTTTAACAAAGGAACAAGAGCCACGTGGACTTGAGGTGGAGTCAGGCCCCAGGACAGGAAGTCCTTCTACCTGCTCCGTCCCAGTGGTAATCCGCTCTAACTGCAAAGACTGCTGCACTTTTAGGGTCTGCTCTGTACTCGGCACAGGAAACTCCGCAGCAGGCCACACCGGCCTTGATCTCCTCTGTCTCCCTTTCTGGGAGCCAGCCCAATGCCTAGGATTTCACAGGTAGTATTCACCGAGGAAATGAAAGTCCACCACTACCTAACCTCTAAGAATAACACTATGCAAGATCAGTAAGCAATGTGTTTGAACATTAAAAGGCTTAAGAAGGCTCTGAACCCGCAAAGTAGTATTTACATTTAGCCAAATTACTTTAAGTAGTCAAATATTTTCAATAAAAGTAGAACAACCAAATATCTGTTGAGCAATAACCCTGGGCCAGACACTGTGCTAAGCGCTGGGATATATGTGATTCTATTTAATCCCTGCAGGAATCCTAGTAAATAAGGGCATTATCCCCACTTATAGATGAGGAAACAGACTCAGAGACCTGGGGTAACCAAACCTCAGATGCTATCATTTCAAAACACCTTGATCTCTAAATCACCATAAAAGCAACTGACTCCATTAGCCTGACATCAAATGACTAATCTCTGAAATGCAAATGCCATCCTAACCAGTTGCTGATGTCATGGCCTGGACTAGGCCAGTCTATTAAAAACCGTTATACAAAAGTAGTGTGTTTCTGCAGTATACAGTTCTCATTCCCACAACTTATATTTTGATGACATCTGTTACTCCCTGGAAGAAAGCCATAGTTTTGAGTAAAATCTATCAGTACTAATAATGCAGATTTTATTGTTCCGGAAAACCAACGGAGAATAAGATAATATGCTAGAACAAGATCATATGCTAATGTCAAGAACTGAATTTCGATTTCTTTCGGTTTTCTTCCGGAAAACCAACGGAGAATAAGATAATATGCTTGAACAAGATCATATGCTAATGTCAAGAACTGAATTTCGATTTCTTTCCAAAGTTTTTTCTTTCTGGATTTTTCTCTTTCCTGGAACAGCAGGAAGAAATCTTTTATTGAGTTTATGAGAATCTGAGATGTGAACCTCTCTTTATAAACTTACAATAAATGACTTGGGATAGGTCACAATTTCAGAGATGCTTCTATATATCAAACTAAATCCAAATCACTTTGCTCTAACAGGGGTGTCCAACCTTTTGGCGTCTCTGGGCCACACTGGAAGAAGAAGAGTTGTCTTGGGCCACACATTATATACATTGTGACATAGAATCACACACAAAAAAATCTCAAAAGGTTTTAAGTACATTTATAATTTTCTGTTGGGCTGCATTCATAGTCCTCCTGGGCTGCATGCAGCTCCCAGGCTGCAGGTTGGACACCCCTGCATGCAACGTTTGGGCTTGCAGCAGAATCCCACACTCAAACCTACCGATGTTGGGTCACAGGATATCCACACAGTGACCACAAACATTTTCTAGGTTCACTGGCTAATGAAAGGTTAAATCTTTCAGAGCCCTCCTACGAAGATTGTTTTTCTTCCTTTCTGGTTCTACTGTTTGATGAGTGAAATCTGATATTATTATTATTATTTATTGTTGGTATTAAATAAAGGTCTGGGGAGTGGTTCGGGATAAATGCAGACAACTATAATTGAACAACAATGAAATAATTAAAAATAAATAAATAACTAAATAACAGAGCTCTGTGTCCTACCATCGAAGGGCATGCTCTTTGATTTACTTACTTTATATAATCTCTGTTGGATAGCCTCATCCAACCTGTGATTTCAACTATCAAGTACACTTCAGTAACTTATAGACATGTATGAGCATTTATCAAATCTTTTTTGGGTACTGACTATATACCAGGCACTGTTCTATGCTTCCGGGGTACCCTAGTGCGTAAAAGAGACTGAAATTATATCCTTGTATGAGTTCATCTCTACTGGCTTCTCATTGGCACTGCCCGTGTGTTTAGCGTCTTACTGAACATGTGTATTTGGACACCCAGGTTGTGCCTGTGCAAAGTGAGATTGTCACGTGGCCTCAGCTGACTCCCGGGGAACCCCTAGGATTTGAGCCCCACTGCTCAACCCCCAACAACTCTCCAAGGCCAGATGCCTAAACCATCTTGCCCTCCCTGCAGGGAATCCTCCACCTGATTCTTTTCCTAGCCATCATTTCCTTTCAATCTCCAGTGTCATTTCATTTCCGCTCTCATCATTGTTACTGGGCAATGAAACCTTTCTACCTGTTTTTCTCTTGCCCCAGGATGGCCCCCTTGAATCCATTTTTTACACTGCCATGGAACATGTTTTCCACAATATATACCTGACCTTGTCTCTTTACTTTAATATCTCTGAAGGGCTTTCCTTACCTTTCAGGGTACAGCGAAAACTTCCAAGCACACACGGCTCTTGTGATCTGGCTCTTGATTACCACCTTACCCCCTGTTCTGAGAGCCTTGTCCTCTCTCCAGACAGGCCCACTGCTCCCTCCACCTGCTGCATCCTCATCTCCCCGACTCACTCATACATCCAGGCACAACCTCGTGCAGCGCCCCTTCCCGGCCATCTGCCCTGCGGCAGGCTCCCAGGCTGCATTGTGCCATTACCATCTCTTCCCTTCGTTTCTCTGCCTCCGGAAGGAAGTTACAGTAAGTGCCTCCACTTTGAACCTCCAGGCAGCTTGGTGCCTGGAGCACAGGAAGTACACAACCTGGGTTTGTGGGATGCACAAGTCTTTGACTGATGGACAGTGATGGACTGGTCTGCATTTTCCAGTCACTTTTAATCCCACCTTAACTATTGCAGTTTAGAGACTACAGATTCTAATTCCTTAAAATACTGGAGAAGCAGGAAGTGCTTTCTTCCTTCTAAAGGATATCTTTTAGTTTTTGGCCTGAGTTTCTTTCTCCCACCCTTTATCCAACAGTTGACTTACACATATTTGATCTTTGTAAAATTTTGCCTGATCCTTCTGAGAAAAAAAGCATAGCTAACAGTAAAACTGTAGACACTGGCCCCAGAAACATTTGTGTTTGGATCCTAGTCCAAGCACCCATCTGTGGGGCACTGTGGATAATGAACTTCGCTGAGCCTCAATTTACATAAAAAGGGTATAATTAAATAATATGCAAGGCAACTAGCATATATTATAAATTTAGTTTCCTTTCTTTTTCTCTTCTCACCCCTTCCCTTTAAGATACACACTTCGTCTGGAACATAGTCCCCTCCCATCTGACAACATCCTCCTCGTTTTTTAAGGCCCTCATAATCTTCTCTGTGCAGCTGTGCCCACTGCCTTCAGCTGGAGAGACTGTCCTGTCTTCTGGGCTCCAGAGGCTCTATCTGTCCTACTCTGTTGTCCCACAGATCAGAGCTGAGGGCCTACTATGCATTGGCTAATTTAAGTGCTGAGACTACTGCAGTAAACAAAACAGACACGTAAATGCCTAAGTCATAATGCAGAGAAATAAACGTGTCAATAACATAAAAATCATCTTAGCTCAGGTTATTTTGAATGCTCCAAAGGGGGACAGGACAGAAGCTAACTGGAATGGGGGTGTCATGGAAGGCACTACGCATGGAAGGAGCTGGGGGACAACTACAGATGGATGACACCCACATGTCAAGGCCCTGACCAGAAAAGAGGGGTGGCATTTTTCCAGAAGAAGGCCGATGTGGTTGACCTGTCGCTAAGGAAGGGGGATAAAATGAGATTGGTGGAACAGGCTGGGCCGGGCTGCAGAGGGGACCATGGGAAAAAGTCTGGGTTACATTCCAAGTACTGCTGACTAGTTTTAAGCAGGGGCGTAACAGTATAACTTGTTTAGAGATTTCTCTAGCTCTCTGTGTTTATACGTGTATTATAGCTCTGACCAGAGTTCTAACTTGCCTTATAGTTTCCAGTGAATACTCATAGAGCTCTCCTTTCTTTTAACTTGTGGCTCTGTGAGGGCAGTGACAACATTTATTCTTGTTTCCGTCAGTGCCTCATGTCTAGTGCACCCCGGGAAATGCTTGTCAAGCTAAATTGCAACATCCTGCAGCCTCTGTCTTGTGTGCCTGCCATTGTAATACTGCAGTTGTAATGCTTGTAATTTTTGTGGGAAGCTTGCAATTGCCCGTCAGCTCTGAATGAGAAAGTCTTTTCCTATTATAATTCCTCTCAGGCCTTCCTGCCACTGGAGGCTAGTCAGCTGACTCCCTGTCTCACAGCCAGGTCTCCACAACCCACCCCCACCCCCGGCCCTGGTCTGAGTGTGCACGGGTCCCTCTCTGGCAGAGCACAAGGCATGCTGCTGAGAGTGCTGGATACAGTGGCCTTGCCTGCTCCCCAAGGAACCACTGCTTCTAGCTTTATATATCGCAGGACAGCAGCAAATAACAGCGGGACATTGATTGAACATGTGCATGTGCCTGGCACATTAAGGACACGGCATCCCTTTCTGCTACGTGTGCAACTTTGCGCAAGTTGCCAGTCCTTGACAAGCCTCAGTTTCCCCACGTGCAGCATGGGGATGGTAACAGCAGATAGCCTCCTAGGGTTGTTACAGGCTTTAAAAGAGACCACATGTGTCAAACACTTAGCACAGCACCTGGAATATAGTCAGTGTTCATTGAATGTCAGGAAATTGGCAGTAGTATTGTTAGTAGGCATGATTTTATTTAATCCTCATGGGGAGAAGTCTTATTAAATGCAGGGTCAGTATATAGCTGGTGCGTACAGATATGGCTATCCTAGTTACTAAACCTTCGCAGTATTTCCTAGTTGCCAAATTAACCATTGTCCCAAGCCCTCCAAATTCTCCTCTCCCCCTTATGACCCTGCGGCCTTCTGGGCTTAGGTTCTTTCCCTGGGATCCCTGCCTGTCCTTTGCCCTCATGATCCAGAAACTAAAGAACAGGGCCTGGCCTAGCAGGAGGCCTTCAGGATCCAGTCACAGTTCAGATGGTTCTACTCTGAGTGCTGTGACTGGCTGATGGAACTTATTTCGTCAATGGGTGAAGTGAAGTGCAGAGGGGACAAGTAAAGTCTTTCCACCACCGTGTGGAGGAAAACCCTAAAAAGCCAAGCGTCGGAATCTAACAACCAGGCTTACTCCTTCATACTGAATTTCTCTTTAGACACTGATTAGAAAAAGTAACAAAATCCATTTTCTGCTTATTGAACTTTGAGAACTATCATCTGGAAACCAGTAAATTGAGTTTCTGATGAACCCAGGAAGTAGCTGATGACATCCCTGAGTCGACACCTCACCTGCTTGCCCTCATCTTTTTTTTTCACATTTTAAAAAGATTTTATTTATTTATACAGAGAGGAAAGGAGGGAGAAGAGGAGAGAAACATCAGTGTGTGGTTGCCTCTCACACGCACCCCACCCGCTCCTGGGGACTTGGCCTGCAATCCAGACATGTGCCCTGACTGGGAATTGAACCACCAACCCCGTGGTTCACAGGCCACTGCTCAATCCACTGAGCCACACCAGCCAGGGCTGCCTGCCCTTGTCTTTATTCCCCACCCCACTTCCATCCATGAGCTCCTTGAGAACACTCTTCGGATCCCACCCTACTCCCACTTCCAGCACTGAGGTCTAATAACTTGAGCACTGGAATAGTCTTTGAGATGAAGACTCTGCATACAGCCATATGGCTCAATACTCACCCTCTCTGACTATTTTACAAACTAACAAGAAGATCAGAACGATGTTAACAGGTGTACAAAAATGTAGCAACTCATATATCCTACGTATGAATACTAAACAGGAAATTAGAATAATGTAGAGCATAGATTCTGTGATGACAATGAACTCCAGAGCTGGGAAGAAAAAGAACCCTCTTAAATTGAAGACATATGTCTCCACTTAAAACGTGGAAAGTGAAGGTGGCAGCTCTTTGAATGTATACATTTACTTCTTAATTGTGTATTCGAAGCTGCAGGGACCCCCGCGGCTTGCCCTGAAATGTAAACATGTAAAAAAGTGTCTTATTAAGGTCTAAAGTCTTTCAAACAGGTTTTAAAGATTGGGTAGTTACATAATTGGCTCAATTAGCTCCAATTACACAATTAGTGTAAATTAGAAATAATAGAATCAGAACATACAATTTCATAATGATGACACACAATAATAATGAAGAAACTGGGTTGGCCAATGCTGCTCACGCATGAGGGGTGCCCATAAATCTTAGAAGACTACATGTCACTCATGAGCCCAAACATCCCCCCTTCCTCAAACAGTTACTGCTCAAAGATATGGTTTAACTAAGCAAAATTTATTTTGAGTTCTAGTCACAGAAAACAACATCTGGAAACTTGTTTCTTTCTTTTTCTTCCTTGCATAGCTAAAGTAAGGGGTGAGTCAATTTCTTTTCTAGCTCCTTCAAGGGACTCCCTGAGGTCTTAACAGATTATCACAGGGAAGAATTTGTGCTTCCGGGTGAGTTACTCCGACAAACCCACCAGTGCACACGCCCACCCCCTGCTAGGAAAGTGGCTGAAGGCACCTCCTGATGGCAGGAGCTGGGCTTGAGAACGCTGTGGGAGGCACGACAGAGGGATGGGAACACCCTGTCCCCCAAGTCCGACCTTTAATAGTACATTCGTTACACTTGATTCCTTCGCTGCATCTTTATCCTCTGATTTTTAAAAAGGGGGAAAGATGACATTTATGACCAATTCATGTTCCTAACTCTTCCAGCTATTTTGGTGTATCTTTCTGTAAATTATGTCCAACTACCAGAGGGCTAAGAAAAACCATCATTTGTTAATTCACTCATTATTTTATTCATTCATCTAATAAGTACTTTGAACCTCCAGAGAGACGAGGCTATTTCTTACTTATTCTACATTTAAACCCTTTGCACAGCTGCTAGCACATGGGAGAGACTCAACGTCTGTCAAATTGCTTTTAATATGTATCACAGACATTTTAATGTGCCCTGGTATTATATAGAACAAAGAGCCACTCAATTCCTGGCTGTGGCCTTTGAGAAACGTACTCTTATTTTTGTGTGTCAAGACAGACAATTACCATGTTAACAAAAACGAGTTAAATTGTCCTAGGTGGCACTGATGCAATGTCACAAAATGGGTTTTAGTCTAGTCGAATTAGTAGAAGAACATAAAAGTGTCATGCACTAAAACGAAGACAAGGCCCCCCTAAAACCATGGTCCTGAGGAGGACTGCCAGCCAGCGGTGGGTTGCAGCTCAGTACCGCCCAGACGCTTGGACACTGCGGGGGATGCAGCACTATCTGAGCACACCTGGTGCCTCTCTTCCAGGTGCCTCAGTTTTGATCCTGCTCTTTGTCAAACTGAGTAATGAATATCCCCAGCCCTGGTTGGTGGGGCTCAGTGGACCTAGTGTCGGCCTGCGAACCAAAAGATCGTGGGTTTGGTTTCCAGTCAGGGCACGTGCTGGGTTGTGGGCCAGGTCCCCAGTTAGGGGCACATGAGAGGCGACTACACATTGATGTTTCTCTCCTTTTCCTTCTGTCTAAAAATAAATAAATAAAACCTTTAAAAAATGTATCCCCATAGGCCCCTAACATTATCTCAGCAAACAGTGAAAATCAAAAAATGTCCCCCAAATGTTACGGCAACATCTAAAAGCTTTGGGCAATTTTTCCTAATGATCTCTAGTTTGTTGGTTCCTCCTCAATCATCCTTTGGGTGATGGGAGAAGAAAAAGGGCTCAGTGATGCTCAAAGGCCATTATGAGTACAGGTTGCAGCTTTTATCCCTTACACCCTTTCCTCTATATTTTAAAAAAATTTAAATTCACTTTCATTATTTTACTTTCCTGCATGATCCTTCCTTTTCCCTTCTCATTTTCTGTTTCCAAAAATTCTAGTTCAAAATATCAATTCTCTTATCAAAAATGAAGGTTTGCTTGCAAAAAGAAAACCTGTTCCTCCAAATACCTTGATCTACTCACATCTCCTCTAACGATATTCCAGAAAATGCCTTTTGTTAATTCAGACACTCAGACAGTGGATATTTACATAGCTTGGTTTAGAACTGAAGGCAGGGATGAGGAAGTTTTAAGTTTCTATTATTACTTCAGAATCTTGAGCCTACCACTGGATGGATTTAGAGGCACAAATAGATTTCCATAGGTTCTAATATCTAGAAGCAACATATTAATTTTTATAATGTATGTTTTAATGCATTTGGTGTAAATCCCCTTTATTGACATAGTAATAAAGTATAAATATTGGAGGTGAAAAAGTATACAGAAGGGAGAAACACCCTCCAAATTTGTTATATTATTTTTTTTCCTATTTCACCAAAAGCCAGGAGGCATTTCCTAAGGGTCCCAAAGTACAAATCAGATTTACTTTACCAGTGTAGTGGAATTCAAATGAGTTGTTTTAGGAACAAATTTAAGGAACTTCCTCCTTTTCTTTTGTATAAATCCTTAAGTATAAAAGCTACATCAATTATAAAGAATTATAGCTTCTTTCAAAGCCCTATGAATAAGCAAGCACTTAAATCAACTTGGTAAATGAACCTGTTTTTAAGGAGCAAAAACAAAAGTGGTAGGGAACACCCGGGAGTGGTAGGAAAGACCAAAAGTGGTAGGTACCTACCAAACCGTTGGAGTAGTTACCTCGGGGTTGGACAGAGGAAACAAAAGTCTTTCAACCGAGCTGTAGACATGCTTCAACTTGCTATTTGCTCTAAAATCCACTCTTTTTCTAGGAGCATCAGAATTACAAAACCATAATCTCCACCAAGTTGGGATTGACAAATTTTCTGAATTGTGTTCAACACTTATAGATTTCTAGAAGTGTTTTCAAAAAGGCTATTTCAGTTCATGAACAATCTCCCATGCTAACGGCTTGTTTCCATCAGGCCTGAGCTTAATATCACCTTTCCTCCTCCTGCCTATTGACATTCAGAACCGGTGACTGTTCTCTTAGGTGTGCACTGCTTGGATGAGAGGGAAACAATTCATGCTGGAACAAACTCGTGAGCTCTCATCCCTCCTGTCAAGGTTCTGGACAGAGTTCTTATAGAAGAGGAGGGACAGAGACACAGGTAAGGTCATGGACACTTCACAATTCAAGTACAAGTGCCTGGCAAAATGCTGGGTTTAATGTTAAGGCCAACTATGGGTCTATATTTTCAGAACAGTCTTCTCTCACAGTACAAGTCACCTGTAATTTCCTCATTACACTTTCTAAAGACTCTGACCTGTCCTTCTTTATGGCCAATTTGTAGAAAATGTTGAGCTCTGGCATTGAAATGCTCAGCTCTTGGCTTTTGACATACACCAATTTCTGGTTCTCCCTCTGCCCTTTTCTTGTCTTCTTTTCTACTTGTTTTACTTATCTTTCTATTTTTCCTAAATGGGAGATGCCCTAGGTTCTCTCACTTTCTCTCTCTTCTCTCTTCACAGTTCCCCCTTTTCTCATCTCTCTCTAATCCAATGGTTTTCATTGTCGTTCCATGTGGACAGTCACAGTGAAAATTGTCAATTACTGAGGACCTACACTGTGCTAGACACTTTTTACATATCATCTCACTGAGCTCACACCAATAACTTTCTGTCTTTAGATGAGTAGGAAGAGCCACAGGTAGGTTCAAAGACTCACCCATGAGATCCAAGACCACACAAGAAGTGATGAAACCAAAGTCTGAGCCCAGATCTTTCTGGCTCTAAGGTACACATGCTGTTGTCACTTCACTGTCCCTCCTAATCCATGACTCAGTCTCCAGTTTCATGTCAAAATCAAGAACTCCTCTTTTCCGACCAGCTTCTCTTCCTAACAGAGAGACACCACCTTTCTCCCAGTGACCAGGCTCACATGTCAATTGTCACTGTCTTGCAGTATTGCAACTCCCCTGCTCCTCCATGTCTCCACCCCTAGTCTCAGCAATGGCCAACTACCACCTCTGACATCATCTTGCCCCTCTCCAAACCAGCCCACACACTACTGCCTATTGTCGTAGGCCACATTATTTCCTTAGTTAAAGCTTTCAGTAGCTTCCCATGGCTGATGAAACAATATCCAAATACCCATATCTAATTAAAAGTCCAATTTACTTTTCTTGTCATATTTCTGACAGTTTCCTTTTAGGTAGACTATGTGCCAGTGAAACTGGGCAACTAACTAGCCCCTGAGTGCTTGAGTGCCCCATATTTGTGCCTTTGGTCAGGCCGCCCCCCTTTCGGGAACTCACTCTTAATCCAGCAGACACTGCTCATCTGCACAAAGGCTCCCCTGGCTGATGTGTTGCCTTGGGACAAACACACACGCCCGTTCCCCTCTGCCCAGTCAGGTGTCACTCCACATCTTTAAGCCTACACGTATTTTCATTTGTTCCACTCTCGGGGAACTTAGCCTATTCTACTTTTGGTTTGTTATCCCCCTCTCCCTTCTACTCTAAACACCTTGGCAGAGAAGGAATATATCGGACTCTTCAGTGTATTCCCTGAAATCTTTTAATTCAGGGGACATACGGATGCCCAACAATGATGGGAGTGGGCAAAAGTAGGTTTACAGTTGTTCATGTGGAAAAAGACATGCAGGTAGGTAGCTATTGTAATAATCATGACCTGCATGTCTTTTTCCACGTGAACAATTGTAAACCTACTCCTGCATACTCCTATATATATCAAACTCACACTTTGATAAAGTATAGCAATCTGAGGTCATACTTTAAATGTAATGATTTACATGTTTTTTATTTGCCAGAAAGCAGAAACAAAATATTTCACACAAATAGTCCCTGAGCAGCTCAATATCAAGAATGCATAAAATAATGACTATAAATGCCTATCTTCAAAATGATTATCTTTTTTCCTAATTTAGAAGGAAGAGAAGGCAGAAAAGGATATATGAAAAAAAGGACACTGGTTCTGTCTGCTATCATCTGAAGAATGCAGAGAAAACAACCTGTAGTAGGATGCAGGTCAATAATAGAAAGCATGGGGAATGCTGAACTATAAAGTATAATTTATATTAGGTCTCTTGTGACATAAATATTGTCAGGTAAGGTGAACTACTACAATATTAACTTGCACTTATTAATGTGTTAGCTTCTGAAAGTGCTCTTTGGTTGCTCCCTATATTAGCGTTTGTCTTCCTCAGTGGGTGAGAGCTCCCAAGGCGAGGCCAGGGAACCACTGTTCTCTGCCTGCCCTGCCACTTTGTGGTGCTCACTGAATGCCATTCTTGGGACCGAGCAGCGAAGGGAATCGTGACTCTTCTCAGGGCGTATGCTCAAATAGGTAATGTAATTTTGTAGGGTGATTTTTTAGAAATCCTCATGTGAGGATATGTGAATTGATTTCAGAGGGGAAGAGAGAGAGAGAAAGAGAGAGAGAGAGAAACACTGACTGATTGTTCCTACATGTGCCCCAACTGGGGAGCAAATCCTCAACCTAGGCAAGCGCCCTGACTGGGAATGGAACCTACAACCTTTTGGTGGATTGGACTTGTTCCAACCAGCTGAGCCACTCGGCCAGGGCACAGAGTGATTTTTGAAAAAAATCCAATATTCAGCTAGTTTATTATAAGAATATGAGAATTTATATCCGATGCAATGACACTCACTAAATGTGTATCACGGATACATTAAAGTTATAACTTTGACTTCTATTTAAGCCAGGCAATTATAAACTTCTCTGAAACAGGAGAGACTTTGGACCATGGACAACCACACTGTGCAATGTTGTTAGTGCAGAGTTACAAATAACTGGATGCGGAAGAATCGCCGCAGACACATCACCAACACTGATAAACCTACGCAAAGTATATGCAGACAGACACACAGTGTTTTCCCATCATATTCTTCCCTTCCTTAAACCCTTGATTTCTGAAGTTCAACACATTTCTTAAAGTATGAAACTTCTATTCATATTTGCCAATGGGAAAGTTCCAGATTCGGAGAATTGAGGCATTAGCAATGACAGGAGGCATGAGGGAAGAGGGCAGACGGTGCTATTCACCCCACAGAGATTTCTTCAGTAAATATCTGTGCACCTGAGGCTTAGATTTGGTTTGTGTAACTAAGAAGTGCACAGGGAACCAATGACAGCCAGTATAGCAGTACTTCAGTGATGGACAGTCCTATTTAAAAGTTAACAAAATGAGACAAGGGCAGGGTAGAGAAGGAAAAGCATACAAAATCCATATACTCAAGATCAAACCACCTGATCACTCACCACGATCATTTGAGCCACGTAACTTTCAGGTCCAGTGTATTCGGTTGGGTCTTTAACCTTCACCAAGACTAGGAAGTACAAATAATGCCACATATTGTGTTCTGACTTGATGTGCTCCTCAAACGACACAGTTTTATTATCAAACTTGTCCCTTTCGAGTCCTGCAAAACAAAGGAAACACAATGTATGTAATTTTTCATGTAATCAGCGCATAACTTTTTAGCCTCCCCCAAAACATAATTATATACAAACAAGCTTTCTGTGAGAATGCACCAATTTAAAATGTTATGATTAAAAACAACACAGTACATAAGATCTCCAGAATAAAAGGTCGTAGTTTATAGATTTCTTTTCAACAAATATTTTTCTCCCCATGGATACATGGGCATCCTATTAGAGATGTAAAATTTGCAGATAATTTCTAATGTAACTGTATCAAGATTGTCAAATTAAACTGGACCACAAGTCTAAGCTAAAGAGGTAAAAGCGATTGTGCAAGCAAAGGCATGCCTGATAATCAGGACAGAAAAAAAGTCATCGGATCCAGGAACTTTCATAAAATGAAGGACAGCAGCTGAGTCTCTTCAAAACTACCTGTGATCTGTGAAGGGTAAGTGAAGGCCACCATGATCTGGGCTCTGACTGCAAGAAGGACTCCCATACTCGCCCGGCCCCTCAGTTTGTTCTGTCCCAGGCATTTGGGGGAGGGGGTGGTCTGCTCAATTCCAGGGCACATTTTCAGTCTCTGGGTGGACACTGAGAAAAGGATCTGGGGAGTAATATTTTTTTCTCAAAGGCTGAAGACTGGATAAATGAACATGATTGGAGGCGAAGAAAACCATATACGGAAAAATGAAGAGGAAGCCAAGGAAAATGGGGTGTAGGGATTTGGTCTGGTTTTGCAGTTCAGATATTGGAGAAGAAACCAAGAAATTGAATTCCAATCCTGGCTACTCTTTTCCTAAGCATATTTTTTTAAAAAAGAAGAAGAAGACAGGAGGAAAACACTTTCAATATTCAGATACAATGTATAATAAGTAAAAAAAATCTGTCCCAAATGGAGTGACCTTTTAAATTATTGAGTATATATTATTGAATATTTAATGGAAAATACCATAACATTTAGCCGGCTGATAGCTATGCCTCATCTTATTCGACCCATCGTCAGCTCAGTGTGTCCCAAATAGAACCCAGTCATCTCCCTCAACCCCACTCCACCCATAGTCCTCTTTCCATTCCACAGCAACACCATGCTTCCTGTTGTCCAAGCCAAAAGTCTAGGAGCCATTCTTGAATCCTCTTCCTCTCTCACATACCACATGCCATCTGTGGTTGAGAGTCTTCTTTTGGCTCTACCTTCAACATACATTCAGAATCGGATCACTTCCCACCACCTGCATCACTACCACTCTGGGCTGGGCCATCATCATCTCTCATCTGGGTTACTACAGTAGGCTCCCTGGCCCCATTCCCATTCTTACTGGCTACTGCCTATTCTCAACCCAGCAGCCACGGTGATCCTTTAAAAATCAAGTGAGATAGTGACTCCCCTTTTTCAAATCCTGCAGTGGGTCCTCCCTCCTCGGGTTAAAGGTCAACGTTGTTAAAATGGTCTACCATTAGGTTTGCCAGATAAAATACAAGATGCTCAGTAAGTCTGAATTTCAGATAATCAATAAATAATTGATGAGTATAAGTATGTCCCATGTGGTATCTATTTGCTAACCCTCGAGTGATGTGGCCCTACAGCCTCTCAAACCTCGTCTTCTACCCTCTCCCTTGCTAGCCTCCCCCTGGCCACAGTGGCCTCCTTGCTGCCCACTGCACACAGACCCCTGCTTCAGGGCCTTAGGACTGGTCATTTCCTCTGCCCACAACACTCATCTCTCTGGTATGTCTTTGACTCACTCACTCACCTTCACGTTTTTGCTC
This sequence comes from Sturnira hondurensis, assembly GCF_014824575.4. NCBI lineage: Eukaryota > Metazoa > Chordata > Mammalia > Chiroptera > Phyllostomidae > Sturnira > Sturnira hondurensis. Next base: position 2,126,587 of record NW_028094426.1, on the reverse strand, counting down.
AAATCTCACCTTCTCAATGTGGCTTCACTTAGTCATCCTATTTAATCCTATCACTTACCCCTTTCTTTGTGTGGACACTCTTAATAACTCTTTCCTGTTTCTCCTCTTTTTTTCTACAGTGCTTAGCACCTCCTAACAGACTGAATATAGCCATATCAACATTGTTAAATCAAACTAGACCACAAGTATAAGGTAAAGACAGAAAACTGGTGGTGCACAAAAAATCCTGCCTGCTAATCGGCACAGAAGAAATGTCAATTTATCCAAGAACTCATTATGTTTCTCATTTTTTGCATGCCCATAGGTAGACATATCTGTGTCTGTTCTTCACTAATGGTCCAAATAGCTTAGAATGCTGCCTAGTATGTAGTCAGCATGAAATAAATATTGATTCAATGCCTTAAGGATATTTTACTGCCAAAATGTCCTGCTAGGATGGCTGCAATCAAAAATAGATAATAACAAGGGTTGATGATGATGTGGACAAATTAGAATCCTCATTCACTAGGGGTGGGGATGTAAAATGGTATAGCTACTTTGGAAAACAGCTCAGCAGGTCCTCCAAAGATTAAACATAGAGTTACTATATGACCCAGTATCTCTCTGTCTTTATATGTGTGTGTGTGTGTGTGTGTATATATATATATATATATATATATATACACACACACACACACACACACACACACACACACATGCCCATACAAAAGCTTGGACATAAATTGTTCCTAGCAGCATTATTCATAATAGCCAAAAAGTAGAAACAATACAATGTTCATTACCTGATGAAAGGGTCAATGAAATACCCATACATGCTACCGAGATATGCTGCAACGTGGATGCTGAGATATGCAACACACTACTGAGATATGCTGCTTTAAAACATCACACTAAGTGAAAGAAGCAAGTCACTGAAGACCGCAGAGCACATGATTCCATTTTTATGAAATGTCCAGAATAGGCAAATCTATAGTGGCAGATAGTAGCTCAAAGGCTGCCTTGGGCTGAGGAGGATAAAAGGTAATGGGAGGGGGAATAGTGGTAGCTAAAGGGTATAATGTTTCTTTTAGAGACAATGAAAATGTTCTAAAACTGTGATGATAGATGCTGAGCTCTGAATGTACTAAAAACCATTGAATTGTATGCTTTAAATGGATGAGTGGTAAGGTATATAAATTACATCTCAACAGAGCTATTACTCCAAAAACAGAAAGAAAATGTTGAAGTAGATTTTCTCAGAATTCAATTCAAACATTTATCTCCCTGTTGCAAGGTACATATGGCTATAAAAACAATGTGTCTACTATCAGTTAACTCATAATATGGTAGAGGAAACACCCAACAGACATTCTGAAGTGGTATAAACTGCCAACAAAACACAGAGAAAGGCAAAATGAATTCTCGCTATGTACATTTTAAGTGCTGCAAGGAGGTGCAAAGCTTTGAATGTCTGGCCTTCAAATGTGATCGTGGCAAGTGGAAAAGAGAGGAATGGTAGTCAAAGCTATTTAATTTTTACTTAGCATATATTTATGCTGACAATAATTCCAACAATCCAATCTGACCTTTTAGCATGTGAGGAAATAGATTCAGAGGGATTCAATTAATTGCTCAAGTAAACACTTTTGGTTAGTGGAAAAGTCAGCCAGTATTTAAATAAAAATATGTCTGATGCCAAAGCCACGTTCTTTTGCCATCTGGGCCGAGGAAATGCCATGGCCAAGCTAGAGATGAAAGGAGACGACCTGTTGGGGGGAGCGTCAATTCCCCTGGTGTGGTCAGAGGGGAACGTTTGGAAATGAAGATGAAACAGTACCGTTGGCACAGACGATAATGAACTTTAAACATGAAGCTAAGGAGCCTGCACTTTGTTTGGAAGGTTCTGGGCAGAGTCTAGCATATTCAGAACTGGGCTTCTGGTCACATCCTGGGGCAGGATTTAAAGAGGAAGACTATGGTCGAAGAGGCTGATGTGGGAACCCTGGGACTAGGGCTGTAGAGGGGAAATGCGAAAGAGGGGAACTGGTTATCGTTCATTTTCCCTGGGTCGTGCTCACGAAGCTTTCTTGTCTGTTCTTTGACCATGATCAGGTTGTTGGTTTCTCCATCTTTATCTCCAGTACTGGCCTTTCTTCTCAAGTGCACTTTCTATTGGCAGCTGCCTCCTGGATAAATCCTCCCGGATAGCTTATGGGCATGTCAAACTGAACTCACCAAAAAGTTGTTTCTCTCACTCTTTGTATTTACCTGTGTAATGAAGTCCCTGTCAACTGGGGAACTTGAAGGGACCTTCAGACTCAGGCTCTGATAATCTTCTTCTTGGAATCTGACTTTCTCACCATTCTCCACACACACGAAATCCTTTGAAAATTCTCTGCCTTCACCTAGTCTCTTCCCTGCCTTCCCGGTATTCCTTCTTTAAGACCCAGCTCCACTATGGCCACCACGCTGACTCCCACAGACCCAACCGGTGAGTTGATGCTCTCTGTCTAAAATACTCCGCAATGCAAGTTTGTCAGTTTCTATCTTAGCCTCTACTACTTTATTGTCTGGTGTATTTTTGTATTACCAGCACCTGGTATAGCAGCTGGTAAACCCTAGGCATTCAACTAAATTTGACAGGGTAATTGAATAAATCAAGAGACCGAAGAGGAACTCAGAATGACATTTTAAGAGGGTGTGATATACTAGAGGCATAAATTTAGAGAAATCAAGGGTGACTCTGAATTTTCCGACTTAAACCAGTTTAAAGCAATACCACTAAAGCAAGGGGAAAAAAAGGAGACTTTGGAGGGAGGACACTTTTGATTAGCAATGGGTTGAATTTAAAATGCCTATAGAACAACCAGGTTAGAATCTAGGTAGGAAGCTGGAACTTTCAGAGAGTTCAAGATGTAAATACACTAGTTCAAGGAAAAACAACCTGAAATGGAATGAAATGCGATGACCGAGGTAGGAAAAATGTAAGCACACAAGGATCACTGAGTCAAACTTTTCAGGAAAAATAAGAGTACACAAGTACTTTGCTGTGTTTCCCACGCAGTATGACTAAGTTAAGGGTACACAGCCACCCAGCATCCAGGCATCCCCCTCTGTCCTCTGCCTATTTCCCCTCCCCTAGCTTTTGTCATTATTTGACATTCTATATGTGTTGGAAAGTAACTTCCACAAATGGCAGTGCTTATTGTGTGTTTGTCTATTTTTGTTCACTGCAATGCCTTGGCATATAATAGATGCTCAATAAGTAATTGTTGACCAAGTAAGTGAGTGAGTGACTTTAATGTATAAGTATAGATAATAAGGGATTAATATAAGGAGAGATAAACATAGGTGGCTCCTCTCTTACAATATAGTTTTTATCTCTTAATAAATCATCTAGAAAGATCTTTAATTCTAGAAACTCCACTATCCTTACCATAGGAATTCTGACATCATCAAATTCTCTTTCCATTTTGTTATTTTGTCACACCTGGTCCTTTTTCCTGAATTTTCAGCCTCTAGTAATTAAAAATTAATAATTATTGTGGCTACCAGAGCCAATCTGTTTTCCGTATTTACTGCTTCAGTGCTGTCATCTGCTAATTCCGCCCCCATCGTGACCTCCTTCTGAATCACTAGCAATTGCCTTCTGAGTCATACCTCCCAAACATCTGGTCATTGCCTTCAAGGCTAGGGAAGTCCTATCTGCTCTCATCACCTGCCTCGGTATCTACCTCCTCCGTTACTGCTCTGGGTGTGCGTCACTGGGTGCCCTCCTGAAGCCGATTCCCTCCTATGGTGGAGATTCTCTCTTCTGTCATTTGCACTTTATCCTCTTTGGATCACAACTTAACACCCGACTCTTCCCAGAACCATTTGCAGATTAATCACGACTGTTTCATAGTACAACCCCCCAATATCCCAAGTGCATAAACCATTCCTGTAATGAAGTTCACATAATTTATATGGTGTGTATTAAATCTCACATGTGGTAAGCAATTCCAGGAATGAATGCATATCTAGATATATCTCATCAGAACACTTCTCACATGCTCTTGGTGAACGGAAGGTCCTTTCAGGGCAGAGAACAGACAACCCTTATGCTCCAGGGATTAGCAGCTAAAAGTGCCTGGCACTACTTTTGAATATTTAAAAATGTTTCTGTTTTATTTTAAATGCTCACACTAAATTTGTTCTACTTTATAACATTTTATTTGTACTAATATGAAAATGCAATTTAAATTTACTCATAGGTTAAATTACCTAAATGACCACTCTAAATTTTTGAATAAATATGAGGCTTCTGGAAAACAGACCACGTGTCAACCTCTCTTGTGCTCCCGGTGTCCCTGCCTCCCCAGGGGCATGTGGGCACCACAGAAACCATACCCCGAGTGTGGCGAAACTTGGAGTGACTCAGAGTTAGTGTCCCTAGATATTTTCACCTGCAGCATATATTAATTTAGTACTTACTTGTTTTATCTTTTTTTATAGCTTATAAGGCATATCGGTACAGAGACAATGTTAATTTGGAGCTAACTGGATACTCAGTCATTAAGAAAATGTTTATGAATAATCCCCAATACATGCCATGGAAGCATTAAAATGAAATAAAACAAGAGTCTGGATCTCTTGAAGAAGAGAAATGAACATGTATTCAGTGGTTACTCTCAGCTAAGCATTGAGCTGGGAATTCTGACACTAGCGATGTCATTTATACTCACCACAACCCCCAAATGTGGTGTTATAGTCCCCGTTTTCCAGGTAAGGAAACAATAGTTCAAGGTGAAAGGAAACTTGGCCAACATCACATAGCCAGGACATGGAAGCAGTAGAGACCTATGTCCCCTGGACCATAAAGTTCATTCACTTTCTATATGATAATGGATAGCATCCAACAAAGGAGAGAAGGCAACAGAAAATGCACAGTACCATGCAGCTAAGGGTGATACGGGGGATCTGGGAACAGACATGTTCGTTTCCAGTGAGTGAGATCCGAGAAGACTTCATGGAATAATAGCATTAGATCTGGGGCTCAGAATGAGGGCAGGAGCTCAACAGTTAGGAGTTTGGGCATTCCCAACAGAAACACCAGAACTGAGAAAGGAAGGAGAGTTAGAGATGTAACTCTAGTTAGAGACTATACCTTGAGCTATCAATGAGAACCCTGGGTAAAAGGGTGGGCAAAAGGAGAAGGGGCCCAATTATGGGCACCTTACACACCAGGAAAATTAGAGTTTTAGCCTGATAGGCTGCAGTGCTCTTGGTAGTCTTTTGAGTAAGGATGAATTCAAAGTAGAAAAATTCATGTGGCAGCACTGAGTGGGCCAACGGGGGTGAGCCAGGGTGAGCCTCAGAAAACCAAGGTGTGGCCGGAGGAATCTGCGGAAGGCGGTGAGTCTGTGAAAGACGATTCATTAGCACAGGGTAACTAGTGCACCTGGAAGAGGACAAAGCAGATGCTAAAAATTATGGACAAGTCCCCAGTCCAGAGAACTGAAGGTGTAATGGGATATCATTCATTGCAATACGGAAGTCAGAACAAGTTGCTGGGTTAGAGAGAGGAGACGCAAAGGCAGGATGCACTGGTGTTTGTACACGGTGAAGCTGGATGCCAGGAAGCCAGACCTTTCTACCAGTCAATAACTGAAGATAAAGGACAGGCTTTTGCCTGGACAGAAGCTGGAGCTGTGGTTGCATAGTTGGCTACAATATGCATAAAGTGATGATAAAGAGGAGGGCAGAGAGAAGCGACCAGGAGTCCATGGTAAAATCAGAACCTCTTATCTGGAGGCTAGTAGGGAAAACAGGACCTCGTGGTGGAACCGGAGAATGTGCAATTCAGGGTAGAAGGAAAGGCCAGCAGGGAACTGATGACGAGATTCGAGAAAAACATTTCAATTTGGTGATGAAGGTTACCTCAAAGTTTTAGGAAATGTACAGGTTACCGGCTTTTTAATGACTATGACAAGCCGAAGAGGATTTCGACAGTGAAGGGAAAGCTTACAGGAGCAGGAATGGCGGGTAAGGGACGACGGTCTTACTCTACTGTTCATGTTGATAGAATATGGGAAACAGGATCATGTCTTAGAAAGAGGCTTACATCCTGCTGCTACTGATACATTCTTTCAAAACATCCACTTTTCAGAGGTAATGTGCTGGCATAATAGTTCCTTTGATTGTGAAGAAAAGGGCTTGGAGGAAGCAATGCAAAAGTAAGACCATGAGATACGCTGAAAGATTTTCAGGGCAGCGTCTTTTTATCTCTGTGGGACTCATCCTCTGATACAATGGTTCATGCCCCCACATCTCCAAACCATCGCACAGCATCTTCCTTGGCCCCATCTCCATCTTGCTTTCCTCCATCTAACCTAGACATGTAAAGAGAAGACTCCGCTTTCTTCCTTAGGAAGGAAGAAGCAGGGAGAGGCAGGAAGAGGAAGAGGAAGGAAGAAAGGTGGGGGGGTGAGGGGGTGGTAAGGAGGAAGGGATGCAGAAGGCAGGGAGGGAGGGAGGGAGGGTGGAGGGAGGGGAGGGGGGAGAGAAGAAAAACAGAGAGAAAGCAGCACAGTTCACAACTGAAAGCACAGTCTGAGTGAGTAAAAGTTCAAGCTGCTGGAAACATCATCTGTGAATTCATAATTTAACAAAATAAAATAATCATTTTGTTATTTAATCAGCATGTTACTGCGATGAAAAATCTGTCAGTTAATAGAACCTTTTGGCATTTCACAACGTATTCTAAAGTCAAAGAATCAAAGAAATTGCAGAAATAATGACAAGATAGCTTCGAGATGTAATTCTTCTATCTATTTATGGAACAGAGGATCCCAGTCCAATGCTCAGAATTATGTCCGGCTCTCATTTTTGAAATAACTTTCCCAAAGCATGACAAATAAACATTATTCAAGCCCCTCCTGGGATGTTTCATCTATTATTTTAGCATTTTGAGAACACTTACCACAGATGAAGCAGGTTGTCTTTAGAATTTCTTCTTTTTTCTGTTTTTCACTTCTGAGATCAGCAAAAGTATCAATGATGACACCAAAAATCAGGTTGAGAACGATAATGATAACAATGAAATAAAAAAGAAGGTCGTACACCACTCGGGCAGCAAACAAGGGCTCCTGAAATAAAAATTAAATATATATATGTATATATATTTTTTTTCAAGGCATGGTGATTTAGCATATTGTCTAGCAAAGGGAATTTATTCAATAAATATATGCTAAATTAATAGAAAACAGTATTCTGAGATGGAAAAATAAGACCTACTTTCCACCTTCAATTTCTTTCAATGTAATGAGAAAAGCTTCACGGCCTCCTCCCAGAGCCCCCTCTGTTCTCTGGCACTTACCCTCCCTCCACTCCCACCTGTAATGGAGGCCCACTTTTTATTATAAACTACTTTGTCACTCTGCTCAATGCATTTTGGTGCAGCAGGTTGCATCCTAGAAGTTGCACTAAAGGTATACAAATGTCAATTCCAGAAGTCAATGATTAGGGAGCTACGAAGGACCTAAGGATTCATCAGTTTCTGGAGTGGATTTTGTTCTTGGCCTTATGGGGTCAAGTACACAGAGCTCAAGCTATTCCTACTTGATGAACAGGATTAAAGTACACATTAGAGGTCATGTAGTCCAGCCACGTCACAGATGAGGAAACATTAGATGAATCGGCAACATGATACAGCCAGCCTGTTGGAGGACTGAGATTTTTTTCCAAGCTCCCAGCCTGATGCTTGAGATTTTACAGCTAATGAGAAATCTCTCAGCCTTGCCATTTTAAGATACGAAATCCTGCTAGAATTTTTTTCAATTTTATATTCATCATGGATAAATAATGAAGGCTACTCGTATTCGGAGGCAGACAGGACATCCTCATGCCTGAGAAAGCTGACAGACGAGAGGCAGCCTTGTGCCTGTTTATGTAACACTCAACTCCTCCATGGCACTTGCACGGCGTTTGTCATTGTGATGTGGCTGCTGTAATACAATGCACAGCTCGAGCTTGGAACAACTGCGTAAGCCCACTAACAACACAGGTTTTCAGTATATTAGTGATTTCTGTGTAAGCCTAGCATACAATGAATTGGGCTTAATGGCTACCACGATACTTTGAAAGCAAATGACACAAGACAGTACCCTGAAAACAAAAAAACGGTATTGTAAATATCACTAAGAGGAGCTTTAGAGAAAACAATTATGTGCTTCTTGAGAAAACAGTTCTCCTGCAGCTTACATCTTTCGATGGCCTCCTCAGCACATCCCCCACACCACCGCCGTTCCTGAGGCCCTGGTTGAGGACCGTGACAATGCACATAAGGAGAGTGTCGCATGTCCGTTCAATTCCATCTTCGTATTCTTCATCGGCTACAAAAACACACAAATTAAACAATGCAGCAAACTCATGGTGTGTTTTTTGCTCATTTTTTACTTTTATTTTTATTGTTGACACTATTTCAGATGTCCCCATTCACCCCCCCCCACCCCCCGCACCCCACCTCCACCCAGCCCTCACCCCCCTCCTTCCCTCTGGCCATCACCAAACCATTGCCCGTGTTTATGGGTGATGCATATATGTTCTTGGGTTAATCCCTTCAACTTCTTTCACCCAATTGACCCTTCTCCCTCCCCTCTGACAGCTGTCAATCTGTTGCATGTATCCATGCCTCTGTTTCTATTTTGTATGTCAGTTTATTTTGTTCATTAGATTACACATATAAGTGAGATCATATGGTTATTTGTCCTTCACTGGCTTATTTCACTTAGCACAATAATTTCCAGGTCTATCCATTCTTGGAATATATCCTAAGAATCCCAAACACCAATTTGAAAGACCACATGCCCCCTATGTTCACAGCAATGTTATTTACAATTGCCAAGATCTGGAAACAGCCCAGCACCCATTAGGAGATGAGCAGATAAAAAAGCTGCGGTACGTTCATACAACGGAATAACATGTGGCCATTAAAAAGAAGGAACTCTTACCTTTTGCAAACGTGTATTCTTAAAATACACTATTATCTACCTCCAAAGATCTGTTTTTTCATAACCATGCTGTGACAGTTTTTGAAGTCACACAACACCTGTTTTATAGGTGGCAGTCCAGGACTGACACAGGTTGCTAAAGCCACTGAAGCAGTTTTTTCTTCCACCAGTGGAAAACGACAGAATGAGAAGGACGAATTGGAAGAAACCTAATATGCACGGCACAGGGTTGTGCTGTGGGTGGGGGAGGCTGTGGCAGGGCCTCCTGAAGACACAGATTCCCGGAAGCAGGGTTGCTGCAGGGAAAAGAGTGTATGGGGAAGCGAAGTGGGCCGGGCTTCGAACTCCACTCTGCCCCGGGCGCTGTGACCTGGGCAAGCCCCTTAACCTCAGTAGCCTCCTCTGCAAAATGGGAGGTTTGTCTAAAGGTTAAACCCTTCTGAGCTTTATATCTAAGATATACAAAACACCTTGCAGAGAGATTGGCATACACACTGTAGGTGCTTAAAAATTAGGGCAGATATTATTTCATTAATTTGCTTAAGGTCTAAATTTCCTTAATGACCAGCATGGAACTACAGATAAGAAGTGAAATGTAGTTATGTGAAAAATTCATTTTATGCAAATGTAGTTATGTGACAATATTTAGTGGGAAAATGGGGAGAGAGAAAAAAACACACCGTGACAAAAAATTCCTAGTCTTACTTTGTTGAATAGTAAAGTTACCAAACTGGTAATAATTTACAGTCATCTAAAATAGTAAAAAAATCATACTACACTAAACACTGAAATCTGGGTTTTCTCATATTGGTAAGTAAGCAGAAATGTATTTTTCTTGTTACAAAGTTAAAAAACCATCATGGCACTGAATTTTGGTATTGTACAGGCACAGCCTGCCTGTCGAGGTGTGAATATAATAACAATACCCAAAAAGGAAAAAAAAGAATCAGCCTAATTCTGTCCACATGATCCATGACCAACAGCCTGCTTGGTACTTTGTTACAAAAGGCTGATTTTCCTCGTGTGAACTGACTTTCTTTTAACACCACTTGGATGAGGGATCCCCATCTTTTCACTTTATTCAGGGCTATGTCTCTTTAAAACACGCAGGGCTGAAGTCAGGGGTGTGCAGGCACCAAGTGCAGCTTCCAAGGTCTCAGCAGAGTCTGTGCTGGACCACTTACCTTAGAGGAGAGCTGTAAGGCACAGCTCTGATTCAGAAAAGAGAAGAAATAAAACTGCTTTTGGAGGAAGGAGGAATGGGGAACAGGTAGGGCTTGTGGTGGCAGCAGTCAGAGCAGCAGAAGAGACAGGTAGGCAGAGAGAGCAGGGAGAAAGCTCAGTTTGCTACGTGCCCGTGAGGTCCCCGACATGCGGTGCTGCCTTCTAATGGGATGGCTAGGGAGAACATGAAGAAATACAGTTAGAAATGTGTCAGAGAGTTACAGAAGTTTTTAAAGAGAGAGGTGGTTTTCCAGTAATGAGGTCAGATGGAACATGTCTCTATGTTACTTTGCCACAATTAGCCTTGCAGTCAAAGCTTTCTTATAACCAGTGGCGGGATCTAAATTTGTTTATTTAATCAGCAATATCACACATATGTTTATTAAAGACTTATTAATCAGTACCTAGAAACTACAGGGAACTATTCCCATCTCTCCCCAAGAATTTAGAAATAAGGTTGTTTATTCTTTAACAGGCAAGCTAGTAAAATCCGCACACAATTCATATGATTACCCATTGTGAAATAAAATAAACTGGTTGCAAATATACAATGATAGAATTGGCTTTTTGTGTGGTATATAAACAGGGGGAGAATGCCAAGGGCAGGTTAATGCCAGCAATAGTCCAGTTAACACCCTCCTTAATAACTAGAGCATAGGCATGCCAATTTTACATAGTAGCCTCTGTGAGCTTGGTTAAGAAGATTCTCCTTTTGTGAAATGGGTCCTCTTATAATATGTTAAGACAAGTTCCCAGGCCTTCAGTCATGGCAAAGTCAGGCCCTGAGTCATGGCAAATTCACCTAAGTAAGTGCTGCCTTCTGGAAACCTATCTACATACCAGGCTGGCCTCCCCAAGCCAATCCCGACTCATTTCACTACATCAATAGCCCTGGGCTAGGTGCTAGGAGTACAGGTGGGAAGCTGAGGATGTTGCAGCCCCTGGGAAACTAATGTTTCCCTAGGAAAGGTAGGTAGGTCAGCAGATGAACGAAGGCAGTATCATACCCCAAGTTCCTGCAGAGGCAGGAAGGATGTGCATCTCACGGGCTGGGTGTCAGGAACGAGCATCCTAAAGAAGGTGGCACCTGGTTGAATCTTGAAAGAGAGGCATGTTTGGCCAGTAAAATCAGTGACACGAAACATCCCAGGCAGATGAAATGGGATGAGTAAAGGCAAAGCAGACATGAATGCATGCAGAGTACTTGGAGAATTGCAGGTGAACTGCAGGTGAACTGCACTGATTGGGCCTCTGATGCCTGCGGATGAGTGTGGGTGCTGTAAGAAGAGGAGCAAATAGAGACCAGATGAGGAGAAACTCATACACCGAGATGAAGCTTTTAAACTGGATTCTGAAAGCTGTGGAGAGCCACTGGAGAACTTTCAACAGGGGCAAGGGGCGGGTACTATCCAGTTGGTGAAATAGTATGAGATAAAGCATGTATTGCAGGTCTTCGAATTGTGTCATTTTGTTGAACACTGTTTCATTATAATGTTGATGAGATGCCATAGTAATTTATACTCATATCAATTAGCTTATGATAAAAGTGGTTTCATTTTATGTCGTTTCCAAGAACCTCTCAATAAAGTCAAATGAGGACTTATTGTACTTAGGTAAGACAAATGAACATGAGATAAAAGCTACAGAAGCAGTGAAAAGAGATTAGAACAGAGAGAGAAACTTTAGCACTACGGGCAATCAGACGGGAGTCCCTCTAATTAACGCACACTCCAGGATTTCCTTGAATGGACTAAGACAGCAGTAGAGAGGCATTCCACATGGCATGGGCAGAGAGCCTCGAGGTGTAAAAAATTATTTGCTGCTGTGAGGAACAGCAAATAAACAGCATGCAGAGGAGTGGAAGATAAAGCTGGAAAGTCTCTGTGAAGGTTTAGTGAGTCTTGATTTTATTTGGCAGGCGACGGGCCATGGCAGAAATACTGAGATGGGGGAAGAGAAGGAAATATTCAAAGCAGTGACTTTTGACAAGTAGTCCAGGGGTGATGCAGTGGGTGAACTGAAGAGGAGAGAAGGAGCAGCGGTAGAGAGACCACTTAGGAGGCAGGTGCAATAATTCAGGCATGATGTGCTCTGAGCCCCTCCCAGGCGATGACAGTGAGAATGGAAAGGATGAATGAATGAGAGCTGATGGGACTCTAGGCACAAGGAGAAAGCAGCATTAAATATCACACTAAAGCTTCCAGCTGGAGGTGACTTAGGAAAGGATGGTTCCATTCGGTCCCAGAAGTAGACAATTCAGAAGGAGGAACTGAGTATAGTATGTTTTGATGAAGGAAAGAATCTCAGATGATTCTTAAGCTTAGGAATAAGAAGGCGAGAAAACATTTTAAAAAGCTAGAGAAGACAAGAGAACTGAGAGAGTACTGGAATCCCAGATGAAGGAAGAAAATACTTTAAAGATGGAGAAGATATCAAAAAATGTCCCCATTACGAAAGAGCCAAGGGCAATGAGGAGCAAGAAAAGGTTGCTGGATTCAACAGTTACATCACAGGAAACAATAGGAAGTTGACAAATAGTGAAAGAGAAGACAGTTGATGCAGAAATTGAAGGAGACAGTGGAGCCAACATTCTCCAGGAAATCTGTAACTGAAAGTAAGGACAATGATAGAATATTAGTTTGGGAGGAAAAGCAGAATGCAGAGGAAGGTTCAATTACGACCTACGAGGAAGAGAGGGAACAGATGTAGCAAGGAAAAGATCCCAGACATAAGAAAGAAGGTCTAGCTAATGGTGTCAAGGGAGATGCAATGAAACAGAAGTAGTCAGGAAAGCAGTGAGCGAGCATGGTTGTTTACAAGCAAAAGGAAAGAATCAAACGGACCTGGAGTTTTCATGTGGAGACATTTAAAAAGAACTAAATGTGCACAAGTAAGGAACTTAGAACATTGGAACATAGGGTGTAATAAATTCTAGGTACCAGGATTATCTTTATTACTAATAAGTGGCTGTTAAATCTTATGCAAAGTTATAGTTTTAACATAATCAACACATGTAATACTTGAACAAGATGAGATTATTATTCTCACATTCAGTCGAGTATGAGTAAAATAAAATGTTTTTCCTAGTTCATACATAAATAAAATGTTTCATATGAGGAAAGGAACGAATACACATTCCGTTGGCTTTGAAGTGTCTCCTTCCTACCTGTGGTGCTAGTCTGGCCAACGTGTCGGCGGCGTTGAGGCTGAGAAACTGTTTTATTACAAAGTTTTGTTTTGTTTCTTAAAATACTGGACATGCTCGAAGAAGAGTATTTAATAATGTTATCTTTTCTACTTTAATCATTAAATTACTCATTTTTTGTGGTTTATTAGAAAGCAATAGATTGTCATTGAGATCTATTTAAATTTTCCAGCTTGTTAGTCTGCTTTTTTTGGACTACATTCACTGCGCTATACTTCGTATCCCTGTGACTGCTTTGTGACTCCGTGACTACCAACAGCACCTCTCAATCCTGCCACCTTTCTTACCCACCTCCACACCCCTTCCATCTGGCAAGCATCAGTCCTCTGCATCTATGAGTCTGTTTCTGTTTTGTTTGTTCATTTATTTTGTTTTTTATTTTAATTTTTTATGTTGTTATTTTTCATGTACACAGTATTATATTTCAAATGTACAACCCCAGGATCAGACATCATATAACTTATCAAGTAATCGTCTCGATAAACCCAGCACCCACCGGACAGCACACGAAGTTACTGCAGTATCGTTCACTCTATTTCCCATGCTGCACTTCACACACCCAGGAACACTCTGCAACTACCAATCCAATTTGTACCTCCATTTAAAAAATCTTTACTCAGGAATATGTTTATTGGGTTTAGAGAGAGGAAGGGGGAGAAAGAGAGAGAGAAACATCAATTAGCTGCCTACTGCATGCACCCTGACCAGGAATCAAACCTACAATCTAGGTACGTGCTCTGACAAAGAATCAATCCTGTGACCTTAGGTGTATGGGACAATGCTCCAACTAGCTTAGCCACCTGGCCAGGGCCAATTTATACTTCTTAATCCCTTCACCCACCTCACTGCCCCCCACCCAACCCCACTCCCATCTGACAACTACCAAAATGTTCTCTGTATCCAGAGTCTGCCACTGTTTTGCTTGTTTATTTTGATTTTTTTAGGTTAAATTGTCGATATTTATGTATTTACTGCCATTTTATTATATATATATCCTCATCTGAGGACATTTTTTCATTGCTTTTAGAGAGAGACGAAGGGGGGAGAAAGAGAGAGAGAAATTGATGTAAAAATATCAATTGGTTGCCTCCCACATACACCCCAACTGAGAATCAAACCTGCAACCCAGGCATATACCTAGACTGGGAATCGAACCTGCAACCCTTCTGTGAATGTGGTGACACCCCAACCAACTGAGCCACACTGGCCAGGACTATTATATGTGTGTGTGTGCGTATTCATATATATATATGTGTGTGTATATATATATACTTTTTTCTCCTTGAAGAAGACACTTTGACATTTTACATAATACTGGTTTAGTGGTAATGAACTCCTTCAGCTTTTCCTTGTCTGGGAAAGTTTTTCTTTAGATTCTAAATGATAGCTTTGCTGGGTAGATAATCTTGGTTGTACATCCTTGCTTTTCATCACTTTGAATATTTCCTGCCAAGTCCTTCTGACCTGTGAAGTTTCTGTTGAGAAATCAGCTGAGAGTCTTATGGGAGTTCCCCTATAGGTAACTGATTTCCTCTCACTGCTTTTACGATTTTCTCTCTTGTTTTTAACCTTTGGCATTTTAATGATGTTGGGACTTGGTGTGGGCCTCTTTGGTTTCCTTCTGTTTGGGACTCTCTGTGCTTCCTGGACTTGTCTATTTCCTTCACCGGGTTAGGGAAGATCTTCCTCATTGTTTTTTCTCATAGGTTTTCAATCCCTTGCTCTCTCTCTCTCCTCCTTCCAGCACCCCTATGATGTGAATGTTTAAAGGCTTGATGTTGTCCCAGAGGCTCCTTACGCTTCCCTCATTTGGGGATTCTTTTTTCTTTTTTTCTGTTCTGATTGGGTGTTGGGTTTCTTAGTCCTGAACTTTAATTATAATCAAGTCATTATGGAAATGCTGATTTTAAGAAATTTTATCTAGGAAAAAAAACGATAAAAAAATGCTGGGCACTCAGAAGGAAGCCAAAATGTGGCATGGCATCAAGGCTGCTCAGTGTCTCGTTTTCAACGGTCTTTTTTGTTAAAGTAAAATACGAACACGTACTGAATTTGAATTACTCATACATGTTAGACATCTGCGAACTTCCTTCCCTTTCTAAACATTCAGATGATTTTTTTACTTAGAAAAGAATGGTGACTATATTTTTGTAAATTGTCTCAACAGGCCTTACTTTTCTAGAAAACCAGTTTTTAGGTTTATTTTTAAGTGAATATTTTTTGTCTAGGAAGTTAGGAGGGATTTTGTCTAGGAGGTCTGCAGCAAATGAAATGAAATCCTCTTTTTTGTTTCAGCCACAGTTGGCTGCTAGTTACCACGCTGCTGCTGGGACAATGACCCTGCCAGCATCCGCCAGAGCATCCCCAGGAACTGGCCGCTCAGCCTCCAGAGTACCGCGAGGCGTGTTATTATGTTGCTGAGTATTTCTGGGCCTCTGTAATGTGGTCCTGCTGCCCACAGGTGACACACCAGGCCCCTCACAAATGCACACTAGGGTTTACAAATTAAAATTCAATCCTGGCTGTAGACATAGAAAAGCTATTTTTAAACCTAAGTGAAACATGCTGCACAACCAACACCAGGTTCTAGCTGCCGCTCTGCTTTTGTAGTTAAACACATGGGGCCAACACAGAAAGGGCTACAAGATGAAATCCATGGAATTTTCAATCAGATGAATTTTATTAAAAAGTTACCACGTCAAATGCAAAAAGTTACCAAGTTACCATGTCAAATGCAAAAAGTTACCAAGTTACCATGTCAAATGCAAAAAGGGTACAGAAGAAAAAGTAGAAACAAGCACTCCCGCAATTTTGAATACTGATTAGGAATGATCCCTGATTGTGACAAGCTATTGCCACCATCTCTGGCTCCCCACTATGTCTGTCATACCTCCAGTGCTGAAATTCCTCCCAACACTGGGAGCTTTTCCTGAAAAATCATACCTGCCTCTCCCCACCATTCCCAACTCAGAGCCTACAAAAATGGGGAGTTGCCCCTGGAATGATACAGCTGGAAGGACTGTCCACATTGGGCCGTAGAGAAAAGAGATGTTCTTTGTGCAATATTTTAGGTAAGTAAGTGGTTGTAGAGGTTTTGATGAGAAGCCTTTTATGAATTTGTATTCAGAGTTACAAACTGATATCCAAACAAATCGTGTAACAGAACAGAGTTTCCCAATCTCAAAGCTACGACATTGGCCTGGAAAATTCTTTGTTGTGGGGGCTATCTTGTGCAGTGGCACACTGAGCAGCATCCCTGGCCTCTACCCACTCGATGCAGGTAGCACTCCTCCCAGAGTTCTGAAAACCAAACAAGTCTTGAGACATTGACCGATGTCCCTGGGACAGTGGACGGAAGGATACTAACCCCAGTTGATAAATGGGGGTTAGTATCCAGTTGATAAATGGGGGTTAGTATCCAACGGAGACTATTTAAGAAATTGCCTTTAGGACACAATATGCATAAAGACAATCTACCCAAGCCTTTTGGGGGAAAGGAAATATGACAGGCAGAATTTTAAAAACCTCTAAATGTGGGTTAGGAAGGAAATAATTTATAGAGATTAATCCTTTAATTAGGGGGCAACGACACTCAGAAGGCTGGAGTGCAGGCTTTGGAATCAGGGGGCTGATTAAATAGAGTGATTTACCACCCCTGTGACCCTACTTAAGGTCCTCCAGTGTCTTACCTCTGATACGAAGATAATCAGTCACACCCATCTATCCTCAGGGTCTTCACACACTGTTTTCCCCCGTGACCAGGAAGCACCCCTCCTTCCTCTTGGCCTGAAGGACTCCTTCTCATCCTTCATGTCTCAGTTTAAATAATCCCTCCTCCGAAAAGCCTTTTTGTTTGATCTTCCTGCTACCTGGCTCTCTTGTGACTACCTACCATAGAACTGCTGGAGGGACTCCCCGGATTTTACAACTTTTTATGCTTCTGCCACTGTTTTATAAGCTCCAAGAGAGCCAGGGTCTGTGTTTGTTTACTCAAGAGTGTGTCCTGAATACCTGGTGTGGTGGCTGGACCACAGCACAGGCACAACAAATGCTGATGTGTGGCCGAAGGAATGAAAGAACACGTAAGGTTTTCTAAATTACTAATATCACCATCAGCATCCTCTAACGATGCGCTGGGCAGACAACTCATTTCCTGTTTTACAAAAATATTTACTTCATTTTTTTCCAATATTAAGATTGGAATGTCCCTATTATAATAGCACATGAAACAATTACAACAGAAGGTCTGGGTGGACATCAACAACACCTGGGGAACTGTTCAAAGCTGAGCAGCCACAACCTGGGCTATGTTTACAGCGTGTTCGACCTGGAAGATCTCGGTCTAGGAGACAGGGCCCTGGTGGTTACCTCGATGTGCCTTAGGAGCTTCTAGCTCCCAGGCTGTGGGAGGGCATCACTAGCTCACCTGTCGTGCAGGGCTCCCTGGGTCGGCCGTCTTTCGGGCAGAGGGAACCTAGCTTTGTGGTTGGCTCACTGGCAAAGTAATGTCCTGTTCTTAAAGATCAAATCACGGGTAAAATATATCTTCTTTAAAGTAAAGGAAATACTTTTAAAGTAATATTCAGATACAGAACAGCAAGGCAGGAATAGGGTTACTATATATGTTGGAACCACATTGTTAAAATATTTGTGCTAATGGGAAAGTAACTTTTTAAACATATCATTTTTCATATTTTGTTAAGGAGAAAAATGCTGAGTAGAAAGGAAGATAAGTACCGGTGACAATAAACTGAAGTTCCAGGTGCCCAAAAGACCCTAAGAGCTATTTAATTTTATTTAACTATTTCATTACACCCGGCCACTTAAACTATGCCCAAGTTGTCATAGTTGCTCTCTGAGGTATTTTTAAAAAATGGATAATGATAAGAGCAGAGAAGTATCTGCAAACCTAAATCTGAGATTGTGACAGGTTCCGCAGGCTTCTGGCAAATGAGCTCGATGCAGGTCCCCAAGATAACACAGCAGAGTGGACGGAGTCGCGATCAAAGGAGCCAGTGTGGGTTCAGGCTAACCTCACACTGGGGCTGCCGCAGACATTATACATGCGGGCTTTGGCAAGGGGGCCTTGAAAGGGGCATACTAATTTTTGAAAATTGGAGAACAATGGGCTAAATAATAACAGTTTATTTAAGACCTATTTTCATGTGGTGAAGAACTGTGAGAAATGTGACTGTGGATATGAAGGCGTGTTTCTAGCAGCAAGCTAAAGAACTGTTGTTAGTGCCGTTCCATGCAACATTTCTAGCACAAATTGTCTTTGTGGGCTACGTATAGTTTCCACAGAATATTCTTAAAAGGAAAAAAAAAAACTTCAAAAAATGTCACAACCATCCTTAGCCTAAGGTGACAAGTCAGATCTCCCCATGAGCCATAGCTTGCTGGTCCCTGTTCTAGGGCTGATCAAACTTGAGGATGACACAAGAGAGAATAAATACATTGCCTGACAGAAACAGGATCCATTAAGGTACCAGGACGCCTTAGAACTAGAGGAGACCTGAAACGTAGAGATCAGCTGGTCAGAGGCTCCTAATCTATTCACAGGGCGAGCTGGAATGGCCCTTGGATTACAGGTTGGCAGAAATAAATAGAAATAAGCAAATGGTTCTACACTTGAAATTCCTAACTCCCAATTGGATGAGTGCAGCATAGGCATGTATGGCTTGACAGTGTGGCGTGGCCGCAAATTCCACTGTCCAGAGCAAAGCATCGCCCCTCAACTTCTCACCCTAGCGTGTGACATCACGAGTCAGTGCTGTAACGTGTGAGGATGTTGAGGAAATGGGAAGTGAAGCTGGAGGATGCAGGGAACAGGACTGCAGACACTGCAGAGCACAGCAATCTGCACCAGCGGACAGGGAGCTGGTCCCTGGTTTGGAAGCCCCGACTGGGGACCCAGGAGGTGGGGGGGGAGGACATTCTTGGTGGCAACTGCTCATGGTGCCTATTAGTGGCTTGGACACTGGGATGAAATGTATTCATGTGCTTATTTCTCCCTTTAGGTCATGAGGCATGAAACATTCCGTCAGTAGAAGGGACTCCGTTTTTCCTCAAACAACAGTGCAACATCTCAAGGAAACAGGAAACTCAAGAGTGAAGGCATATCACTTATGCCCAGCCAAAGTGCTCCCAGACGGAAGTGGGGAAATCCAAATCGGGCCTTACACTGTGCCTTACTCTCTACCTTCATCTTCCCTGAACCCAATTTTGTCCTTTATTAACATAAGACAAACTAAATCTATTATATGTATAATATATAAAGAGATATTATATATGTATGAGATATAGATGAGATATTATGCATATAAGATATATATGTGAGACATTATATATATATGTATATATATATAAAGATATATATATATCCTTAACTAAAGACATATACCCCCTAAACTGCTGCTGCTTCTGGAAACCGATCACTAATTCCTTCTATAGTGCATTAAATTTCACGTATGCCTTAGTTTCCAAGCTGTTGAGAACTGGAGTTTAAAAACCATTTTTCTGTGCATGTTTCCACTCGCGCCTTTGGAAGCAGGGACAGTAGCATACTCTGCTCTTGCTCCCTTCTTTCCTCTCAGGACAAGCCAGCTGAGCAAAGCCCAGGGAACTCGTGTAACATACCTAAGACAGGCATATCCAGAAAGTGGCAAGCTCAGGATGAGAACCAAGACGTTTTAATTCTAAGCCCACACATTTCCAGGTTCTTTATGAAAGGGTCTTGCTCAGTGTGGTATGGGTGTGCAATACGGTAGCAGAATTTTTAACAGCATGTACCACAAGTAAGTTTGATAGATTCTTGTGAATGGCAATAATATAAGGAACAGGGTGGGGGGTACAAAAACAGCAGAGTTGGGAGCGGTTTGTCTAGTTTGAAGCTTCTTGGTTCTGTTACCTTCCATTCTTCCATTGCAACCCACCAGGAAATTCCTAGAGCAACTCTGTAAGCGGCAGCAACATTTATCACACGAACACAGCCGTGGAAGCATTGAGATTACACTGTGCTGGAGTCATTTTTACTGACCTGTATTGGACGCTGGTGTCGTGGATGAGCAGTTTTCCTTGGTACATGTTCCCATCACTGACATGAAAGTCATAGTAGGAACGTCATTACTTCCTGAGGACAAATTAGAATATGGTATAGAGAGGAATATGCAAATGACAAGGAATGAACACACAGTTACACACAAAGGCATGCAGATAAAGGGCACTACTACCCCGGCTTAGCTGTGTTCCTAAACTCTTAAGTTTGAAAGGCTGAAACATTTTGCCATTGAAGTGATTTTATAAATAGAGAATAGGTTCATGGGCCAATCTGCTTTTATAACTTAAAAATAGCTTTTTTAAATTTATTGATGTTAGAGAAAGAGGAAGGGGGGTGGAGAGGGACAGAGGGAGGGGAGAGCAAAACAACAATTTGTAGTTCCCCTTATTTGTACATTCATTGGCATTTCTTGCACATGCCCAGACTGGGGATGAGACACGCAACCTTGACGTAGCAGGGCAACCCTCTAACCAACTCAACTATCTGGCCCGGGCCTTTTATACCTTTTTAAAGTGGCTGACAAAGTATTATTAATAACGTAGACCTTAACTACCATGTATAACAATGATTCTGTGGCCAAAGGTGTTTAGGGTTCAGCCTCGGAACCCCAGATACACATTTCTGCCCATGTAGTTGGTGTTCTTGAGCTCTCAGCCCTGGGTGGGTCCCTGTGGTGGGGGCAGGGCTGCGGGTGGGGGTGGTCTTACAGGGAACAGGGGGTTAAATGCCTCAGGGAAGCAGGAATCTTCTGCCAAATCCCTGTTCAGGTTCTTTCTTCTCTTCCTGTGTCCCCAAGGATCCATCTGCCTGCTGGCTCACCAGTTATTGCCTTGGCCCAGAAGGGAACAGAAAATAGTAACCTTCCTATCTATGCGAAACAAGTTTTGTAAAAATATTATTTGTAGTTAGTAACAGATACAAAGGGAAGAGATTCCTTCCTCTCAAACCTATTTTTTTTCACACTGAGCCAGTTCATTTTCACATACAAAGAGCTGAAGAAATGTTCAAGTGTGTTTCCAAGCAACACCACAGCAAGGTCGCCCTGGTGCTTGGGCGACTTCGGGATGGATGTGGTGAGTGGGAGCTGACATTAGGAAAGGTGGAGAGGAGGTGGCCTGGGCTGGGGGTGGCCTGCCAGAACTGGAGTCCACTGGAGGAAGGGAGGCCGTACATTTGACCTCCGTCTGTCCCAGCCCCTGACTTGGGCAAGACGGGGGGAAAGGGTAGAGTGGGTTTCGGGTTGTCAGAGAGGAAGAGAGGTGGGGCTTCTGAGTGTGCGCTGGTGGCCATTCCCTTGCTTCCTAAATGCTTGCTCACTCTGTGCTAGGCTCTGAGGGCCTGGAGTCCAGGCCTTGGAGAACCAACAATCAATTCAGGAGCACAGAGCAGTACAGACATAATTTTATAGGCTGGAGGAAGTGAAAAGTACAGAAAATGTAATGTTGTGTGTTAGGAGAGGGAGATCTAAATTCTAGGAAGAAAGAAAAAGAAGAAAGCCTTTTGGAGGAGGATTAATCTAAAGGAGACATGGGATTGAAACAGGGAGATGAGGTAGGGAAAAGGGGCAATTCCAGGTGCCATTTGTGTGCCAAAAGGCACAGACACCAGCAAGGGTGCAGACAGGATGGGAGAGTGACCTGGGCTTCCAAGTCAATGATTTTAAACCAAGTATCCCACTGCCAGCACCAGCCTCAGAGAGGCATTGGAACGAATGAGCGACAGAACCAGAGCTGTGATCAGAATGAACGACTGGGGCAGGCAGAAGGGAGGCTGATGGGCAGGGAGGCCTCATAGGAGGGTCCTGCTGTATTCTGGGTCTGAGGAAATGATGTTGAGAAACCGGAGGGCAGCCATGAGAATGGGGAAGAAGGGACCTGTGTGGGAGAGACTGTCACCTCTGCTTGTCAACAGAACCTTCCCTCCAAATCCTCAGGCCTTTCTAAGACATGGATCCCCTCTGTAGGCAATAGGAGGCCCCTTCTCCTTCGTCTATCAAGAAGCAGATTCCAGTGGTTTGTAGGTAAGGTGTGCCTTCTCCTAAATTCCAGTGCCGACTGCAAATTCCCCACCCTCCACTCTCATCTGCACCCGTGGTAAAACTCTTGCCGTCCAGCTCTGGGGCTCTCAACCTCCACCCCCTCTCAGTTCCTGGCTTTCTGATTATGAACTCATTCACTGAAGAACTGCCTGCTTATGCACTTCAAATGTCACTTGCTACATAGGTGTGTCATCCTCAATAATTTCACTCAATGTTAGCAGTAGAGAGCATTTCATACTTGAAAGTATGAACTTTATGCCTTGTCTCAACAAACACTGATATATGGCACTGAAGTAAATTAAAAATATCATGAAAATAAGGCTGTTTTTCCCAGAGCATGGTATCACATTCACTCTCAGTGTACAAAACAAAAACTCTCAATGTATGAAGAATCAAGAGTGTAGCTTTGTTAACTATCTCATATACTACATTCATAGAATTTAAAGCTTTCTCTTATAAATATGAATACATGTGGTAAAGAGCTTGGCATTTTACGTCTAGTTTTGCCTATTTTGTAAGCAAAAAAGGAAGCTATTTTTGTATTTCTAAAGGAGATATTTACATTCATAATACAACAACACTGACTTCCTTTATAAATAACACAATTAAAATTATTTACTACTGGATTCAGAAAACAATAACCACTGGACACACTTGAATTCAGGAGTTATGATGCTTTGACTTCAGACTCACCCTGCGCTGAGTAACTCAATGTGATCCTACCTCAAAATCAATTAAAACTTGAAGAATTTTGAGAGCATGTAATTTATGATTCACAGATAGTTTAGTAAAAGGTAGTTTGTGGGTATTTATATATGCGAGCTTTTCTTCCAATTATTTATACCAGTAAAACTCTGGGGGAAAAGGAACATTTAAAGAACAAGAAACGCATTAATGCAAAATATTTCATGTTCCCGAGAGCACAGAATAATACTTAGGTATGAAATTCAGTCTCAAGTTTAATAACTTTCGATCTAAGTATATGACCATATTCTATGCCTTGATCACTTAGACCTAATAAAAGATCTAAATGTCATTTAATTATCCCATAGTCTAAGAAAGATGCTACTAAATATCATTAGTTTAATAATTAAGAACTGTTTGTTAAAGGCAAGAAAGAATATGGTTTGTAAGGCACTGCTAATTAAAGTATACCTTTAAACTCAATGGCCTAAGACAGTGAGTCATCTGGTGGTTTCCATTCCCTATAACCCATCAGCACAAGGTCACCTGCAGAAATTAACAGCAAAGTGCAGAACTATGATTGCTACTCAGCAAACTAGGAGCCCAGGGAAAAGAGTCACAAAGAAATTTAACCAAACCAACAAAAGGTGGGAAAATGGTAAAAAGAAACCTTTAGAAAGCATATATAAAAACTCAAAATCAGATGGAAAGAATAAGCCCTCGTATGACAAGAATCACAGTGAGTGTAAACAGATAATGTCTAACCAGTCAGCCAACAAAAATAAATATTGTACAGAAATTCTGATGGCCATGTACTAATGGATTGAGCTCCTTCATGACAATATTTTAAGTACTTTTATATACTTATTTCTTACTATATGATGGTTTCAAGTCAAAACATTTATTGTTTTCAATTATCTATTACAATATGATGTACTGTGAACAAATATGTATAGAGTAATGGTTGTAATGGTTGTAAATGGTTGTAAATGATACCATATGTTCTTGGGAGAGAGGGAAAACATGAAGAAAGCATCCCAAAGCTATTATCCTGTACTGATGTTGTTGACTGTCTTCTGGAATATAGTGGTCATTGAAACTTTCTTACTGAGACTGACCTTAGATGATGTTGCTTGTATAAGGATATTCCTATACACATTGAGAGCTAATACACAGCCTAAAAGTATTTTACAGTTGTGAGCTCTTAGTGAACCAGGACATGTTTTCAAAGGAATGAAAGAAAACATTTCCTCTATTATTGTTTATCTGTAATCCTCCTAACAAGCTACCTACACATCATACCTGCTATCAGAGAAAGCTCATTTAGTGGTAATAGCAGTACCTGAAATGGGAGTTCTGTTTTTCAGCCTGTCCACTTCCATAGTGAAGTCATCCTTCAGAAAAAGGAACCCAATAATGGAAAACAGGTAGACAAGGATGAGAGCGAGGACTGCAGTTAGAATAATGGAGCGGCCGTTCCGCGTGACACTTTTTATGACATTGAGCAGCGTCTCTTCCCTGTACACCAAATCAAAAAGCTACAAAAAAAAAAAAAAGACACCACACACACAAAGAGCAAAAGATAAATATAAAGGTCATTACAGATACAAATGCAAGTCATTTTAGTTTGTGAAAAAATAACAACCTAAATGACACCTTAAAAATCAATCAAAATATGTATTGCTGTCCGTTGCTAACAATATTAATACACTGTTTTTAAATAAGGAGAGCTCTAACACCACATGTAACGTGCATCTGTTGGTTTTCTAACCAACATAGTTGCAATTGTGTGAGACATGAAAATAGCTTAGCTTCAAACTTGAATTTAGAAAATTTATAATGTTATACTTAACCAACTTAGCTGCTTATTCCTTATTTTTAGTCTTACTGATATTTTGCAGTTGCTTCTGGAATATGTAAAGTGGCTAAAGTGAGAATGTTGAATTAGGTTCGCTAAGTGATGAATAATTGACAGGCACTTTAAATGTAACGTTTAATCAGGTGTTTACAGGCAAATTTATTAGAACAATTTTATGAACCTGTTGCAATAGAAAAGGCATGAAATTTTAAAATACTGGAGAAATGAAAGCATCTTTCCTCAGTAAAGGGGTATAATGAGGGCAAAACATATTACTTTAGTATATACTTTTGGAAATAGTAGTATGAGCAAAAATACAACACACAATTTTGCTAACTCATTTCCTCTAATGGGTTATTCTCCATTATATGTTTAGTAGTAGAAAAATCTATGCACTAGTCAAGAACCTAGATATGTGTTTGCTCTCTGTGGTCAACATTAAAAATGATTTAATTTTTTGCTCTATAAAAAGCTGAAATTGCACATTAGCAAGTATATATTTTACTATCAAAAGCTGATTAAAAGTAATAATTTAACATTCACTTAAAAAGGCATACATACCTGTTTGGAAATGAGAAGTATTTTTAAAATTGGAATAATCAGGGTTTGTCTTCTGCCATTTATGAGCAGTGACTAGAATTTCTGAACTGGTTGAAACACTCAGGTAAAAATCTCACACATCCTCTCAGAAACCCCAGGGCCGTGGACTCTGTTTTTCTGAGCACTGAGTCACACAGTTACTTTCCGAGCTAATTGGAGCCTTACAAATAATTGTTATAAAGTTATTAGATTATCTGCTCAATTTAGGAACTATTATTCATGATGGTAAAATTTTAAAAGATATGTATGTTTAACTATTTTGCTATCTATCTTTTGGAGGGAGCAGCAAATTCTAGCAATAAAGTCAACATTCTTTCATACAGACAAATTAGCTGGTGCAAATTTGCTGGTGCATAACACAGGCAGAATCTCTATCCTTTCAGCTCCAGGAAAAGAGAGAAGGCTGAATCCCAGTTATTCAGGATCCCAGTTATTCAGGTCCCAAACTTGGATTTGAATTAAAATCCAAAACTGATAACTTCCAAATTATCAGTGCATTGACTTATTTAAGCATTTAGTTGACATAAGGAGATTTTTCTTAATTTTAACTCAGTAGAGGCTTAAAGAAAATGTCTGACAATAGGCTGTATGTCACTTCTAGAGAGTTTCTAGAAGTTTAAAGCTTTCAGAAGCTCATGGGATGCTTGCAAAAATTGCCTATTCCCAGGCCCNAAATTAGCTGGTGCAAATTCAACTTCCAAATTATCAGTGCATTGACTTATTTAAGCATTTAGTTGACATAAGGAGATTTTTCTTAATTTTAACTCAGTAGAGGCTTAAAGAAAATGTCTGACAATAGGCTGTATGTCACTTCTAGAGAGTTTCTAGAAGTTTAAAGCTTTCAGAAGCTCATGGGATGCTTGCAAAAATTGCCTATTCCCAGGCCCCAATCTATCCTCATGGATCAGAATCTTGAGAATGCAGAAGATGTTGACATTGGTGAGGTTGATGGTTCCTTTTCTCTATTTCTAAAAAAAAATCTAGTGTGATTTTTAACATTTTGAATGAGGGATTCACTCTTGTGGACAAATCCAGGAATGCACATTCATATAATTTTCAAACATAAAAATATTTTTAAAAATATGTTTAAATTCCATCTTGTTATTATGTCCATTACAATTTCCTTCTAGTACTCAAAATATCAAATGGACTATCTCCTTTCCATAACCAGCCCAATGAAAACAAGTTAGCATCCCGATTGTGTGATTTAAAAGATAAAAGACAAGAGGAAAATAAAACTAAAAAAATAAGGTTAAGTAACATAAAATAAAGTAACATTACCAATAACTCATACAATCATTCAAGTCCACATTTATTTTGTCAAGTACCTTTACTTTTTACATACATCATTTCACATTATCTTTTTAATAGATTTTGATAATAAGTCTCCCATACTATCCTTTTCTCCATTCTGCCTGCATGTAAACATAACACAGGCAGAATCTCTATCCTTTCAGCTCCAGGAAAAGAGAGAAGGCTGAATCCCAGTTATTCAGGATCCCAGTTATTCAGGTCCCAAACTTGGATTTGAATTAAAATCCAGGCACGCCCTACCCATTTCATAGACAAGAGGGTTGAAGCACATATCACAGTCAGGTTAAAGTGCTGGGTATAATAGTTGGTTATACGGCGTGGGGCAAAAGTAGGTTTACAGTTTTGAGTGTGCAAAACATAGAGCTTATTCTTATATTACTATTTATCAAGTATTGCATTATTTTCCATACAAACTATAAATCTACTTTTTTCCCAACTCTGTATGTCCCAGGAAGATTTTTAAAAATCAAATTTTTCAGAACAGAGAGGGAATTCATTTTGATCCCTGAAAAAAATTTTTCCTGAAACAGGAAAAAAATGTCCTCTTGATTGATGAATAATCTAATGAACTGCTTAGAAGATAATTTTAAATCTAAATATATGGAACAAATCTACTCTTCACTATGGCTCCTTCAAGTGTTTATGAGTAAATGAAAAGTTAGCCTTTTTCCAGTCTCCATTCATGGGTGTGCTAAATAACATAGCAGGGAAGCAGGAGGTGGGCAAACTGGGTCAGCATAGTGTTTTTAGAGCTTCAGTGTGTCTTCAGGAATTGTTTTACTGGGTGGTGCCTCTACTGCATGTCAACTCTGGGCGGGACACATAAATAAATTGCTCCTATGCCTGGTGCTAACCTGGTAGTGCTTTAAGTTTCAAAACATCTTATGTTTATAATGATTCTTCTCCTGGCTTATGGGCATAAAACATGCATGTAGCCAGCAAACACAATCTGATAGCCAGCAAAAACAAACAAAAACACCACACACACCAAAATCTATAGAAGAAATCTGAAAATCCACTTAATAAATTAAATATATATGTAGATAAGCTTAACAACATTAATGTCATTTTAATGACATTAAATCTGAAACGATAAGATTTTACTTTAAAAAATTCGTTGTCCTTTTGCTGGGTTGCCAGTCTTCCCCCTCATCTTACTTTCATGCCATTCTAAAGATAATATTTGGGACTGTAAATAAAATGAAATTATTCAGATGCCAAGAAGATATAGTCCCTTTTTTGTCTCCCACCCTCTGTTGGAGAATCTCTAATGTAAAAAAAAGTATGATGTGGCTAAAACCAAAAGCAGCCTGTTCTATGAAACGTGGGGCAAGAGGTGGGGGTCGTTGGTTCCTTCTCAGAGAGGAAGTAAAGAATTCCACCACCTATGTAGTTTCTCAGAGAAAAAGACTAAAAATAATAACAATTCATGCTTTGCCTAGGAAATTCTAAAAATATCATAATTTGTCCTAAATGTCAGGCTGTGCTTTTAAAAAAAATCAAAGGAAGAAGCATAAGAAGCAGCATTGTGCATTTTTTCCCAGCAGTGATTGTCCCCACAGAGCTGTACTCACCAGGAAGCTGTAGAAGAATTCGTGCACAAAGAGGCCCAGCATGCAAACCAGGACATACGCCACGTGGTAGAGAAAGGCCATGTCCAGGATGACCGCGCGGTACCCGCGGGTGAACGTGCCGCGATTCCCAACAAAACTCACCAGAAATACGATTTTATTACAAAGCTGGAGGGAAGAAACAATTAGATTTTACTGTCTTACTTATTCCAAAACTCACATGAATAACAGGCGTTGACAAAAGCCATTATTCACGGTTCTGTGGTTTTCATTCACGATTTTTCCTTTTGTCATTTTCAGGACTGCTTAGGAATCTGCAGGTATACATAACACAGGCAGAATCTGTATCCTTTGCAGTCCGGGAAAAGAGAGGAGGATGAATAAGGGCCCCAGTTATGCAGGTAACACGGACCTGAATGAAAATCCTGGCGCTCCCTCCACCACCGCCATGACCCGAGTCAGGCAAATGTAGGCCTGGATTGTCTCTTCTGAAAACCAGAATAAAGGAATCCCCAGCTCATGGAGCCATTCCGAGGATTAGACAATTCATCAAGCATACCGAGCACTTAATACAATGACTCTTTAAATTAGCACTGATTGCATTTTCCATACTGAAAGTAACCTGTGTGGTGTTTTCATTATACTAGAAATATAACAGAAAAGTGTCTTCAGAAAATATTCAGAGATCTGTCCTTGATTATTTTTTTATCCTGGACTTTCTTTACTGAGTACAATTTTAAACCAATAGCCATTAAAATTATTTTTATATTCAACTTACCTTAAATACATAAAAATTATAAATATACCTATATACCTACATCAAAATAAGTAAAATGTGTACATATAGTTTCTAAGTTTTATGTGTCATAAGTTCATAAACATTTTGGACTGTTTATTATGACTGGTATGACATAGAGTATTTATATTAAAACTGTATTTAATATTGCCACTTGTGGCATAATTTTAGAATACAGAAATTTATACTGAGAGTCTTTGGCAATAACAACGATCTGTTCAATGATTTCCAAAGAACACACTTATCATAACTTAGCACCCTCTAAGTGGTTCCAGAATCACTGCATTATTTACAAACTGAGGAGTCAGTTGTCCTCTGTAATCAGCAAAGAAGTACAGAATTTGAAATTTTGTTTTTTCTCCCAAATTGTTCCCTGAGTATTTTAAGTTATTTAATGGCACCATATTTGTCTTTATAGGTCTGAGCCTAACTTTGGGGAAAAAAAGGTTGCTCATTATAACATTGTTGATTTTTTTCAATATATATAAAAGAAATTGCCTTATGGAATGACTTTACTGGCAAATGACATGAGGAGCAAACACTATGAGGCAAAAGCAAGTATGTGACATTGGAAAAACCCTTTTCTTCAACTTTGTGAAATCTAAGTCAATACAAATAAAATGAGACATGTTGAGAAGATAGCCAAACCAAATTAACAACATAGCAACTCAAAACTTCAAACTTTTTCTAAATTTCCTCCCTGCTAATTAACTCCTCTCTCAATAATCAGTGTTATCAATTCTCTCATTATCTTGTTAATAATGTGAATAATGTGAAACAGAAAGTCTTCCTAAACTACGTAGGGATTCATTATCACATCTCTGTAGTTCATTACTGAGTACGGCTACAGTGGAGTAAATGTCTTGACCAGTCAAGAGCAAGTTTGATACAAGAAGGCATTATTTTAAAATGTCAGAAACTATATAAAAGGTGCTGATATAAATATAGTATATCATAAACATTATGAAAATGGTGAAAAGAAGAATGTCTGGGTTAAGTAATAATATTCAGTGTTTTACACTTTGTTAATTGTTTTGAGTGACTATTGTCTAAATTTAAACTACCTTGATTACCCACTGTAGTTCTTCAATATAAAGTAGAAATTAAAAGTTCTATAAAATATAAAATTAAAAATTGGAATGCTTAAGATAAATTATTTGTATTTTGTTTCCCAGTCTCTACTTTCCTAAACTGAATCATAAAAAAGTATGCAGGAAAACTATTTATGTGAAGCCCTTTACACGCAGGAAAAGTAATGCATTGAATTCAAATGCCCAAAAGAACAATACATTTCAGTTCTCAAATAATGCAAAAGCGAGGACACATTCCTGTCTAAAAGGGTCTCTGCTAATTTTTAAAAAATATTTTATTTATTTATTTTCAGAGAGAGGAGAAGGGAAGGAGAGAGGAAGACAAACATCAATGTGTGGTTGCCTCTCATGTGTTTCCCACTGGGGACTGGCCCGCAACCCAGGCATGTGCCCTGACTGGGAATCAAACCGCAATCCTTTGCTTCACAGGCCCACACTCAATCCACTGAGCTACGCCAGCCAGGGCGGTCTCTGCTAATTTTGCATAAAAAATAAATATTTGCCTTATACGTTTTCAGACTGATTTTTTTAAAAAAAAATCTTGACCTAGGGCTAGATGTTGATGTATATGTCTATTCTCTCAAATAATCTTTGAACCGAAGTGGAGTTGAAGCCAGCAGTGCTGCGCACTGTTTCTGTTCAGATCAGAAACACAGAAATTGTTGTCCTTTTGTTTTGAGGTGCTCATCCCAAGGAGAAATAAATGCAAGAATAAATGATTGGGCAGGAAAGAAGTTGTATGGCCAAATTCTAAGGCAAAATTTTTACATAGTCAAAATTACCTTGGAAATTTTTTAAATTTCCAACAAAACAGTATAGGAAACAAGGGTGGTGTAATCTGTAGTGTCACTTTCTAGGTTGACATGTGCTAGCTTTCCCCCACCAATGGAGCAGTTTTCTGTATCTGCAACTGATGCCAGAAGCAGTTAGGAACCTTTAGTGACCATATTATAGGAGAAACAGTGTAGTGTGTGTGTGACACGTGTGCATTAGAGACAGAAAAAGAGGAAGACATGGAAGTTTTGATTCAGAAGTATAACTGAATTTGTATGTGATGGATGAGCACATGGTAGGACTCAACCTTACAGATTAGCAGTATCATGAGCCCTCCCAGGAAATGATCTATGGGTAAGAAACGGAGGGCATGACAGTGTTAAATTTGAACACTGGGGCATATTAATNTTTAAATTTCCAACAAAACAGTATAGGAAACAAGGGTGGTGTAATCTGTAGTGTCACTTTCTAGGTTGACATGTGCTAGCTTTTCCCCACCAATGGAGCAGTTTTCTGTATCTGCAACTGATGCCAGAAGCAGTTAGGAACCTTTAGTGACCATATTATAGGAGAAACAGTGTAGTGTGTGTGTGTCACACGTGTGCATTAGAGACAGAAAAAGAGGAAGACATGGAAGTTTTGATTCAGAAGTATAACTGAATTTGTATGTGATGGATGAGCACATGGTAGGACTCAACCTTACAGATTAGCAGTATCATGAGCCCTCCCAGGAAATGATCTATGGGTAAGAAACGGAGGGCATGACAGTGTTAAATTTGAACACTGGGGCATATTAATAGAGAGCTATCTGCTAAACTTCATTGGCTTTACCTCTCTGCAAAACTGTGAGACCAAGTCCAGGAATGAGAGAACATGCTCCCATTACAAATAATTGTGAGAAAGGAAGCTGATTTATAAATGCCATTAAATAAATTACACATTTCCAGGCAGTCCTAGAAAGGGAAAACACTATAGATAACAAGTGTTTAGAAGACATTAAAATATCTTTCACAGGCATTTACTGTATTATTTTTTATTATTAACATGTACCCCTTAGTTGATTGCAGTGTTATTTATAATAGCCAAGATTTGTAAGCAGCCCGGTTGTTCATCAGTAGATGAGTGGATAAAACAGCTATGGTACATTTACACATGGAATATTATACAGCCATAGAAAGAAGAAAGAAGAAAGAAGAAAATTGTATTCTTTGCGACAGCATGGATGGACCTGAACAACATTATGCTAAGTGAAATAAGCCAGTCAGAGAAAGACAAATACCATATGATTTCACTCATATGTGGAATCTAATGAACAAACTGAACTAACAAGCAAAAAGAGACAGATTCCTAGTTAGAGAGCAAGCTGACAGCTCAGGGTGGGAGTGGAAGAATTGAGCAAAAAAATAAAAAGAAAAAGAAAAAACTCATGGACATAGACAACAGTGTGGTGATTGCAGGGGGTGGGTAGAGGTAGCAGAGGGTATGGGGGGATAAACGGTGATGGAAAAAATATATATCTAAAAACAGAAGCAATATGAAACACATGTAAAATCCACATACCTGGAAATATCTATCAAAATGAGATTTACAAATACTTTAATGGTGTGAAAAAATTAAATGATTACATATTTATGAAATGTATGTTTACATTTGCCAAAATAATATGTTAATTTCCATTACCAATAACTGAAAATGTAACATAGAGGGTGGGAAGAAAACTGTACTGGATTATAAGATATTCTTTATATCAGAAAAAAACATTTGAATCTTTTGAAATATCGCAAATACTGTGACAAGATAAAGAAACTAGTGGCAATTTAAACAAAACTTCAATATTTATAAACATGTCAAGATGATAAAAAGCGATAATGCTTAGAGCACAGATTGAGGTTCTTTCCTCCCACTTGATTCCTTTTCCAAAACAAAAAAAGAAACTTTCTGCATTTGCTCAACACTATGAGAGACGCTGAGTCCAGAACAACTCTCCATGAACCCAAATGCAAACGTTTTTGTGATCATGGTAGCAACGTCTTACAATTAAATAGCACTTCACATATTAGGCACCTGGTGAACAGTAGGCTTTATTGCTGTCATCTTTGCACTGATCTTCTCAACTGATTTTGACAATACAGTGAGGATACAATAGGCCTTTTTTTTTTAATTTTAAAAAATCCTAATTGGATTTATCAGGGTGACATTGGTCTTAATGTCCTCATTTCACTGAAGGGAGGAATGAAATTCAGAGGCTTGTTGGTTTGCCTGAGGTCCAGAACTCTGCTCCCCAGCAAGGCTTCACTGCCAAGTGGGCACTTTCTTTCGTTTATCTTGTTTCTGATACCAATAATTTTAGCACCTGAATTTCACCTGTTTACACAATGTAAACTTTTAAGTGTAAATGAAGTTAAATAAATATATAAAACCTGAGGTGTAAAACATGATTGTGTTTGCTTTTATTTTTTTTCCCTGCTTCCTGGGAAATGGTCAACTATAGATAGTCTTGTAATAAGTTTGTTATGTTAAATATTAAGATGAACAATTATTTGCAAAAACATCTTTACTAACCAGTACAATATCAAAGCTATAAACAAAAGCTCTTTTATGAATATCTATAATATAAAAATTATAATTATTCTATTTATTTTGTCCCAAGTTTAAGTTGATTATTTCCTTTAGTTAAAAAGAGGCGGTGTGCATGGGCATTTTATGTTGTGAAGGCCATCAGAATGCCTACAGATTCGCACAGTTAATAAGAAACATGTATGTCCATGCATACTCCTTCTTGCCAAGAAACTAAAGCATAAAACTTGTCCCTAACATGACTAGTCAATTAAACTCAGAAGTCATGTTTTTATCCTGTCCCCTGAGGGGAAAAGGAAGCATATTTCAAATGTTTTGGGTTTCCTAGTAGACATTAAATTTGTTATTCCTTATCTCTTCATATACTATTCTGGATGGCGAGAACCTCATCCTCTACCTCTCGGTATTTTCGGTGCATATTACACAGAGGCCCCATAAACGTCTGTTGGTTTTGGCCCAACTCTATTTAGCTATTCTTTAGCTATAAAACTTGGGTTTTTCTTACTTGGATCAATGCCTTATTGAGGACCAGCTACTGATTTACAAATATTGTTTGCTTCTTCAGATAATTTGGTTCAATAATCAATGTATTTTTAAAGAAAAAATAACAAGCTGAACACACTAATAGGTTCATAAAAATTCAGATAATTTCATGAAGATTCCTTAATTAGCCTGATTGGCAATATATTACAAAAGTAGCTTATTTCCAAAGCACTGATAGTATAAGTTCGGTTCATGTAAACAGCTGTTGAATGTTTAAGTGGCAGGTATTGTACTAAGGTGAAAAAAATGGAAACGGGATGGAGTGAGACGGACAGGATTCTGTCTATCAGTGAGACAACCTCTGTCCTCAAGAGACTTGACGGAATAACACATTTCGTACTTTACAGAACTCTGTGCTGTGAGATCTCCTTGTGTGTGTACTGCACTCTCTTTTATTGACAACGATTAAGGAGTACCAGGTAATTTGATCGACTGAGTGTTCTAGCTCGTGAGAAGCTGTCTTACATGTCACATCCAATTTTTGAAAAATTATGATATAAGTGTCAGAAACACAGAACTGGCCATGCTAACTCAGCCCTATAATTCTTTTTTTAAAAGATTTATTTATTTATCTTTGGAGGGGAAAGGAAGGAGAGAAGGAGAGAAATATCAACCAATGTATGGTTGCCTCTCGTGAGTCCCCTCCTGGGAACTAGCCTGCAACCCAGGCATGTGCCCTGATTGGGAATCGAACCGCGATCGTGTGGTTCGCAGGCCTGCGCTCAATCCACTGACCTACACCAGCCAGGGCTCAGCCCTATAATTCTTGAAAGTTTGATTGACTATTTAATTTATATATTTGCCATAAATATTTGCCATGTATTTAATGTGCAAGGCACTGTGAATGCATAATACAAAAATAATCTTCCCCTCATTCAATAGCCAACTTATTTACAAAATATTTGTTGAGTACCAATGATGCTCCTGACATTGAATAATTAATCATTATAGTTGGGGAGATAAGGCCTATATATAGATACCAGAATATGTGACATTATGCTAGCAATCCAGTAAAAGATATAAAAAGTGTTCCACCACATATATTAGCAATATATATTTATTTGTTTACCTGGCCATTTGTTCTCTCATCAACCTGCTGATTTACCTTTTCTCAGTATCCCTTTGTAGCTCCCACGTAGAAAGTTGCCATCTTCTTTTAAAATTTTCTCTTGGGTACAACTGCCATTATTTGGAATAGTATTTTGGCTTACGTATTCTAAACTTACCTAACTTAAGTTTTGAAATGGTCTCCTCTGTTCTAATACTTTAAAATTTAGTGAAAAAAATATGAATCTCATCTATGCCTTTGACAAGTATATAGGTTTTGTTCTAATAAAAAGCGCCCAATTGCACAGCTTCTCATACAACAACTCTTTTTCCCTGGTCATTTTATAAAAGATACTCAGTTCTATAATTCTACTGAATGTAACTTAATCTTTCTTAGATGATTTAGAAGTCGCTTCAGGATGTTAACAGCGGCTCAAAGTCATTTTCGCCAATAGCTGCTGGTACAGACGCAGAAGGCTTAAAAACTGGATTGGATTAAATTCGTGGCAGAAATGGGTCATGCCCCAAATGTGACCTTTGTAAATATACCCAGTTTTACTTGTCATTTTTTTCTTTCACTCCAAATTAAGAATGTACAAATTAAACGGGTTAATTCAGATTCACAATAAACTACAATTTACTGTGCATATGAATTAAAGCACATAGCTAAATTTTTACATATAGTACATTTTAATTAATCTATAACAGTACAAAGCAAAATACTTACATTAGCTGCACCGAGAAGTATTAACGTAGGCCCCAGCCCTATTGTGTATATTGATCTGAGCATCACTGACACAAGAAAGGGCCGAATACCCACAGGCTTGGAGAAGAAAAACAGCATTGACGTGCAGATTGCGACTGCAATCCAAAGAAGAACTGAGAACAATGGAGAAAGTGTACCTGTAAAATGCGGATAAGTTTATTTTTCCTAAGAGCAAAGGTAGAAAATGTTAAAATATTTGCCACTTTTATATAACACATATAGCAAGTCAAGCCATGAGACACCAAATTCAAAACACCCTACTGTGTACACTTGTGTATTTAGCGGAAAAGTCTGTGAACACAATATTCATTACATTTCTTTCCAGAAAGTTTGTGATTAATTTCAGGCTGCTTACATATTCACTGGTTGTGCCCCTTTCATTAAGCCTGAGAGTTCTTCCTCCTTGTCTCCTACAGGAGTTACATATGCTAAATGCCTTTATAGAAGTGTCCCACGTGGGAGCCATCATTCAAAAGTTATGATTGATAACCATTAAGTGTATAGCTAAATCATGTGAAACCTGGTGCTCTTCCATTGAACTCATACTCTGCCTTGTTCTATTATTATTGAGTGTCTATATTATAGATTCCTCTAAAGAATTCACAATGAAGAATACCCAGTCCTCCACAGACACAAGATTTAACAGTTAAAACACATGTGGGCGTATATAAGTACATGAATCTAAAGAACACATAAGAAAGTGTGTGCTTAAAGGCCAACTTGAGTTCTTAAAAATATTGAGCTACTTAAACCATCCGAAACAAAAGTTTCAAATATTTTAAAATGAAACTCTATTACAAACAAAATTTCATTCAAAATTGTCCAAACGGGAGTTTGAAAATACATTTCGTTAAAAAGAAGCACAATTCAGTGACATCTGCAGCGACACACGGATTTAAGGAATCCCCCTCTGTGCATTATGTGCTGCTGGGTTTGCCGGAGAAAATCACAGGGCAACACTCCTAGGCTGACGAAACCAGTGCTGAGACCTCAACTGTGTGTGGGTGGCTGGTGAAGTCAGAGGGGAGACAACAAAATGGAGATTTTTGACTAATTATTTCTTTTGGCCACACCTCTTTTTGTTGTTAACAAAATTAACTTTTGCATGCAAAACACCACAAGGCCTGTGGTGCGCAGGGTTTTTGTGTTGTCATCAAAACTGTGGGATTATCTGGACTCGTGCAATGAATTCTGTATAAGCCTTTGAGTTCACAGTGAGTGCTAAAAGATCAAAAGTAGGCAGAAAGATCCTATTAGACATTCAACAGAAAACAAAATGCCAGGTAGCAAACAGCATTGGTTTAGACATGTTTACTGTTGCAATGTTTGTTCTTATCATGTTATCTCTTAAAGCAAGCCATAAAGCAACCTCTGTTCAAAATGGCACTGTAGCCAGACATGACTCACCCCTTCACACAATCACATAAAAATTACAAGTAAAATGTAGAACGACCACCACTCATAACCATTAGACATCGAGTTGAATGGATGCCTGACAACTATGGGATTAAAGAAACCACATCCATCAAGACTGGTAGAAGGGGCAAAGACATGAAAAGGGCTGGTCTCTCACCCACATGTGGTGAATAAAAATTTGGGAGGGATATCTCAGGAGCAGGGAGTCTCAGACAAACACCAGGCTCCCCAGGGTTCGAGTGCCAGGAAGGAAAGTCCCTATAACTTCTGGCTGCAAAAACCAGTGAGTGGGGATTGAGTCAGTGGAAGAAACTTCTGGAGTCCCAAGCAGTTCCTCTTACAGAGCCCACACACAGATTCACCTACTCAGACTCACTCCCTCTGAGTTCCAGCACCAGGGTAGCAGCTTGAAAGGCACCAGTGGTATAAAGGGAGAAACTGAAGTGTCTGGCATCAAGGCAAGCAGAGGCCATTGACCCTTTCCCTAACCCTCCCCCAACAAAGCCAGCAAACCAGTGCCATATGTTGAGACTCCATCAACCTGGCTAATGCCATTCGACCTGCCTTGAAGATGCCCAGAAACTCCGCCTTACCCAACTTACAGGCCCATCCAAGCTGCTTTTCTGTATGATTGGCTGGTCTTGGCTCATTTGCACAACTTTCTAAATCCTCTCAAATAAGCAACAGCTCAGTGAGCCCCAAAGCCAGCACTAGCAGCAGCCAGCTTAGATTCACAGCTTGTCTTTACCTCGGAATCTCCAAGCCCAGCACAAGTAGCAGCCATCTCAGATTGCTTTACAGTTCAGGCAGGGTGGCCCTGGGCAAAACACAGGTGGGGGCTGACCTTTGTCTGCACCACCAGGAAACCCCAGAGCCAGCACACCCAGTGGACAGTCACAGACCATGACAGAGCACCACCACCCTATGCCCACACAGCACATCCTCCAAGGAGGTCGGAGGTTGGTGGTCAGTGGTCACAGCCAGTCCTTGCAGCTGACTGGCCTGGGTAAATCCCTCCCATTGACCTGCCAACAGCAACCAAGGCTCAACTACAAGAGGAGGGTGTCCTCAGCCCACATGAAGGGCACAACTTGAGTCCTCAGCTTAGGTGATAGGGGAGGCTGTCCATTGGACCCCACAGGGCACCTACTGCTTTAGGCCTCACTAGTGAGACATGGAGTCAAAGCAGCTCTACCTAACACATAGAAGCAAACACAGGGAGGCTGCCAAAATGAGGAGACAGAGAAACATGGCCCAAATGAAAGACCAGATCAAAACTCCAGAAAAAGAGCTAAACAAAATGAAGATAAGCAATGAATCAGATGCAGAGTTCAAAACACCGGTTATAAGGATGCTCAGGGAACTTAGTGAGGACCTCAACAGCATAAACAGCATTAAAAAGAGCCAGTCAGAAATGAAGGGTACACTAATTGAAATAAAGAATAATTTACAAGGAAACAACAGTACAGTAGATGAAGCTGAGAATCAAATCAATGATTTGGAACATAAAGAAATACAAATATTTATTGATTAACTGAATAAACTAAAATAATCTGTGAGCTTGGTTTAAGTAACTAAATCTTCCGGTATAAATTCCCAAATTTGTGGACCTTCACTCTTCAGTTTAAACATCTTTACACATTCAGCAAGTTTTGGCCAGCAACTGAACTCCAACATAATTTAGAAGCAATGAGTTGGTGTGATACTGTTATTTTGAAAGTCTCACCTTTGACATGACAGTCATACCATGCACTGTTATTAATGCCTCCTCAGCTAACCACATCTCGTCTGCTCCTCGAACAGTATCTGATTTGCTGAGATTTCCTTTGACTAAAGAAGTTACAACCATGCACTTAAAGAAGAAAGAACTCACATAGTATTCCACATGGTACCTTGAACATATTTAAGTGCTGAATATGTGTTTGTGAATAAGTAAATAAACTTAAAAGTTATATAAAGTAGACATTAATTTACACCATTGTCAATTGACAATAATGTAAATCATTCCTTGTAAGAATAGACATAGTCATTTGTCGCTGAGATTTAATGCTTAAAAAAAATAAAAAAACCGCCCTGGCTGGTGTAGCTCAGTGGATTGAGCGCAGGCCTGCGAACCAGAGGATCGCGGTTCGATTCCCAGCCAGGTTGCAGGCTGGTTCCCTGCAGGCCAACTCCCTGCAGGGGATACATGAAAGGCAACCATACATTGATATTTCTCTCCCTCTCTCTGAAGATAAATAAATAAAATCTTTAAAAATAAAAAAAAGAATGGGAAAGTCAAGCAACTCACATGCATAAAAAAAAAAAAAAACCCTGACAAACCCTAGAGAAGACAGTACAAATTATAAAAATCAATTTTTATCTCATAAGGGAGGGAAGAGGGACTGTCTTCTCTACCTAATAATTCACATTTGTATCAATTTTCTATAATGAGCATGTATTGCTTTTATAATGAAATATCAGAATTCATTCCATACATTTTTAAATCTTAGAGTATAAAGTGTGTCATCTAAAAACAAAATTCACATAACAAACTTAGAGGCCTCGATTCAGTGCACATAATGGAGATTTCCTGTCCCCCTCACACTGACTGGTTTGTGGTCTGCTGCAGGGAACACGCTGCATCTCACTTCCCAGGCTCTCTCTGATCCTCCGCCTCCCACATGGGCTCACAGGCCTTCTCTGTCTGTCCCCCACCTCTGTGCAGCTGAAGCAGGCATCCACCCATACAGCCACAGGTGGTCTTTTCTCCACCTTTGTGCTTTACTCCTTTCTTCTTTTCTAAACTAGACCTTGAGCTTCTTGAAAACAAGGACAACTTTACCAACCTTTCTGTCCCTAGGGTTCAGCCCAGTATCTGGCATTTTGCCACACTCCATCAATGGTTGTTTATAAGTGGAATGCATCTAAATCACCTTGAAAAACCTTATTTTAACACAAGGCATTTGAGGGAAAATAGAACTACACCTTACATTCAACCATGATTTTTTTTTTAAAAATCACATGCTATCTGGATATAATGAATTCCCTTGACAGCAATTTACTCCACTAACTGGCCTGCCTTTGCCAAACTGGGCAGGGGTGGTTGGCATGACAATGCTCAACTTCTGAGCAGTCTGCTAGAAGGTTCCTTAGCACCAACAGCTGCTGCTTCAGCCACACCCGTGTAGCCTCCTATCTCAACTTCAGCACAGGTTTCTTTTCTTTTTTTTTTTTAGAGAAATCATATGTTAAATAAATAAATGAACTCACTACATTTTAAAATAACCCAAACCAAAACCTACAGCCACACAAATAAAGCCTGGATTTGTGAATAAATTTAAACAGAGCTCCTCAAAGCCTGTCAATGAAAGGAGATTTTTCTGTACCTGGTGGGAGGGTGGAGGGCCCTGTGAAATGATCCTCTGAGAATCACCCCCCACCTTAAGTATCTCCCTCTGAATGCTGAGCTGGGTGAAGCATTCTCTCCATTAATATTATAAGCCGAGTGTGAAGGAGAGACATGGCATAAGCAATCCCCAGCAGCTCACGTGAGGTCATGTTTGGAGAGCATGCACAGCCCATTCCCTCCGCCAGCTCCTTTGTCCTCCCCTCCTCCTTGGCCACAGTGACTCTGGAGCAGCTTGTATGACAGTCTGGGGTTGGGAAGGGTGGCTCATTTCACCTTTTTTTGGCCCAGATTCATGAGGAGATGTCATGATCAACTTCTTTTTTTTTTCCAGGACTTTAGTTTTATTTCTGATGCTGTTTGTGAAGATTTTTTTACTATATAAGAACTTTTAATATCAGTCAGTGTCATTTTAGCAACATATAATGCAAGAAGTGACTCACATCTGTTGTAGATTTCATCCCCTATCACTGAATAGTCAGCCTAGAGAATTTTAACTTTTAGCCTTTAAACAATTTGTCTTTACAGAAGCTGCTGTGAAATCAACTCTTCTTAGTTTTTGTTTTAAGCCTTCTTCATTCTGGATAAAAGTGAAGCTTCCTAATCTATACAGGTGACAAAGGGATGCTCCAATGAACCATGGTGGTGATTCAAGTTTGCATAGAATCATTACGTCTGCTGGTTCCACCAATATTCCTTCAGTCAAACTTTTGAAGTTTGTCACAGCTCCTAGGGCTGGTCTTTGAAAATAAGTATTAAATACACAATATTTGCCATTGGTGCTCATCCTTTTAGTTCTGGACCAATGACAATGGACCATCAACAATGTCTCTCTCTGCCATCGGCTGACCCTTGCACAGTTATTAAACACAGAATTACTCATGATCAACTTCTATATCCAGAATCTAGGTACCTTAGGGTTGGTCAACTACTCATATTTATTTACTTTTTTAAACTTTCACTTCAAAAGTCTTTGAGACTTACCTAACAGTTGCAAATACAATACAAAATTTTCATATACCTTTCACCTAGATTTCCCAAACGTCAACACCTTCCATAATTGTATTATAATAATGAATTATCAATAAATTAATAAGATATTGATCTTTTTCTAACCTATAGACCTTAGTCAAAGTTCATCAATTGCCCAATGAATGCTTTTTTGGACCAGCATCACACGCTGCATTTAGTTGTCACGTCTTTTAGTTTCTTTCAATCTGGAGCGTGTGTGTCACATGCTGTTGAGTCAGCCACAACTCCTGACAACACCATGGCTTCTTTTATGGCGTCAGCCTCTCTTCCTCTTTCCTGCTGCCTTCTATTCTTCCTAGCGATGTTTTCTTTTCCAAAGAAACCCGCCTTCTCATGATGTGCCCAAAGTAGGACAACTTCAGCTTTCTAATTTTTGCCTCCAGCGATGTTCCAGGTTTAATTTGCTATAGGACCTACTTGTTTGTCTTTCTGGTGGCCCAGGGCATCTGCCAAGTTTTCCTCCAATACCATAATTGAAATAAATCAATCGTTTTCCTACCAGCCTTCTTCATTGTCCAACTTTTGCATCCATGCATAGTAACTGAAATCTCAATCTTTGTCCTTCACAAGCTTGAAGAGTACTGGGCAATTATTTTGTAAAATGTCCCTCATTTTGGGTTGTCTGAAATGTTCTCAGTTTATGCATTTTTGGCAAATGATGTGACATCCACGTCAGGGCATCATATCAAGAGGCCCCCAGTGTTGCTGTGTCTCATTACTGATGACATTAACATTGACCACTTAAAGTGATTTTTCCATTGTAAAGTTACTATTTTTTATTTAGTAATTAATAATTACGTTATAGGGAAATACCTTATGACTGTGTCCATATCCTGTTTATCATTATAGCTTTCATTTAACACATTAATTTTGGACTCTATCGATGATTCTGTGATGTTTGATAAATGGTGGTGCCATTCTGTTTCCATTATTCCTTCTACATTTATTAATTGGCATATCATTGTTTGAAATATTTTTTTTTTTCTTTTCTGGATTTTTCTTTTCTGGACTCCTGGATTTTTATTTTATTCTGTGGGTTATTATGTATTACTGCCAATATTTTTTTTCTCAAATTTTCCAGATTTTACCACTGGGAGACCTTTCAAGTTGGATGCTGTGTTCTTTGACATGTTCCCATTGATTTATTTAATTTTTTAGCACTTTTTGGAAAGAATCTTAATGATACAATTAGTTAAGTTGCCTCAAAGTGCTCCCAACAAGTAGTCATCCAGCCCATGTACCACAAAATGGGGCATTAGAGAACGTGCATACCCAGTACAAAACTTTCCTTCTCCAGCCAGTACCGATGGCCAAGTGCACTCGGCAGTCTTCATTTAACTTCATTTCCTCAGCCTTTCTAGCTATGCATAGTGTGCAACTGAAGGTTAGAGACTCAGCTAATCCAGAACAAAAACTTAACTGTATGCATTGTGTCATAATTAACTAACTGATCTAGAACTACAATTGGATTTAATTGTTCTTCTAACACTGGGATTCTATATTGCCAAAAATAGCAGCTCATGCCTTCCCTTCCCTTCCCTCCAGCATCGTCCCTACACCCAGACACCTAAGACTGAACCTGCACCTTTATGACTGCTGTTAACTTCCATTCAGCCTTTTTGAAGGGTAAAATCTGCATCTGCCCTGATGACAAGGCACCACGGTTTTCCAGTCTTGCTTTTGTTACTCTTATTTCTTTTGAGGTTGGAGCCTTACTCCGAACTCTACTATACATGTGGTTTCAAGTTCTTGTTCAAGGGCCAATTATACCAGCAAGACCTTGGGACCGTGTTAAAAAAATACGTATTTCTGGACTCCACTCCCCAATTATTGGGC
Organism: Sturnira hondurensis; assembly: GCF_014824575.4. Taxonomy (NCBI): domain Eukaryota; kingdom Metazoa; phylum Chordata; class Mammalia; order Chiroptera; family Phyllostomidae; genus Sturnira; species Sturnira hondurensis. The sequence continues at coordinate 2,082,798 of NW_028094426.1, read as the reverse complement.
AACTATTCCTAAGCTTCAGATTCTTTATCCATAAGGGTGAAGTGCTTATTTGCAGGATTGCCAGGAAGATTAAACAAAATTATGTATGTCAAGTCTTAAGTATTCTGTCATATATCATCAGGTGCTGTTATTACGCTCAATATCACCACTCTGGTATTAGTCAGGTAACTATTAAAAATGTATCAGACATTCTACTCTCCCCTGAATGAGCAAAGGCTGTATGTCCAGAGGAGCGGCGCTGCCCATCACCATAATATTTCACATTCGTAGGTGGTAGCAGAGGCTACATACGTTGGCTCTGGGGCTTGAGTAAGATATGATCACGGAATGGAACTATGAAACATTATGTCCTGTGTGAAGATTTGATACCTCCCTGTTATGCTTCCAACACAATCCCTCATGCAGAAAAGTCCTGGACTGGAACCAAAAAGTGAAACTTCTACTCTGCTATCTGCCAATTTTTAGACTCTCTGGGCCTCCGTCTTTTTATCCATCAAATGAGGGTTTGATATTAGATAATTTCCAGAATTGCTTCCCTAGCTAAGACTTTATGGCCCTACAATTTACTCTTAGCATTCTGGGTGGATATGATACTAATGTATCATTTCAAGCTGGACCTCTCTCCTGACAAGCATCACATTCTTCTGGGCCAAGAGGGCTATCGGCACGAAATGAGACTGAACACAGCAAAGAGAAAGCTGTCTGCACGACCTGTTGTGTTAGCACCTTCCCTACGAGGGATGATGACCAGACAGTCGCTATGTTTTTCATTGCTATTTAACTCCCACATCTGCTCCATTGCCACATATGCTTCTTTAAGTACCGGCCTGCCTTCCAGAAGGTCAAACTTTATTCATGATCATTATACCTAACTGTTAGGACTTTGATGTTTGTTATCTGAATGGGCCTTTAAGATAGCAAATACTCCTGGGCTCCTGTTTCCCTTCCTGCTCACCTCCAGTTCTTCTGCAACAGATTCAAGTACCTATTGCTCTCATCGTATGATCCCTTTCATGGGGCTTCCCTTTGCAGGGTTAACATTTACCTCGTAACATCAACAACCATTAAGTTTTACCAAGAACTATTCTAAATGATTTACTCATGACAGGTCATTAAACTCTCATAATAATTCCCCCTAAGAACAGATGAGATACACAAGCACCTTGAGCAGTTATTATTTGCTGATATAGCTCACCTTTTCCTCCTCCCCATTCTTTCCACACACATTTCAAAGTTATTTATCTGATTATATACCAAGTCAGTAACAAAGTTTCCCATTCACTTTGCCAGACCTAAATGCAACTTAGTTTCTACAGTCTCACCATGTAGTTATTTCTTCTATACAATATTTCCCATTTCACTTAAAATGAGATAATTTCTCTTGGCTTAGCTTTTGTAAAACCTCATGCAATATTAGTTTAATAATACTAATTTCATATTTTCCCTGGCCGGGTAGCTCACTTGGTTAGAGCATCATCCTGATACATCACAGTTGCAGGTTCAATCCCCAGTCAGGGCACATACAAGAATCAACCAGTGAATGCATAAATGGGTGGACCAAAAAATCGATGCTTCTTTCTCTCTCTCCCCACCCTTGCTCTCTATCTGGAATCACTGAATAGGAAAAAAATTTTAATTTAATTTTATGAACAATCATTCATACAGAGAAATCCTACTCTGGAAATAGAGTTAACTTTTTACTCTGAGATAGTCTCTATTATTATATTCTGTTTTATGCATTTTTAAATTTTTTCAGATTTTATGAATGCTCATTATAGAAATCTTGGACAATCCAGAAAGCAAAGAGAAGAGAGTAAAACATAAATCCCACTATTTAAAGCAATCACAATGAATATTTGGCATAAGCCCTTAATTGTCCAATATATTTATATAATATTAAAATCCATTCAGTAATAATAGGTAGAAATAATAATTTTTCAGTGCTTTATTTATCAATATATAACAAGCTATAATAGCTCTTCTGTATATGAGCTTTTTGTAAAATAACACTTTGAATGGCCATAGTTCTCTGCCTACACCACTTACCATAATTCTTACTTCCAATGAATATAGAAAAATCTATTTAACAAGAATTAAATCATTGTTATTTTGAAGCTCTAAATAGTTAAATGCATTAAGAGTATTATTTTAGAACTTTAAAATGTTTACCCTTTAAAGAAAGACAAGCACTTGCCTTCATCTCCATCATCCCCAAAGGGGTAGAAGAGAGCAACAGCTAAGTTGATGAACACAGCCAAGTTGAAGGATATGCTCCCCCAGAGAGAGATGTGCCTCGAGAACCAGAACAGCGCAGGGTTATCTAGTAGGGAGGACGTGCAATGGGACAGAACAGAAAGTAAATTTTGTTTTCAACACATTAGCTCTGCTGAAATAACATTTTATTCAATGCATTTTTGTAAACTAATATGAAGCATATTTAAATAAACATTTTATGACTTATTTTGCAAGTTTATAATGAATACCCTAAAAAGGTTTTTATTTCATTCCTTCTTTGTCCTTTAGCCAATTCACACCTAAAAATCTGTGGAAGGCTGCACAGTTTTGCGATTACTAAAGGTGGACTGAAAGGGTGATTCTAATATATCCCTAGAGCAGACTGGGGAAAAGCCAGTTTAGAAGCTGCCTGGGGCCCTTTTTAATGGAATGGTATATAGACTGCTATATAATTGAGTAAAACTGAGACATCTGTACCATTCCAATGCCTTAAAGTCCAACAAAAAACCCCAAATCCTGGCACACATATATCTCTAACAAAAATTCCTGTGACGCAGACAGTTACCTAAAACTCTGAAACTCACTAGCATGGCACAGCACCACTTCCTGAAAACTAGGGATTTTAAATGCTATCTAAGCTTTAAACATTCATATTTACTAAGAACTTTTTGGGTTTGCAACGGCAGAGGTGAGAGACACAATACGAATTACCAACAAGTGACAAAGGCTTTGCTGACTATTTCCAGAAAAGGGACTCTGTGTTTGTCAGCAGAATGGAAAAGCAAATGCATCTACTGAATACAATTTACATTAACCAAACATTAGTTCTATCCACCATTCTTAAGTAACTGAACAGGAATGTAATGCGCACAAGTTTGACCATATGACTCCTCCAGGTCCATTCTCTAACTTAACATGAAGTTAACTGAGGGAGAAAAGCACATCAACTTCCAAATAAAAATTATAAACTTTTCAATCACTTTCTGTGAATTCCAATCTCTGCGGTCAGTTTCTCAGTCATACACTGTACTGCCCTCGGGACACACTGCCTACTTTCCGTGGACGGGGGCATTCCAACACTGGAGCAGGCTATGACTACGCGTAGCACTGAGTTGTCTACTTTATCATAAATTGTAACCATCTGCATCTCCACCACTCCCAAATCAGGAGTCCTCGTTTTTAAAAGCACAATATGAAGAGGAAATTAGAAGATGTCGATGCATACATTGGTAACAACAAATCCATCAGATGAATTAGATTCTGTATATAACCTCACTATAAGGGAAGTCCAATTTTTAAAAGTAAAATGCACATTGGAAGTTATTTTAAGATTTGTTTTTGATAAATGTTTATTCCAAAAAAGCATAGACCCCACAAACACTAGTTCATTATGCAATTTACCTTTTGCCAAGGATAAAAATATGGGTTTGTCAAATGTCCCAGATAAAAATGTCAAGTCTTCATATATATTCTGAACACACCAAATTTTCTCTGATAAGATTCTATGTGGTAAAATGTCAAGGGAGAGTAATTTCTTTCTTCATTTTTTTTTTTCGTATACTCTGCTAGGAAAGGCTGAGAGTGCATGACACCATCTTATCTTCAAGGATGATATGTTTCAAGTTCCACTCAAATTCAAAAACTACAATCATTAAAAGTCCTAGAAAACTAGAATGATGGAGTGATGTTGAATTGAGGTATTGAGAACATATACCTGTTTGTCTGGAAAACTTCCCCAAAAGACAGCAAAGACCTAATCAAGACCTTCCTCCTGTCAATTTTTGTTAAAAGCTCATGATATTACTTAACTGGGAAAATTAAACTTTATTCTAAACCTTAATTTTTTTAATTTTAAACTTTATAATTCTTTAATTTTTTGTATTTTATTTAATATTTATTGTATTTTTTACATTATCTTTTAGACACTTTATAACCCCTCCACCCAGCAATCACCACGCTGTTGTCCCTGTCCGTGAGTTTTTCTTTTTGCTCAATCCCTCCACCCCCCCTGCACCCCCCTCTAGCTGTCACTTCTCTCTGTCTATGAGTCTGTCCCCATTTTCCTTGTTAGTGCAATGTGTTCATTAGATTCCACATATGAGTGAAATCATGTGGTATTAGGATAAAACCCTAGTAAACATTTACTCACCCAATATAGGAGTACCTAAATGTGAAAAGCTAATCTTGATGGACATAAAGGGAGAGACTGGTTATGTTTTTTTAAATTTCAAACTTAAAATATTTTAATTTTAAAGTTGAGTACTTCTGGATAGACTTGAGGCCTGAGAGGTAAGTCATGGCAACTCACTTATGCTCATTTTTAACTTTAAAATGGTAACATTTCCATTTGAATACAAGTGTCACAAAACTTTTAGTTTGATTTGACAATGTAAAGGTAGGTGGAAAGAAAGAATGACATTCGGAAAAATATTAAACAACCCACTCCATCATAAAACTACAAGACAAGAGAGGATGAGCAGGCTGATGCCGGCGTCTCTCCATCCGGTTCACTGACTGCTGGGGCCGGTCAGCGTTTATTCCAGGACCTCAAATCTGCAGTCGTTCAACAGCTGAAACATACAGCCACAACCTTGTATTTCATAATATTTATAAAACTATGGGGTCGGCACTAAAAGACGATCTAATTATTCAGAGGTTTCTGTTTTCATTAAGCTGCAGGTGTCTCAGCCCCAGTGGTACACTGAGCTTACATTCTTAAGCCTGTAAGTGATTTCAGTAACATCAGATGACAAAATATTTAAAACTAATTTCAAAGAATAATGTTGTGTCCTAAAGTACTAATGTATCTACCATTAGCCCAAAACGCACTATCTCAGTGTACTGTACTCACTCCGGATTTTCTTCTGCCACTTCATTTCGTTGTAGAGGTGTTCCGTTTGCTGGAAAAAGTCGTTCACTTTGCTTCCTTGCTCATCCCTTTCGGTTGTGTTGAACACACGGCACTTGGACTCTCGCGTGAGGTACTCGCAGATGTTGGGGACAGGGAAAACTATTTGCTCCATAGTCCTATCGTGCCGAACAATCTGAAAACATTGATTTACCTGTGTTTTAGCCTTCAGTCACCTCAGTCTTCGTGTGTTCTCTTTTTTTAGCACAAGTGTATTCATGATATTTTATAAATTCCGTTAATGCAAAAATATGCCAGCTTGAAGTGTCCAAGACAGTCCTTTACTGCACCAATTTACATGTTTCTCTTTAAGTAAGAAAAATTAACTGACTAAAGTATCATAAGTGCACTACTTGGTGATAAATAACAAAAACCAAAATCTTAATTCTTTCTGGGTGACCATTAATCCTATTTTTAATTTTCATGAAGTACAACAGAATTAAGAGGGTGTTAAATAGGAGTGATTGTCTAGTCACCTTAAACCCAGCACATGGTATATTTGTATTTTGTTCTTAGCCTGTTCTTCCTAAAAAGGGCTGCTGGGAAATAAATGACAGACTCAACATGTCAGACACAGGTGTTCACATCATTGAACTGTTTTTCTAGTCATGGCTAAACATAATGTTCATGGGTATAGTATCTATTTAGTACACACCTATATATAAATACTCATTATTTTGAACTTCTCTTATTTGGCATTTTGTGATAATTTATCATTGAATTTAAAAAAGCAGGCTGATATTTTCTACAGTTTTACTAAGTTAACAAGAGTCTGTGTAGACCAAATTACCAAGGTGCATGTTTATAGACTCTGCCCAACGCTCATGAATGAGTCAAGACTGGTCTAAGCCAGAAAGGCCCGCTGTTTCCCTTCGCCACTGACTGGTATGTTGGTGAGCATGAGACCCCGTCCTGAAAAATGAGGCACAAGGAGAAATATCCTGGGGGAGGCAGAGAAGGTGCTTCCAGGAAAGACTTTGTTTCCTGAAAAGGCAGAAAGCCTTTGAGACAAACAAAATGATAACAACAAAAAAACAAATACCTAGCATAAAAGTACTTTTTTGTCTATATCCTCTTCCTTCCTGCTTAGAAGAAAAGGTAGCGGAAGAGAATGATGCCTGAGACTTTGGCAGCCATTCCACAGCCACAAGGAGAGATATCACCAGTGTAAACAAGAAGACCCAAGATGGAAAGGCCTGGGTGTTTGGAGATACTACTGAATCATTGCATCAGTCACAGAGCTACTGGTATCTGGGAACAGCAAATGCTTTTACTGTTTAAACAGCAGTCACTCTAGTGTTGTTATTTGTAACCGAAGCTCTCCTAAATGGTGTGGTATATATGCAAACTGCACACGAGAACACTATGATGAAACAAATAAGAGGAAGTTTAGTGGTGGTAAGTAAAACTTCCTACACACAGGTTTAAAAGAAATCAATTTCACAAAAGAAGAATCGGACCTATTTGGTATGACAGGCAACTCGGCAGGGGGGGAGTTTTACATGACCCAGTAATGTTAAATGTTTCCAAAAAATCTCAGGGTGCATTTAAGCAACTGTGCCTTGATTATTATAAGCCAAACTATTCAGCCCGTTTGTGACATGTTATGTTTGATTCTGGGGGTTGTCACATTTTACAAGGGGCATGGACAAACTGCAGAGATGACTGAAGGAAGGGGAATGTGTTAACTGTCAAAAAGCAAAAGGCAGATAATTTTTTCAATACATTTATTCAACGAATGCTTATTTAGTCCTCAGCTGAGGAGTTCCGGGGAATTCAAAGTGGAAAACAACATGAAGCCCGATCTGGGAGTTTGCAGTTTAGTAACCGTGGTTAGTCTTCAAATGCTAGCGCCACGTGATCGTGGTGACGAGACCAGACGCTCGGAACGGTGGGTGGACATTATAGTGGGCTAGTGCGCACTCTTTACCCCCCAAATTGGATCAGTTCCCTCCTGAAGTGGCGAGATCTCTATCACAGGTAGAACTGAGAGCAGGGACAGAATTATTACAATGGAGCGATTCCTCCTTGGGTGGGTGAGTAGGCCAGGTACGGGTACATAATCCATGAAGTCCTTCCTATTTCCCAAGATCTTTGAGTATATAACTTATAGACAAAAAGTCAATAATTTATGAAAGCTCTATATTAACAGTCTGTACTGAACTCCTATGCTTCTGCATATTCATACATCAAAAGTGGCACTTTATGGGAACGTATCTCAGTTTTATTATAATTACGATTTAACATTGAAAAAACAAAAATCTCACCATAAATTATAAACCCCTGTTAGTAGGAGTAACCTTCCTCATTTGAATGTCTGTAGCATTTGTCAGCTATTATTTTGGACAATGTTCATTATTGTGGTTATATTCCAGATATGGTATTCAGTTTTAGAAATACAAAGATGTTCAAGACCAATCCCTGCCTCCAGCAGGGGACAAGTGACACATAAGGAGCAACATTATGGGTTCAACTAAACTGAATGATTGAACTGCTGTGGCAGCACAGTGAGGCGAAATGAATGGGTGAAGAAAGGAGGGGTGACCTCTCTGAGCAGGCCACGAGATGGTCTTTGAACAAGCATAAGAATTGGTGGAGAGTAAAATGCTTGGTGGATGTTTACCGAATTTATGTATTTACAGCTGAATCTTTCCTCACTGCTGGGAAACCAGTAACAGACCAACTTCAACAACAGCTCCCATCTCTTGCACACACAGGTATTAACCCAATCCCCACCTCTGGCTTACTCACTATACCTGCTATTCCTGATCTCATCTAATCATCTAGCTTTGTACTTTGGCTTCTGGAATCTTCCTCAGAACCTTGGTGCTTTGATGATCTATTTCTATCAATGTCTCCAGCTTCCTGACCTTCTCAGCCTCCTGGTTCCTAAGCACCTGATATAGTAAGCAGTACTTTGCTGCGGGTCCAGCTCATGGTGTTTCCATTAGGTCAAGTCTCCTGCAAGAGCTACAGCACTATTAAAGTTTATAAATATTACTAAGAGCTCCATTTTGAGACACAAGATAATGTTCATTTTCCCAAAGGTTGGGCAATAGTAAACAGTAAGGTACAGTGATTATATATCTCAGGAATTAATAGCAGTGATGCCCATCATACAATCTGCTGAAAACTAAAATATGTCTGTCAAAGTGAATGAATGTACGAATGTACATTACTAGTGACAAGTGTCAACTACTGTACTCACGCTTCTGCCTGATTAGCTCTACCTACTAGTGTGCAAATGATACCATAGCTAGTCAGTGACAGCCAGATGGGTCTCCCAACACATAATGGTAAGTCTGTGTTGACACACACTCCTGATCAGCCACTGGCCGTTAAAGAAGGTCTCGTTTACAGGGGTGGGGAGGGAGGTCGATTGCTGCATACTGAAGATGGAAACTGTTCAACCATCCAAGTTTATGCTATCAACATGGAAACTTTATCAGTGTCTTCTGTGTTTCGAACACTGCTGAATACTTTCTGACACAGAGACCTCTATTTTAATAAGCTTCCTATAGTTTTAAAAAAGATACCTCTTCTTAAATGATAGCTTCTATTACAACAATCTTTTCTCTGAAACAACATTGTTCTGAAATAACTGCTTCCATGACCAAAACAAAACAGAACAAAAATCACCTTATTAATTACAAAAGAAAACTTAACTATAGTACTGGTCAGAAAATAAAGACAACTTTGATAAATGTGCACCTCAAATTTGTATAGATCATTCCTCGTATCTTGTCTTTTAGTATGTATTTTTACATCTTACATCAATCTTGCTTCATTATCCTAGGGAACAATTATAAAAATGGTCTGATATAAAAAGGAAACATGTCTTTTCAAAGTTGGTCCCTTTCAAGAAATAATAGATGGTTACCTCAATCTGTGCGGTGTGGTTGGCGTAATACTTTAAGGCTTCATCTCCATCATCAGGATCTGAGCCTGGTTTGAGCATCTGCTGTAGTAATTTGTTGTGACGGGCCAACTAGAGGAAAAAAGAGGGGAAAAAAGGTTTTAGATATTTCCCTTTTCCTGGAGACAAGCTTTGAAATTACTTTCTCCACCTATACATACAGTTTCACAGTTCTGGGGTCAATGGCAATTAATTACATTTCAGGAAAGTATGTCTATTTGAAAGGCATAAAAAATGAATTCACAAGGATCAGCTATTACTACGTCAATCATATTTCAATAGCATATTTATGTGATCTTAGCATGAGGAACCTATGTCTTCTTCACTCAGTTAATATACGTTGATTAAATTTGTATCTTCCATCAGTGTACAACTGTGTCAGGAAAAAGGAAATCCCAGGGATATATAACTTATACTCCCTATAATGAATTTAATCTAGAGAAACATGTAAAACAACTTGGTCAACAGTGTGATAATCCCGTGTGTATGGTACTGACATACATGGCAGCTTCTTATATGCACATGAATACTTACCTGTATTTCAGAAGAGTTTCTCTTCTGGCATCTAATTAAAGCTCTATATTAACAGTGTGTACTGAACTCCTGTGCTTCTCATATTCATACATCAAAATTGGCACTTGGTGGGCACATATCTCAGTTTTATTATACTTACACCTCAACATTTAGGAAACAAAAATCTCACCCTAAATTATAAACCACTGTTAGAAGTAACCTCTCTCATTTGAATGTCTATGGCATTTGTTGGCTAATTCTGTCACTTTATAGACAACTAACACATATTGCCTTCCCTATTTTATGGATATCTTAAACAATTCCTGAAACCTTGAAATGTCTTTTATCTTTCAGATATTCTATTTATGCCTCGAGTTCCCTGAGGACTTCTAGTAACAAAGACTATCCATACAACTCTTTTATTCCTAACACAGTTCCTACCTCTTACTCTGTGCTAGTCACTACCCTAATTAGTTATGTACGTGGTCCCATTTGACACTACTGAGAAGTTCTGGGTTGGCACTCTTATCATCCCCATTTTGTAGATGGGGAAACTAAGGCATAGAGCATTTGAGAGACTTGTCTGTGATAACATAGCTAGAAAATAATAGAGCCAGTACTGAACTCAAGCAGTGTAGTTTCAGAGTCAGCATTTTATCAACATTACAGAGCAATAAATAAGTCTTTGTATTATTCATGGAATGTTAATTCACATAGTGATTATAGAGAATGGAGATAAATGTTAAACAATCATCCAGAATTTACATAAGCAAATAAATATTATCTTTGTAAGTGATAATTTGGTAACTTAAATATTCATGCCATTGATGCTGCCTTAGAGTCAATCATTTTTGAAACTATTTTTTCAGAATTGACTTTTAGGAATATTTATAAATCACTCAAAAAATCTATTTCCTGTTTTATATTTACATTTTATTTTTGACTAAATGTGAATTATACAGATTTTTATTTTAAAATATAGTCATTTAACTTATGACTTGTAGGTGCTTTCAAAACTCTAAATGCATTTCCAAATAAAATTACTGTAGTCATTTAAAAACATTAGCATATATTTAAAGAAGAGCTGGTTCTTGAAGATAAAACTAGCTTGATTTGTTTATAAACTGAATCGGGGACTTGGGAAAAAGAGAGGAGTTAAGGATAACTCCAAAATTATTAACCTGCGCAACTAAAACTTTCAAAATGCCACTTAATAAGACAAAATGCAGGAGGAGCACATTTAGGGGGAGAAAAGCAGGACTTTGGTTTGGGACACAAGAAGCCACAGACCCCATCCAGGAGGAGCCGGCCAGCAAGCTGCTGCATGTGTTTGTCAGGAGCTCCGGGCAGAGGTCAGGGCTGGGTCATCTGTGCATGGCTGATGGTTAACATCCTAAGTGTTAATGAGATCCCCTAAAAGTAGCTTACACAGAGAAAATAGAACCACGGATCTCCAGTACAAGTTATTAGGAAGATGCGTGGCCTCATCAAAGAAGACTGAGAAAGTCAAAGTCAAGCCAGGGAGGTACAAATAAAACCAGCGAGACCAAGTGCCCTGGCAAGCAAAGGAAGAAAGAGCGTCAAGACGCAGGGAGGGATCACCTGTGTCAGACACTGCTCACCGTCTAATCAAGTGAGGACTGAGGAATGGCCACTGGTTTTAGCAGCTTGGAAGTCACTGGTAACCCTGACAGTAGCAGTTTCAGGGAGTGATGGACCCCAAAACCTATGTATCACGTTTAAATAAGTGTGGGAGGATAAGAAGTCAAAAACCATGCAAACAGGCAACTCATGAAAAGCACTACTGGGGAGCCAAGGAATAGGGTGGCAGCTAGAGCAATGGATAATGCACAAGGGAGGGATTTTCAAAAGATGGATATCACTATATCCTGTTTGTTCAATTTTTGAGAGAAATGAAGCATTTGCTAGAGCAACATCCTAACTAGGTAAGAATGGAACCATCTAGTATACAAATGCAAGGATTTGCCCTAGAGAGAAACACGTTCACCTGGTGAAGGTCAGTACACATGTTTGTGAGGCCAGTGAGGGAGGCTAGTAAGCGTGTTTGTGTGTTTTTCTCCAGAGGTTCAGCTGTCTGTTTCCTGTCAGAAGGCATTTAAGTAGGCGCATGGAATCTTAAGTGGAATAAGGAAGGAAGTAAAGCCAGGAGGGACAATGAAAAGATGGCAGGATCAATTCATTGTAGCTTCTAATGTTTAAAAAATAAACATTATTTTTTTTATTGTTGTTCAACAATTACAGTTATCCCATTGGAGCTGAGATGCTAGAAGAATGAGAAGGAATGCTACTTAGGAAGGCTTAGTCAGACTGATACACCTGAAATGGAACTTACTGACAAAGCGCAGGGATCCGTGACTGGCAGGTGTACCCACAAATCTATCATCAAGGTGCTTCTCACTTGTCCACCACTACCCTTGTCAGAGTCACCTGGAATACTGCAGGAGCCTTTTAACTATCCCCCTCCTCCATCCTTGTCCTCCAGTGTCGAGCCTTAACACCAGAGCCAAAGTTATCCTTTTGATCAGATCCTGCCTCTTTGGCTCAAATACCTCTGAAGGCTTCCATCTCCTTGAGCGTGAGAGCCAAGTCTCTACCGGGCCGATAAGGACCTCGGAATCTGGCTCAGCTACTTTTCTTAACTCCCCACGATTTCAGCCACACTGGGCTCCTGACCATTCCTTCCACCTGAGAAGCAGGTTTCCATCTCAAGAATTTGCAGTTGCTGTCCCTTTTGCCTAGATTCTCTTCCCCCAGATACCTGCATGGCTTGCTTCCTCACCAACTTCAGGGCACCTTTTCAATACTGTCTTATCAATAACCACACTTGAAGTAATCGACTCATGCACCTTGCCTAACACATCTAACACCACTTCCTGCTTTACTATGATCTGACATGCCATATTTTATAATCAATCTTTTTATTAACTATCACTCCCATAAGAAAGTAGGCTTATACCCTTCATGACAGCATGGATAGAACTGGAAAGCATTATGCTAAGTGAATAAGCCAGGCAGTGAAAGACAAATATAATTTCACCTATAAGTGGAACCTAATCAACAAAACAAGCAAGCAAGCAAAATAGAACCAGAGACACGGAAATAAAGAACAAATTGACAGTGACCAGAGAGGAGGGTGGGGAATAATGGAGGGAAGAAGGGAAGGGCCAAGATAATGGTGGGGGGAGTATTAAAGTGGAAGGTGGGTAGGGTAGGGGAAACTAATGGGGGGGAATGGGATAACTGTAATTGTTGAACAACAATAAAAAATAAAATATATATATACATAGTAAAAAAGAAAAGATAGTAGTCTTATGAGAGACTTGGAAATAAAGAAGAGTCTGACAGTGGCCAGTGGAGGGAGATAACAGGGGAAAGAAGGGGAAGAAGGGTCAAGTCAAGGAACATGTATGTAAAGGACCCAGGGACAGGGACAATGGGGGGGTACTGAATGTGGGAAACGGGGTGGGCAGGACAGGGGAGAGCAATAAGGGAAAAATGGGGACAACTATAACTGAATAACAACAAAAAAAATTTAAACTGCAAAAAAATATATAAAACAGAAATCTTGGAGGGAGAATGAAGGATCTGAAATTGTGAGCACTTTCATTAGAGGAAAATTTTAAAAGTATTCATAGCCCATCATTTTTTGATAAAAAATGTCAAAAATTACTATGATTATTTTAAGAAACCAATAATGCTATTTTATGTGATATAACTGTGAATATCTATACTCATAATTTTCATTGGGTATATTCTGACTCAGAGAAACATAGTATGTCTTCCCTTTTCCCTACAGCCTTAGTGAGATGATTCTGTGTTTGTCTTGTCTTATTGTAAATAAGTAGCACTCTAACAGGCACTTAAAAATGCCTAAGATTTCCTTCACATGTTCAAATATTTAACACCATATTTTCTTTCATGGTTATACAAACAATCTATATATAGCTTGGAAATTTTGAAATATATAATAATAAAATAAAATCCAAATAATTGCATCATTTTTTCTACCTGGATATCTTTTATATACTTTGAAACTGAGAACCTTTCCTGACAGCTGTCAGGAGGTGGGAGGGGTGGATGGAGGAATTGAACAGAAAAGAAAAAGAAGAAGAGAAAAAACTCATGGCCACGAATAACAGTGTGGTGATTGCGGGGGGGGGGGGGGGGGGAGGTAGAGGAGGGTGGGGGGATAAATGGTGATGGAAAAAGTAAATAAAAAAGTCTGTATTTTTTTTTAAAAAAGAACCTTTCCTGTCTAAGTGGCCTAGTTTTCTTTTCCTTGTTCTGTGTTCAGATAATGCCCTGTGCATACCTAGATACTAAAATTTCTGATATTGTAACTTAGGAACTATTATTTCTGTCAAGTGGGCTGTGACATCATCAAGAAAAAGGGCCTGGTCTTACCTCTATATTCTCAAAGCCAAAAATAGAACTTGACACATCAAATATATTCAATAAGTATTTGCAGAACCCATTAAGAAATGGGTTAATTCGTGGCATTTATTATGCATTTGAGTGAGCAAGGACTCTGAAATATCAATGAAATATTTGTCTGTTTCCTCTTTGATCAAAGAGAAAGGCCAAAAACACCTAATTAGACATGAGTTAATGGTAGAATTCTAGTGTTTGTAGAAATAAAATACTTTAGTATTTTTCTTGTTCCATGGTTATTCCTGTACTTATACCCCCTTCCGCTAGATCCTAAGTTATTTGAGAGGGAGGAACCGAGTACTCTTTAAATATTGAACTGAAACCTATATGAAGCAAAAATAACATTCCCAATCATGTAGACAAAATACAAGACAAGTGAAGACTATCTCAATGGTTCTTAAATGTGTCAAAATATCTGGTACCAACACAGAGCACTCTCAGTCCAAATTTACAGTTTACTAAAAGCACAGTACAAATTCTCAGATATCAATTAACATATGCCAAACAGATTTAAAAATACTTAGCCCCCTACACATGCAAGTCTATTAAAAATATTATATAGAATAATACCACAATGCCAACCAAAGACATCAGTTTTTATTTACTAATGGGTTCTGTAGCCACATTTTATCTACTATCCCCTGCCATGTACTTCTCCACACAGCTAAATAAAGAGAACAAGGCTAGGATCCAAAGAAACAATAGCATCATTTACTATCAAATGCATTGGAAACCAATGGGGAAAACACTTGGTAAGTTTCTGGACAGGTACAGCACACCTGTAGAAAGCCATCACAGTAAGAAATCTAATTTAAATACTAATTAAAAACTGAAAGGCAGCTAATGAAGATATTCACAACAGCCATCTAGGATACCCAGCCCCCCCTGACAGAGACCCTCACAACAGGACTTGGAATTCACTGATGTCACTACACAACATGGCCTGAAAACTACCTAACCAACGATCAATATTACTAATAATGAGAGTGTGAACGTGGGCAGCAGCAGCGAATGCTAAAAGAGAAGTGTCACAGGAAAGAACTCTCTGGCTCCTAGAAACACTTTTGTATCATCAACAATCTTTATTCGGCAAAGGAATAGTAATTGTTTTATGTGTTGTGTGGACACGGTGCCCACTTAGTAAGCAGTACCAAAATAATTTTACCAATAAATAACTCCTAGTAGCTCATTAATACAAATAGAAAACTAGTCCTGACATAATACACGAGCAGATAAATGCATATCTATTAGTAAAGAAGGCCTCAAAAGCATTGGTGAATAGTTAGCCTGAAAAAGAAAATAAAGACATATCACCCACAGGGAAAAACTGCCAATAAAGGCTAGGGATTCTTTCATTATGTGTTAAAAAGAAAAATTATGTACCTCATTATTAATCATGACATGTTTTTCATTTAAATATGCATACAATACTAAATAGAAATAAAATATGCATATACATGAAAGGCACACAGACTTGCAAGCACACACTTAACCTACAGCAGAGTCTTTGACCAACACCGTGCAGTTCTTTAAACCCCAGATTGGGGAATAGAGATAACAAACTTGAGCTTTTTTTTCATTTTTAGTAACAGCTACTTCACATTTATCTTCTTATCATTGGGATTTTAACGTTCATTTCCATTTTGGTCCAAGCAAGGATGGAGTAAAAAAAATCAAGCAATTGCACTTGAATGATATTTAACAATAATTATTCTTTGGCACTTCTCATCTGTGAAGCTTTTCATGCGAGTTCCACTTTTATTAATTGGTAAAATTGATAAGACAACTGCCTTTTCAAAGATCACAAA
The DNA here is from genome assembly GCF_014824575.4 of Sturnira hondurensis. Classification (NCBI taxonomy): domain Eukaryota; kingdom Metazoa; phylum Chordata; class Mammalia; order Chiroptera; family Phyllostomidae; genus Sturnira; species Sturnira hondurensis. The sequence continues at coordinate 2,066,966 of NW_028094426.1, read as the reverse complement.
GGGAGCCAGAGCCTGGAGGCAGACTAATTGCCTTCTATGTTCCGGTTAATAATTGTATGATGCTTTTACACCAAACGCTCTTCCTGTTGAAAGCAGAGAGCAATCAACAGAAGAGAGTATGAACCAAGGTTTTACCTATTCTAACAGGCTTCAGATACACAAGCCCTATACTTTTGTATGATTTAGTGATCCTATGTGCAAAGCATACAACTATTGTAGAATTACAGAGATTAGTAAGACTCATTTTCTTCTTTTAAACAACCCAATTTCTAGCTGGAAGAATGAAAATAATTACAAAAATATAATTAATATGAGGGAAAATAAGGACAGAAAGACAAGGACTCACATTCAGTTTGTAGCTTTCAAAAAACAAAAAAGTGCAACTAATAAAGGTTTTAAGAAACGTATTAACTATTCCTAAGTAGCAAGGGGAGAAAGACGATGGCATGAGGAAACCATTCTGCCTGGAGAAGGGTCTGCATGAAAATGGTCGTGGGGAATCGGGAGTGGGAGACAGGACAAGAATTTGGAGCCAGGCTAAATGCCCACGTGAGGGGTCTGGCTAGAGAGGACTGCTGTGGGCTGAACTATTTCCACCAAAAAGATACATTCAAGACCTAACTCCCAGTACTTGTGAATGTGACAGATTTGGTGATGTTAAAATGAGATCATACTGCTTTAAGGTAGGCTCTAATCCAACGAAGAGGCTCCTCGTACCAAGAGGCAAATTGGGACACGGACACATACGCACAGGGAGAATAGCATTTGATGACGGGAGAGACTGAGTGATGCAAGCCAAGGAACACCAGGGTGTGCCGGCAGTCAGCAGAGGCTGAGAAGACGCAGGGAAGGCCCCCACCCTGGAACGTGCAGAGAGTGCATGGCCCTGCTGACACTGGGATTGAGGACCTCTAGCCTCAGAAGTGCGTGAGAGTAAATGTCTGCTGTTATAAGATAGCAAGTTTGGGGTAATGAGTTATGGAAGCCCTGGGAAGCTTTCTTAGCCTGTTTTGGCTATTGTAACAAAAAAGTACCATGGACTGGGTAGCTTGCAAATCACAGAAATTTATTTCTCACATTTCTGGAGGCTGAAAGATCAAGAGGAAGGCACCAGCACATCTGGTGTCTGAGGAGGGCTCCTTCCTCACGGGTGGATGTCTCCTCACTATCAGCTCACTGGCAGAGAAAACAAGGGATCTCTCTCCAGTCTCATTCATAAGGACACAAATCCACTCAGGAGGGCTCCACCATCACAGTCGAATCACCTCCCAAAGGCCCCTCCTCCAAACACCAGCATATCGGGCTCTGCGATTGAACATACACATTTAGGGGGAACACAAACGTTCAATCTAGAGCAGAAGCTAGTACGAATATGAACCATAGGGGAATCTTTCCTCTGACTGTGGCAGGATAAACTGGCATCTTCTTACCATTCTTTCTACTTCTATTAGAAAAGGAATTTGGGGATTAGAGAGAATCCATTTGGGAATGGCAGCCCATCTGTCCAGAGCTACTCTCAGAGCTGTGAGGTCCTTTTAAAGATGATAGCGCAGAGAAGAAATAACTATTCCTCACAGGGGTGTCCAATCTTTTGGTGTTTCTGGGCCACACTGGAAGAAGAGTCATCTTGGGCCACACATTAAATACATTGCGACACTTAATCAAACAAAAAATCTCATAATGTTTTAAGCAAATGTATGATTTGGTGTCAAGCTGCATTCACAGCCACGCTGGGCTGCATGCGGCCCACGGGCCACAGGTTGGACACTCCTGCTAGAATGTTGATGCCAGAATCATTATTCTTTGGGGAGTAGGGTCAGAGACGTCTAAAGAAGAAGGAAAGTCTTCTTCACACGAGACATTTCAGCTGTGTGGTCTCAGCAAGAAATTACTCACTGTGGCAGGGGATGTTTGCAGTCTTAGAGACATTAGGAGGAAATGAGCTTCAGGCATTCCTACCAGAGAGGAGCCCACCCGTTCCACTCAGTCAGCAGAACTGAGGCTCCGGGAAATCCCCGCAATATCCAGTTTAAGTCTGAGGTTATGAAGGGCTTGGTTCTCAAGGCGGAAATGGCGGTGTTTCCCAAAGGAGAGGAGTGAGAACACGAGTGAGCTGGGGGAGGGGTAACGCGAGGAGAGAGAAAATCCCAGAGAGTGTCAAAGGCTGGTTATGGGAAGCAGATGAAAATACTGATTCTCCACCCAACAGTGTAATGGAACAGATTAGCCACAAAAAGTAACAAATCTCAGTCTTTCTTAAAATGGTACTTCTTTTTTCTCTTTCCCAGATTCCTTGTTCCCTAACCCAATACATATTGTCTTGAGCAGAATTTCAGTGGAGACTGCATGAAAAGAAAAAGAAACATGTTCATTTTCCTGGCTTTCCAAAGTAGGCCCTTGAGAATTCGAAGAGGAAGCCCCAAAGAAAGCATGGCCAAGAACAGGTAAGAGAATACAGGGGTGTGCATTCTGAGGGACAGTGTGCGCAAACCTGGGAAAGAAAGCACGCAAACTCCTGAGCACCTTGCAAGGCAGCTGTGGAGGATTTGTCGGCCAGCGGACCACAGGGCCGCAGACCCAGGCAAAGCACGAGACCTCAAGACTGTTTCTTCCTGTCACAGTCAAATACTCAGGACCTTAGGGAAGTAAAAAACTGGTCCCTTCCCTGCCCACAGTACAGATGCTACAGGGTGCAGCCAAGGGGGCGCCCAGAAGATTTGAAATCATGTACAGAACTCAAAGTGTACAGGAATATTGGAGGAAATATTATTAAGATATCCTCACCTCCCCCCCCCCAAGGTGTCAATTGGGGGAAGGGACAAATAGAGCAGGGCCATTGAGAGCTGTTTTGCATAGCAACAGTTTTGCAGCTAACCTCTGGAATGGTTATTTAACATATGTATAACCTTTAACTGGTTTCATAGATATGTTATATAGCTGTGGCCAAGTTTTGGGCCAGGGAGAAGGGAGTGGCTGCTACCCAGGATGGAATTGGGGGCTGATCCTCTGAGAGAGTGCCAGTGGGAGAGGCATGTGGCTTTAGCAGAGTGTAGACAAAGGGAAAACCACGCAGCTTTGCCAGAATGGAGATCCCTGCAGCTAGGTGAAGAAGAAAGACACGCACTTTTGGTGGAGTGCGGCTTTGGTAGAAGAGGCCCACGCTGCTTCGGGGTGCTCCCTTTGGCTGAGTGGCCTGGAAACCAGGAGAGACTTTGACTAGGACTTGGTACAAAGAACTCTTGCCAGTGGAAGGTGCCGCATGACTTTGGATTAGTTGGAGATCCTGCCTGGACAGGCAGGCGACACAGCCCACAGTGCCAGCAACCTGAAAACGGACGTGTGTTCTTTTCCTGATTTACAGTACCCAGAGTTGGGACAGTGGGAGAAGGGAGCGCCGTGTGTGTGTGTGTGTGTGTGTGTGTGTGTGTGTATGTGTGTATGTAGGTGTATACCCTTAAAGACTTTAATATTTTAAGGAAGGCATTAGGCCTGAATAGCATTAAATAAACATTTTGTTTCCTTTTCACAAATCTCTGGCATTGAGAGATGTCTTTCCAATTGGCGGCGGACAGAAGAGCCTAATAGATATTAGTATACTGTCCTTGGGAGGGGCCTCTGTTTTCTGAAGCAGTTTTTGGCATCCCTCAGTGGGCCAAGTATTGCTCCCCCCTCGGACCCTTGTTCGGTAACACAGAAGGAGGGACCCTAGAACACTGGCATTACCATTCACCATAGAATCCTTATCCAAGGAGTTTTTAAAACATAGGTTTTACCTATTTAGTATGTAAAATAAATTACTTTTTTCCTAGACATCAGGTTATCATTTCCATTACAACAGTGGCCAAACAAAGGCAAAGATATGTACAAATGACAAGAAATTCGCCAATTTTTTAAACTAATTCTCAGAGGGTACGGTCTGTCCAAAATTACAGGAAAATCAATAAAAGATTTAGTGATTATAGTAAATAAATGTTTGACAGCTCAATACTTGATGTAAGGCAAGGTAGCAGAGAGAAAAAAACACAGTAAATGGCAACAAACAACCCATTTTTAAATGATGTGATGTAATAAGTTACTCTCGCACTATGCTTTTGATATAAAGCATTACAAATTGTTGTGATGAAGAATCTAGCTTTTCTACTGATTGCTAATATTCATCATAACAGGAAGGTTCTCAAAGTATGGTCTCTAGGTCAGCTGCATTAGCATCACCTGAGAATTTGTTAGAAATGAAAATTCTTCAGCCCATCTCGGACCTTCAGATCAGAAATGCTACATGTGAGGCCTGTTTTAACAAGCCATGCAGGGGATTACAATCCTGATGCCATACGAGAACCATGGACCAAACAGATTTTATCATCAGGAGTGGCCAACCCGCCTCCCAGGCGCTGCATGAGGCTGAGGATGACCATGAATGCAACCCAACACACAACTGTAAAATTACTGAAAACCTTTTTTTGCTCATCAGTTTTTGTGAGTATTTGTGTATTTAATGTGTGGCCCAAGACAACTCTTCTTCCAGTGTGGCCCATAGACACCAAAAGGTTGGCTATCCCTGATAGATTCTCGACAGGAAATCCATTATTTTTAAAATCTAAAGTTAAACATAAAAACGTAAATGTTTTTAAAGTTTTTTTCTTTTATAGCTCAGGAAAGATGAAAATATTCTGACACTCTTAATAACAGTAAATGCTTTTCTCAATAAATTTTTTTAAAAAATTTGAAATTGCAATTAAACATAAAAATGTTTTATTTACTTAAAAATTGGTTCTTTATCACGCATAGCCTCCAATTTCTGAGCTGACTTTGCTCTTCTGAAAAGCTCTTGTAGAAGTTCTGGCCAAGATGGAGGCACAGGTAGATAGACCTCACCTCCTCACACAACCAAAAAAAGGAAACAACAGAAAACTATCAAACTGTACGGCAGTCCAACAACCAAGGTGTTAAAGGAGAAACATTCATCAGTCTGGTAGGAGGTGTGAAGGTGGGCAGCAGAAGCAGAGAGGAAGTGTGGCAAGGCAGCAGCTGGTGGACCAGGAGGGCGAGGTAGTGGCTGGCAGACTGAGTGGTCCCATATTCAGATTCAGATAGCTGAGAGATACAACTGGGGAGCAAGATAGACCATGTAACCCAGGGTTCCAGCACAGGCAAAACAAAGCCTCTGAAACTTTGGCGGTAAAAACCTATGGGGATGGTGGTGGTGGTGGTGGGATAAAATGCCAGTCTCTTGAAAGCAGGTGAGCTGAGCAAGCAGTATTGTTCCCTCTTTGACCCCTCCCCCACATACAGCACCACAAAACAGTGAACTGGGTTGCCCCGTCCTGGCAAATACCTAAATCTCTGCCCCCTACAAATAACAGGTATGCCTGTTATTTGACAAAAAATAATGTCTCCATTTTTTGAGACAAAAAAATATGGCTCAACTGAAAGAACAGGTCAAAGCTCTAAAAGAAGAACTAAGCGACAAGGAGATAAAGAACCCATAGATGAAGAGTTCAAAACACTGGTAATCAGGATGCTCACAGAAATGATTGAGTACAGCCACAAAATAAAGGAAGAAGTGAAAGCCATCCAAAGTGAAATAAAGCAAAATATACAGGGAACCAACAGTGAAGGGAAGGAAACCAGGATTCAAATCAAGGATTTGGAACAAAAAGAAGGAATAAACATGCAACCAAATCAGACTGAAGAAACAAGAATTCAAAAAAATGAGGAAAGACTGAGGAACCTCTGGGACAATTTTAAACATTCCAACATCTGAATCATAGGGGTACCAGAAGGAAAAGAGGAAGCGCAAGAAATTAAAAACTTATTTGGAAAATAATAATGGAGAACTTCTCTAATCAGGTGCAGGAAATACACAAACAAGTCCAGGAAGCTCAGAGAGTCCCAAATAGGTTGGACCCAAAGAGGAACACACCAAGACACATCATAATTAAATTGCCAAAGATTAAAGACAAGGAGAGAATCTTAAAAGCAGCAAGAGAAAACAAGAGTTACCCACAAAGGAGTGCCCATAAGACTATCAGCTGATTTCTCGAAAGAAACTTTGAAGGCAGGAAGGAGCTGGAAAGTATTCAAAGTCATAAAAAGCAAGGACCTAAAGCCAAGATTACTCTATCCAGCAAAGCTATCATTTAGAATGGAAGGGCAGATAAAGTGCTTCCAACATAACATCAAGTTAAGGAGTTCATCATCACCAACCCCTTATTAAATGTATTTTTTTAAATATTTTTGTTTATTTATTTTTAGAGAGAGGGGAAGGGAGGGAGAAGGAGGGAGAGAAACATCAATGTGTGATTGCCTCTCATGTGCCCCCTACTGGGGACCTGGCCTGCAACCCAGGCATGTGACCTAGACTAGGAATCAAACCAGGAATCCTTTGATTTGCAAGCCAGCACTCAATTCATTGAGCCACACCAGCTAGAGCTTATTATATGAAATTTTATAGGGACTTATCGAAGAAAAAGGAAAACATCAAAACTATGAACAGTAAAATGACAACAAACACAACTATCAACAACTAAACTTAAAAAACAAAAACATAAACAATCAGCAAATAACTAGAACAGAAACAGAATCACAGAAATGGATATCACAAGTGGGGAAGGGGAAGGGGGAAAATAGCCGAAAAGGTACAGGGAATAAGGAGCATAATTGGTAGGCACAAAATAGAGGAAGTTAAGAACAGGTAGGAAATGGAGAAGCCAAAGAACTTATATGTGTGACCCATAGCCATGAACTAAGGCAGCGGGGAGAATGCTGGAGGGATGAGGGGGAAGGGGAATAAAGGGGAAAGATATGAGGAAACTATAATAGTATAATCAATGAAATATACTTCTAAAAAAATCCAGTGATACGGTATGTGTGTGGGGAGAGGGTGGGAGGGCCGGAGGACCAAGAGTCAGCAAACGTTTTTTGTAAAGGAACAAACAGTGAATATTTTAGGCTTTGAAGACCAAAGGGACTCTGTTTCAAGTATTCAACTCTTCCACTGCAGAGCCACAGATGGTATCTGTGTTCTAATAAAATGGTAAGTATGGCCCTTGCTGAGTGGCACTGCCCCATGTACCAAAAGGTTGCAGGTTTGATTTCCAGTTGGGGCGTGTACGAGAGGCAACCAATGGATGTTTCTCTCTCACATCAATGTTTTTCTCCCCTCTCTGTCTCTCTGGCTCTCTCCCTGCCCCTGCTACCCTTCTTCCCTCTATAAAAAATCAATAAATGTATCTTAGGGTTTTTTAAAAGTACTGTTTATGAACACAGAAGTTTGAACTGCATATAATTTATACATCACAAAATAGAATAAAATTTTTTCAACAATTTATACAAAAAGCTCTCTGTAATAAAATCCCACCCAAGTAAAAAATAGTTTATAAGGAAGTTTATATAATTATATAATAAACATATTAATTTATAATATTATTTCATAAAAAACAGATGAATAAAATTACCTTCTAAAACAAGCTTTTCCCTACAATTACTTAAGTCAAATTTATTTAGTTCCATTTTTTTCAACTAAAACAGGTCATCCTTTCACCTACTTCAATACATTAGAAGCTATGTATAGGAGTATTTTAGTAAGAATATGATTTTAAGGAAAAATCCCCATCATTTTACATTTTCTTATGCAAAATTAAATGAAGTATATTGTGTAATTGCTTCTGATATTAATGTAAGAACATACATCAATATTTTATGACTCACTAAAACCTACATGAAAATAAATTTTATGTAAGTAGCTCTTATCTGAAATTAGTATTTCAAATAATTTTCTACATTTTGTCATAATATTATATTAAAAAATAAAATATTTCAAGATGAGAAGAAGAGACATTCTACATGTGTAGTGGGGTTACCCCAAATATAAGTAAACATTTAAAAAAAGGGAGGAACTAATCTACGGGAAACCCCTAATGGGGTACACTTGCTTGGAGTAATTGTTTTTGTTATGTAGAATTGATGAAAGACATTTTTCAGACCCTACTTATTTTGGTGTAAATAAAGACAAGTCTTTGACATGTGCAGGTTTCACTATGCCCATCAGGAAAGTAACGGATTTCTTCAGATCCAGAAATGAAAGGATAATCTCACTTCAGTAGCTTCTTCAAGCACCCAGAAAGGAATTTGCTGGGTACCCACCAGCATGCACCCTCCCTTGCGATTTTTTAGATGTGGTTCGGGAAACATTGCCAGAACAGAAGATCATTCTAATATGAAAGATCATTTCAATATAATTTATTGAAAGGTTAGTCAATAAATAAAATAACATTATGTGCATGTGAATTATTATTTATTTGATTTTAATCCTCTCACTGAGAATGGAAGCCCTAGAAGGACAGGAGTTTCCTGTCGTCGCTGTTACATTCCGCGCATCCACAGCACCACTCAGCACCGAACTGCTCCTTATTTCTTTATCAAATGTACATGTGGATGGCTGAGGGAACAGAGAGGGATGAATGGCATAGAGTGTTTTGGTTTGTTCAATTTTCGATGATAAATGTGTCTAATTTTCTAAAAGAGAGTGAATTTTAGAAAATGATGAATTTACAGTTTGTAAATGGAAAGGATGTCTTAACTTCTACTACTGGAATAAAGCGATCAGTCATTCGCTCACCACATAAAGAAACCAGGAATTACAGCATCGCTTATCTTTTTGGAAGCATTCTGATTCTTGCATTGTTTCCTGTGATTCTTTTTTTCCCCATGGCAACGAGTTGAAAAAAGCCATCTTCACGAGCCCTTTGACCATATTAAAATAGATCTTGTGGTTGACTGGGAAAATTTATAGCCCTCGCTCTCACGGTAATTGTGGGAGTGAGTGGGCTGATCGCAGCACTGGAGAACCTTTGGTTCTGCCACTGACCTTTCATAGGAACAGGTACAGATCGCTTGACCTTTTTATGTCTAATTTACCCAGCTGTGAAATAACAGTAATACCCACAATACTCCATCAGAGAGAATTAGAGAACGGGGCTCTTTAGGCTCTTAAGTTCCTGAACCAACCAGGTTCAGTGAAAGGCACAGTATCACTATTCTTCTCTCTTTTGTGGCGTACCTATTCAAAGAAGCAGTCAATTGCTTTTCTGTGGCTCACGATCTTGACAAAGCCACTTTAAAGTGGGTTAATTAAAGGCTTGGATTTATAAAGATGAGTTCCACAACAGTTCTCACACCGCCAGTGTGCTCAGGGATCCCATCTGTAGTGCACAAATTAGCCAGCTGTAAAATCAGGGGTGGGATACGGGGAAATGAGAAGAAGCACTATGACATCGTTTTCAGGAACTCGAAGCTCAATTGCTTGAAAGCGTTTCCACCCCAGATTGAAGGTTTCTATTTCTGAGCTACATCAGACTGAGAAACATCATGCTTGTGCTACCTGTATGTTTAACTGTCTCATCAACAGCTGCTTAAAAAGGGGCTTTTGTTACAATGATTCTCAAATGTGAGAGATGTATTGCTCAAGTGAATGTCTGCATTTTAAAGGCAAACTTAGTAAAGGAGGAAATGAGGTGGCAAGGTGAATTTCAACTCTAAGGATTCGATCAGTTGAATCAAACTGAAAAGAGACAAAGAATTTCGAATATGTATTGTTATTTGTTCAAGGGGTGATATCCAACACCGTTTTAAATATTATCTAGTCATGGGAAGTTAAATTACCCAGTTTGCAAATGCAAAAGAAAAGGGGGTGAGGCGAGCAAAGAAGAGAGGAGGGGAGAAAACAATTGAGACAAAGTCATTTAGGAAAAACTTATTTTCCTTTCTTAAAAAAATATACTGAGGTCCCCAGATGGGGGCACATGAGAGGCAACCGATCAACCGATGTATCTCTCACACCTTGATGTTTCTCTCCCTCTTTCTACCTCCCTTCCCTCATTCTAAAATATATATATATTTATATAAATACATATATTTATTTATATATAAATATATATAAATATATTTATATAAATATATATAAATGTATATTTATATATATTAAAAATATATATTATATATAATGCTAACTGGTAGATAAGACATTTAAGGATACAGGTATTAAATACAAACATATAGATATTATAAAAAAAGTTACTGCCTGCACTAGAAGCCTCTTTGGTATTTTAAGGTGAGTTATCAATAAAAGAAACAATATTGTGAGATCCATAAAGTATGTTAAAACATAAAGACCCACTTATCCCAACCCAAAACAAAAAATCAATTCCCCTTAGAACTTAAGCAATCATGAGCTTAATGTAATGGTCAGTATATTCCTTGTATATTCATTCAGAAATACTTCATGATAAACCTCTCCTCCGATGTGTACCCAGTGATTCTCCAGGCATTGGGGTTACAACAGTGAACAGAACACACAAACCTCCTGGCTGTACAGAGCTGACCTTCCAGTGGTGGATGGGACATAAAGGAACCAGTGTATGGTGTACAAAGTGGGAAAGCGCTAAGAAGGAAATGAAGCCGAAGATGTGAGCAATGAGCACGAGGGGGATGGAGGCACCCGTTTTAAATCAAATGGTCAGAGACCATTTTAATAGGAACTTTAAAAGCAGAAGAAAACAGCAAACTCCAAGCCATGAAGCAGGATCATGTTTCCTGGCTTCCGAGCAGAGCCCTGATACCAGGGTGGCTTAAGCAGGTACGGAGAAAGTGCCCAGAGAGGTGGGAAGTGGGGACAGAGGAACCAGGTCACGTTGGGAGGCCTCAGAAGGCAATGGCAAAATTTGACTTTTGCTCTGAAACTCAGAAGAATTCGGTTCTGAGCAGAGTGGTGACATAGTCTACGTGTCGTTCTTCAGGGTTCAGTGCAGCTGCTGGGCTCGAGAGGACACTAAAAAATGCACAGTGAACGGAAGTGGGGAGAACAGTTAGATGCCTGTTGCAAGGACCCAGGAGAGACATGGGGGTGATTCTGGACCAGGTGGTAGTGAAGAGTGTGGGCATATTCTGGAACATTTTGTGCCAGAAAAGGGATGATGACAAAGGTGACTAGATAGTAGGATTGTACAGTGGTTAGCATCACAGGCTCTGGACAGACCTGGGTTCAAATCCCTTCTATCCTACTTGTTAACAGAGCAACCATGGGCAAGAAAATTAGTTTCACTAAGCTCCACTTTTGTCTTCTGTGAAATAAGGTTAATAAAAGTGCTTTATTGACATTTATCTCAGTGAGTTATTGGGACAATCTGATGAGACACAGCACCTGAGACAAAGTACTTGATGAATGAGGCAAAAAAATTAAAAATAAGAATAATCAGGAACACAAAAATAAAAAATCACATATATGTTAGTGAGCATATTCTTGTTCTATCGGAAGCTACTGAAATGTTTAGTGAAGAGACAGACACAACTAATGGGCATTTTAAAATAATTCCTCTCACTTCCCTGTGGAAAGTAGATTGCAAAGGGCCTTGAATGGAGGCTAACAGACAGGAGGCTGCTGCCATCGTCCAAGCAAGAAACAAGGATTGCATAAGGAGGAAGCTGGTAGTAACTGTGAGCAGACTGGGCTGATCCTGGAGACCTTCAGGGCACAGAACTGATGGACATGCTGTCTAGGCTGGGGGTGAGGGAATCGAGACAAATGCCAGCCTCCTCACTTGAGAACTGGTTAGAGAAATCGCCCCTCATTGAGAAAGGGAGCCCACAGTAAACTCAAATTCCAACACACAGGAAAGGAGAATGTGTCAGGGCTCTCGAGCAAAGCTGGGAAGGGACTGGCCCCCTACCACCACCTGTACTCAAAGCACTGATCTTGTCTTGATGTGTGTGTTTAATTTATTGTTGGGTTGGCCAAAAATCTGTACAGTTTTTTTTCTATAAAATAAATGACACATTTTTCATTTTCACCAATAATTTTATTGATTTAGATATTTTGAGTATGCCAGCTATCTCCCATGTGGTATAAGGTTGATTGTTCTCAATCAATGTCTCAGTTTGATCACTATTAACTTCAATTGGTCTACCCAACCGTGGAGCATCGCCCAGCGAGAAATCTCCACCATGAAACTTCACAAACCACTTTTGACACATTCAATCAGTCACAGCACCTTCCCCATCCACTGCACAAATCTTTTTTCTGTTTCAGTTGTGTTTTTACCTTTCTTAAAATAATAAAGTATATCCCCAAAATGTTGTGTATTTTTTTCCATCTTCAATACTGAAATGGCTACACAAAATACACCAATTTTCATAAATCTTTTTAAAAAAATACCCACTGATATGACAGATGTCATGATACAATCTAACAAAATTGTTTTTTTAAAGATTTTAAAAAGATTTTATTTATTTATCTTTAGAGGGGAAGGGAAGGAGAGAGGGAGAGAAATATTGGTGTATGGTTGCCTCTCATGAGTCCCCTGCTGGGAACTGGCCTGCGACCCAGGCATGTGCCCTGACTGGGAATTGAATCACGATCGTGTGGTTCGCAGGCCCGCGCTCAATCCACTGAACTACACCAGCCAGGGTAACAAAATTGTTTTGAATGAAGTTAAAGACAACTAAGTGCTACTAGGGTGATCATCTTACTGAAAAAAAAAAAAAACAAATGAACTACTTGGCCAATGCAATACCTTTGAAAACTTTTGCCTTAGTTTGTAACAGTGTGGAACATGTGGGGATGATCAACTTTTAAAACAAGTTAAATATGAGGCACTTCAAAAATCTGTGATATAATCTGTAAAACAGGGGGTGATGGAGGAGAATAATTTCAAGGCAAACTTGCCCTGAGAAATTGTTTTCTGTTGAAAATATATAGACGCGTGTTCATTTACTCCTTTGGGAGCTCATCTGGGGGCCCTCCTGTAGCATCCATTTAGGATCTGAGCTCTCAGGCTGTCTGAATCCAAGCCCTGCTCCACAGTGATGAGCTGCAGGAGAGTGGATGTGCCTCCGCTCCCTGCATCTGTCTCAGCCATCTGAGCAGGAAGGCTTCGCTGCAGCTCCCAAACCCAATGACATTTAATTAGCACCGTTGCTGTGCTCCCACACCATGCCCTACCAGATGAGAACCACAAAGCACCACGCAGAGTGGGTACAAGCTAAAACAAGTCTCCTGTCCGGCAGATAATGATCTGCTTTTGCCAACTAGAACCTGTGAGTATTTCCTATCAGCCCTTTACAGGTACTGCTTTTAGGTAATACTGCTGTGTTAAGAGGAAAGCAAATATAAACATGAGGCGCCTTAGGAAACTTTGGAGGATAGACATTTTAAACAACACACACACACACACACACACACACACACACACACACCACTTCTTCTGGAGATCACCTGCAGGGGACTGCAGGTAGAGCTGCTCAGAAGGACAGCAGGACCGTGTGAGCTGTATCGCCACCAGCACATTCTCCCTCCCCACTAGATTTCAGAACTGGTATTTCACTTTCATTCTGCTTCAGATCAGGATCAGAAGAGGATACTTTGGCTGCTTTGAATCACTGCTTCTGACTATGATGTGCATTTTGGGATGTATCTCCTATTCAGGCCGTAACCCCACAGCCTCTTCTGCTCATTGTTGTCTACCTTGGGTCCCATCACTCCATGAGAATTGCTCTTGGTAAGACCATTGATAACCTGCTACATGCCAAATCCCGGGGTCTGGTTTACGTGGCACCTTGTGTATTCAGTTCTTCGGGGCCACTGGTCTCACTCCTTCTCACATCGCCTTGCTGGTCTTCAAGTCCCACTCCCTCAGACCCTTCATTCTCAACCTGTTTTTGTAGGTTTTTCTTCCTCCTCCCTTCCTTTAAGCTGTCAGTTTGGTGATAACACGTGTTTGGTACTATGCATCCAAAACAAGTCACTTACTAGAATATGTTTGCAAGTGAAAATATTTTTTCACTTTGTGAAAAGTATTTATGCCTTGAGCATAACAATATTTTTGTGATGACTGATACAAACATGGTACAAAGCCAACTATTGAAGATTTTGATTAATTAATGCTAAAGATATTTTTGGTTGTATTTTTTAGCAATATCCATGTTTCCATTATTTGTAAAGAAAAAAATTATTCTTTAGGCTTTTATATTTCTTTGTTTAATAACTTCTACATACTATAACTGAAAATAAGTAAAAAGCATGCATTTTATTATATAAATATAATATATGCAAATTTGCAGTGTTTTGGGGGGGCATTTCAGCACATACTAGTAATGAATGTATCTCTTGGATACACACTACCTACACTGTAATTTTTTTTTTATTGTGACCTCTGCAGGGTTAAAGGTAATATTACTAAGAGTTCCACTCTTGATCTTTTACTCTTCTCATTCCAGTTCTTTCCCTGGGTAACCTTATCTATACCCACAATTTCTAATAGCATTGACATATTCTTGCCTCTGTACAGCAATATGTCAAGCCTTGCTCTCTTTCCTCAGAATTAAGTATATATAATAAACTACATGTTGTACACCTCCAACCCCAGGTCCTATGAGTTCCTCACACACCAAAGGTCTAGTACCAAGCTTCTTCTCTCCTCATTCCACCTCCATGCCTTCTCTATCTCCAGTGTTGTGAAATGCAGCCTCATCTACCCACCCACCATCTCTATACCTGGGAAGTTATCCAAGACTCTCACATCACCCCCATTCTCCTCCTGCCATTCCCAGCCACTAATTCAGCTAGATTAAGTAGTTCTTGGCCTTTAGGAAAGGGTGGTAGTAAGGGCTTCTAATCACTCCTGGATAAAGGACAAAATCCTTAGCAAGAACTNGTTGTACACCTCCAACCCCAGGTCCTATGAGTTCCTCAAACACCAAAGGTCTAGTACCAAGCTTCTTCTCTCCTCATTCCACCTCCATGCCTTCTCTATCTCCAGTGCTGTGAAATGCAGCGTCATCTACCCACCCACCATCTCTATACCTGGGAAGTTATCCAAGACTCTCACATCACCCCCATTCTCTTCCTGCCATTCCCAGCCACTAATTCAGCTAGATTAAGTAGTTCTTGGCCTTTAGGAAAGGGTGGTAGTAAGGGCTTCTAATCACTCCTGGATAAAGGACAAAATCCTTAGCAAGAACTACATGCCCCCTCAATCTGACCCTGCCTACCTCCTCAACCTCATCTCTGACCCTCCCTCTCCTTCCGTGTGCCCAGACATTCTGGCCCCCTTTTCTTGTTTGGTTATTAGAAACTTTACATATCAAGCAATATGGCTCCAGATTCCCATGACGCCTCATGGAGCCAATGAATTCAAGTGCTGGGAGGAGAAGGTTATGGTTTTTAATCATTAGTTTTGGTATGAACTATTTTTTAAAAAGAGATTTTCCTGTTGATAAATAGCAGAGATTAATTCCTTTAATTTCTGAGAAGTGGGGATTCAAGGTATGAAAATGAGGTAATAATCAGATTACCTTGATAGCAGGAAAGTGGGAAGCACAAAAGGAGAAGGAAGGGAACGAAATAAGAAGAGGCTGTGTGTTGGTCAGATGATCAGACTGTTAGACAATTAGAGAAGGAAGTTAAGGAGGGCAAAAGTCAGATGTAGCTGTTTTTGAAGCTGTGGCCGATGGACAACTTGAATAAAAAATATCCAGACTGGACGGTAAAAAGCAGTTAGGGGCTCTGCCTCCGCCTTACTCAGTCAGAGTCCCTGGGGACGAAGTCCAGGAATTTGATGCACACGACAGTTCGAGAACTCCGTTTGACCCCAGCTTTGACACACAGGGCTTCCAAAGTTGTGTGTCAGACGTAAGGGCACTATTTCCCCCCAGCTGTTTCTTTCATTTGCCTTCTGACCTAGATCCTCGCATCCGTCCCATCCGATCACTTCTGCTTCCTGTTCTCCTATTCTGTTTCTGTTCTACTCGATCAGTCAGTACTCCTGTTTTTACTTGATTCATTCATACTCTCAGTCTACAAATGAGCATGTGCCTGCCTGTCAGTGGGTCCTCAATTCTCACTTTTGTTCAGGCTTCCACTTTTCACAGAGTACTAAAATCACATAAATGCAGCAATGGAAAGAGAGAACTTTTAATGTGTTCTCTTTAACCAGGGAGAAACTCTACCTGTATGTCCATGTGTGTGTTACACTTATATACAAAGCAAACTGAGCACTATGAATAGAAACATGAAAAATATTTAAAAATAAATGACTTATCAATTCTTACTCATAAGGATATTTCAAATGTGGGAAATGATGACTGAGAAGATTGTAAAGGCCATCAAAAACATGGTTTGGCAAGCGATGGCACCTGGTGGGTCAAATCCGGCCTGCCACCTGCTTTTCTCTGTTTTTTGTTTTTTAAGTAAAGTTACATTCTAATACAGCCATGCTCATTTGTTTAGGTATTGTGAGGGGCGGGGGTAGGGGTTGCACTAGAACGATAAATTAAATATATCTGCTACAAAGGCAATATAACCAGAAAAGCCTAAAATATTTATTATGTGGCCTTTTGTAAAAAGTTTGCAAACACGTTATAAAAAAGTAATACAAGCCCTGGCTGGTGCAGCTCAGTGGATTGAGCACGGGCCTGTGAAGCAAAGGGTCACCAGTTTGATTCTCAGCGCACATGCCTGGGTTGAAGGCCAGCCAGGTCCCCAGAAGTGGACACATGAGAGGCAACCACACATTGATGTCTCTCTCCCACTCTTTCTCCTTCCCTTCCCCTCTCTCTAAAAATAAATAAATATTTTTAAAAGTAACATGAACTTACAATTTGTTTACAGGTCACATGTGACAGACAGATAGATAATACATAGATAATATACATACATAAACTTCCATAAGATATCTTTTGAACCAATCAATGTTATATTCCCCCAAATAGATATTATTCCATTGATAATGTAAGTTCTGCAAGGGACTTTCCAGAACTTTCCCCTACTATACAATTTCACATAACGACTTGGTTGTGATGTAGAAAGAGGACTTCTTTGGCCTGGCCAACAACTATTTCCTTTTCTGAAGCTTGATCTTTGAGTTCAAGTTTATTTTCCAGCATTATTTTGTTAACAAGGGTCTGTCACTTTCCGGTGCCTCTGCTCTAAGTAATTCTGAAACTCAAAATATACCGACGGCCACAAAACAAAAGCTGAGCAAGCTCCTTGTGCTGCTTATAAGCCTTACACACTTCCAGGAGTCTCTCAGCTACTACATCAGAAAAAAGTTATTTTCATACACCATCTTCATATTCTACCACTGGATCTACTGATCAAGGTTATTAGTTGGATTTCTTTGTCCAGCCTTCTTCTCCTATCTCATATTCCTACCATGTGTCTTCAGGAGAAAGTGTTACCTTTTCTTCGTTTATATTCGAGCTGGAAAAACAAGTAAATCCATACACGGGGTCAGATACCTGGAAGCACACACTCACTCACAAACACATACATCCAGAATATTACTTACGGCTTCAACATAAGCGTTTTCATATTGGTTTATATGTTTCCTAATGATAGTTCCTCATGGGTTTGTTTTTAATTGATTTATCTTTCAATACTTGCTTGATAATGCCAGGGTATAAATTGGTGCATGAATACGAGCGCAATCATGAACAGACCTTTTTTAGGACTTGTAATAATGTTTTTGAGTTGGGGGATAGCTTGTAAAGCAGGTGTCTGTGCCATTTGTTTTTGTGTTATTGTTTTTAGCATTCTATAAAATCATTAATGTCTCATTAATTTTTATGGCAACATAAATAACAACTAAGTCCCCTAAAGGCACAGTTTAGCAGAAATTTATGCTCTGTCACATTTCGATGACTATTTCAACTGAATTACTTTTTTATTTTTTTGGTACTGAAAGCCCTCCAGCATTTGGAAAGATGTGCCCTCCACTGCAACCTCCCACGTGGGCACCCCACTGCTTTCTCCAAGGCTGATGCAAAGCCGCAGGTACCCCACCTCCACACACACGTCACGGTGAATATTGTCTCCTCCCCTGCTCATTCCTTACCTGTGACAGCGAGGACTTCCTCCCTTTTTGCTACTTATCCACATCCTATCAGTATGTAAGACTCATCTGAAATGTTGCTACCTTCACAGAGCCCTTTACAGTAATGCCAGCCAATATTAAACTATTTCCTTTCTAGTTATCTGTAGCACTTGTAACTGGAATAGTCACTCATTTACTCACCAATCAATCAAAAGCATTTACTTTATCAAACACAGCCATTATCACTAGCAACACATATGTGAATAAAACATTACTCCTGCCTTTACCGAATTTGGAGTCTAGTGGAGGAAGCAAGCAAACAAACAAACAGGCCACAGTACTTCAGTGATAGATGTTTCAGGACCAGAGTGAACCAGTGTGGGATGAGAACACACAGGGGAGGATTAACTCAGCAGCGGGTTGGAGTGACGACGAGGAGCTCAGGTGTCAGAGTCAGAGTCTGGGTTTGTATCTAAGTTGGAAAGACTGTGGGAGAATCAAGAGTTCCATTAAGGATAAAGTGTAAGATGCCTAAAACGGCACTCAAATGCAGATCTTAAACAAGCGTTTGGATGTACCAGTCTGGTGTTCAGAATAGAGGCCCACACTAAAGACATAAATTTGGGATTTATCGTGGTACAGCTGGTGTTTAAAGTCATGTGACGGAATGAGATCACGTAGGGAGTGAATGTCAACTAAGAGAAGAGATCCATGGAATGAGTCCTGGAACACGCGGATTAGAGCACATCTAGGGGACGCAGAGACGGACTGGGAACCAGTGAAGAAAACGGAGAAGGAGGTGCTGGAAGGAAGCGCAAAGACCAGGAAATTGTGCTGCAGGACCGTGAAGTCAAGAAATTATTTCAAGGAGAAGAGAATGACCAACTCTGTGAAAGGTCAGTGACAGGTGAAATAAGACGAGGAATGAGAATGAATCATTAGATTTAGCAAGGTGGTGGTCACCGGGGACCTCACCATGACCTGTTTGGGTGTCACAGTAAGGATGAAATCCTGGCGGAGAGGCAGGGATAGATTCAAGAGAGAACAGAAAGAGAGGAATTGCGATAGCAATTGCATATACTATTTTGATCAGTTTTGCTATGAAAGGAAACAGAATTATGGAACAGTGGGCTAGGGGGTTGGGAGAAGCAAATTTGCCTGCTGAAACGCTGAGCAAATAAACAAACGATGGAGTTCAGAGGGAAAACAATGTCTCTCTCCCTGCCTGCCTCTGCCACCTGCTCACCTTCCCACGTACACTCCCAGCGGAGATCCCACAGGACCCCAGACACACGTCTTCCACAGGACTTGCCACACTGCAATTGTTTTTATGTCTCCACGTAATAAACAGTACATTCCATGAGGGTAAAGACTGAACCTCATTTTTATGCCCCACGCAATCTCCCTCCATTGCAAAACTGACGTCTGTAGAACACCTGCTCCCAAAAGAAACATACGGTGTGGTTGCAAGAAGGGAGACATCCCCACAGGAATGTACGCTCATTGAGGAGTGGGATTTCTGTCTGTCTGCTCCCCACTTTACCCGGCCATTGAGAACACCGCCGGGCCATCGTGGGTGCTCAATAAACATACACCAAATAAAGAATTAATCAAGAAGACGAAGGTCATGGAAGTAATTCTATGAGGCTTAATGTTTATGGTGCAGTTACTACCCACCAGATTCTGTGCAGGTGGTGGCTACACGGGCAGAAATGTTTGTGTAGAAAACTGCCAACCCACCCAGTATGTTGGGATTTTAATTGAAAATCTGTTTACCTTTTCTTACCACAGAATATGTGGCAACAGGATACAGTTGTTGTTTGTTGTGATTGTTTGGTGTGAGGTAGGCATTTTTATTACTAAATTATATTAGTGAAGAAGGCCTGCTTATCTAAACCTCCATAACACCACCAATAATGAATTTTTCTACATAAGGGTTCTTCAATAACTTCCTCTTAGAATTAACAGAAATTTTGTACCTCACTAATAACTGGCAGCAGGTTTTCTGTTTTATTTTGCTTTTACATCACATATGAATCATGTAACTTTCCTATTTTTTGCCTTGACTGCCAAGATACACAGAATAATTAATGCTCAAAGCAAAATTAGTTAATAATCATGTATTTTATACTTAATAATCATACTTTTATTAGCTCAAACTGCTTTGTGATAGCAACATAGCAAAACATCTTTGGGGATGGGGGAAAATAGGTAATCCTGGTTTTCTTTTTTTCCTTTTTTTTTTAGGAAAGAAACTTGAATTTTGTTAAGTTTTCAGTCAAAGTGCCTTTAATCGCTTATATTTCTGAATATCTGTAGCCAAGACTAGTAACAAGTTTTTCATGTAGTTAGGTAATTAGGAGAAGTGTATTTTCTACAATCTAATAAAATAATCTGTTGATATTTTTAAATGTTTGTTTTCAACTAAGTTCAAATGTTGAAAAGTTTATACATTACCTAAGTCCCTTGATGAAGTAAACTTATATTTTGATGGCTGTATTGTTCACGTTTATTTATATACATGCTGATTATAACTCAGATGTTTCAATCATTTTCTATCCTCAAGGACTACAAAGAGCTATGTGCATTTTTTATCTGGTGTGTTCTGCAGAACTGTTCAGAAAACATTGTTCCCTGTGTTGCTCTATGCCCTTGTATAAAGTCATTTTAGAACACATACTGGCAAAAAGTTGGTCATTACTAATAGCGTAGATGTTAATTGTATTGCCCATTATTCTTCACTCTTGGTTACCATGAAACTCAGAGCTACCATCAATAAACAGTAAGAATACTAACCAAGCCCCGTAGCATTCTCAGATTCCTCTCCTTCTCAAGAATTTTGATTTTATATTCTAACAGTCTAATTATACAAGTGCATTTCTCATTCAACATCAAATGCCTTTGGTAAGTAGATAAGGTATAAATACATAACTATTCTGGAAGCTCATTAGTTACTCTGTCACATTACCTAAATCAGAGTCTAATCCAGTAAAAGAGCCATCAGGGTCCAATCACTCTCTGTGTCCATATGCATGTCTGCAAGTTTGCCCTGCAAACATAGCTTATGAACTCCCACCATACTTCCCTAGATGAGAAAGCCAAAGTCAGAGAAGTTAGGTGACAAGTCAGCTGATGGAGAAAATGCAGGGTGCCGGGGTACGCAACAGCTAAGCTGTTGGCACAGCATTCTGGCCCACAGATTACTGAGCTACATGCACCTCCGGGAGGCTCGAAGCCCAGCTGTGTTTGCCACTTTCTGCATCACAAGCAGTAATAAAGATGGAGTAATTGTAAGTTAGTTAAAACCCTTCAAGATATTAAAGATGGAAGTTATGTACACCAATTACAAGCCCATCCTGTTTCTAAAGGCAATGAGGCGATGCTGATCACTACGTATTAGATATGAAAACCAAAGCTGCCGAGAGGTTAAGTCTCAAAGGGAAACACTTTCAGTAGTCTGAGTAATAAACACATTTCGTATGAGTTTAGCATAAATTAAAATTTAGCTATTTAAAGCAATGTATATGCATCCCTTAAAATGAATGCAGCTTAAGCAAGTGCGGCCCTGAGATGAAATTTTTGAGGAAAAAAATAAATCAATGAGGACTATCAGGACATGTAGCAAATTCTCCCAGCATGACTCAAAGGACCCCAGTTCTTGCAACAGGATGGCTGGTCCTACCATACTCTCTCCTGAAAGGCTTTCACTGGGGGCACTTAACACCCCAAGGGTCTAAAATATGCTAGGACATGCAAGGTACTTTCCTGCCTAGAAAAAAAATATGTATGTATATATATAAGTAGCCCTGCCTATTATCTCTAGCTCTGTTAGGAAACAGACTTTGAATTTAATGGATACAGTCAAGTCGGAGAAGACAGAAGGAGCCAGAGTCACGGCCAAGGCTTTCTATGTTGCTAGAATTCAGATTGATGCTCTAATAATTATATCACTCAGAAATAAATATAAATCTACCAAACATGAAATGTTAGACAGAAAAATAATTGCTTCCACTAAATTTGGCATCATGATCCTTACACCAAACTAACAACTTGAGAGTCCAGTTTCAATTCATTTCTTAGATTGCATTTTTACTGCTCCCATTAACTGTGGTTTTGATAGATCTTATAGATGGTGGTAATCCAAAGATTTCTTGCTGCTTGGTGAAAGACACACTGGTGCCTAGTAGAGGAGTTGAAATATTGTACCTAAGCATTTTTCCTATGATATTTTTCTTTGTAGTAAGTTTCCTTTAAAAAAAAACAAGGCCTCATGGGGGCCTAAATGTTGTGAATCAACTACTAATTAAGCAGCCAAGATAAACATACAGGAAATAAAGAACAATTCTATGATGATATCGAGCATAAGCTAGCGTGAAAGTATATATGCAGTTTGGGTGAAGATAACATGCAAATTCCAAACCAAGATCAGATCATTGTTGGCTCACCTACGAAGTGGAGTGAGTAGGTCTCAAGTTGGATCTCAGAGCAACTAAGATAATACCGCAATGAGTGCTAAGAACAGGAGGAGATATTTTATTAGTTCAGAGGAGTGGTGGCATCATAAACAAAGTAATAAAACTGGCTGGCATGAGGAAAGATATTGCAGGGACCGACCCATGTGGTCTGCTGACAGGACTGGCAAAGAGTGACCTACAAAAATTAAAAGAAGGGTACAGAGCTGAACAATGCCCTTGACCGCTAGCGTGCTAATGTCAGTTTTGTAGGGTTCTATCAATCCTACAGTACCTGTATTACCTAAAAAGATTATCAGCACATTTACATAGTACCTGTATTACATAAAAAGATCAGCACATTTACATAGTACCTATATTACACAAAAAGATTATCAGTATACATGAGTTTTTGCAAGAAATTATTCCCCCATACACTTCCTGAGTATCTACTATATACTAAGTATGTTCTTGGCATAGGAACAGGGAAAAAATTATGTCTGAGCATAAGGAATTTATACCTCAGTGGGAGAAATATCATTAACTTGGATCATGATGATAATAGGAAAATATTTTTACTATAACATAAATTATAAAATACTACAGTTTTCGAGTATGTTCTGTCCTCGTCATTCCTTCCTTCCTTCCTTCCTTCCTTCCTTCCTTCCTTCCTTCCTTCCTTCCTTCCTTCCTTCCTTCCTTCCTTCGTTGTTTATTCATGCAACATTCGTTAAATGCCACAATCAGGATCATTATCAAAGATTTGGACTAAATTCAAGTTACTGTAATTCATTTTACATAGACATCAGTAGATACCAAAATGTGTCTACCTGTATGCCCCAAAGAAGTTCCTTTCTCTGAAATACCTATGATGCATTTTTGCAGAAGCTGTTGCCTCTGCCTAGAATGTTCTCCCTGTCCCTCTGTCCTTCATGATTCAGTTCAAGTCTCGCCTCTTCCATGAGTCCTGACTCCCAAAGGAAGCATATTTTGTGCACTCCTCCATTTTAACTAACGCACATTAAATTGTAATGATTTGTCTCCCTCTCCCCCTATGCACATGCTTAACTGTGAGTTTCTTGAGGGTGTCTTTACTCATCTTTCCAACATGGCAATGGAAACAATGCTTTACATGAGCAGCTTGATAAATGTTCTTGAATAACTACCTAGTAATAAATCAGTCTCAGGTACATTCCATGTATTTATAATATTCAAGTGCTAACAGCTGGTTAAGGGTCCAGCTACACAAGTCTCACGTTCCTCCAAACATGTTCAAGTTCATTGCCACGTTCCAGCTACTCCCTGGGATGCTTCCCCCTTAACTTCAAATTTCATATGCTGGTTGTTGCTCTTTCACTCAGAGGTAGCTTCAATTTCGCCTTTTCATAGAAAGCCCCCGATCACCCAGGCTACGATGGGACCTCATTACTGTATTTCCTTACATCTTATTCTCGCTTGCTGCATAGGTGGATTCACTATCTGCTATCTTTGATTTCTCTACTCTTCAGGACTCCCAGGCAAAATGTAAATTCCCTGAGTGCTGGTCTCTTGCTGGCCTTCTTCAGTGAATATTTCTGATACCTAACACAGTATTTGAGATCTAGCAAGCACTCAAAAATCCACTCAACTGAGTGATGAATAAATGAGAAATCTGTATCCTTCAGTCCAGAAGGGGCAAACTCTGGCTCCTGGGCTGCATCCCACTTGCTGATGAGTTCTGGTTGGACTACTCAGTGTTTTGTTTTGTTTTAATTTGAATGTGCTTTTAACTTAAAAATTAGGAGATTTCACATGTTTCAAAAACTTCAAAATTCAGGCTTCTTTTGAAGCAGTAGAAAAGTGGAAGTCCAGGGCCCACAATCCTATCCGGGAAGTCAGCAGAGGTGAGTGAACAACAATGGTGCTCTGGAAGACTCTCACCAGATCGCCTCAGCCATGCCTGCCCCCAAGGCCCTCCTTCACAGGCCCTGACTGGCCCAGAGCGTGGTTTAACTTAAGTTCCGATCTCTTCCACTGATGGTCTCTCTGTGACCCAAGCCCTGCACCACACCCACGGAGCTCCTCCAAACCCGCCCTCACGAGTGCTGCTGCTCCTGAGTCCGGGCTTCGTCTTTAGAGATGAGTTAGCATCAGAACCTACCTTTTGATTATTTCTGAATGATAACATGAAAAAAATCATATCATTAACTACAAACCTGAATTCATCACACATTAGAAGACAATTCATGTGAGTGTTTAACAGATCTCAAGGTCATGAAAGAAAACTATCACTAAAATATTTAAAAATAAATCAGGGAGAAGCAGATACAATGATGATGACTAAGGTTTGTTAACCTTAATTAAAAATTCAGTAGAAAAAATGAACCCCAACAGTATAGATAAACACATTTTTAAAGTAATTCACAGAAGAAATAGGAATGACCAAATAACATATTAAAAGATAGTCTACTTTATTAGTAATCCAAAATATGTGACTTAAAATAAGATCTGATTTAATCTATAATTCACTAATTCATTGAACAAACATTTGTCGAGGGGCTACTATTGTCCAAATACTATTAGCCTGGCAAAGATTTTTTAATGGTAATAATTTTAGAATTCACTAAAATGAGTACATCACACACTGTGAAAAACAATTTTATAATATGCACTAATAACCATAAAATAGTTACTACCCTGCAACCTAGTAATTAAACTTCTTGGAATTCATCCTAAAAAAAGAATCTGTGAAGCAGGCAAAGATTAATATGATAAGGATATTAATCACAGCATGATTTATAATATCAAAAACATTAGAAAACTAAATGCCTAATAATAAGGAGTAATTCAATAAATTATGGTACATTCAAACAAGGAACAATTATGTAGACATTAAAATTACATTTTCAAAGACCATTTAGTGACATGGGGAAATGCTTGTGAAGAATTTTCAAGCCTGTATTTTAAATATAATTTCATGTAGCCAATTAATTTTTTTAATTTTAATACATTTTATTGATTATGCTATTACCATTATGCCATAGTTTTCTCCATTTTGTTCCCCTCTGCCCTGCACCCCATCCCCCATCATTCCTGCAACTTAGTTCACATGCATGGGTCATACATACAAGTTCTTTGGCTTCTCCATTTCTAACCTACCGCTGTCTATTTTGTACCTACCATTTACGCTTATTCCCTGTACCTTTTCCCCCATTCTCCCTCCTACCCCCACCCGCTGCTAATCTTCCACGTGATCTCCATTTCTGCGAACCTGTTCCTGCTCTAGCTGTTTGCTTACTTTGTTTTTGTTTTTGTTTTTTTTAGGGTCCAAATGAAAGAACAGATCAAAGCTCCAGAAAAAAATGCAACTAAGTGATGAAGAGATAGCCAACCTATCAGATGCAGAGTTCAAAACACTGCTCACAAAAATAGTTGAGTATAGTCACAAAATAGAGGAAAAAGGAAAGGCTATGAAAAATGAAATAAAGGAAAATGTACAGGGAGCCAACAGTGAAGGGAAGGAAACCAGGATTCAAATCAACAGTTTGTAGCAGAAGGAAGAAATAAACAGTCAACTAGAACAAAATGAAGAAACAAGAATTCAAAAAAAAATGAGAAGCTTAGGAACCTCCAGGACAACTTTCAACGTTCCAGCATCCGAATCATAGAAGTACCAGACGGAGAAGAGAAAGAGCAAGAAATTGGAACTTTATTTGAAAACACAATGAAGGAGAACTCCCCTAATCTGGCAAAGGAAATAGACTTTCATGTAGCCAATTTAAAGTGATCCATTCTTTCGTGCTTTATAAGCAGGAGGTATTTTTGCTTTCTAATAGCTTGCTATCTAATGCTTCTTCTCATCCTGTAAAGCATATAGTACAATAGGTATTAAAACAGGGGATATCACATATTCATAGCAGCATTATTCACAATAGCCAAGATATGAAATAATCTAACTGTCCATTAATGGATGAATGGATAAAGATAGGAGATTAGATATAGACACACAGATATAGATGGAAAAAGACATGCAGGTTATGATGATTACAACAGCTTTATTAATTATGTGTTTAGTGTACCCACAACTGTAAACCTACTTTTGCCATACCACATTTGTGTGTGTGTGTGTATACACTGGAATCTTACCCAGCCATGAGCAAGAAGGAAATCCTGCTGTTTCTAACAACTTGGAGAAACCTTGAGGGCATTATGTTAAGTGCGATAAATGAGAGAAAGAAAAATACTGCATAATACAACTTAGATGTGAAATCCAAAAATGTCAAACTCAGAGAAACAGAGGGTAGAGTGGTGGTTACCAGGGGTTGGGAGGTGGAAGAAATGGGGGGATATTGGCCCAAGGGTCCAAACTTGCAGTTATAGCATTTAAAAATTCTGGGGATGTTATGGATAGCCTAATGATGTGGCTAATAATAATAATGTACTGCACAAGTAAATGTTGCCAAGAGAGTACATTTCATGCATTCTCATCACCAATGAGAAATAGTAATTATGCAACTGGATGGAGGTGGTAGCTAATGTTACAGTGCTAGTCAGTTTGCAATACATAAATATAGAAACTCAGCACATCATACAGCTTAAACTTACTCAGTGGTATGTGTCAATTATATCTCAATAAAGCTTAGGAAGAACTAAATTTGAAATGGAATAGAATAGAGAAGAATAGAATGAACTGCAATAAAATTAAATAAATAAATAGAATAGAATAGAATATCTCAAACAGAAAAACAAAAATTGCTCCATGGGGCCAATGAAACAACGTACTGACAATGTTCTGGATTGTAGGCAGTGACTGCTGGGCAGAAATACAGGATTAAAGAGAAGAAAGAACAGGAAGGAAGCAGAATGTAAAAAGCGGAGACCAGAGCAGCATGTGGAGAAGAAAAGGCCCAAAAGGATACACAGCTTCATTTTAAGGAAATTCTCTGCACAACACTATGGTATGGGGACTTAAGAAATTCCCTTTTTAAAGTATTTTTATAGATTTATGTAGATCAGACAAGACACTTACAAGAAGCATTATTTGTTTCTTGTAACACCAACCACAAGAAGGACCAAAAAGGATGTCACGGTAGGAAAAGCAGAACTACCTCACTACCATAAAAAGAATAACAACAAAAATTGAAAGTCTGAGGGTGCCAAAATAAACTGTCTGTGCAAAAGATGATTATAGTAAAACAAGGAGGAAGCTGAACCCTGGTTTTGGAATGAGTGGACTGCGCAAAGGCAGAAACCAATCTGTGCAGCTATCAGCATGCAAGAGCCAAACAGCCCCACAGCAGCCCTGGAAATGGTGCCACCTGGGCTCAGCCAAGCCCCTGGAGCACGGCTCCGTGGCCCCCGCAGAGGCAAAGCTCACACCGACCATTGCTTTACACTGGTTTGTGCCTACCCAGTGGAAGCTGTCTGGACAAGAGGATCATACCCTGGCCTAGAGAAAGCCAAAGAGGTCCATGAAAGATCAAAAGAACACAGTGGGTTCTCTTCTATGAGTGAAAACAATTTTTCATGAAAAACTGGTAGGAGGAGTCACCCCATAAAGAATATACTTATAAAGTGCTAACAGCTGTCTGTGCCACTGTAGGAAAATAAGCAGACAGTTGCTTACCTCTACACCACCAGTTTTCAACCGTTTTCATCTCGTGGCACACATACACTGATTACTAAAATTCTGTGGCACACCGAAAGTTATATTTTTTGCCAATCTGACAAAAAAAAGTATAATTTTGAGTCATTCACACTGGATGGCTACCGTTGTGTTGGCTGTTGTCCTTTTTTATTTCACAATCTATGGGAAAAGAGGTCAGTGCCCCTGACTAAAGGGTCAGGTATTGCATGTTTTAAAACTTTTTGCAACACACCAGTGGAAAATCGCTGCTCTACACTGTCAATTATATACATTGTTCAATACATGTTGCCATGCCTCTCCTCCAGGAGTTCCTAGAAGGAAGCCGTATGGACTCTCATTTCACATTTACACTCTCACAATGTAGTCACAAGCATTAAGGGACTTAGCAATTCAGCAATCCTTTTCCCTTACTCGGTCTGATATTCTTGCTCTTCTTGAAGTCTGGTTTGATTTACATATGTCTACATTATACCACCACGCCTCCACGGACTACTGCTTTCCCAACATTTTGGTTTTGGAAAATTAATAGAATTCCATAGGTCCATTCAAGCCATTTTCACATCTCTTTATTTCAGTTATGTTGTTTCTAAGCCTTTGCTCCTTTTTTACTATTGCTGAGTTTCTACTCCTGGGACAATTTCACCATTACCTTTTAATTAATCTGCTCTCTCCAAGCATCCTCATAAACTCAGATCCCTCAAAATCACTGACTTTCATGCTGTCTTTATTTTTAACTTCTTTCATATTTTCCATCATTACCTTTTGACCTGTAACTAGCTCTTGCATGCATTAGTCTCATTCTCCATTATTTTCAACATCTACCTTTGCCTTTTAAAATTTGCATTTTCTGTTATACTCAATCTGCTTTAAACTGAGCCGACCTAACAAAGGTTTTTCTTGACCTTGACATTTGTATTGTTACTCATATTATACTGGTAATATAAGATTGCATTTTAAACATCATCCTTATAAACATGGGGTTACCTGACTCAACTGGTCCCAGCACTTGGCTGACTTGGCTGGTCTAGTTGTTCATTTCCCTCTTAAAAGCTCCATGATCCTGTCTTTTTCATGAAGCTGCTCACTCATACGCAGGGGATAAACTCTCCATAGAGAGCAAAACTAGCTTTCAGTCAGAAACACATGGGTGGCTATTCCCTAAGTCCTTCTTCTAAAACTTGTTACCGCTCACTCCTCCGCAATGCCACAGCTTCTGAACTAACCCCTTACCCACACACACATGGCTGTGTTGCCAAATCTCTGTATTTGTTACAGTGGCCAGTATGATTTTAATATCGGCCTGTGATTCTTTGCTTTCCACTCACGTTCAGTCTCTAGTCTTTCCTTTTCTAGCTTGACACAATTTCTGTCACCTGATTTCTCTTTTTCCCTAAAGCTACATCTTTTCTACATGTTAAATCTCTGTGTTCCACTCCCTTCAACTTGTCCTTCATCTTAGCTTTTATTTCCTCAATATCTATAATTCCTTTTGGTCTTTCTAGCTATAATCTATCTGCTCTTATCTTTTTACTGTCATATATGTGTATTTTGCTATACTATGAGATCTAAAAAGCTTCTCAATCATCCAACTATGACAAAACAATAGCAATTTTTTGTTAGTATCTTTTAGAATTTTACTATAAAGGTAAATACATAGTAAAGGAAGTAAATTAATCACTTCCAAAGCTCATATAAAGGTTAAAAGACAAAAGTAGTAAAAATAACTGATTACAGAATTGGTTAAGAAATATACAAGATAATAAAAGGTAAAATGTGATGTGAAAAATATAAAATGTGGGGAGTTAGTAAATGTTGAACTTTATTCTGGGACCAAACTTAAGTTGTTAGGAACTTCAAATAGGCTCTTATGAATATAAATTGTTATGTATAAGCCTCATAATAATCATAAAGCAAAACCTACAGTAAATACACAAAAAAATAAAGAGAAAGGAATAGGCATGCCACAGAGAACATCATCAAAGTGCAGAGGAAGAGAATAGAAACTACAAAAAAAAATCCAGAAAACGATAATAAAATGCAAAATGCAGTTTCCTATCAATAATTACTTTAAATGTAAGTGGGCTGAATTCTCCAATCAAAAGGGATAGAGTAAATGAATGGATAAAAACCAAAACAAGACCATCTATATGTTGCAAACAAAAGGCTCACTGCGCATGTAAGGACTCACATAGGCTGAAAGTGAGGGGATGCAGAGGAAAACCAAAAGAAAGCTGGAGTAGCACTGTTTGTATCAGACAAAACAGACTTTGAAACGGGGACTGCAATGACACCCTGAATAGACACGGCAATCTCAAGAAAGAAAAAAATCTGGAGCAATCAGGCCACATGATATCAGATAATTTTACAAGGCCATAGGAATCAAAATAGCATGGTACCAGCATAAAACAGACATAGAAATACATCCACACTTTTATAGTCAATTAGTATTTGACAAAAGAGGCAGAAACATACAATGGGATAAAGACAGTCTATTCAATGGTGTTGGGCAAATTAGACAGATACATGCAAAAAAAATAATAAAACTAGACCACCATAGACAAAATAAACTCAAAATGGACTAAAGACTTAAATGCTAGACTTGAAAATATAAATATCCTAGAAGAAAACACTGGCAGTAAAATCTCAGACATTTCTTATAACAATATTTTTTCTGATATTTCTCCTCAGGTAAGGCAAACAATAAAAAATTTAAAAAATAAGACTACATCAAACTAAAAAGTATTTTTCACAGGAAAAAGTGAAAAATAAAAAACCATCAAAAAATGAAAAACCCACTGAATGGGAGAACACATTCACCAATGGTACATCTGACAGAAGGTTAGTATCTAAAGTTTGTAAAGAACTTATAAAACTCAATACCAAAAAAAAAAGAAAATAATCCAATTAAAAAATAGACAAAGGCCCTAAAGAGACACTTTTTCAAAGAGTACACACAGACGGCCAATAGACTTATGAAAAGATGCTCAACTTCTCTAATCATTAAAGAAATGAAAATGAAAATGACAGTGAGATATCACCTCACACCTGTCAGAATGGCTATCAGCAATAAATGAACAAATAGGTGTTGGCAAGGATGTGGAGAAAAGGGAACCCACATGCACTGTTGGTGGGAATGCAGATTGACGTAGCCACTGTGGAAGCAGTGTGGAGTTTCCTCAAAAAATTGCTTTATGACCCAGCAATTAAAAAATTAGAACTGCCTTATGACCCAGCAATTCTACTTCTGGGAACATGGCCAAAGAAACCCCAAACACTGATTTGAAAGAATATATGCACCCCTATGTTCACTGCAGCATTATTTACAATAGCCAAGATTTGGAGGCAGCCCAAGTATCCATTAGCAGATGAGCAGATAAAAATGCCATGGTACATTTACACAGTGGAATACTACTCCAATAAAATAGAAAGAAATCTTACCTTTGCAACAGCAAGGATGGACCTAGAGAGTATTATGATAAATGCAATGATAGTCAGAGAAAGACAAGTACCATATGATTTCACTTATATGTGGAATCTAATGAACTAAACTACAAACAGATTCATAGATACAGACAGTAGACTGACAACTGTCAGAGGGGAGGGGGTTTTGGAGGGCTGGGTTTAAAAGGTGAAGGAATTAAGCAAAGGGGAAAAACTGTCAGACACAGACAACAGTATGGTGATTACCAGAGGGAAAGAGGCATAAGAAAGAGAATGAATGGGGTATAAATGATGATAGAAGGAAACTTGACTTTGGGTGGTGAACAAACAATACAATATACAGATGATGTATCATAGAATTGTATATTTAAAACCTATGTAATTTTATTAACCAATATCACCCCAATATATTCAATAAAAATTTAAAAACAACAAGATCTAACACTTACAAACATTTAGGTACCAAGATAGGATCACCTAAATATATAAAGCAGATATTAACAGACCAAATGGGGATAATAGACAGCAATACAACAACAGTGGAGCACTTTAATATTCCAATTGCATATATGTATAGATACTCTGGACAGAAAATCAATAAGGAAACACCAGCCTTAAGTGATCCCAGATGGAATAACAGATATTTAGTATAGAATATTGCATCCAAAAGCAACAAAATTCACATTTTTCTCAAGTACACATAGAACATTTTCCAAGATAGATCTTATGTTCAACCACAAAATAAGTCTTAATAAATTTAAGAGGGCTGAAATTTTATCAAGCATATTTTCTGGCCATAGTATATGAAACTAGAAATTAATTACACGAAGAAAACATACTATACACAATAATTAACTAAAAATGGATTAGACTTAAATATAAGACCTGAACACATAAGATTACTAGAGGAAAACAAGTGATAAGCTGCTTTGACGTAGGTCTTGGTGATGACTTTTTGAATCTGACACCAAAAGCAGAATCAAACAAGTGAGACTACATTTAACTAAAAAGTTTCCTCTACACATCAAAGGAAACCATCAACAGAATTTAAAGGCAACCTACTGAATGGAAGAAGATATTTATAACTCATATACTGATAAGGGGTTAATATTAAAAATATATAAAGAACACATGCAAATCAAAAGCCCCAAAATCTAATAATCCACTTAAAACTGGGCAGAAGGTCTAAATGGACATTTTTTGAAAGAAGACAGACAAACGGCCAACCAGTACATCAAGAGATTCTTACACCATACATTATCAGGGAAATGCAAATCAAAATCACAATGAGATATCACTTCACACCTGTTAGAATGACTATTAACGTAAAGAAAAGAAATGACGAGTGTTGGCAAGGAAGTGGAGGGACAGAGAGCACTCCTGCACTACTAGGAGGCATGCAAATTGGTTCAGCCACTATGGAAAACAGTATGTTAGTCCCTTAAATAATTCAGAATAGAACTACCATCTGATCCAACAATTTCACTTCTGGGTATCTATTCCAAGAAAATAAAAACGCTAACATTAAAACATGTACATCCTCATGGTCATTGCAATATTATTTACAATAGCCAAAATATGGAAGCTATTTAAGTGTCCATCAATGGATACATGTGTAAAGATGTATACACACACAGAGAAATATTATTCAGCAATAAAAAATGAAATCTTGCCATCTGCAACAACATGAATGAAATTCTAGAGCATTATGCTAAATGAAAAAGAGAAAAGACAAATATTGTATAATCTCTCACACGTACATGTGTGTGTGTGTGTCTGTGTATGAGTGTATGTATAACCAAGTTCATAGATACAAAGAACAGACAGGTTACCAAAGGCATGAAATGGGGAAGTTGTTTTTGTTTCATTTATAGTTAAATAACTTGAATTAAAGAAATATATTTTAGAATTTGACTCTTCTGAATATTCCATAAAAGTTATATTTAAGTGTGCATACATTAGGCAGTTAGACAAAGGACAGAGAAGGGCAGGAAGTGCCTAAGGACAACTTTGTAACACCTTAAATTCATACAATGCTGTATGTTAATGATATCTCAATAAAACTGTAAAAATTTAAAAATTTTAAATCTACCAAGATTCTTACCTTATATTTATTGGTATTTGTTAAATTAAGTGATAAAATGTACAGGAAGGCAGGAAAAGGGAGAGACTGTCAATGGGAGAAAATGATTAGAGAGCAAGATTGGGGAAGTTTATAAAGCTCGGACCTTATTCATAAAAAAAGAGGGAGCTACTATAAAGAAAATCAAATTGGCATATATACATATAAAATTTTAATTTTTTTTCTATTTTTTAACCTCTTTTTTGTTGCTGTTTGAGTACAGTTGTCTCCATTTCCCTCCCACCACTGCCCCTCACCCCAGCCATCCCCCCTTCCCACATTCGATACACCCCCCTTCAGTTTTGACCATGTGTCCTTTATACATGTTCCTGAAACCCCTCCCCACTTTCCCTCCCATATGCCCTCCCACCTCCTCTCTGGTTACTGTCAGTTTGTTCTGAATTTCAATGTCTCTGGTTATATTTACATAGCAGAAAATTTTTAAACAAACCTGTATTAGTAGATAAAATTAGAACTTAGATATCAGAATTAAATTTATCAAGTAATAGTTATCAAGCACCTGTTTTTATTAAGTTGTTATAAAATGGAAATTGTTCCTCCAAAAGAATTCATGTTAGCCTCATATTTGTTAGAATTCCAATGGAAACCACTGAGAAGCGTGCCTCCCCGCAATTCACAGAGTCCAAAAGCTCTGCACAAGGTTTGTCCTGATTAGACCTAAATGTACCCCCTACTTTATACTTTCTGTCATCTCAGTAGCCTCTCACCCTTTCTCCTTAAAGACTTCCATTTGTTGCCGGCATTTACCTCCTCCTCAGGATTTAACACAGGACTCCCTCTTGAACCAGTGGTTTTGGTGTCAAGTAGAGTGTGTGTGTGTGTGTGTGTGTGTGTGTGTGTGATCCCTTAGCATAACCCTGGGGGCAGAGTCAGGCATTCTGGGAGCTTTTGCCCCTACTTGGCCCAGGGCAAGGGTGGGGAGGGTAAGTGCTGAGTAAATGAAGGAACCGGAACTTGAAAACATGATGACAAGCCATGACACAAGACATAATTGATACGATTAGCAAAATCGTATAACGATATAAAACATGATACCTGATGGGCCAGAATATAGATATTGTGTCCAACGTCTTTTGGAGAAACACCATCGTCTCCACCCTCATCATTGCCATGATCGCATTCCAATCCTTGGTTATAGGCGTTCTTCATCACATCCACCTACCAAAAACACCAACAAGAACAGCAAGGTTTGAGATGCCACAAGCAGCATGCCTTTTACATCATTTATGAAGTATAATTAAAAGCTGGCATGCTTCCTAAGACTCTAAAAGCATCAAAGAACTCAATGAAAATGGCCTTGGAAAACATCTTTATTTAAATTAGCAGGGAAGTATTTTCTGAACAATATTCCCTATTTTACTTAGAAGATTTTGCTTTGATTTTTGAATGCTGACAGTGCCAACGTTCCCATGAATTACCAGAGTCTGGAACCGCAATAAGGAGCCATTATTTATTAAAGGCCCGCTAGGTAACAGGGATCCATGGTACTACACATTAGACTCTGCACTGAGGACCCAGCGGCAGATAAAACAGCATCTGCCCTCAAGAGGCGAACCGCCCTATAGCAAGGAGGCACTCAGTGGGCATGGAGGAAGTGAATGATGAGATTAAATGTGTTGTAGGCCAAGGAAACAGTCATTTCAATGGGTTATTGCACAGTCTGTTTTTGAATGAATATATAACCCATTGCCCCATTTAACCGCAAGTATCAAGGTATTAATTTTATTTTTATTGTTCAGAAACAGGTGTAAATATTGTATAATTTTTGAGAGATACAAACATTTTTAATATATCTTCCTAATATATTCCAATATACAAACTAAAGCAAAGTTTTCTCTTTTTAAACATTTTTTAAATTTAATTATTGTTCAAGTACAGTTTTCTCTCCCCACTCCCTTCCCAGCCCACCCCCCCCGCCGTACTCCCCACCTCCCTCCCATTTCCACCCCCCTTAGTTGTTCTCCATGTGTCCTTTATACTAGTTTCTGTGAATCCTTCCCCCTTTCCCCTGAAGTTCTCTCCCCTCTCCCCTCTGGTCCCTGTCAGCCTGTTCTGAATTTCAGTGTCTTTGGTCATATTTTGCTTGCTTATTTCAAACTAAAGCAAAGTTTTCTTGCCCCCTCTTAGTCCACTGCCATGCAGATACTAGACACTCATTAGACATATGTTAAATCAAAATGCATCTTAGCTTTGTCTCTATCTGTCCTCCCCAACTCCACTCCTTACTATCAGAAAGCAAAAGAATGCCTTCCACAGCATCTCCCGGTAATGCCAACAGTGATGCTCCCAAGCCTAGGATTTAGTCACTGGGGCATGGAGCTACCTGGTTTGAAAAATGTTCTCCATACTTCTAAACCCAATGCTTTCAAGCATGCTGATATTATTTCATGATTTCCATGTGGAAAAAATATAACTTCTACAATAGGAAGGCCCACTCATGATCTCTGTGGAATCCCCTTCAAGTCTCCAATTTTTCTCTAGAACAAGCTTCTGCAACATTTCACTGATACGAACAAATTTAAGATATTGATTTTATTTTCATTGTTCAGAAAAAAGGTATAAATATAATTTTTGAAACATACAAACATTTTATACACCTTCCTCATATATTGCAATACACAAAGTAAAGCAAACTCTTCCTATCAAAAAGAATTTGCAGATAGTTTAGTAGAGTGGGACAATCTGGTTGAGAAAAGTGCCAAGTGTGGACAAAACCAACAAAATCATTAATGACCCAAATTACACTGGCCTTTGCCATCATGGGGTCTTCTGAGGTATTTGTAGTGTGTCATTTTGCCTTGGTAGAGCACGGAAGTCACTGGACATTTTCCTGACATGCATGCTACAAACTTATCCCTTTCAGTTGTACTTCAGTAACCCAGCTTTCAAAAGTTTTCTTACCAGTTCCCTGGGTCTCATGTTGAAAAGAATTCTCTCTGCATTCTCGCTGTCATGTCTGCTTTCCATAATGGCCAGCAAAAGCTTGGAGGCGTTGTTCTAGGAAAACAGATTGAGTTAATGCACAAGAAAAATCTATTTCATGGGTTAATGGTCCCCTGCATTTCTTTTAATTGAGATTACCAAGACCATTTTTTCAATCAAACAGAATTTTAAACTGCTAATTTGGTTTGGCTTATTAGCATTTTAAAATAGAACGTTTTACTTTATTGTCAAGACAAAATAAAAACAATGAATCACGGGAGATAAGTTACAAGGGCTATTTTAAATATTGGTGAAAAGGTGTTTTAAAAATAAGATTTAATTTATATATAATGCATTAAAGTATAATCATATTTTTCTTCACTCATCCCTAATGGGTATTTCTCTGATGACATTTTTAACAAGACGGTAAGCTGATCCAGTATCAGTGACACATTTCACAGAAATGGTACATAATTTAGGGAGTTTACCATACTATTTTTAACATGAAACATTAATACATGTTATCAAATCAAAATTCTAAATTTGTGCAATAATTACTGAAAATTTATAAAATTCTAAATTCATGAGTTAGAAATAAAATATAAACTTATTGATAACTAGTCCCACAATATGACAGTATATATGCCACATGTTTACAATCTGGGTTGTACAAGAAAAATATTTTGTATTTTTGTCCAATAAAGAATGAAATAGTTTAAGTTGTCTTTGATGTTTTCTAATTTGGCACAAATATATTGTCTCAAACAGTTTACCTATAGATATTAAAAATGTTTCTGATACAGTTGATTTATTACCCAAAATAGGTGCACAGAATTACAGAAAGTCTTGCCACACAAAGCACAATACTCTCATGATCCGGAAAGAGGTTTCTTCACATTGTTTTTAAGAGCACTGCTCTAGAATTGCGGCACATTGCACGATGATAAAAAAACTTTCTGAGAGGCATCTCCACAGTGTGTTTGTAGTGGTCAAAAAGTTCAGCCTCCACACACGACCTCTCATAGCAGCACAAAAGGAGTACAGTCAAATGTCCTTACACTACTTCTCAGTGACCCCACATTAACACCTTACAGATGAAAACTTAAACTGAAGCAGTTGTTTGGTATGCAGACACTCTCCACAGAAACTTTGTTACAGTTTTTCAAATTAATTTTTTAAAGATTTTATTTATTTATTTATCTTTAGAGGGGAAGGAGAGAGGGAGAGAAACATCAATGTATGGCTGCCTTTTGTGCATCCCCTGCTGGGAACTGGCCTGCAACCCAGACATGTGCCCTGACTGGGAATCGAACCGTGATCCTTTGGTTCACAGGCCCGTGCTCAATCCACTGAGCTACACCAGCCAGGGTTTTTTCAAATTAATTTACTGAGTAGTTTTAATACCAAATTCTATCCAACTATTTTTTTCTTTCAGAAGTGCAACCTAAAAATTATCTTTAAATGACTAATGATGATGATAACAATGATGATGAAGTTGATGACATGATGATACCCATGTCATGGGCCTATCCTGAAAAGATTTTAGTATTTTGTGGCAGAGATGGCATTAATTTTTTGTTTTACTTTATAATTTTACAGATTTGTATATTTTTATAATCTAGCATCTTGCCTGTACAAACAACATACCTAAACTATTAGGTTCCAGGATTAGCAGAGAGTTCAAATCCTTAGGGTCAATCTGAACTGACCCCATAGAACCCAAAACTAAAACCCTGCCAGAGAACAGTGGTCTTCTCTGATGGACCTCACCCAGCAGGCCTGATGCATAATAACTTTCAAGCACATCCAGTTTCAGAATGCTATTGGCATTGAGGTATTGTTTTCTAGCCAATCTTCTTTTTTATACTATGTTAGAAGAGTAAGAGTCTTATAGATGATCTCCTGAAATCTGAATCAATTTGAAAGTAAAAAAGCCTATATACACTGAGAAATCAAATGCAAATAGCAGTGTTAATTGAGGGTTTTCTTCTAAAGGAAGCTAGAGTCTTAAAAACAAAACAAAACCAGATGACCTATTTACAAATTCAGTGCTTTATAGTCACGGATCAGTTATAAAATGTAATTTAAAAAGTATATGTAAAAAATTCATTAACTTGCATATAAATGAGTAATAGAAGGAAGTATATTTAAAATAATAAATAATTAAGCAATTAAATTCAAGGGTAAATTATATAAAATAAGACCTTAACATTTTTAATGTGGTATCTCTATAACATTACCTAGTATTTATAATTAAAAGCATCCAAGGAAGACCCCTAAAATTTGTCACTATATATCATTCTGCCTTACAAATACTGTTGTCATACTGGCCACTATATACAAAGCCTCATAGATTTTTTTAAAGAAAAGTACAGACACTTTATTGTTTAGGTAGAAAACTATATTGTAAATATTTCCAATCAAATCCATTCATTTGGTATTTTTTTACATTCCTTGGTTCCTCTGTCATATTTTGAAAAGGTGTACTTAAATTGTGCTTCATAACATGAACAATATTTTAAATGACCCTTTTTTAAAACAGCATTTTCATTTGAATAGCTGAGAATATCTTTGGCCTCTGAAGTCGTACCCCATCATTTAGTTACTTTATACAAGTCTGGGCTCCTAAGTTCTCAGGATGCCTCTACTCTGCTTTAAATTGAGGAACGATTTCATGATTTTCCCCATTAAGTGATATCAATTAAAAATGAGACTTTAAGGGATAACCTTTAGACTAATAAGGGATTTGAAAAGCTAAAGGTCAAGGGTTTTAGATGTTGTGTCTTTGGGAATTGGTTAGAGATGAATTTAAGATGCAATAAGCATTTTTTTCTGGTAACTGGAACTAAGTCATCTGTCACGAGGCCTAGGCTAGCTTCCCGAGGCAAAGTGTGACGCTGATGAGAACAGGACACGAGTTCAACCCACACAAGGATCACCTGTGCTTTAATCTGTGGATGGAAGGACCCAATGCTAGTACAGGTGGCAAAAGAAAAGAGTGGAAGACACAAACTTTGTATTATATTAAAAGAAACACTTGCTTATTTTGAACCATTAGTATAATCCCCACATAAGTAGGACATACGCATTTATCTGTATCTGCATTCAGAAACAGAATTCTAAAAACATCATTCTTCTTGGCCATAAATTTACTCACACAAAGTGCAACTTAATTATATTTGCTAAGGTACTGGATAGACCTGTCTTAACAAAAAAAAATTGTGTTTAATCAATGATTTGATCGCCTGTTTAACGCTGAACACAATAATGTGGCCTTTAATTAAATTCACCTCAATTGCATACCATGTAAGCTCTGATAAATGGAACTTCTGGGAAGTACGTTCATGGTTTAAGTAAGTTCTCAAGGGCAGTGTAAAATGGCTTGCAGTATTTGGGAAAAAATAAAATTCCAATGTATGAGAAAAAAATGTTTTGAAAGAAGAGAACCACAAAACTACAATAAAGTGCAGCTTTCCTTCTCCACAGTCCAATTAACTGTGAGTTGTCAACAACTGGAATTCTGCAGTGAAGATGAATTTTAAAAATATGGTACAGTGAATGTTCAACACCTCTTGCTCCTCCATATAATGAAAAATATAACATAAAAAACAGAAGACAAGTAGTGAAACAAGGCAGTTACTGAAAAGAACTTCTAATAAAGTACCCTCCAACTGAACATTACCTCCAAGTTTATTTGACATTTTATCAGAAATTGAGTGTACACTGTGCTTTCACTAACCCTGTCAGTTCATTCGTTGAAAATAAGTAACATCTTGGTTTTTATAAAAGCTACTTGGAGATTTGGGGTTAACTCTGAAAGAAAGTTTACAGACAAGGTCACTTTCCCACTGAACAGTGGATTTACTCTACCTTTAGCTGGAGCACCAGGTCCATTCGGTATTTCCCAAGAGGGTTTATGTCATTTAGAATCAAAGCAATGATGATATCAATCCCATTAGATTCATGAGTAGCAATACATGTCTAGGAAGCAAAATGTTTATAAAATAACTTTTCTTTAATATAAGAGCATTAGAAGTCATATGATATAAAATAACAGAATCATCTTAGTTTTTTTGACATTTGAAATATAACTAGCATTGAGCTTTCATTTTAAAACAACGGTAAGTCAAGGAGTTAAGTCTGACTTGTTCTTTTGCATACAGTCTGACTACTAATTGAGCAGTATTGATTATATGACTTCATATGCACAACACTAAGAGAGAGTGTATGTAATGGGTATCTTTTTAAAGGAACCATTTCTAGAGAATTTCAAAGAACACTGGCTAAGCTAAATACTCTTGCAGTCAATAAATTTTTTAGTCCTCACCCAAGGATATGTTTTATTCATTTTAGAGAGGAAGGAAGGGAGAGACAGAGAAAAATATCAATCAGCTGCCTCTATAAGCACCCTGACAGGGATCAAACCTGCAACCCAGGTAAGTGCCCTGATGAAGAATCAAACCTGCAACATTTGGATGTATGGGATGACGCTCCAACCAACCAAGCCACATAGCCAGGGCCTCAACAAATTCTAATACGCCCTTCAGTAGAGGAGTTCCATTAATGTAGAATTCTAAGATCTAATTTGTCCTGGCTAAGAGAATACTCTCATTTAGGAAGGGCATGTGCCCTAAATTT
Source organism: Sturnira hondurensis (assembly GCF_014824575.4). Classification (NCBI taxonomy): domain Eukaryota; kingdom Metazoa; phylum Chordata; class Mammalia; order Chiroptera; family Phyllostomidae; genus Sturnira; species Sturnira hondurensis. The sequence continues at coordinate 2,025,881 of NW_028094426.1, read as the reverse complement.
ATGCCTGAGGATTCCAAGTAAACTTTATCAGCACTGATGCAGCATCTTGGTCACTTAGCAACTTAGTGCTACATGAGTGGCAGGTGATGGTGGTGCACATGCTGGGCAGCAGTGGACAGGGACCCCAGGCGCCTCCTGATGGTTCGGGGACATTCTGTCCATTGTGATGACAGATTCCTTAAACTTGAGTGATTTATAGGAGGAAAGCTTATAAAATATCTTGAGAGATAAATGTCAGAACTTGAAGTTTAGGATCTATCTAAAGGTTAGGAAAATCACCCAGGGTCAAGGGGTTTGGAACATCAAAACCCATGCAACTAAAGGAGAAAGAGTAAAAATCAAAGTAACTCTGGAATGAATGCTATACTATTTTTCAGGATGTGCTTTATTTCTCCCTTCATACTGCCTTCATGAGGAAACATGTACTCCCCCAACACAAAGCAAAGGTGTTTTCCATCCACCTTCTACATGCCCTGAGGGTTCTCTGATCATTAAAATATTTGCCAAACTTACAATCAATTTGTAAGTCAGCTCTAGAGTTTGCTAGCAACCTGCTTTCTTCACATGCATTTGCAGAGCATGGGGTTCACACTAAGTATATTATCAGTGTATGTTGGATTCATGTGGTTTTAGAATTAGCTTTTATTTTTAGAGCTTACCTGATTAAGTAAACTACTTCCAAAACTCAATTTCATCCTCTTATGAGACCCAAAGTGTGGAACACACAATTTCTATTATAGATATACATAGTTTTACCAACAACAAAAGCCAATCTCTGAATGTGTATATTTTTCCTTAACTTTAAATCAACAGTTAGGTTGTATTGTATAAAAGCCTTAGGAGACTGAAGTAAAGTCAAAGAAAATAAGAGCCAAATCCACAAATATTCACAGTGTCACATGCAAATTATTAGAGGGGGAAACAATAACCCCATAACAAATTGTTTATATCAACAATTGTGTTTTACCCTGTGTACTTACATTATGTATGTATATATTTGTGTGCATATGTGCATATACATGTGTATATATAGGCACTATATATGTGTATATAGGTCATATAATTTGCAATAAAAAAGCATATTTAGTTTTCATACTGATGTACTATGTTAAGCACTGATATTTGGTCTCAGTGGCTTCTTTAAAATTAATATCCAGAAATGTTTAGGATTTGACAACTTTCCTTTCATACTTGTATGGCATTTGAATGGAGGTGAACAGTCAATTAATAAAGTCAAGGGTGGCCCTCATCCCTTTCGTTCAGGCGTCCTGTCTTCTGCTCCCACAATGTGCCCTTGATATCCAACAAAATGGATTCAGAGGCAAACATTCTGGAAGTGAAAATTAAAACTTTGCCCTGGAAAGTGTAATAGAGTCAAAAAACACTCTATTTAGACTCAATCAAAAGTCCTGCGTTGTCAGAACGGCTCTACAATTCACCATTTGTCACCCTGAAACACTGGAATGCCACTTAATCTCTGACTCAGAACCTATTCATTAGCAAAATGTGGACAATAATACCTATTTCATGAGTTCCACCCGTTCACCATGACAATGAGAAAGATAATATACGCTACCCAATGTAGTGAAGCCACAGAAGCCAAAGGGAGTTTGTTCCACAAATTCTAGAAAGATTCATTACAAGATGAAAACTCAGCAATGATGAAAAAACATGTTTTACTCTGTCTGATAAGTATGATTTTTATCTGGAACATTTTCATAAGAATTTTCTTTTATAATGAAATCAAATTAAAATATGGCATGGAATTTGCAAGTCTACAAATCAGTCTTTGTATGTTTTGTGAGGAAAGTACAAATACCTGGCAAAGCAAGAAGAAAGATCTTTGACATGTGCATAAGGGTTGGCTTGTTTAACAATTTGACCCCAATTAGTCATGAATAGTTTTGCATTCAGAACTGCTTTCATGGTTACCTGATTTTCATGGCATGGCCCCTGGCAATACTCAGTCAAGCTTTCCAGAGTCTGGTTGACCAGCTCCACGTTCTTCTCATTGATGTAGAGACCCAGCAGGCCCAGGCCGCCCGTTGTACTTCCGCAAATGCAGTCCAAGAACTGAAGGGTCTCACAGACAAGGTTGTAGTTTGTTTTGTTGTTTTGATTCCTCAGGAAGTTCTGAAGGCAAAAGGAAATATAGCTTAAGGGTTAAAAAAATACCTTTGTTCTTTCTGGTTCTCTGTGTGTGTATTTTGCTAACTCAAAAAGATCCCCACGACAATGTGGAATGGAATTGCTTTTTATAAGAAAGTGTCCACGTTTATTAAATTTCATCCTAGGTTTAAGGGGGAAAAAGAAGACTCTTAGGCTTTTGCCTCAAGCACCTATATTTATCAGTATAGTTTTTCTCAAGCATTTCTCGATGCCATTATCCTAAAACTATACAGGGGGGTTAAATAACAGGTAATAGGAAAAGGAGAAGGATAAGGAAACTAGAAAGAAGTTTATGAGGGAACAAAGCAACCAAATTTTCAAGCGATGATCCCTTATAAACAGTACAGTTTCAAATGCTAAATGATACAACCACTATGGAGGGCGGCTTGGAAGTACCCATCAAAATTTTCAGCTGACTTACAACTCCACTACTCAAAAGAATATATACATAATTATCTCATAGAAAAATATATATATATATTTACAAGAGATTCACTGCATAGTATCTGTAATAGCAAAAACTGGAAACCATGCTATATCCATAATGATGTGACTGGTTTCCTAAATAACCGCACACCCAAACACTGGAATATTGTGAAAATGTGATGCGCCAACATGTACTGATATAAAATGAGTAGTAATGACTAATTTATCAATAGGGTACATTATTAACTAAAAATAACTAAGTTGAGGAACATGATACAATGTGCTTTTAGAAAATGTTTACATGCTTACAGATCAATAGGCTTATATGTGCATAAAAATTTCTGCAAGGAAAAACAAACTATTCATAGTACTTTCTTGGGGTGCATAAACTTTGTGAAAGGGTAAACAAAAATAAAAGCTTTTATTTTAATGTATTATTCCTATTTATATATTTATTTTTTGAATTTATTGCTTCCATTTATGCTTTCATTTGCTTTTGTAATTTTCCCTCAATTTTTTGTATTTTGGTAAAATATACTCAAATTTACCACCTTCATCATTTTTAAATATATAGTTCAGGGGTATTAAATATAGTCAAAATGTTGAGATACCATCACCAGCACCCACATCTCTAGAACCCTTTCACCTTGTAAAGCTGAAAGTCTACACCTATCCACCACTCCGCACCCCTCCTCCCTCAGCTGCTGGCAACCACCATCCTCCTCCCTGACTCTCTGACTTTAACTCCTCTAGGGATCTCACACAAGTGGAATCACACAGTGCTTGTCTTTTTGTGACTGACTTGTCTCACTTAACATAATGCCCCGAAGTTCACGTACGTTGTGTCAGAATGTCCTTTTTGAAGGCTGAATAATATTCCCTCCTACAGGTACACCACATTTGTGTGTCCATTCATCTGTCAATGCACACATGGGTTGCTTTCACATATTAGCTGTTGAATAACCATGGACCCTTATTAAATCAAAACTATTTTATAAGTAGCATTTTCTAAATTGTTTTATCCCATACTCCTATCAGTAAAAATGTTTGATCAGATGCTATATAATATATCAATTTCCTACATAGACAGAGTAGGTGGATCAGGAATAAGCATGAAGGTATATCCAGTGCCCTCACTCTTGACGTGATGCTTCTGGACTTCGCAGGCCAAGAGGTCTGCGGCAGCCCTGTCCAAGGCGGGGTGCGGTGGTCTGCAAGGATCATGGCGTCTGCCGTGAATCAATTGAGGGCCTTATCCCCTTGGAGGATTATGATTAAATTTACATAACTACATCTCTTAACATTCAGAATACCTGTAGTCTAGACCAGCAACTTTCAACCTTTTTCATCTCATGGCACCAATAAATTTTAATTACTAAAATTCTGCGGCACACCAAAGAAGGTTGTTTTTGCCATTCTGACAAAAAAAAAATAGGTACAATTTTAGTTTATTCACATCAGAGGGCTACCATTGTATTAGCTGTTGTCATTTTTTAATTTGACAATCTAAGGGAAAAGCGGTCAGTGACCCTGGCTAAGTAGTCAGGGACTGGCATGTTTTAAAAATTCCTGCAGCACACTGGTTGAAAATCTCTGGTCTAGACCTTTACTAGAGAAAACAACTTCAAACCCTGCTGTCTCTTTAATATTAGATATGTGTTCTTATAAACTCTTTCACCTTTCATGTGGTTTTGCCATGGTCATGTAAGCAGTGTGTACAAATAATTAAAAAACTAAAAAGCCAAAATCCCTAGGTAACCCTAAGTTCATTGATTTGACAGGAAATGTACCAAAGAAGATGTAAGACCAGGACTATGTTTACAAAGGTATCAACTTCCGCTGTTGTAAAAAATTATCTTCTATATTAACTCCACTTCTAATAAAGGTAAATGAATGTAATCTCTATCCTTACTCATGAAACATGAATTGGGCCATAAATGGTGAAATCCCCTAAAATCTACAAAACCACGAAGGCACAGTTGAAGCAAATGTAACTTACTCAACCAACACCAGAATACTAGGATTAGTTGTTCACACAGGTTAAAACAACCTGATTTAAGGTTGTAAAGAATGAAACTTTATGAGCCTGACTTTTTCATCTGTACAGGAATCTTATTTTTATCACTTATATACAAAAGTGTCTTCCTATTACAGAGGAGCACTATCGGTTTTATTGATTATCTCCAAAACTCCCATTCTACTTGTTTGTTTTGAGTTCAAATTGCTTACAACCACAGGGAGTGGTCTCCACTTTCACACAGACCAGAACTATCAATACCTGCAGTTCCCGGTTGTGATTCTCACACAGCAACTGAAGAAATCGCAGGATCGGCTGCATGATGGTGATGGCTGGGCTCATTGTTACTTCCTCCGCAGACTTGTCCTCAGCACTTCCCACTTCTGATCCTGTGCACATCATGTCTATTTCTGGATCCATTTCTCTTCTGTATACGCAGTATGCTTTGGATGTTGCTGAAGAAGCTTCCGTTAATTGCCCTTTCATTCCCTCTTTTAAATGTAATGATGAATCTCTTACTGAAAATAAAGAAGTACTCTTATCCTTCTAAATTAATTTCCTTTTGCTAATTTAAAAAAAAAAGGCCACCAGAGGCCCAAATTCTATAACAACTGAATTAAATATCATCTGACAAGAAGTGCAATAACTTCCCAAAAAGAATTTGAGGTAGCAACTAAAAAATTACATTAGCATTGGGACACTAAACACAGGTCTTAATGCTTAGCCAGTTTTAGACAGGTTTGTGTCTTTCTGATAAATATCAAATATGAGAGTTCACAAATGTAAAAAAGTAGGTAGATATGGCAAACTTCAAACTGTTAATTTTTTATGATTTGTATTCACTATACTGATGACTTCATTATTTGAAAAACCAAGAATCTTTCATTAGAGTCTGGAGCTATAATTTCTGTCCTTAAAATTTAAATTTCATTACCATTCAAAAGGTTTGTGACACTTGTTCTTTACCATGCTTTCCACCTTGAAATCAAACATTTTCAAATTACTACAGTAGGTCCTCACTTAATGCCATTGATAGGTTCTGTGACTTCAAGCAAAATAACATATGGCAAAACCAATTTTGGCTAAATCATGTAAACAAGAGTTAAGTTCCTCAGGTATTTCATCAATGTTATCACAAAATAATCTACGTTGAATGAAACGGTATTTAAGGGCCTACTGTAGTTGCTTCGCATCAACGATGCATTGTTTGGGTCTGATCCTGTAGAGTTTTTTCACTCGACTAAGGCAGGTGAGATGACAAAGACAGGTGCGATCTAAACACTGTGTTATCCGCCATGGCTGGTGTAGCTCAGTGGATTGAGCGCGGGCCTGCGAACCAGACAATCGCGGTTCGATTCCCAGTCAGGGCACATGCCTGGGTTGCAGGCCGGTTCCTTGCAGGCTAACTACCAGCAGGGGGCGCACAAAAGGCAACCATACATTGATGTTTCTCTCCCTCTCTCCTTCCCCTCTAAAGATAAATAAATAAATAAAATCTTAAAAAAATAAAAATAAAAAAAAATAAACACTGTGTTATCCTTGTTCCTTTCCTTCTTCTCCCCCACACACTCAAATATCTCTTTACCTCTCATTCGTGGACCAGATGTCATCAGCTCATTGTCATCGTCCCTTTTTTTGTTACCTAGGTCTATGGTATTAACTGTCACTGTTGATCTTATCTCTTTCTGAGCAGCCTTCATTCGGTCATATAGAACTTTGAAGAATTTCTCTGATCTTTTTTGTTCATGCAACTGCTGATAGAAAGAATACTGCAAGAAAACATATTTTAAGATATCAATACCCAAGCAGAGAAAAAAAAGTATTTTTGTGCTTGAAATAAACATAAGCATATAAGATCACACATTTAATGTGCTGCTCACTATCATGTCATAAATAATAAATTGACAGTTTTTGCCAGTCTCCTGCATTACTTAATATTGACTGATAATAGCTTATTTTACTTAGCACTTTCTACTAAATTCTAACATATTTTCATGTTATTTAATTCATCCTATTTATTTTAACAATTTGAAGAGATGCTAAAAGAAGTTGCATAGAACTTTGGTTTTTATGTTATTATAAAGTCAATTATCCATTGAACACATATTTATTGAGTGCTGACTGTGTGCCCGATGCTATGCTAGCACTAGAGATGGAACAAAAAGGAAAAACAGCCACAGTCCCTGCCTTCACGAATTTGTCATCTAGGACACAACCACTAACTAATCCAGTGATCATCCTGTGCAAATACGTTTATAGAGAATTACAAATTGTTGTCTTTCTTCTTATCTAAATTGCAGTACAGTTAATTTAGACTATATCATAACCTCACTCACAGGAACCCACTGATACAGAGGGACTAAGTCCTTCGGTACTTCATTAGCTATATTGCTTTGCATGAGATAAGCCCACCATAAAACAAATTCTGCTTTACAGTTCATAATGATATAGAAAGGATCCCACACCAAAAGGATGATCAAAGTATATCTTAGTAAAAAGTGGAAATACTGCACCTGGGAAATATCCACCCTAATCATTATTTGCTTAGGGACTTAGGGAAACACCCAGAAGAGACAGGAGACAGGAAAGCAAGGTACTCTAGAAAAGACAGAATTTGCAGCGGGTGGGGATACAAAAACCATGGGCTAGACAAAACACAAACAAGAGAAATAAAGTAAAAATATTAGAAGATAATGATCTCATTGACTGTGGTGATTAAGAGAGTTATATAACCTTGGTGCGAGACGGTATGAAGAAAACCTACCAAAAAACTCCAAAGATTTCCAGGTCAAGTAGAATTGACCATAATTCAATCAATCTAAAGAGCCAATTTTGGGGAGTTTGGCTCCTGCAGATATGCTTTCCAGCAGGAGTGCCTGGAACCATGACTTCTAGGTGAGGCACTAGGGATGCTGGGTCTTGAAATGGTCATCTGGCCTGAAATTTTTGTATTGGCAATGTATATGCAGAGTGGTTTATGAAGCCCCAGAAGCTGGCTTCATACTTAGCAGGGAAAGCTCCTTAGAAGAGGGCTAGCAACCCCTCAAGAAAGCAGACCAAAAAACCGCAGTTACCATGGCAACTACAGTGAAACAGTCTAGCTGGTTCTGTTAATTCAAAGGACAAATGCAGCATTCACAGAGTCTCCTGGCCCACAGATTAAGCTGACGCTTAAACCCTAATATTTTCAATATATTATAATGGAGTTAGAAAGTTAAAGGGGGTTAGTTCCAATATATTGATGAGGAAGTTACAGGAACTCTGTGGCTCTATTAAAACAAAGTTTTATAATTTATGTAGCTCCTTGGCATACATTATCTCTTGAAGCTTCCAGTACAACTGTGTGATGAATAAACAGTGTTCTTATTTCCACTTTAAAATTTTAAAAAGGAGCTTTAGAAAAGACAAGTGAATTGCCCAATATTATGTAACTGACTGGTGGCGCTAGGATTGAAATCTAGATTCTCTAACTCTAAATCATAAATTTATCAAGCAACTTCTTAAGCTCAAAATGACAATTATTTACACAGACCATGCCTTTTTCAAAACAGAGTTCTATAAATCTGAACATTATAATTTTAATAAAGATTAAAAAGTGTGCTTTAAATATGTATGTATATATAGTATATATAGGTAGCATACTGATTTCTTTTACTGAAGACAGGATTTTTGATTAGGAAACAATCTCCATAAGCTGACTAGAACACGGGAAAAACTCTAAGGTTTTTTCAGGAGCCAACGGAGACAGAAAAACAGATGTGTACAACAAAGGAAGGACTTTCCCCGAAGGAGGAGGAGTGAGACTAGACGTGGGGGGGGCAGAAAAGGGAAATGCAGTGAGGGACTAGGGAGCTGGAGTAAGACTAGGGCACGATACAGGCTGAATCAGTCAGAGAAATTTCCCAAGAGTGAGGAGGTAGAAGATTATTTTAGAAAGATGTTTATAGTGGTTAAGAGCGCAGATTCTGGAGCCAGACTCCATGGGTTCGAATCCTGACTCTATCTCTAATGAGCCATGTGATCTTGGATAAGAAATTTCAACCACCTGTCTCAGAATTTTCTTCGCTAAGATGAGATAATATAACAGTTATTTTATAGGTTGTTGTTGGGATTAACCAAATTAATACACATAAAGCAGTAAGAACAGGATTTAGGAAGTATTATTTTCTTTTTTTTTAAGATTTTATTTATTTATCTTAAGAGGGAAAGGGAAGGAGAGAGGGAGAGGAATATCAATGTATGGTTGCCTCTTGTACATCCCCTGCTGGGAACTGGCCTGCAACCCAGGCATGTGCCCTGACTGGGAATCGAACCACGATCCTGTGGTTCACAGATCCATGCTCAGTGCACTGAGCTACACCAGCCAGGGCTAGGAAGTATTATTTTCATTATTAATGTTCAATTTGAAGTTGTAAAGTATGTACCTACTCTATCCTCCCCCTCAACTAATTTTGAATAAAGTATAGTAAACATATAAATTGACTTATATAGCTAGTATGGAAATTGGAGTCCTATCTCAGTACCACAGAGACAGGGATGTCAAGAGAATCCATGAACAAAGAAAGGAAGGTGTGAGTAGCTAAGGAGACCATGGGACTGTCCAAGCCCCTAGGGACTGGGAGAAAAGTCTTGGAGAGTCGTGGTTTGCACACTGCTGAAGAACTAGGAACAGGACTCCAGCTGACCTCAACAGGGCTCTTCGAGCCAGAAACACTGAGCTGACATCTGGGTTATTCACCAATGCAGGTACATGAGAAATCGAATGGGACAAGGCAGGTAAATGAAATTGTCACAACCCATCTTAAAACAATGTTTTCATATACAAAGTAATTTAATTCTGTTCCCTCAAAAATATCTGCTGAATGGATATCAAACACTACAGATATAAAGAATATAAGAATGACCCCCCACTTTAAGAAAAAAAAAGGAAATTTAACTGGAGAGGCAAGACGTCACACGAGTAACAACAAAAGAAGATGATCCCATCTGATGACCTGCAGTGGTCCAGAAACAGGAATCTAGAAAGGACTATAATCCCAAGGATTGCTTCTACCTAAAGATGCCCCAAAATTCTTCCACCTCTATCCACTGGATAATCTACATCTAACATTACGTAGCTGCCTAGACAACTTCTTAAGAAAATCCAAGCTGAGTATCTGGTTGTAGAAGGAAGACAGTTTCCAAGAAAACCACTCAAATCCCACCACCGCCCCGTCTCCCGTTGCACACAACTTCCCTGGGAAGAACCTGTGCTGGATTACAGGCAAAGGGCCAAGAGAGTATTAGAGAGATAAATGCTATGGGATCTCAGGTAACGGAGGAATGGCCAAAGGCCCCGCAGGTCAGGGAAGACACTGAAGAACCATTCAGTCATAGAGCTATATCACTCCTGACCATAATTTACAAGAATTGTTTTCTAAGTAAGAAGTATAAACGTTTTAAGGTTGTTTTTCTTTTTTTGGTCATTGTGCTATTTACTGTTCACAAGGCCTTTATTCCTAAAGTTCCCTGGTATTGGGTATTCCATATCGTGCAGTTCTTGTTGTTCCTTGTATTTGATCACTAAATAAAGGACAATATTCTGTTTCTTAATTAGGTATGGCTTCTATTTGCCATGAGTAGGGGAAATGGACTCTGGAATTTGCAGTTAGGTGTGAGTACGGCCTGACCTTCCCTGACTGCAGCAAACGTGGAGGGACCAGGCTCGCGAGCAGCAGGAGTAGGAGGCGGGGACCCCTCCTCCGTGCGCACCTCCCGGCTCTCAGGCTCACGCAGTGTGCTCTTCCTGTGGGTTTGGAGGAACCCGGGGAAAATGTGGCAGCAGTGTCAAGGTGAAAATGGTCCCTTCTGGAAATAATGGTCCGAGCCTTGCAGGCAGGTGAGCCTATTGCTTGCTGTCATGGAGCTTGCTGTCATAGATGGATGAATGGTGACTTTCAAATCAGCTCGCCCTGAGCTGCATGAACAAATGAAATGGTTTTCCTCTTTTCACCCTGCTCATGAAAAATCCACTTACTCAGACTCGTCAGGGAAAGGAGAGCTGGGGGGCTCGGGGCAACCGTAATGTTACTGGTCTCAACTTCTAAATATGTATACGGGCGGGATGTGTGTGTGTGTGGAGAGGGGCGGTGAATGTCACCAAGACCCGCTGCGATGCCAAATACCGTAGGAGGAGTTGATGCGTGGCACCTCTTTTAATTAATACATTTGCTGCTTAGATGAGTCAAACGTCATTTTTATCTGCTGAAACTCCGCCTAAAATTTCCCTAAGCAACTCAGAGTTTCTGGTATTAATGTTAGAAAGGATGCTTCTCAGGGATGTTCTGCTTCGATGAATAACCTGTGAAGCTCTGTATCTATAGCAAATCAAATACATTTATGAGGAAAATGTGATACAAGGCTGCTTTATATATAGTCATGAGAGGCTAAAAAAATACATTACCTTCTTGTGGTTTCTATGACAAGTAAATAAATGCAGATAACAAATGTAATGCCCATCATGAGAAGTAGGTACCTGAGTTTGTGTGTTTCCTCCTTCCAGCAAAGCAATGCCAAGTAAAATGCCTTCTGAAAAAATTCTGTCATTTTTGGTGTTCACTATAACATCGATGACAAGTTCAGAAGCACCTTCCTTATCCAGTAGACACTGAATATCTGACATTGATATACCCATCTTATCTGAATCTTGTCCAGAGAAGCTTCCTGTAATCAGGAAACATAAATTAAATAAACCTTACAGACATTACTAACATAACCAGGTTTTCAAATCCCCGGACTTTAAGAATGTTTAAAATTGGGACTCTTTCCCTACAAAGTTAAATATATTAGAAGCTTGGTTTTTATTTTAAATCAAAAGTTTGTAGAAATATAACTTTTTATTAAATGTATGCCACCTGTAAATGATTTTTCTTCATAAAAAAACTTTAGTAAAAAGAAAACTAGCATTATTTTTCTTTAATTTATATATTAAGAAATTAAGGTAACTAATTTCCAAAGTTAAAAGACAAAATTAATTCTAATGTTTAAATATGTTGTTTGAATCTGAAATGGTAGCAAGGTGTTTAATTGTGCTTTTCATTTATTGTTTTAGTTGTATTGAGACACAGTGGACATACAACAAAAATTTAAGGTGTACAGCATAATGGTTTGATACATGCATTATTGCAAAATGATGACCATAAAAGATCAGTTAACATTCATCACTTCACAGAGTTGTAATTTTTTCCCTTGTGATGAGAGCTTTTAGCGTCTCTTCTCTTAGCAACTTTCCAATACACAATCCAGCATTAAGTACAGCCTCCTGTTGCACATTACATCCCCAGGACTTGTTTATCATTGAAAGCTTGTACCTTTGACCACTTTCATTTAATGTCCTTACTCTTTGCCTCCCACCTCTGGCAACCACAAAGCTTATCTGGTGCTGTGAGTTTGGTTTTTTTTTTTTTTTTTAGATTAGACATAGTGAGATTACACAGTATTTGTGCTTCTCTATCTGATTTATTTCATGTAACATAATGCCCTCGAGGTCCATCCATGTTGTTGCAAATAGGATTTCCTCCTTTTTTATCACTGATAATAGTGCTTTTTAAATGAAATTTTTATATTTGCGGTATTTTAACTAAAATGCTGGAGTACCAGCATGAAGATGTTATGAGGAGTTTAAAATGAAGAAAAAAACGAAAAGACTTGCCTCCCCCTTGTGCAGATTTGCAGTAGGTTCCAGAGAGGTGTCCATTTATAGTCACTCCATAATCGCCTTTGAAGTATCGATTCAGTAGTATTTTTCTTAATGTGTTACCCTAGTAATGAGAACAAGAAAGGTGTTGGTTACTGTTTCCTTCCCTAATAAAAGAATATCAGTACATTAAAGTGACACTTTAATGCATTTCATCATTGATATTGAGATATGAAAAAAATTAATTTTATACTGCATAATATTTTGGGAAATAAAATTTGGCAAATATTTCCCAAGAAAATAATTTTGCTTCTCCGGAAAAAAAAATATATATATGTATATATATAGTAGTTAGACTGTACTAAGAAAATAAAAAATGCTATGAATGTGAGGTGCTTCAAAAGCTTTGGGTCCCCATGTTGGCAAGAATATTAGTGGCACCTGAAGAGAAACAGATTAACAAATACCCTAAGAAATGAAAAGTGAAAGCCTTATTTAGAGAATCTTAGTAAAACAAGCTAGAAAAATTAAACTTGATAAAACAGTGAATCACATTTAATCTCCAAAAACTTTATTCAAAAGATAGTGGGTAAAGACAGTATCTCCCTTTATGAAACATGCAATTTTAAAATTCTTAAGTCTTTAATGTTATAGTGGTAACAAGACATTTTTAAAATAATCTATTTTGCGATATGGTCACTCACATGTACTTAAGAAATATAGGTAACCTCAAATCTTCTTTTATTATTTATTATTATTTTAATAGACCAGTAATAGAGCAAATAGAGTAACAGAGTAAAAATAGTTATTTTGATAGACCAGTAAAAATAGAGTAATTTATCAAGTATTACTTAAAGCATACTCATTTAAAGTATTTAAATTATCACATCAACTACTGAGGTGTTATTCCCATCGTGCAGGTAGGGAAACAATGGCCCGAGAACTTACGCGATTAGCTGCACATCATTCAGTTAGCATTTGAGAGCAAGACCTGAACTCAGTCCTTTACTGCAAACTCTAGGCTACTTCCCCACATTTCATTGCATGCCCCCTTTCATGCTGTGCCAGTGACTGCCATTGCTCCTTCTCTCTTTCTATCATTTTTTGGTTTTCCTTGCTCAAGCCCTTAAGATTGTGACTTCAGTTTCCTTGTTGTCCTCTTCTCCTCATGGTCCCTCTCCCTGTCAGTCATTGCACCTGATCCTTGGTTGTACAATCACTTCTACAGATCTGACTGCCAAATGTGCTTCCCCCAGCCTTGCTCTCCTAAGCTTCTTATCCTGTCTCCTCTTAGAATTCCTTGTTTACATTTGGAGGTTCTATGGGTAACCTTGAACTTCAATTTCAAAGCACAGTATAGTCCTTCTCTCTTAAACCTGTTGTCCTTTCAATTTCCATTTATTTTAAGGAGATTACAGCCATTTTGGGTCAGTTAGGCTGCAAACTTAAGGTATCATTCACTAACCCCCAACTTGACAGTGATTTGTGAAGTCCTACCTATTCAATCTTTCAGCTGTAGCTTCCAGCCCTGCCTTCCCACATTATATTTGAACCAAAGTGAACTAGGTGATGATTTCTCAACCACAGCTAAGTCTTTCTCTTTGGTCACTTAATAATCTCTGCCTAAAATGCTCCCCTATCTTACTTGGGGACAGGTGTTATCTTCCCTCTTCATTCTACAAATAAGTGACTAGGTACCTACTGTGTTTTAGAAATTATCTAAGTGAATAAGATACAACTCTCCCCTAAAGGAGTTTGCAATAAGGTCAGTTCTATCATAGAAATGTGTATTACGCCCCATGGAAACACCAAAGAGGAAACGTCTGACTCTGAAGAGGCTTTACCTGTATACCTCTCCTATTAACCCATGTGGTCATCAGAGCAAAGCTGTCTTGTGCACACCCAGTGTGCAACGAATGTGTCCCAGATGTCAGAGTGCCAAGAATTTTAATAGACACTCAAAGCATTTGGAGTTGTTTATCCTTACAGTGACTTTTATTTATTGATACTTAAGTTTTAGAGCACAAACAATTTATGATTGCTTCCTAGTTCACATTTACTTCCTTTATGATTGTTTTATATAGGAGTTTAGTGAGTAAAGGCAATGATTAGTCTGGGAAGAAACAGTGAGGTATAACATCTTATTCCACCAATGAATATGACTCTACTATCCCTTATAAAACCTAAGTGGGACACCTAGAGATGATATCAGAAATGAACAGTGCTTCCCTTTTTTCTTTTAAGAGAAAGTTTTATGAGTTGAATTAATTTCAGCTGGCCAAAGAATGATCCTTCCAAAAGGGGAAGAAAAACAAAATATTTCTTTGGAGTCAAATGAGCTTCTACTATGTATCTCATGACAGTAAAAGGAGAGGGTATAAGAGAACTTTTAGACCCATAAACTATGGGATTGAAGTTGTAAATTGGGGAGAAAATTTAACTGAAGGACTAAATTTCCTTAAAGTGTAGCTCAGTTTGTTGTACTGATCACAGTTTTCAGCTCTATAGGCCAATGTACCACTTATCACGCTAATCCTGTAAGATACAGTTGTCTCAGCTGTCATCAATACAGCTCAAAAACGTGAAAATCCAGGCATTTTTTTGGAAATTACACAAGAGGTGTCATTGTCTGGGCAAGAACCTGTTATGAATAGAAGCCTGGGTCCTTGTGAACTAAATAGTTCCCTTTCGATTCTTCTAAGAGCGGGTTTTAACCACATCACTCCACAAGCCCAAAGAGATAAAAATATTTTTCAAAGGGAGACTGAAAACTGCAATTATCATTTGTTTTAAAAAATGCCTTTTATACTGCTAGAAGAATAAAATTGTTTGAAACCCACCACAGAGTAGAACTGCATCACACCAAATTTTTCGAAAGCGTGCTATTTACCATTATTTCTAAATGTTCTTTAGGCAGATAAGCAACATGCTTCATACCCAATTCCAGCCTAGTTAGAAGCATCGATTTTCTAACTATAACACTGGGAAGGCCATAGAAAGGGGAGGGGATTCCCTGTGTCTTAGTTCTTACTTCTGGGGCCACACTGCCTGGGTTCCAATCCCCTCTACACACTAACTGGATCCCCCACACTAACTGGAGGATCTTAGCAAGTTACATTACCACCACGTGCCTCAGTCCCACAACTGTCAAGTGGAACAGTCATTACTCTCACCATCATTGGTTCTCTGACATGATAAAATAGGTGAAAATATGTAAAGTACATAGAACAGTCCTGACACACAGTAACTGCTATATACGTTGTACATAGTTGATGTCATTCTTGCTGGTATTAATATTACCCAGACCATGGAACAGTTTATAATTTACAAAGTGTTTTTGTATATGCTTTCTTGCTTTATTTTTTTTATATTTTATTTATTTATTTTTAGAGGGGGAGGGAAGGAGAGAAATATCAATGTATGGTTGCCTCTCGTGAGTCCCCTGCTGGGAACTAGTCTGCAACCCAGCCATGTGCCCTGATTGGGAATTGAACCGCAATCATGCGGTTCGTAGGCCTGTGCTCAATCCATTGAGCTACACCAGCCAGGGCTGCTTTCTCACTTTATACCAAACCTCCCCACAAAAGTAAAATAAATTCTTAGATAGTATGAAAAAGGCAAAAATAATAAATGATAAACTGCCCTAAAATCCTAATTCGTCTACTATTAATCAGTCTTTAGAATTACATACTCATGAGCAAATATTTTTACCCTTTACAGTGTAAAAAGTTTTTTGCAATTTCAACTAAAGTGGAAAAAAATTCTACCTTAGTTCAAACGCCACAGTTGGTGCTAAAAGTGAACAAACAACCATTTCAGATAGAACAGGATTATGTTCGTTTGTCTTAGTCATCCTCATTTAAGATGGAAAAACTTTAAGTATTGCTACATCACAGGCTTAGCAGAACTGAGTGTTGTTGACGAGCACCTAGCTCTGAGCGGAAGGACCAGAAGCAGGTACTTGTTCCAAAGTGTCTCGGGGCACTCTCTGCGGCCACGGGTGTCAGTGGTGATAGCACAGATGCGAGTCCTTTCTACTTGCACTCAAATAACGTAACTGTAGAACCACTGTCAGAAACTCTGGTGCCAGGGTTGTAAATTACTATCTCAGAGCTACCACTGCCATGGCAGAAACTTGGGGACTAACTATAAGCACATTCGGCCACTTTGAAAAGAATTCTACAACAACTGAGAAGATTCACTACTGTACTTGCTCTTCGATTCCAAAATGAATTCCTGACTAGGCCTCCCATCGAAGGTGTCTTTGTTGGATTAGGCCAAATAGCAAAAAATGTCCTTTCCAATCTTTTAAACATCCGAGTCAATTCCAGGCCACAAGACACAGCTTTTAGCCAATGTCTTCATGTGAACACATCCCAGATGTGCTAAATGTAAAGTAGCCAAGATAACTAACAATCACCTTCTGAAATTACAACAAAACATCTCCATAAAAAGACATCTTCTGTGCCCAGAGAAGCTGTGCTGACAGTCTGAACATCTGGGAGGGCCGCTTCTATCCTGGCCACTTCCTGCTGCACCGCCTCCAATGTATCAAAAATTAGGATGCTTAAAAATGAGTGCCTTTCATGGATAAAAAGGATAACAAAAATGTATTAGTTTTAGGAAGGACTAATTTTCTTTGATTTTTGAGAGAGAGCAATACTGTTGGCCTCAATAGGAGTTAACGGCATCGGGAATGAGGAATTCAACAACGTGATGAGGTACTGATTCCACATTTGCTCCCTTTCTCTTGGAAAGCTTATACACTAAGCAATATTTTTTTCCATTGTGGACAATATTATCAAGACATCAAAATATGATACCATGACCAGAATCCTAGAAAGCCAAGCTCTCAACTTAAACTTCAAAGGGCAATAAAAATTGCAAACTAAAGATGTTTCATTCAGCAATTTTCCTGAAAGACCAAGGATTAGCTACTAATAGGCTTGGGCAAGCCCTGCAAGGGGGTGATTGCCTATATCCATAGCCTACACAGAGTTTCACTTTAACATTGAACTTGGTATTAGCCTAGTTTGGTGTTTCCTTAATCATTTCATTTACTAATAGCATGTCTGATTAGATATTTTTATTATTTGAATTTCAAAGGGTAAAAAGGTACATTTTTAACTTCAAATAAATCATTGTAACACCTGTATCCTAATGGAGTTACATTTGGCCCACCATCTTCCAGGAACACCTCTGGGAAAATGAGGCCAGTCCCCTATCATCTAGCTGTCTAGTGGTTTGAACTTCTTAGCCACTAACTCCCAGGAGCAGAGGCCAATTCTTCCCCTAGATGCTTTCCCCCAGGTTTCATAAGAGGAGAAACACCAACTTCGACAGGAATAGTTATCGCATACATTCGCAAGATGCTCTTCATCAACACAACCTCACAGTCATTATAATCTTGAAAAATATGAATGTCTCAACAAGCCTAGTAAAGAAGAGTTTATAAAATAAGCAAAAGCTATAGAAAATTTTCAAACCAGTTATTCATGTACCATGATGACAATCTACTTCCATCTTCTCGCCTGCCCTTCTTTAAAACTATTTTTTGCAAAGACATATTACATTGCTACCGTGGGTCGGGAACTAGGAAAAGGGGTGTGCAAAACAAGTGTGCAGCACACGCTAAAATAATTTTCAAATATGCTGAGTTGAGACCTATCATACTTGTTTATAACACACAAAATCCTCACCAGACTATTTGATTCCATTTGTGAATTTAAACATTTAAAGAGCAACTGATGATATTTAAAATTTTAATGATAATGCTGGAGATAAAAGTGACTTCAGTCATCACTCAAAGTTTATCAAATATCATAGCCTCTAAACAAACAGGGTTGCTGAAAAGGCTTTTTAGGAAATAAGTCTGTTCCTCATAACTAGAGAGGAAGATAGAAAACTATTTTCTTTGGGGTATAATAAAAGCCTCTAGGTATTTTATTTCAAGGGAACATACTTTCTGACAGCATACTCGAACAGATTCATATACTTCAACCACTTTAATATGGGGTCTTGCTTAAATTCAGAGGTCGAGAATTTATGCAACCCCTTACCAACAGTACTCTAGAATGGATTTTTCTGCTCATAATTGTTTAGGGTTCTGAGTAAGCCATCTTCATCTGACATCCAGAACATAAAGAGTTCAGAGATGATTAAACAAGCAAGAGTGGAACAGGCAAGCTTTAGATACCATTTCCCTCTTAAAGCAAAACTACTAGACTCACATATCATAAATCCCTACCTCATAACATTATACTCATGTGGCAGCACACACAACCACTACTAAAGCTGAGCCCATAATCCCCTGGTACAGAGTATAGAACCCCACTAGAATACCATTTGTTAGTGAAAAAAATGGAACCGATATGTTGCAAATGCAAACATGTGCACTCACAGCAAAAGCTAGGAAAATGGAATTTCAAGTGGTAATTTCAAAGCTTCTGGAAAGGCTCTGTGTCCCTGAAGGATGGTATGATGAGGTATATAGCTCAAAAACAGACTCAGATTATGAGGGGTCTTGAAGAACACCAGAGGATAAAGGAGGAGCAGGAAGAGATGGGGATGAATGAGAGAACCAACCCTGGTCTGAAAAATAACATGAAGTACAATGGAAGACTTTTCTCCTGGATAATGAGAAAAGTTGTATTTAGCTTGCTGTTTTAGATGTCCAAGTGCTGCTATTCCTGTTATATTTCCGCATCATTTAGTAAAGATTGATATTTAAGTTCAACTTTGTAAGGTGGTGTAACAAGAAGTAAGGAACAATACATAACAAGGAAAGACCAGCACTCTACTGCAGTCCAGTGTTCACCGCCCTGTTTCTGTGGAGTCTCTTATGTTCTAAGTGTCGTCTTTGTGCTCCAAGCTATGATCAACTAATCTACAATCAAGAGAGTGTTGGCCCAAAGGACACTGAGAAGAGCACATGACTCTGAAGAGCTGTCAGGGGAACAACGTGGTAGAAGACCCACCACCTTCAAACAGAGAGAGTGTAGAGAGAGAAGGAGAGGGAGGAGAGGGGGAGCGAGGGATTCAGAGAGAGAAACCTCATTCCGTTCCTCCCAAATATTAGAAATTGTCCCTAAAAGGGGAAAAAGAAAATTAACACTTACATTAATTATCAATCAATGCAAACATTTTAACAAAAGAAGTATGAGGCTAAATTTTAATAAATTCAGAATATATGTAGAAGTTCCTAAGATAGGAGAGAAACTTAGAGAATCTACGGAATGAAGATGAAGTCTCCATTGCACGCCTTCAAGGAAAGGTCTTGTCTTGAGTATTAAATGAGAGTATCTACACACAATTAACACATAAATGTATGGAAAAGCTGTGTGCTTAGTGGAAATTATAATGTTTCTAAAACCAGCATAATCAGTTTAAGTCTTGACTTTGCCCCTGACTTTTTGATCCCCGAATTTTACTTACTTGCCCTGAGACTCAGTTTCCCCATCTGTGTATAATAATATGCATAGTGCAAGGCTATTTTAAAGATTAGAAATTACATATGAAAAGCTTTATGTTCCTTGCCCACAAAAAGTGCTAAACAGTTACTATAATATTTATTTTAGTGTTGAAAGGAAAATAAGATTTGCAACTGATTTTACA
Source organism: Sturnira hondurensis (assembly GCF_014824575.4). Taxonomy (NCBI): domain Eukaryota; kingdom Metazoa; phylum Chordata; class Mammalia; order Chiroptera; family Phyllostomidae; genus Sturnira; species Sturnira hondurensis. The sequence continues at coordinate 2,005,980 of NW_028094426.1, read as the reverse complement.
TATATGTATGTCTATATAGCTACATACCTATATCTGTTATGACTATATATATGTACATATGTGATGTGACTATGCCCAGTGCCAGAAGCCATTGCCTTCAGCTACTGACACAAATGTCCCACTCCACCTTCCACAGTTTTTTGAGAAGAGGCTAATGAAAAACAGCATTCATTTCATAAATTACTTTGAAGCCAACTTGATAGGAATGTTACAGTTTCAGAAAAATAACACCTACATTGTGCACAGATTTCAACCATCCCTAGCGCATGCACAAAGCAGAAATCTTCCGAAGCCCAGGCAGATCAACTGTCCTTAAAGTGATGCTAGCACAATGACCAGTATTCCACGATCTGTCGGAACAGAGCACTTTTCTGGCCTAATATTTAACACAAGAAATATAGGAAAAATATTAAATAGAATTATAAAATTATCACGCAATAGTTATTCATTAGGTTATATTCCTGACCATTCTCTCCATATTCACCTGGTGCCCTTCTAATTCATTCCCACTCAGTATCCAGAGGGTTGTAAAATAGCTGAGAACTAGAATTTGGAACATATGAATTTATAAAAAGTGATTACCAATCAGTGAGAAAAAGTAATCTGGTACAAAAGTGAACAAAGGAACTGAAACAGCATTTCGTTTCAGAAACACAGATGGCCAAAACACATGAAAAAAGCTCACCTGCATTAGTGATTATGGGAACACAAATTCAGACTACAATATGACACCACTAGATTGAAAAAAATTAAGTCTCACAAAACTGAATGCTGAGAGTAGGTGGCTCGACTGTGGGAATGAACATTGATTTTTATGTACAGCCACTCTGGAAAACATATGTTCTCACACAGCAATTCTAAAACATGTGCCACAGGAGACACCTAGCACCGCATTCTACACGTTCGTATTAGCATTGATCAGAACAAACGACAAGCAGAAAATAAGGGTTGGGGCCAGAGGAATCAAGCAAAAAGGAAAAAAGAACTGATGGACAATAATGTAGTGAGTGCAGGGGGAAGAGGTGGGTGAAGGTGGAAGAGGGTATGGGGGATAAATGGTAATGGAAAAAATGCAACAAAAATGAAAACAACTAGAAAGATAAAATAGAATGTTTTTAAACATATAAAACTCTTATCAATCCAAATATATCCACTCGCAGGAAATGGATCAATAAATTGTGGTATATTACAAGAATGCAATATTGTACAGTGGTAAAACGTGAATAAACCAGAGCCCCACAGCAACACACAACAACCTTAATGAATCTTAGAAATATAAAGTTCAGAAAGAGAGACAAAAACCAGTCCTACAAGACGTGCAGTGTAGCATGAAAACTGTGAGCTGCACGTTGTCTCCAAGAGGAACAGCGAGAGCACATAAGTAAACACGAGAAGCTCTCATTCTTCAGGTGGTTGGGGGTTCCTGCGTCTTCATTATGTTATCATGCTTTATACCTAAAATAGGATGCTGAAATATTCTTTCTTATAAAGTCAATATTACATTAAAAGAAAATACTTATATTAAACATAATTATGGTTGCTTTCTACATATCATGTTCTGATGCTTTCTACCTGTTTTCGGATACTGACCAAAATCCATAGCATGGCTTAGGTGAACATTCATGATCTGACACCTACAAATCTCAAACCATCATCATCCTTGTTCTCTGAACCAATCTATGTATTCTGCCATGGAGAATGTGCGTCTGTGCATAATGCACACCCACATTTGTGACCCAAACTTCAGGAAAAAAATCTTTTGTTCAAATTTTTAATTCAATATTTTATTTATTATATTTAGAAATAAAATAGATTATTGTATTCCAGGGTATTATTTTGCATATGGATATCATTATTGCTTTCTAGAGTTACACATTTAACACATAAGCATAAATAAAAGAATTTAAAACATTTATATAGATATGAAATTACTACTACCCATGTATAATGTGCACCCTTATTTTTCCCTCAAAAATGTGGGCCAAAAAAGTGTGCATTATACATGGCAAAATATGGTACATCTTCCTTCTGGAACACAAGACTTTCAATGACTCATTATGTTCCCTTCAGCTTCAAAACACTAGCAGATGATACTCCCTTTTGCCAGCCAGGCTCACAGAGCCCCTCCCCCTCACTTCTCCCTGCCCAGGACTCCCAGCGTCGCTTAGTTGAATCCCAGTCAACCTTTCGATCTAGCTCAGCCACATCACAGTCATCCTCTCCAACCTCACCAACCCATTTCTCCTTCAGTCCTCTCATAACAACACGTACTTGCCCCTGTGTTTAAGTTTTATATTTATTCACTTCAATCTTTAGATGATTTCTGCCTCTTCTTCTAGATTATAAGCACCACAAACACAGAGACTATGCCTTTTTTTCCCTTTTTGGCTAACATGAACTCCAACACCTCATTAAATATCTGGCACATTAAGTACTCAACAATTATTTCTGAATGAAGGTACAAATCAATGATTCTGAAGGAGTGATCACTACATTTACCAACGAAATTTGGTATCGAATGTAATCTATTACAGACTGTGATATATATTGTACATCATGTCTTATCATTTTGGCAACTGTTTGAGATACATTCAATGTTACTTGGATATTAAATATTTCAGTACACAAGTTTATTAACTATGTTCTATGGCTAAAACAAGGCAGTTGTGTTGGCATCCAATGAGCAAACTGTTAGACCACTTAAAAGTGAAGATGAACAATTCCGGCACTCAATCTGAACATGCTAATAAGACAAAATCAAATCCAAGTTCTTCCCTTGCTACAATCCATCTGTAGAAATAGAATTTTCATATTTTACTGAAAAATGCAGAAACTACCTTAACACTGTACATCATGCAAGAAACTGACTTAGCAACATAATCTTGAACATGCAAATGTCATTTTAAAAAGAGAAGTCCCTATTTTCTTTAAAAATACTATGTTTGGGTCATTATTTATAATACATACTAAAATTAAAGATAATTTTTATCTCATTTTTCCATCATGAAATGAAAATCACTTCCTTTTAGTACCTGTTGTTAGACATCAAAAGTAAGTCTAATTTTGATCCTTCCTGGCATCATACTATCCATGAGACCATATATTTCACCTACTCTAATATAAGCAATTATCTGCTCCCTGAGCTCCTAATTGTGTTCTGTATGTTAACAATAATTTTCAAAGAATTTCGCAGTGAAAAACTATGAGACAGTGACTTAGAACCAGAGAAAACTAGGAATTCTTTAAACTTTCATCAGTATGTCAAAGCACCAATACAATTATTATCAAAAAGAAAATGAGATCTCCGTTCAAACAAACCAAACGCTGCCTGAGCTCTTTAAAGGACACAGGGCCAAATGCCCACCGTAGAAAGAGGCCTTTTCAGAAAGTCTTTGACCTGGCCTGTTCGGCCCTTTTGAACACTGTTTTGAAATCATTTTGATTCTCGATGGCATACACCACAGCAGATATTTTACCGCTTTATCTACAACTGCAACTACAGTCCAGGGCCTTAAGAAATTAACACTTTATTCTGAACAACACACAAGGCACACTTGCTGAGCTGGAACCCAGCTGCTTCTTGGTAGAGCCGAGGTGCCAGGCTTGCTGCCGCACCGTCAGCATGGATCTCCACAGGCCTGTGGATCCCCTGCCCAAGTTAGCTTTTGAAATAAACAAGAAAAAAATATTCTCAGGTGGAGAGATGGCTTCACGTCTTTAATAAATTAAATTCGAGATAAATCAGGTCTTTTTAATTAGAAAATGGAAGAGGAGAGGAAAATGAATCACTTCAGTTAACTATGGGATGCTAATCTAATATTTTCGAACTAGGAAAGACTAAGTTGATAACCAACTCCTCTTCATCTGTGCGTGTGTGTGTGTGTATCATATATCATCTTTACACTGCTAGATACTAATGCACATTTGTAAAGTTATTTATCAAATCTTTGAGGTATTAAAACTCTTGCTTTCTCTCCTGGGTATTGTTAAGCATAGATGACTGCCTCGGAAAAAAAAAAACCCCACAAGTGAAGAAACACAACTCCCTTTCTGTAGTAGTTCAATAATCCCAACACACATTTTAATATTCCAGGTCACAGGCCACTCTGCGTGTGTGTCAATGGCGTGCAACACAGCTTAATTGGCAACATACATTTTCTTCCTAGTGGCAGAACTGATGGCATATCAGACCTGATGAGCAGAGTTATACTGGATGAAAAAACAGGAATGTCTTTTCAGCAGGCAGTACAACACAACCAAGCCTCACAGCGTGTGCCATTACTTTTGCAACCACTTTTCAGTTCATATAAAGCGAGATGAATTATAAATTATACCAGGAATGTGGAGATGCAATCTTATCATCAAACTATGTTTTCAGAGTTCTCCCCTTTTCATTGCTACATGTTCTATAAGACACCCAAGTTCACCGCCATCTCCAGTTTTGACGTCATACGCTCTGAGTTGGGCCTGCCTGAAAATTAGTCAGGAAAATGACAACGCTGATTGAGAGAAGAGGCATATTTACCTACAGATTAAGAGCAGTTAAAAAGTTAACAAATGAGAGAGATGCATTTAACTAATTTATGAAGCATGGGAAGTACAAAATTGGGTGCCCTTAAAAACAAATCACCTCTTGACACCACTTCATACCTACTAGAATGGCTAAAATACGATAAAAAAGACAAAAAATAAACAAGTTTATGAATGTGGAAAATTTTGACACATAAAATGGTGCAACCACTTCAACAACTCTGTTGTAGTTCCTAAAGATTAAACACAGAGTTATCATGTGGCCCAGAAATTCCATCTACAGGAATATGCACAAGAGAAATAAAAAATCTTGTACATGAATGCTAACAGCAGCATTACTTATAGTAACTAACATGTAAGAACAACCCAAATGTCCATGGAATATTAAGTGGATAAATAAAATGTGATATAGTCACACAATGGAAAATTATTTGTCAGTAAAATGGGAATGAAATACCAATATTATGATACAACATGAATAAGCCTTGAAAACATTATGCTAAGTGGAAAAGGCAATTATAAAAGACCGCATATTTTCGCCCTGGCTGATGTGGCTCAGTGGATTGAGCGCCAGCCTGTGAACCAAAGGGTCGCCAGTTTGATTCCCAGTCAGGGCACATGCCTGGCTTGCATGTCAGGTCCCCAGTTGGGGGCACACAAGATACAACCACACATTGGTGTTTCTCTCTCTTTCTTTCTCCCTCCCTTCCCTTCTCTCTAAAAATAAATAAATAAATAATATTTTTTAAAAAGACCACATATTTTGTAATTGGATTTATATGAAATGTCTAAAAGAGGCAAATCAGTTGAAATAGAAAACAGACTAGTTAGTGCTTGCTGAGTCTTGGGGGCAGAAGAATGGGGAGTGGCTGGTAATGGGTATAGAATTTCTTTCTGAAGTAATAAAACTGTTCTAAAATTAGACAGTGGGAATTGTTTCAAATCTGTGAATATTCTAAAATTCATGAACTGTATATTTCAGCAGGGTGAATTTTATGCCATGGACCAGCTCCATAAAGCTGATATAAAAGTATAAAATAAATCCATTAGATTGGTGAAAGAAATTCACTCTTTCAATAATTTTTAAATGCATATCTTAAAGAAGACACTGTCAGTTCTGTCTAAAGCAGTGCTATGTGGTGGAGGCATTACTGCTATTAACCAGAGTTCTTGCATTTAAGCGCATCTGTGCAACAGATGCAGTATAATGACACCCGTTTTGAACGTTACATCTGTTAGTAAATGTGAAGAGGCTCAAACTGCAAATTAAATATAAAATTGTATGTGTCAATTAGGAGCCAACTTCTTGTTAGAACTGCCTAATGTTTAAGGCACAATAAATCGAGCTAGTATCTAGGGCTGCTTGCGACTTGGCCTGTGTGGGAAGGCAGTCCAGGGCACTGATACAGGCTGGACGGTTTCCATGGATACCTCACACTACTTAAGGTGTAGAAGCTAAAAATTATAAACAACTTCTCAAGAATTATGCTTCACATTATATATTTGTAAAAAAATACATCTTCCTAAAGAAAGGTGCTAGAATTTTTGTTGATAAGTGAATAAGGATTTTGGGGGTTTTTGTTTTGTTTTGTTTTTTTGGTGGTGAGTACGGAAGGAGGGTGAAAAGGGAGGCACAGTTTTTTAAAAGAATAGTCGTTAAGTTGTTTTAGAATTCATAGTAGACGAAAAGACATTTAAAATGCATCTATCATCATAAGGTTTACAGGAAACCTCAAGATTTAAAAAAATATTTAGCTTTTATAGGAATCAACTATACTACATTATTCCGGCCAAGTTTAATTAATCTGGCCACTGCATACTAATATGCTGATCTTCCCAAATAAATGTACACTGTAATCACAACCAGGTGGCTCCACCCACCACCCTTCTGCTCCTTCCCATGAAATAAGACTGCACATCTTCCAGATGTAGCAGAAAAAGCACAGTGTTATTCACCAACCACGTCAGAATTAAACAAAATAAAGCATGAGAAAAACACATGCAGCTCCCTGAAGAAGAGGAGAAATTCCTTACACCACTTTGCTGAGAAGACCTGACCGAACACCTGTTTGTTCACACCTTTAACAAGTCAGAGAAGACAAGAAAGTCATGGCATCAGCTGTTTCCATGTCCCCAAATCACTTCCACTATTTTTTCCCCCAGAACTCAAGAGATAATCAGCATGCGTGGGAATACAGTTGTTTTCTTTGGACCATAGTCCAGTCATTCCATGAGATCCAGCATGAGGGAGGGGAAAGAACACAAATTGTGTTTAACAAAAAAGACAAATAAATCAGTAAATTCTAATCAAGTTCAACCAATATTTGATTATATGTCAGGACAACTTCACAAATATGTCATTTGATGTTCACAGCAAACTAACAGGACACCCAGATACCATCAGGAGTCAAATATTCTTGAAACGTGTACCTATGTTTTAATTGGATGTTAAAATAAAGACAACTTTTGAAAAACTGGAAAACATTGACTGAAACGGTTGAGCCAGGACTTGGCAGTAAAAGAACTCAACCTAGAAAAATAACTCCATTAAGCAGAACTCCGATCTAATCAAGTTTTTCTTGACTGTTACCCGATCTCCTTCCCCCTATTTCGCATTCACTGTCATCTTAGTCCCCCTAGTTCTTCCCATTTTCTCCATCTCTCTTCACCTGAGCTGTAAGCAGTCCTTTTCCTGCAGTATGTTTCCTTCTGCATGTCTAATTTTTTAAAGGTCGGAGGGATTGCTTTCAGTATCCGCGCAACAGCAGTGCAGTGGCCTTTGAACCAGTTGTGTTCTCCATTCCCCTGGTGCCTCCACCAACTCCTTGTCACCTTTCAAGGCCACAGTTTAAATGCCACTTTCCTAGAAAAACCGTTTTCTAGACACCCCTCCCTTAGCTAAACTTGCTTACAGCACTCTGGACTTCTTTGGAGTAATGAAGTAAGGAAAGGAAATTAATGCCTTTGTTCAACTATTTGGTTGGTACCTGTCTTTCTCACAAAACTCCAAGTTCTATGAGGATGTAATAGATTGTCTACCACTGTATCTCAGCGGCTCAGCAGACCTTCAATACGTTTTGTAAGCAATGCTGTCTCAGGCATTTCTTTCTATGTCGAGGTACATCTCTCTCACTAAATCTCTTCATAGAATCAGATTCTCATTTTCCAAAATCACCTATAAAGCAATACTATGAAATAAGTATCCTTCAGCCTATTTTTCCTCTGACGAGTAGAAAAGAATCACGCTCAAGCATATGTGAGACCAACACACAGACACATGTGTGACTTTGTTTGAGACACGTGTGGGACCAATGTAAAAACAATTGGAGCATGTTAGGGCAGAGGGAATTTCCATGAATCCACTCTAGCAGCAAATTAAGTCTTAAAGCCTAAGGCATCTCTCTCTGTCTTTCACTTCAGCCTCCATCAGTTTCTTTTGCTGCAACCTCCTCAATGCCTTTCCATACAATCTTCCATTTTTGGCATAAAATCTTGTGCTCTGCGGCTTCTGTCACCTGAAATAACCTCCTGGTACGGCTCTGCCTCATCTACTCTTTATCTCGCTTCAAGCCTCCACTGACACCGTCCCTCTGCCCTTGTTTTGCTTCTGACTGGACAGAGAAGGAAACCAATTTTTAACTGGAAAGCGTTTGGGCAGACCCTGCAGTATCACAGTGAAGCGCAGTGCGCTGCACTTAGGCCCCAGAGGTTTCTCCGGTTGGTGAAAGTCATTTCCACCCTGCACTTCAAAAGCCTCTGCTTAAGTCAGAATCAAGATCCATCATGATATTGCTTTGATGCTAACATTTAAACTGCTTGAATAAGAATGTTAGTATACTTGTTCCTTCTGGAAAACATAAGTTTTATAAACATCCATCAGACAGCCCTGCCCTGTTAAATCTGTCATTACCAACAAGAGAGTCAAGACAAACCCTCTGGCTTTACTGCAGAGGAGGCCGCGTGCCAGAGGCTGGGCAGCTGTTCCCCAAATCCTCCCCTTGTCTTCCGGGCGCACAAGACGACCCTGCCGGGCTTTCGTGTAGTCAGCTGGGGCCGCGTGACTGAGTGGAGCAAACTGAAGGTGAGCCGAGGTGGCATGGATTCAGCCCACGTGGGAGTCTTGTGTCCTTGCCTGTCTTGCACCCTGATGCCAAAAGGCAAAGTAAGCAAGGAAGATGCAGAACCCCGAGGTGGAAGGAACCCAAGGCTCCGGAGAGCGAGGTCCTCAGAGAGCGGCCCCGCCAGAAAACTTGCACTGGGGTTTTCACTTTGGTTAGGCCAACATCAGTAGGTTTGTATTATATTAAGCCACAGAGGTTTTCAGGTTTATCTGCTTCATTAGTTTGTGTTACCTTCAACAATACGGGCCAGTGCGGGTCAGCCTGGATGGGCGGTCCCTGTTCACGTCCAGGGCAGCTCCACCTGGGACTCCCCGGGAGGTGTTCGGTCCAGACCCACTTCTGTCTGAGCAAACACTGGCTCTGAGCACGAGCCAGTCCGAAGCTGCCGTGGAAAGTCATCTGGGAACACAATTTCATTGACACCAGAGTCTTCCCAGGTTCCCCTTAACTTCTTGCAACACTCCCTCTTTCTGTGCTGTATCTCTGCTCTCCAATTTTTCCATTGTCTCCCAATCCTCATGATACATAATCCCCCCAAATAGACCTAGCCTCATACAAGTTACAGAGAAGGAAAATCAACTGACTTCACACTCTCTGCAATTCAGCTTGTCATTTTTCCTTTTTCACTTGTACCACCTTTGAACCTCTGAAAATAATTTCCCTTTCACAATGACAGCCTAAGGATTAATAAGCCTCCAAAAGTACTTAGAAATCTCACAATTAAATATGGATTCCAAGAATGAACTGATATTTGTGAACAATATGAAACAAGATTTTGTTTTTACTTCTTATTTTAGTAGCTATGTAAGAAGTATGAGCTAAATTCCTTAGTATAATCAGTTCTCAGGTAAAACGCTTCCAATTAACTGTAATTTTTTTAAAAAAGAGCACAGAAAAATGAAAGAATGAGGAAAAGGGGAAGAAGACAAAAGAACTGATAGACTGTACTGGCTGGAATTTCTATCAATTTAGTCTGTGATACAAAGAACAAAGTGATGATTGGTACTTCTCCCAGTGACGTCCAGCAATGATTTATAGGAATATTTACTACAGTCCTGATATTTCTGGGCTTGAAAGACATCCATACAAAAGATATTCTTCTGTACTGGATCAATCAAGTTCCAGCCTGGCTAGAGGTTACGATAATTACTGGAAAGTAAATTGTTGTGTTTTCGTCTGACTGCCTGTTGCCTTGGCCCGTGTCCCTGCCAACTCAGTCTGGAAACAATAGCGCATCGAGCCATCTTGGGAGACTTATACAACCAGCTACTATCATTTGGAAATTGTCAGCCCCAGTACCTTGCTACTGTGTGTGTTACACTGTTGGAACACTGATCTCAGCTTATTTATATCCTGGCTGTTGCCAAGAACCACATTTTAAAAGGAAAATTAATTCTAAAGCTTCATCTTTAATCTTAATGCAAGCCATTTTAAGTTCGGTTACTAAGAATAACCAAAAAAGATCTTGAGGGTTCATGAAAAGTTGACCTTACGTTATTTATTTTATCAGTTAAAACTGGCATTTAAACTTCAGGCGAACACAATTACCTACTGCTGTCTGGATTTACAACAACAGACTAAAAAAATTAGCCTTCAAACAGAGAAGAATCTGTATATTTTCTCATTAACTAAAAGTAAGATGGGAGAAAATTATTCTCCTAAACTCTAGACAGTTTAACAAATATATGAAGTAATCTCTATTTCAATACTCACATATTTTGTGCTATCAAAAGTAACAAGACACCTAAAAGAACAGTGAAAAACAAAGACCATAAAATCTTACTCAGCTTAAAACAATTTGTTCTAGTACCAGTAAAAGATTAAGAGAAAGAGGAAAAAGAACCTACGGGTATAAAAAGGAAAAAAATATGCCACAAAAAACCTAGAAGCTTTATATCATTTGTTAATGGAATAATTTTTTGGCAAATCCAAAATACTAGCACCGTATTTCAATACTAAACCTTTTCTTTTTAAGGAAATAAAAGGCAAGAAAGAGAAAAGCAGCACCTCTCTCATTTTCGATGGTGACTTTTGGGGGGACATGTGGACATTATTTTACTTCCACATTTGAATAGTACCTGCTATAATTATTGTAACACCTGTGTAAACGATCAAAGCCCTGATATTAAGATGATGTTCTGGAAAAGCACCTGCAGACTTTCAGTACAGGCATGGCTAATTACTTTAGCGTCATCACACTGCTGTGGAAATCTATGAAAACAACAGAGAGAATAAACTGACACCCTGAAAACTCAACTCCAGCAAAAGGAAGACAACAGAGAATTTACGAGCACTGCCCACAGCAGCAGCCATGGGGCCGGGGCCATGCAGGAGAAAGTGACAAGGACCACTGAGACTGGCAAGGTGGCCCAGCATCAACACCAAGAAGAAAAGGCGAAAACGTGCCTCCCGAAGAGCCCACCCGAGAAACATAAAAGCTGCATTCCATTGTGTAACACCAAAAGTCAGAATGAGGGCTAGGAAAGGCAACGGCTGAGAGGCAGAGGAGTTACAGCTTTCAAAAGCACAGACTCCACCATATGACGGCAGGAATGCAGAGGGCCCTGGGATCTTCAAAGACCTGCAAATTACTGGAGGTAGCCGTGGGATGAGTATATAAAAGGGTCATGAAAGAGGAGAAAAGGTGGCGGAAGGAAGCAGCACAACTTAGTAATAAACAGCACTCACGAATGCTACACAGAAATTTAAATCGTTCCCCCCAATTTTTTACATGCATTTTTTTCGAAATTGTGATGAAATCACCTCTATAAAAGACTAAACAGCAGAGCAAAGAGGACTGAGGAAGAGATTGTGAAAACATAGTAGTAGATGAAACTAAAAAATATATTTCTTCAGAAATGAATGAAGAATTGGATGGGACACAAGTACGACAGACAGCAGGAAAAGGGGCATAGATGGTAGACACGAAAAAAATAAAACAGACATGGAGAAATTCTTTAAAAGTTAAGAGAAAATGAAAGAAAAAGGATAGTGAATAGACATGCACAGAACTGGAGATAAGAGGAACAAAATCAAAGAAAAAGAAGAGAGTAAATATTTTAAATAGAATAATATCTTACAATTAATAGAATTATAATACAATTGACATTGTATTATTAATTTCATTATAACCAATCATTTCTCAAGCAATGGTTGCTGCTTATTAATTTAATTATTAATAATTGATTATGTATTGTTAGTTGCTTACTATTGGTAATTCATTATTAATAGAATTGATTCTATTATTACTAGAATAATTGCATTATTGATTTAATTGTTAATATGCCATGTTTTGGTATGTATAATGCATACTTTTAGCCCACATTTTTGAGGAAATGGTAAGGATGAGCTTTATACATGGGTAGTATCTGAAATACATTGTATCTGTTCTTGTGTTTTATAATTATTTGTTACATAAAATTTCTTGTACCATCATATGTTAAAAAATAAATGCTAGAATTTCTTTATAATACAAAAACACAAGTATCTAAATATAAATAAATAATTTAATTAAAAAATTAAAATGAAAGATGTTTTTCCCTTGAAAGTTTGAGTCAAAAATGTGGGTACACATTATACACAGCAAAATATGGTAATTTTCCTAAAAGTAAGGAAGATTTTAAGAGTGTAACATTTATGACACACAAGAAAACTAAAATTAGTTTTTAAAATTTAAAAACAAATGATACCATGCATCTGGAAAATAATAAATTTCCTTAGTTTTTGGACCCGAGAGAAAATTCAAAATAAATTGTAGAATTTCTAGAAAATAACAATAGCTAAAATCCTCTCCATAGAGAAATGCTTTGGGGTTTAGCTGAAGTAGTTCTATGAGAAAAATCCATAGCCTTAAACACTCATAGCAATAAAAATATGTTAAATGTCTTACTCAAAAATTTTAAAAACAAAAATTTAAGCCAGATAAATTTTAAAATATAGAAATGCAATGTGTCAAGTTAGTAAAGAAAAATAAATAGTACCAATAAATAATTTTTTAAAAACTTGTGCTTTGAAAAACGAAAAATATTAACCACCAGACAACCTAGTAAATAAAGAAAAGTAAAATGTTAAAACATTAAGAAATACATTGCAAAGGAGAAATAACCTAAGAAGCAGCAATTTTTAAAATTGTAAGATTTTGTATAATCAACATAATTTCTCATCTCCAGGCAAAATTTTCTTGAAACCCAAATAAAATAAATAATTTTCTAGGAAAATATAATTTACCAAAGTTGAACCAAAATGAGCCAAAATTTAAAGGACCATTTCTACAGAAGAAAGAGAGGAAAGTGCTCAGGAGCTAAACCAAAAGCTTGCAGGCCAAATAGTTTCACAAAAAAATTCTACCAAACTTGAAAGAAGAAATCAATCCAATGCTGTTTAACTATTTCAGAGCAGAGGCAAACAAGAAAAACTTTCAAATCCTTCTTATAAAACAAGTAAAATGTATATAAAAACCTGACAAATAGTGATCAATGGTGACAAATAACTATAACCTTTTTATAAGTGTGTGTGTGTTAAGTGAATTCCATAACTCAGTGTGGTTTGGAGTTTGTTTCAGGAATACAGAGATTGCTCAATATTAGAAATATTAGGGAGTCTATTAACAATATAGGAAGTTTAAATAAATATATTGCATAGAACAACAATAAGAAAATAAAAGTAATAAAGAAATATATCACGTACAAAAAGAAAAGTCATGTGATCATGTTCTGAAAATCCATTTGACAAAATTCAACATCATCTGATTTAAAAAAAAAAAAACCTCACTGAAGGGATACTTCCTTAACAAAACAAAACATATTTATCTTATCCTCAACTCTAGCATCAGGCTTAATGGAAAATATTAGAGGCATTCCCAATAAGTCCGGAAAGAGACAAAATGTTCACTATTACCATTAATATTTAATATTGTGCTGCATGTTCAAGCCAAAACAATTAGCAGGCAGAAATGATTTCAGAGATACAAAATTTGGAAACTATCAGTATTTGCAGATGATGTCATTTTGCCCTGTGAACACCACAGAGAATATAATAAAAACTATTGAAAGCAGTAAGAGAATCATTAGCGTACCGAGATTTAACATAATGAAGAAGCTTTCTGTGCACTGATATGGCACTATCAATAAGAAACAAGGGAGGACCCCAAAATCGAATTTATGTATAAAAATTGTGTATTTATTCTTGTATGTTTAAACTTGTCACCTCCAAAATACCCTCCATTTATGCAATACACCTACAGAGATGTTTTTTCTACTGCTCAAAACAGTTTTTAAATGCATCGATTTTGATGCCTTTTAGTGCTTCTGACATTTTTTTGTTTCACCTCTTCCACATCAGCAAAATGTTTCCCTTTGAGGACTATTTTTCATCTGGGGAAAAAAAATAGTCAGCTGTGGGGAGATCAGGTAAATAGGGAGGGTGGGGCATGGGGTCATGCCGTCTTTGGTTAAAAACTGTTGAACACTCAGCATGGTGTGGGCAGAGATGTGCTCATAAATCACCCATCATGAAATGGGCAAATGTGCTGAAAGTCTTCAAAAAAATTCACTAAAGCTGAATGCAGCCTCTCACTACAACACCAGCTGGTACCCTAATACAGATGGGTTCCTAGAACACTCACCTAGTGGGGAAGCCTGTACTATAAGGGGCCTGCCCTCCAGAAGATAATCATATTTTCTGGCGGGGAGGTCCCCTCTTGTATGTTGTTAAACAATATGAGGGGGGCAAGGTGCAAAAGAGTGGTCGGATAAGTAATACAATAACAGAGCTAAGAATACACATCTATATTTGCTTGCATGTGCATAAAGAACTTCTGAAAGGGTACGCGAATTACACAAGGGTGACTATCTAGTTGAAAGTAGGTGGAAGAGCGGGAAAGGAAACAAGAGTCACCAAAGTGGGAAACTATTTTCTTTATAGTATTTTTCTACCATATGGTATATTACTTAAAAATGAAATTTAAAATAACTTCTATTTTGTAACTCCAAAAGTAGTCACAGGGATGTAAGGTACAGCATAGGGAATATAGTCAATAATTTTGTAATAATATTGTAAAAACTATGTATGGTACCAGGTAGGTACTAAAAATATTGGGCGGAGTACTGTGTAAAATATTATATATGATTGTCTAACTACTATGCTATACACCTGAAGCTATACAAAATAATATTGAATGTAAACCATCATTGAAAAGCAAGATTTTTAAAATATTCTATGAGAAGCAAATAAAAGATACAAAAAAATTACATAAAATATCTTAAAAGGATTTTCTTAAGATTCTCAAAAACAACTCAAGCATGCCAGTTATTAAGCCACTGCCTCTCAGCTCCAAACTGGCTCCTGTGGTGGTGGGGCTGGAATTTTATAAATCTTATTTCTGCTTTGCTGTCTAGATCCAGGCTACGTTCCGCCCACAGGAAGCATGAGAGGGAGACTGCAAGGCTGGAGGAAAAAGAGACTTGTTCCTTCTTTTCTGCCTCCTGTGAGCTCCCTATTGACCTGCTGGTTTTGCTTCCTATTCCCTGCGTGGCATTCCTGCCAGACATTATTCGGGCAGGGGTGGTTCCTGCCCACAGCTACAACTAAGCCAGTTTGTGGTTTTTCCCACATGCCTTTCCCTTGGAAACATCGGCTCCTGGCCTTTGCCGATGGTCTCAGAAGTCTGTCAGCATCCAGCCACAGGGGCCCCCTTTGCTAAGTTCCTAAGCTTTCGTAATGATAATCCTTCCCCTCTGGTCTAGCCCTAGAGGTGACAGCTGCTTCCGGAAATTAGGTGTGGGACACTTTATTGTTCTCTTTTAGCTTTGCATTTCTGCAATTCTGATGCAAGCGTGAACGAGTCTTTATATTAAATATTCTGTTAAAATAACGGGTTTTTTCCTGTCTCCTGATGCAAACCTGATTAATACCCCAAGGAAGTCTTTCTTCTTATTTTTTAAACACACACTACTTATGAATAAGATTATATACTTGCGGGTATGGATAATATAAATTTGGAAAGTTAGAGCAGAACAAGTCAGGTATTGGAAGAACTCATTCACGTAAAATGTTTTCTTCTTTTTAAAATACTTGGATAAATTATTTCCTGAACCATCATCACATTAATGTAGCAATGAGTCATTGTGCAAGAAAATACATTTTAAAAGAGCAAAGTCTAGCCCTGGCTGGTGTAGCACAGTGGATTGAGCGCGGGCCTGGGAACCACACGATTGCGGTTCGATTCCCAGTCAGAGCACATGCCTGGGTTGCAGGCCAGTTCCCAGCAGGGGACTCATGAGAGGCAACCATACATTGATATTTCTCTCCCTCTCTCCTTGCCTTCCCCTCTAAAGATAAATAAAATCTTTAAAAAATGTTTTAAAAAAAGAACAGAGTCTGCCTTGACTAGTTTCCTTCCCATAATATAAACCTTCAAAAAGAAACTCTACCTAACCAACCTGGATAATGATGATTTCATTTATTTTATCACCTAAAACATTTCTGTGAGGTGGTGCATTTTCTATAGTTATGCAAAGCTGACATGAAGAGTTAGTTCTTCTATAAAGAAAAGTTTATTCACTCATGACCGAGGTTCAAAAAACCATAACAACACTTTACTATTACTTACTTTTTCATAAGCGCAACACTTAGAAAACTATTGCTATTTTTATATAATACTGGTATTACATAAATATTACATATCAAGTAAAAAGGTCTTAATAGCTGTCAGTCATATCCTTGGTAAATGTACTATGACAGTTGATACCATTAAGAATGTTTCTAGAAAGTACAGGTTCTGAAAGTTGTCTCTAACCTGGTTATTCACTGTAGAACTATAAATTTTTCAGATTTAGTATACGCAGAGTTCCCACTGGATTCTATCCAAAGCCTGAGTCATGGTGCTTTGGTCAAAGTATGCAAGTTCACAGAATCTATTTAGCCTTTGCAAACATTCCCCTTCAAAACACGGATCTAGGGCCCAAAACATGATCTTGCAGAAAGATGCAGACACAGCAGTGAAGGACAAAGAAAGGAAAGATCTCACAGAGCCCCAGGCCCAGCAGTGATGGGTCAGATGTCACCTTCTAGAGATGCAAACAGGAAAGAAAAAACAGGCTCAATTATGGTAGGGTAGGGGATGAGCTAGGCCCTTTTTTAAATTTGGTAAAGCTGCAGCTGCAATTCACTTTTGCTAATGACAATGAGCCATCCCTCCATCACCAACTCATTAAACCAACTCTGAATTCACTCATTAAACAAAGTTACAACAACAGCTAGCCTCCATTTAAGACTAGTCTTAACTAGCCTCTTAACTAGAGGCTAGTCTTCTAATAACAGATGCTATTTACTGAATTATATTTCCCACCATATTCTTTTGGCTACTATAAATTAGTCTGTGGTAGCCACAGACTATTTTATGTCTATTTTAGAAAGATGTACTTTCAGTTAAAGTTTAATCAAGAAATAAAAAAGAATGAACTGTACTTTTACAGTTTGCATTTGAATGTACAGTATTATATATATGTATGTATCATCACAAGGATGAATAGAAATATATGTATATATATATACATATACACAGAACAGAAGTACAGCTTGAATAGAGATGTTTTAATACTATCTCTATGGCTCAGAATATTAGACCATTAGTAGCTAGCAATTCTGATCTTGCATCATAATCACCTGGAAAGTAATTTACAAATGATAGCTTCCCAAACTGTCACTGTAGGCATAAAATAGGATTTCCGGGAAATATGGGCCAGCCTGTCACCAGTCCATGGAATGGCATTTGGAGACCACTAGTACAGTGGGATAAAATGCTTACATTTTGTTTTGGAACCTCTGTCCAATCCCCTGCTTGAAGTGACCCTGCACAGCTCATGGTATCTCTCTACCCACCAGCTTTCCCTTTGGGTAAACGGAATACCTACTGCAGATAGTTAGAAAAAGTAAATGAAGAGGAGATACATGTGCATGTTAAATCTCAAACAAAATTTAGATAATCTATTGAAATGAACCATGTCGATATCTGGGTTTTACTATGACATGTTGGGAAACAGCCCACTCATGAATATCCATTGACATTACAGTTAAAATACTGGTTTATTTTGAGCAAGTTCATGTCCTAATAAGGTTTTCAAAGGACAAGAGTAAAATAAACGCCTTTTCTCAACAGGAGGAAAAATCAATAGCACTGATTTTGCTCCAATTCAAGAAAACTTCACCCCAAATCCCAAAGAAGCAGTACACCTAATCCCAGCCAGTCTAACAAAATGGAAGTCCTCTGCATAATATTTCAACTCAGTGCCTTTGGTTTCAACTCAGTGTCCCAAACAATTTTAATGAATACCAACTTCTCACCAGGGCCTTTGGTTGAAACCTTAAATCCTATTTGGAGAAAAACGAGGGTAGAAGGAGCTGGGAGGCCAAGCTCACGTCATTGATTTTGTTTGCTTCCCAGTGATTTTTTAAGGCCTTCGTAGGATAATCTAATCTTCAACCTCTTTCCAAGTTCTCAACTTTTCAACATTTACTATTACCTTTCCTCCTCCATCCCAGATCTTCTTTTGTGAAAAGACGTCCAGAAGCCTCAGCCAGTTCCCTGGCCGGGTGGCTCAGCTGGTTGGAACATCGCCCTGTACACCAAAAGGTTGTGGGTTCAGTCCCTAGTGGGGGCACATGTGGGAGGCAATGGATCGGTTTCTCTCTCCCCCCCTTTCTCCTTCTCTCTCTCTCACACACAACAATAAACATATCCTGGAGTCAGGATTTTACAGAAGTCTCAGCCATACAACATAGGGTTAATTTTCGATGGTTTCCAATTCCTTAAATTGATTGGCTACAATTTCACAAAGAAAGTAAACTTGCTCAGTATTAAAGAGCTACTGAACTCATAATTTAATATTCTTTCTAATGAAATTCCTTCCCCTCCACCAAATTATCATTCTGTCAATTTCTTTATTCTCATTCACAGATCATGACATTAGAAAAAAATACTGGTAGCTTTTAAACAGATTCCCCCAAACAATAGCAAAATCTAGTTTTAAAAAAGAAAATCTATTGCTAAGTGTCTGCAAGAAAACATTTTTTCTCTCACATGAGGGTTGGATTTTTTCCCCCATTATTTATCCAAGTTACATAATGCTTAAATTATGCTGCTCTGTGGCACAATGATGTATACACAATGAAAATATCCTTGCTGGCATTACAATGGCAATTTCTCAATTTATGTGCAGCTAATCAACCCATTTGCTTTCTAGTGTAGAGCAGTAAAAGCTTATCTCATGCAGACTCACGGATCATTCAGAGCAATCTAATTGAATTTCAGGGCTAAGAGCATTGCACGACACGTGATGTGTCTCCAGTGGAGCTCAGTGCCAGACACTGCAGGCGTTACATAATCCCATGCTGTCGTTGGCAGGGGCCGCCTTCTTAGCCGCCTCGGTGGCTTGGCAGTCTGTGTCTCCTCCAATCATGCCCTGCAGCTTTAATCTGCACAGAGTGTTCACATGGACAGTCACAAGTTTTGGGACTTTCACAGCAGCAAATAAAACAGGGACAATTTCCCTACTGGTAGAAATAGTGCATTAACACCAGTGACACAGCACACAAGATTACACCAGGATAGAAGACACACACGTGTGCACGCTGCAGCTTCTGAGTGAGCAAGCAAGCAAGCAAGCAACCAAGCAAATATCAGATGTCCTACTTTTCAAATACCTAAGTGTGAAATAGCAGGAAATGTATATATTGGTCTCTCCCCCTGTTCCAGCTAATATTTGGCCTTTAACCCCAGTTCCTGACAAGATATTTACATATTTGGTGGCTGGAAATAAAGTGTGAGAGTAAGGAAAATAGTGCATTTTGCCTACACACTAAAATGTAAAATATTACCTCTGCTATTTCAAGTGAATTTTCAAATGGGAAGGTGTGGGAACAACATGTAAGACACTGCATAAAGTAGAACCAACTCTCAAGCATGAGCTGGCCCTTCCTAGAAAAGCATGAACCACAGGGGCATCTATTAATTCCCAGTCTTATATACTCATCATTTCACTTCCAGAGATCAATTAGAACACATACAATTTAAAATATTAAGTATCTTGCTTATCAATTCATGTAATTCAATTTGAAACTATGGAGTTATTATATACACCTAGACATTTATCTCTTGTCTTTTTTCTACTTTATTGCTAATGTTGTACCAAATGTAAATATATAATACAACACACTCTAAAAAAATAAGCCCCTACCCATGTTTTATTTCAAATTTTTAAAAACACATCACATACAGAATCCTGAACCCAGACACATGGTGGTATTTGCAGGTGTTTTTTTAAAAAGGAGAGATTAGTTCACTCTATTCCTGGACTACGCTGTACAACTGTCTGGGGTGGTGGGAATATTAAATGGAGAAAAAAAGTAAAGACAAAGTACATGAACAGTATTTTTTCTGATTCTAAAACATCCCTGTAATCCACCAAATAAAAATATAATCAAAATAATTAATGTAGTATTAGAGTTGCTAAAAAGAAGCAGGCTATTAATTGTAGAAAAGTATCAGTAAACAACAGAATTCTGAATCAAATGTGACTAGATCCTTGTAAGTAACTTGATTTAGCAAAAAAAAAAATTGCTTTGATTTCATGTGTCCTCAATAAATATTTATAATTGTGGAGAACACAAAATATATATGGGATAAAATGAAATATTAATTTCAAGCCACAGGCTAGACTCTCAGAGTGGGGTAAATCACTTGTGGGAAGGTGGCACCTACTGATGGGTGGTGATAGTGCAGTCCGGCTCTATAGGCTCCTGTCCCCTTACCCATCACCTTAGAGTCAGAAAAGGGGTTGCAAAGGTTTCGGTGCAGCTCGTGGTGCTACCGCGAAGGCAGTGTCGACACGCAAGTCAAGGACCGACAGAGATGACGAGACACTCTGACGTTCCTGCTGACCCTTCTCCCAAAGCCCAGGTCCTTGTGCCCTTCGCTGTGTCAATTCCTTTGAATAGTTTTTACTTGGGACTTAGGGCAGACACATAAAGCCCATGCTTCTCAAGTGGGACAGCCTTAGAAATGTATTTCAGAAGCTCCTGGCTGCACAGCTACAATCTCTCCTGCCTGTCCTCTCTGCCTAGAGCATTTCTCACCAGTAGCGCCCCTACAAAAGCAACCTTATCGAATCACGGATTGAAAATCTCTCTTTAGTAGCTTCCAGTTGACTGACTGCAAGGTTAATTCTAGTCCCATAGCTCTCACTTTAAGACCTTCTATAAGTGGCTTTACTTTCCAAATTTATATCCCAGTACAAATGGAGTAAAATTCTGCACCACGTAAACAGGATTACTCCCAACAAGAACAGTGCTCTGGTTTTTTCACAAACCACATCCTGAACTATTGTGCACTTCCCCGGATGTTCTCTGGTACCTTCTCTCTAGATCCTTGGACTCACCCTCTGAGGTTTAACAGGGCTCTTCTGCTGTTCATCTCTTGTTCTCTTCTTTGAACGTAACTTGCACTTACCATTTACACTATTTCACTTCCAGTCACTAGAGCCCAGCCCTAGGCCCCAACCTCCCCCACTGGGCAACATTCCTGCCAGGAATCCCCTGTCCCAAGAGCAGGACTCAGATACTGCTTCCTACCTGCTAGGCACTACTCAGCGTCCAGATCTTTGCTCACCCTCTCACCCAGCCTGCAGTGCCCCTTTCTCCTCTCTCTGCTTATATCAGGCACATTCTGTATTCATTTTACAAACGGCTCCTGCATAATCCAAGACACTGTGATATTACTGAAGATACAGTAATAAATACAAAACACAAAACTCTTACCCTCCTAGAGTTAACAAGCCTGTTGAGGAAACAAATAGTAAATAAGGTAAATAATAACAAAAAAGGGAACTGGATGTTTGCCATTTTCGGAAATGCGCTATGAAAAAATAAACAGGGTGGTGCAGGAGAGGACAAGTGGGGGGAGTTCCTTTAGACAGGGCTGTCAGGAAGCATTTGGGCTGGGAGTGTGACAACTGAGCTGAGACCGAAAGGATGAAAGGAGTCAGGCACACAAAGAACCAGAGGAACTGCATGCTAGGGAGAAGGAATAGCAAGTGCAAAACCTCTAAATGGAAAGAGATTATTTTATCTGAGGAATAAAAGGACATCACCATGGCTACGATATAGTAAGATAAAGAAAAGCAGTTTAGAAGATGGCACAAGGCAGATCCTGCAGGGCCTTGCTTAATATTCTGGGGAGAAAGGGGAATTTTCTTTTAAAGAGGAATAGAAAAACACCAAAGGTTTTATGACATGAGAATGGCATCACCTGACTTACGATTTACAATTATTATTCAAGAAAAGAATAAAGTGGATGTCAGAAACAATGGAATCAAGGAGGTGAGCTAGGAAGTGCCGTGGCAGTCCAGGCCAGAGAGGCCCGTGTCTGGGGGCGGGACAATGGGCTTAGACCCGGGGGAGGGGGCACCAGGCAGCTGGGCATGTGCAAAACCTATTCACAGGCTGCAGCAATGGGACGGCTGGTGCATTTGCTGTGTGGGGTGAGGGATAAGGATGCATCCAGAACGATACCTAAGGTTTTGATTCAGCAGTTTGGTGGATGGTCACGCTATTGACTAGTAAGAGAAATTCAGGGTGAGGAGGACACCAAAGACTCAGTCCTCAGAACAGCTGAGAACCCGCTAAAATTGTTCCTCCAACCTGAAATTCCGTAGGACCCAAAAGCCCATAGCGCTCTATGCCTGCAAAGTTAACGTAACCCTCATTTTTAGTCTCAAGCTTCATGAATAATTCCTAGGAAATGGCTTGTAGCCATCCCAAACCTGTCAAAATGTCTTTGGTGCATGGCTTAACATTCTGCCTCTAAACCCTATATAATTCACTTAGCAGGTAGCAGAGGTTTAAGGTGTATTATTTACTTTTCATGTGTACTCACATGGCATGAATTCCACATTAAAGCACCAACTTCCTGTGGGCAGATAATTGATACTTCCCGATGCCTCACCACTTGGTATTGTACTTTGTACAAAGCAGGCTTTTGATAATGCTTGCTGTTTATATTGAAGAGTATAATGTTTAACAGGGGCATCGAATTCTTAAAGTTCAGTTAAACATGCACCACCCATCAATACGATTCCGATAGAGCTGAACACTCAGCATTTTAGGAAGTGGAAATCAAGCAATTACCTTCCAATCCAAGCACACTGGTAGACTTAGTGGGAAAACTAGTTCCAAATACTGATTTTAGAGGAATTTTTTTTTTAGTCAGTCTTGACTGAAATGTACCTATGCTAGGAATTCCCCAACTCACAGAGAGAATAAAGGACTTAGCATCAGCGAATCTGGCCATTGTGCATAGTTCCGCGGCAGCGTGCAGGGAGATATCGATACTGACAGCATGTTATTAACATCTGTGAGGGAGAATGTGAAGATCTCTCGCTCCAACGCTACAAAGCAAGGAGGATGGCACGTGGAACACAGGGAGGGGCAAAAGCAGGTTTACAGTTGTATGAGAAACAGACTTTATTCTTGTATTATTCTTTATCAATTACTGAATTATTTTCCATACACACATGGCTCAGCTTCAACTTTTAGTTTAACTTGATGGACGAGACAGATGAAAGCCAAGAAATCCCAGATCCCACAGCTAACAGGTGACAGAGTGAGAGCCCCACTGGCCCAGACCAGTGCTCTTGACACAGCTCAAGATTACGTCCGTTGCCATATTTGGTTTACTTTGAGACAGATTAATTGAGTTCATTCTTAATAAAGTTGTATATAGACAAGAACCTATAGATGGTAGTTTGTTCCCTCATTCATCTGGGGTCAGAAAGCCAGCTGACTTCTCAATCACTTGCTCTGAGATTTTTTTCATTTGTTTTTCATTTTCTTTTTTTATTTAATTATTTTTCAAGTACAGTTTTGTGTCTAGTACTCCCATCCCATTAACATGCTCCAACCCCCATGTTCCCCCCTCCCTCCCATTTCCACCCTTCTCAGTTGTTGTCCATGTATCCTTTATATATGTTCCTCTAAATCCCTCCCCTATTGCCCCTGAAATTCCCTCCCCTCTCCCCTCTGGTCACTGTCAGCCTGTTCTCTATTTCAGTGTCTTTGGGTATATTTTGCTTGCTTGTTTGTTTTGTTGTTTAGCTTCCTCTTAAAGGTGAGATCATATGGTATTTGTCCTTCAACACCTGGCTTATTTCACTCAGCATAATGCTTTCCAGTTCCATCCATGTTGTTGCAAAAGGTAGGAGCTCCTTCTTTCTTTCTGCTGCATAGAATTCCATTGTGTAAATGTACCATAGTTTTTTGATCCATTCATTTACTGACGGGCACCTAGGTTGCTTCCAACTTTTGGCTATTGTAAATTGTGCTGCTATGAACATTGGGGTGCATAGGTTCTTTGGGATTGGTGTTTTAGGGTTCTTAGGATACAATCCTAGCAGTGGGATTGCTGGGTCAAAAGGCAGGTCCAATTTTAGTTTTCTGAGAAAATTCCATACTGTTTTCCATAATGGTTGTACCAGTCTGCAATCTCACCAACAGTGGACCAGAGTCCCCTTTTCCCCACACCCTCTCCAACATTTGTTGTTTATTGCTTTGTTTATGATAGCCATTCTCACTAGTGTAAAGTGGTATCTCATTGTGGTTTTAATTTGCATCTCTCTGATAGCTAGCAATATTGAGCATCTCTTCATGTGTCTCTGGATCCTCTGTATGTCCTCTGAGATTCTGAAGTCCTCAAGGAGAGAGCCAGAGGCCACAGAGTACTTGAACTTGCTTGAGCCATTCTCTTGTGTCCATGTTTATATCATGGAAGCCTCATTCCTATGCTGTCAACAATAATAATTTCCTGATGGTATTGATGATACCCTGAGGATCAATCTCCCCTTCTCTTTTTTTCACTTTTCAGGAGCAAATGTAGAAGGACTCTGTTGTCCTCAGGCTCTCCTGGGGGGGTGTGAACTGTGGGAGTCAGCACCACCTTGGTCTCCACACGCAGTGTCTCCCACTTCCCATTCCAGCTTCAAGAAGTGCACCTGGTACAGTGCTCTCCGAGGTCGGTCCCAGCCTTACATTCTCACCCATCGCTTTCCGAAATGGCACAAGTTTGGCTCTGCACAGAAAGCCCACATGCTCGTAGCTTTGTCAAACACATGGGATTGTAGCAATAAGTTCAGAGGAAATAAAGACATAATTCTTTCCAGAACTATTTTATTTTCTCGTTTGGTTCTCTTGATATATGTATCTAATTAACAAATATTAAATTATGAAAAAGTTATATTCATCAAAGAAGTAAAAAATAAGCCTTTTTAAAGTAAACCTTATTATGATTGAATTTAGACTCACTTTTAGTGTTGAGCTTTTAACATTTTTAGATTTGGATACAGCCTCTGAATGCTTACTACATTTGGTGAGATATATCAATTACAGTACATTGTTATTGTAAATACACTCAAAAGTAAGATACAAGATGAGTGGGTCAGCATATTAATTTCTGTGTAGAGTTACCTGGATTCCCAGGTAACAAGCATGACACATGCTTGTGTGTAAGACATGTCAGTAAATGTTATGTGTGTAAGACATGTCAGTAAATGTGCTGAATGTGACAGCAGTAAACGATAATGTCAGATAAACGATTTCCACATTAAAGTCGGTAACCCAATTCTAAACATTTATTTATCACACATTGGTTGTATGCATTACATTGGAATAAAAAGCCAAACTGAGAGAAATTCAGTGGAGGACAGGTATAAATATTGGTTTTAAAAATGGTCCTGGAATTTATCACTCCTCCTAGCTTGTGATGTATGTGTAGCGGTGCTCTGATGACTGCTGTGCTTGTATGACTCAGACTTCCTCTCTACTTCCAGGATAATGTACCTGGGTCTCATTTTTAACAGGTGGCATTTTCTCACACACACCTTCGATTCTCAGCTATCATGTTGTACGCCTCATGTTCACTGCATTTACATGCAGTATCTATAAATGTGTATTATGAATGATACCAGACAATTCCCTTTTTCTGGGCAGTTAGTTCACTAACTAAGCATTTAGAATCTCATGGGAGAGATTACACCAGAATCAAAATTAAAATGATCCATAATCTCCATTTAGCTATAGTTACTCATTGAGGACAGAAGGAATTACTCTGTGAACGGCCTGGAAGCCTCTTTCTCTGACACTGCTCTTCCTACCTCTGTTGACATGAGAGAACAGGTTTAAAAGATGCAAGGAGTAGAAAAACTTGACACCTAAGAAAATAATGTTGCCTTTCAATATCAGGAAAATATTCTACAAACCAGGATATTTACAAAAGTTACACTACAACTTGACTCACTTTCTTTTTTAAAATTAAAAAAAAAAAAGTATCATTTCATTGTCAGCTCCCACGCAGAGGCACAAGGAATAAGGCATTCAGGTTGGGCTGTGTTATGGGCTAAAAGTGGTGTTTCTGTTTGTATGATGTTCTTTTTAAATTAGCTTTATTTCTTTGTGGATAGAAAAAATAACTGACCACTTACAAAATAAATATAAAATTGTGTAGTTTATGTAACTTGTAAATAGTAATCAACCATTCCTCCAGAAAAGGTACATTTTTCAATGAAGCATTTAAGTGCATGTTTAGCTATGAGAGGACCAGAAAGACAAATTGCTAAAATGATATTCCAGAATAACCACTTAATTTCATTTGTAGTACACACAGAGCCTGTTTCTAAAACTTCTAATTCTTCTCCATTGTGCTGAAACACTGTCAAAGTGCTCCAGAAAAAAAATAAACTGATCTGTGCTTTTTGAGAATCAGTCCAAGGCTAAAGACTATCGCAAACATTAAAATTCTTTCAAATTTTCAAAATTCTCATTGAGTGTTTTCAGAACCAGGCAGAGCAAATTAATGCTTCAATTCGATGCTCAAACATCTGTCCATGTGCTCATTGCTGTCACTGGGGTGTTCATGCCAATCATCTGTTTGATTTCAACATTAAGACATGAAACAGGAAGAAAGCAAAATCCCTTTTCTATGCTTCTTTGTTGGTTTAGACTGATTTAAATATAATGTTTAAAAGTAACTTCCTGAATCTCTGTCTGCAGATGCCAGCAATCTGCTCAGTGCATCTTGGCCACCCTCACCAAAACAAGCACAAGATGCGCACACAGAAATGTCTGTACACGTCTTATCTGTACATAGATAAAAGCCTGGGGTGCTGTTATGGGCCGAATCACATCGCCCCCAAAATGCTTATGTTGAAGCCCTACGCCTCATGACCCCATAATGGAATCATATTTAGAGATGGTGTCTTTAAATAGTTCACTGAATTAAAACAAGGCCATTACAGTGGGCCCAATGCAATATGACTGGTGTCCTTACAAGGAGAGGAATTTGGATAAAGACACATGAACAGAGGAAACACGATGTGAAGTCACGGAGAAGATGGCCATCTACAAGCCAAGATGAGGATTCTGGAACAGATCCTTCCCCTACAACCCTCAGAAGGCACAAACCCTGACAACACCTTGGTCTCAGATATCCAGCCTCCAGAACTGTGAAAACTAAGTTTCTGTTGTTGGCCAGTCTGTGGTATTCTGTAATGGCAGCCGCAGAAAACTAACAGAGGTGGTATACCATTTCTTTTTTATCTAATCAAAGCCTAAGATATAACATATGGCAGGCTCTCAGTAATTGCTGGTTATCAACTAAAACCATACAAGTGAGGCCAGGCTTTCTCCACAGAATCTCTCTCTGGTGCCTCATCTCGGGACCAGAACAACACTCCTCAACACATCTGTCCTCCTAACCACGTGGAATCACTAGCCATCGGCAGAGTGGGCCCTTCATTTTACTCCTCAGCGTCTGGCCTCATTCTGGAATAGTGGCCAATTTTTGTGAGACTCTTCTCCCTCCCTAAAATACAGGCACAGCAGAAATATTCAGTATCCTCTTTCCAGAAAGCATCCTTGGCAAGAATAAGAGGGTGTGCAAACACGCGCATCTCATTTCACTCTCAGAAAATGCCAGATGTAGAACAGGGCTGACTCCGGCCAGCAGACCCCAGAAGAAACAGGGCTTGCTCTCAACTGTGAGATACATTCCCAACCCATGACACAGCCTTCAGAGATGGCAAAACAAGAATCTCTTCAACTCTAAATGTAATTTTTACACGATTCTAGGTAAAGCTGAAGAACTAACAATTTCATCACTCATCAGTGAGTCACCATATGTTCCAATTTACTAACTCTCCATTAATAATAGAGTGCTCTGGCTTTAAAAAATGAAAACCCAAACCACCTATGAAATCCTGAGAATACAGCATCTCTTTCAAGATCTTCTAATGAGAGCTTGTAATCTGCCTTTTAAGACAGATTAAATGTAATGCTGAACAGGTAGGCTGCTGAGGAAGAGAAGACCCTGAAGCACTGTGATCAACTAACCTTCCTTTGAAATCAGTCAAATTACTGTGTTTGCTGTCACTGGCTTCACACACGGATGGCATTTTGCTAACAGGCCTCAAGGTCCAGTGTCTGTGTAAAGGTGCCTTTCATTCTCAATGTTAAAAAATTGTGGTATTAATTAAGCAATAATTGAAACAATTTAAAAGTGTGCAGAACTACTGATCCCTAGAAGTAGTAGTAAAATAAAACAGGAGTTAACCCCAAAAGTTGCCTACAGCACCTACAATGTCCTATATGTGCTGCTTAAAGATGGTAGACAATACACAGTCCGTCAAAACTTTATGCACAGTCCCTAAATAACACCCTTCAGTGGAAGATGTGCCCCTTGTCCCATCCATTGCAGAATTTCTGATTATCTTCCCACGCCCAGGTATGATTAGGAATCAACATGCATCAAATGCCATTAGTGAACGTACTAAATAGGGTATTCGAGGTCCAGTTCCCAATCACGACTCAGTTTTAAAGTTTATACTTTCAGAGTAAGAAGGAGTAATTATCTACCTGGGGACTGAATCAAGTTCATGGGAAACGTCTTCCCAAGGTTCTTTCACGACTTCTTCTTGCAAAATTAATGCAGAGCCATTATTCCAAGGCCAATACCTGCAGCTCCGTAGAGGAAGAGAGCTTTCAAATGAAAACGACCCACAAGTTTCTGAGTTAGACATTTTACCCCCACGTTGGAAAGAGAACTTTTTCCTAAGAAAAAAGTCTGGTGTATTATGAGACAACTATTTAAAGATGGTGCATAGAAAGTAGCAAAGAATCCAAAAAGCACAACTTTGAGGCCAGTCAAGATTTCAAAGATTCAGATTTATAAAAACAATCGGCAAACAACACTGCACGATCCAAGAACAAAAAATGTTGCAGCAGATGCCTTGTCAAAAGGCTACAGACTGAGAAGTGGCGCACTCGCATCCATATGTTTACTCAGCCTTGAGGAAAGATAGCCTCAGTCATTGCAGTTTGGGAGAACACAGCGTGCCTGTGTACAGAGTGAGTGGAAGCTTTTTTTGTAAAAGGAACTGTGGGCCAAGATTTCTGGTTGCGTTTGGAAAGAAGTGGCGTACAGAGTTAAGTGCAACGTGAATAGAAAATCAGCCAAATAACTTAAATAATCTAAATAACTCCATCAGTCCAGAGAAGAAAAGACAGAAGAAATTGGAGTGGTCACTGTTTGTTTTGGCCTGCCTGGCATCCTTTCCCCCATCTTTTGGCAACAATGCTTCAATTCTCTCATAAGGAACCACCCCTCCCCTCTTCCATGCTGTTTTGCCAGGACTGTTTGTTATGCCCTGTCTTAAACAGCTGCTCAACAGTTGGGTTTGTGACTCTGAAACCTCAAGTTAATAAGCAGAGGAAAGGAGCAAGCTGAGCAACTGGGAAACAAGAGAGACCAGTGGTTCTGATTAGGTCAAAGGACAGTCATCACTGGGGCAGCTAAACAAGCAAGCTGAATGGGAAAGAGTAAAGGTCGGCCAGTGGGATGCCTGAACTAGCTATTATGAAGCAGCGGTCCCCGGTGATGAAAACTTCCCAGGTGTTACTGAAAAAGTGGGTGACAGATGTGGAGGGCAGAAGGTCAGTGCAGCTGCAGAGGTGCATACGGCCCACTCTGGTGTGGATTAAAGTCACACCAGACGATGGCAGGTCTGGGGCCCAGACTTGAATGTGAGCCAGGTTCCAAAATCTTGGGTGGATGACAGGGAGTGACGAGGATGTTGGCAGATGCCAGGATGATACAGTCAGAGGGCCTTGATTACCCTCAAAGGAGCTGAGGGTTGTTTTTAAAGGGCAGAGGACTCAGTCTAGAAATGACAATGAGAAGCAGCAAGAACACAAAGCCTCTTCACATGGTGGATGAGAGAGAAAACCGTGGCCACTTGACAGAGCTGCTGAGAAAGTGGGGTGGCCTCCGGGGACAGTGAGTCATCATTTAAAGCAAGAAAGTGGAGGGAGCTCATAGAGAAGGAGGTAAGGATAAAGAGTGTTTGATGAGTGGGAAGGAGCATGAGAGGAAGAGCCTTCGAGATGGAGGAGGAGAGAAACGGCAGGTCAGGGCAAGGAGGCACAGAACATCACAGAGATAACCTGGGGGCCAGGGGTTGATGGTAAAAGCATGGTGGAACTGAGATCAACATTGCCTTCCAAAAGCATGGGCAATCAGTCTAGTGGCCGGGGGCCTTGTCAACTCTGCCATGCAGGTGGGGGACTCAGCCAACTCTACCATCGGTGCAGCCTATTTGCAGAAGGCATCAATGAAGAAATACGGCATGCACCATGGTGGTCGACAATGGGAAGCCTAATGAGAGTATCCTTCTCAGAGTTATACCCAAGTGTGAGGTTATCGCTGGTTCCCACTTACCTTTTAGGGAAGTACTTCCCTGACTACTGTACTTTGGCCTTTTGAGAGAAAATGAAAGCAATTCATGCCTGGGATGGAAATCTGGCAACAATAACTGCATGTCCCTCAGACAGTATCTTCAGCATTATTCCATCGATATGATATTAATTATAAGCAGTTGACCTGATTTTAATTGTTCACATGCCCTCATTTCGATTGTTTTGTACGACAGATGCATTAGACCGAGCTGCTCCGTGTGTTCATTAACACATCACATTTGCTTTCCTTCTGCTATCAATGTACAAGTAGTATAGTCTGGCCTCTGAGTTCTAGTTAAAAACTCATCCAAAAGCTAGGCACAACCAAGGAAAGATAAACGCAACAACTGCACTGAGCTATCTGTAAACATTCAAAATAGTTCTGTGTTGTTTTATTGTGAGTAACTAAGATTTATTTAAAAAACAAAAAGCTTGAGACTCCCAAGCACTGGATCACATGTGCAGTAACCAAGCGTACCCTGAAGGAATCAGTGAAGGGCAGATGCTCAAAATCATTAAATGCAAGAAGAAATATCTTCAGGGGGTAATGTTATTTTCACGAGGAAACCGTTTTCCTCGGACAGCCCTGGGTGACATTCCTACAGCTCTGTAAGCTGGACTGAGAATGTAATGAGAGACAGTCTCACGTAGTGATTGTAAACAGGGACGCCGGGGCCTGACAGCCTGGGTTTCCATCCTGGCTCCATCACCTTTCTTCACCTTTTCATTTATTTAATTTTTTTGCTGTGTGACCTTGGGCAAGTTCTGTTACCTTTCTGTACCACAGTTTCCCGAATGTATTATTATGAGGGTTAAGGGAATTAAAACTGTGAACCATTTATGCAGGTATCTGGCTTTGATTAGCTAGTAAACACCACAAAGTTGTGAGTTGTAACTGTCATTCAGAGAGCATACTTTACATACTGAAAGTGGGTGAGAATACATTTCCCCTTTTATTTTTATTTTGTTAAGGTTTCTTGAACTTTGAGCCTTCTTCTAGAGGTAGTCAAAGGAGCGAAAGTCTCCAAGAGGTGGTTCCAAAATGTAAAATTGAATTTAAATGATCATTTATTTCCCCCCAGCATTTTTAATTCTCTACCGTGTGGAGAAGCTTCATATACCCAGTACAATCAGAAAACTTTGAATCCTATCCCTGTTCTGCCCATTACAAATGGTTACTAAATCATTCCGCCCTTTGGGCCTCGGCGTTCATATCTATAAATTGGAGAACAAGACTGCCTCACAAAAAGATTTATTATGAGGGTCCAAGCACACACACACACACACATATTGCAGAAGCTTTGCAGTCTGCTTCTCTGGAGATGTCATCAACAATAGTTCTGTGGTGC
Source organism: Sturnira hondurensis (assembly GCF_014824575.4). Taxonomy (NCBI): domain Eukaryota; kingdom Metazoa; phylum Chordata; class Mammalia; order Chiroptera; family Phyllostomidae; genus Sturnira; species Sturnira hondurensis. The sequence continues at coordinate 1,974,149 of NW_028094426.1, read as the reverse complement.
TTTGGTGCCACACGCACTAAGGAGGTTGTATATCTACTCTCTGAAGACCTGTCCAAATACTAGTCCAGAGATGAGCGTATCTGAGAGAAGTGAAACGGATCACACCCCGTCTGTCTCCCAACACTGATCTCCCTTTTCCTTTCCACAACAGTAGCAGCACAGAGCAGTCCCAGTCACCAACCTTGTCCTGTGGCAGGAGAGCCTGACGCTGCAATAGATGGTGGACTCAGCGGCTAGTTACTCTAGTTAATCCGACAAACTCAACTTCCCAGTTCGGGTGACTGAGTCTAAGCCTCTCTCCAGGGCCTTAGTTACTACCATGTTCTACTTGTCACAGTGGGCTGTCCCCACTTCCTTTGTGGCTTGTGTCTTCTGCTTGTCCTTCTCAGGGAAGGGAAGTTCAGCAGCTGCAGCCTTTCTCCCATTTGTCTGCCTTCATATCCGGTCATCCTTCCTTTGTTCCAGGCTCCCTTGGCTGAGTTTGGCTGAGTTCCCATGGTTATGATGTCTGGGGACACCCCTGTTTCTTCCCCTTTTGCTCTCCAAGCCAGACGGCAAGCAAAGACTACAAACACAAAGCCCAGCGGACCTGGTGCTGCCTGCAAGACAGTCTCCTTCACCAGCGCCCTGTGTTGCAGCTCTGTCTGCCGCTGGCCAGATTCGGCAGCAGTGTTGAGTATCAAGAAACCTGCCATTTCCTGAGCTACAAGAGATGCAAAGGAGAGCATGGCATGATGCTTCCAGAATCTATTTCTTGGATATGATGAGTGAAGGGCAACATGCTGCACTTGCAGAGAGTCGATAACATTTATCCCTATTCTGTAAATCGGTCAGTCAGTAAGCAATAAGCAACAACTGCATGCAGGGTGCAATGCTGGACACAGGGAGTACTGCAGTGAGTAAGAGCTCCAGTCCCTGTCCTCGGTGGCACACCCCTGGAGTGCGGCCTGTGGTGTGTGTGCTACAGTATGCCTTCATAGTACCTCAGCCTCAAAAGGCCTTCTGCGCATTTCTTCACCTTGTGCATCAGACCTATCCTAAAAAGTTTCTAACTTATTTAAAATAACAAAAAAGTGCCCTGGCAGGTGTGGCTCAGTTGGTTGGTCACCATTTCAGTTCCCAGATCGGGCACAGGCCTGGGTTACACGTTCAGTCCTGGTTGGGGGATGTGCAAGGGGCCACTGATCGATGCTTCTCTGGCACATCAATGTCTCTGTCTCTCTCTCTCTCTCTCTCTCTCTCTCTCTCTCCACCACCTCCTTCCCTCCCTCCCTTCCTCTCTCTCTAAAATCAATAAGCATATCCTCACCGGGGATGACAAAATAAATAAAATAACAAAAAACAGCAAAGAAAAATCTTCAAAAGGCATGATAGTAAAATGCCTACTACACTAAATAGACATATAATTTTTTAAGTGTTGAAATAATTGCAAAGCAGTATAACATGGAGATAAAAGAAAGTTATTATGGAATGCTTCCTGAGTTTAGGTTAGATTTAAGTGGAAATAATTAACGTGATAGTTTAATAATATACTAATTTTAATGTTTCTCTTTTTTCTTTGTGTTTTTTCTTTTTTTATTTTTTATGTTATCCAAGTTTATTTTTTAACCATATATCATTGCTCACCTATAATCATGAACTACCAGATGTCTTACCCTTACTGAAGGTAATAAATGCCTAGCTAAATTTTCAGTATTGGTAATATTCTCATCATGACCTTCTAGTCATTGGTCTCTTCAGAATCATGGCATACCTCAAATATCAACAGAGGCAATAATGTTGACAGATTTAAAATGAGAAAGTAAAGGCAAAGTGTAATTAAGGACTTTATAATTTTTATAATAATAAGGTTACAATGACTTTAATAAATCTGATCAACATGTCACTTTTACAGCCGACCAAGCCACCAAGCCAGCCCTGCAAGTCAAGAGTAAATTTCTAAAAGCCACTGTTACTTTGCACTCACCTTCACTGATCAAAGTTTTGTTGCCAGGATGAAAATACAAAATATAAAAATTCCAGTGGAAGAGTGCACTAATGCTTCTAAAACAGATCTCTTATTGTGAGGAGACATCAACATGTTTTCATACTTCTGACTATTTATTCATCTCGTTAAAACAACACACACACACTTACGTTTACAATATGGGGATGATTAAGATGATACAGCATACGATGGTAACGAGTTACTGCAGCATTCTTATTGTATCCAGTTTCACACACCACGAGAACATTACAGGAAACTGTAGTCACTTCTAAAATATACTTAATGAGGAATTTTACAAAATGCAACTGATTCTAAAACTGAAATGTAGTTTCCCTTAGCAAAACAGTTATCAAATTCTTAAGCTACAGTGCACCCTGTGTAGAAACTCTACTTAAATTTGTTTGTTTGCCTCCTAGAAAGTGAAATGAGAGTGTGCGTAGAGGGTGAATGATTCTGCAAGACTCTTACGGTACAAGGAGCTTGATACAATTCACAAATTCACAACAATGCAATTTCTGCTGAGACTGACGGGTCTGGATATTTCATGGAGGAGTTACGTTTCTTGGTATAATTCTGACTGACTCTGCTGCTCCTCAAAATCAGAAGTAAAAGATTAATTACAATAATTTGTTTCCTACTGAAGAAAAGAATAAATTCTTGTTAACTCAGGTGACAGTAAAGTCTACAGTTCTTTTTTTAAAAAGATGGAATATATCTTTAAAATAACTCAGGGTATCATTTTTTAAAGATCTTTATTCCTCCTCCCTCCAGATACCAATTTTCAAACCAAGAAGGCACTGCCTGCCATCACTGCTCGGTGTGTAAATACCATCTCCCCCACCTGGGCTTTGGTAAAGATCACAGCTCTCAATTAGAGGCTGTGCTGTTTGTTGAATGCCACGTTCCCACCAGGGGCTGACTCCAACACTCCTCTTACACAGTATTGTTTGGAGTTTTTATATTGATATTCAGGCTACTCACAACATAGGCCATGATCACAGGATAGCGTTGGGGAGCTCTGATATTCATCTATAGGTCTATAAACATAAATCTTAAAAATCCCCTGCAACTATTGCATCATAGCGTCCTCAGTCAGCTTGGTCTAAAATCTTCAAGTTTTTCCTAAGCAGTTCACAGATGCTTTCCAGCACACCTGTGCCAATTTCACCCAGAGTAAAATTAAAGAACTTTTCACTTTATTTAGTTGACTATATGAGAAAATAGGAGTCATATACCCTGATTGGTTGTAACCTATTAGTTAAGAGGTGAGCTCAGGAGACAAAATGATTGGGTTGGAATACCAGCTCTTCCACCTACTAGATGTGTGACCTTAAACTCTACACTTCAGTTTCCTCACAGTAAAATGAGATAATAATACTTCCTATAACACACAGTTGGTGATTAAATAATACATAAAAAGGATCAGGAACAGTATCTGAGACAGAGTAATCTTCCAATACATGCTAGCTATTACACTACTTTATAACAACCAGGGCTTAAAACCTCACCATAGCCATTGTAGAGATTTTTTCAGGCTTTCTCTGCAACAGTATTCCAAGAATATATGACAGCTTAAACATGAACATTTTAAGAATACTGAACTTGACTAAACATCTCTGTTGTTTTGTAAATTATAGGTCTGTCCATGTAATTTAAGAGTAGATAGGAATATATTTGCAGGGGAAATTATGATTGGCATTTCAAGTAGGTCAACTTCTCTTACTACAATGTAAGGAAAGTGACTTTACATTTCCAGTTCTACAGGCTGTCAGTGACTATTGCCAGTCCTCATTATCTTTTCCAGTTCTAAAGTAAAGAAACTACAAATTTGATATATTTAGGATCAGTGGTCTGTAACCTTTACTATTTAGAATTTTTATATGTTGATCTATTTTTATGAAACTTGTAATGTTCTAGAAATCTTAATGAAAATATATAATAAAGTATGTAATATAAAGAAAACTGACCCCCCCAAATCCTTAAAACCACACCAACCCTCTGAACACAGTCCTTACTTCCTGCAATAATCCCCCCTCCACCCCCCACCCATTGGCCCACCTCTATTCAATCCATTATCGCTCTTTTTACCTCTAGTCCCACCTCCAGACTATCAGATGCGGACATAAAATATATTTAAACGCACAAAACAAAGGCATGGTGCTCTCATGAAGCTCGTCTTTTCAACAGGTGTCTCCTTTTTCATGACAGAGCGGTCAGGGACACAGGAGCGGAACAGAACGGCTTTAAGGGTTGAGACCATTAGAAATCACACTGCCCTAAAACCATCTTAAAACATTCCTTCTCTTCTCTTTCCCTCCTCAGATTTCCCAACACACATATTTTTGGGTGCAAATACATAGGCCTGCTGTTGCTATCTTTAAAACGCCTTTCAAATACTGCCAATCCCAAAGGAATACTGAGCTCTCAAGTTTGTTAAGAGTTACGTTCTTTGTAATTTTTTGCTTTTCTATCAGGATTGACTAAACAAAGGATACTTATATGGAATTTTTATAAAACTCAAGTAACTTTCCCCCTTAGAGACTATGGATAATTTTCATGTTTCATCCTTCAATATAAATAAATACTGTAACATACTATAATATGCAATACCTATGTGATCCCTAGATGACCTCACATATAAATACATGTAACAGAAAATTACATTTTCCTTCGCTCGTATTAGTACACTGTTGAGAATCTTCAACTTAATGCCTCTCTCAACCTTTGACACAAAGGTAGGAACATGAAACAAGAAAGAAGATTAAGTAAAATTAATTTAGGAATTGTAATCCAAAGTATTGTAAATCGTTAATGTTTATAAGATCATTGACTCTCAGATAAAGTGTAGTTAAACATTCACTTTCCTCAACTTCTCTTACAAAGAAGGTTAGGGAGGTCAGGAAACTGAAATGTCAAAGGCAGGGAGGGGCTGCTTTCAAGGGCCCCAGGCTCCACCACAGGGTCAGGCTTCCTTGCTCTACTTCCAAACGTTTAGCAGCTACACATGCACTACTCCTGGTACTGGAGAACAACGAAACAGAAATGAAAATTGGCATTTTCTTCACAGGTGACATTTTAAATTTAAATAGACCAAGTCTTCAATGTAATATTAGGATAGCTAACGTGAAAAACCCTGGTCTGTGTTCTTTGTTTTGGTTTAACTCTCCGAGGTCTCTTGGGAGCGCTGCAAGACACACACAGCAGAAACCCAGTTGATCGGGCCCTGGACGGCCAGGCACTGGGTGACCTGTGTGATGGAATGCAGTGTGGCCCGCACTACATACTTCCTGTAATTGCTGTTGAGAGGTAGCAAAATATTTTAAAATAATTTGAAAACCACTAAGTAATATAAATTTAAAGCATTTTAAAAGATTCATTCACACTTAAACTGCCCTGCTGCCCTACACAGTCATTTTAGTCAGTCACAGGTAAACTCTTTACATTCTACGTGTCACCTCTCACTGTCAGCAAAAGGATCACAGTGATAGATGGGATAATAGCCTTCTGAACGACATCTATGCCCTGACCATTAGAACCTGTAATGTGTCACCTTACATGGCAAAGGGACTTTGTGGGTGATTAAGTTAAGGATCTTGAAATGGGGAGATTATCTTGGATTATCCTGGTGGGTCCAATGTAATCACAGTGTCCTTGTAAGAGGGATGCAAGAGGGTCAGAGTAAGAGAAAGAGAAGTGACAGTGGGGGGTGGGGAGCAGAGCAGGGCTACGCTCTGCTGGCTTCGCACATGGAAGATGGAGTCACAAAGCAGGGAATGTAGGCAGCTTCTAGAAGCCAGAAAAGGCAAAGAAATGAATTCTCCTCTAAAGTCTCCGGAAAGAACACACGCCTGCCAACACCTTGATTTTAACTTTTTGACCTCTGAAACTATAAATAATGAATTTGTGTGATTTTAAACCACCAATGTTTTGAGAAGTAGGAAACTAATACAATCCCGAGAACACAGCCAGCTACCATCCCACTACTGGTAATCAGGGTTTCTTCTGAGAGCACATGGCCTGTAAGAGAATAGCTTTGGCCAGTTTCGGAATCGGTTACTCAGGGGCAGGTCACCCAGACGGGGGCGTCTTTTGATGGCTGCCCTCCACGGTCATTAAGCAGGGCTAAGTGACAACACACGGAGATAACCCAGTCCTGACTCTTTCCCAGCGTGGGTATCCGAATCACTCTAGACCTCACGGGCATTCCTTTAAACTTTCCCGGGGAAAAGAAAAGTCTTCTACTTCCACTGGTAGAAGTGCTTCTCCCTCCAATTCTAATTCCAAACTTCAAATTTAAAAGCGATCCAAAATCTAGAATTCTTTCAGCAATACATTTTTTCCTTATTCTGTTGTTAGTAGACATGGAAACTAAGGAATGATGTTTATGAGTCTCTATCAGGTACTTCTTTTCTTAGTTAAATGACTACATTTTCACATTATTTAATATTTTCTTGGATGTTTTCTAAGCCTGCATCCATTTTGGATGTTATAATCTATCTTATATTCTGTCTGCCTATGACTTAAAAGTTGGAGCCAAAATCATGCTGTACAAAATATATTAATCTTTATTAATAGTGATACAATATTTTTAAAAGTTGGCTGTGATCTAATAAATAAGATTAGGCCTTGAAGAAGGAGTTCCAATTTAAACCCTGTTCTGGCACTTGCTAGGTGACTTTGGGGAAATCACGTAACTTCTCTGGGTCTGAATGACATCATTTACAAAACAAGAAGCTGGGACCAAATACTCACAAAGAGCCCGAAAGGTCATAAAAGAGAGACACAAAGTCTTTTGGTAATTCTAACAAAGAAGGAATCACCGCTGGCTGGAACACTCGGTAAGCACTATCTGTTAGCTACTCCACAAAGCTAACACTGGGGGTATAAGGCTTGTTTGGATTTTAGCAACCCATGATTCCAGAGGCAGCAAGGTTCTGTGCAAGAAAAGCCAGAGGGCCTTCTCAGGCACACTGAGTAACACAGATTTCTGGACGCTAACCGACGAGGAAGGGCAGGGGCAGAAAGCCTAGGAAATCTAATGGAGGGCCTGGAACACCAAGACAGCGCAGAGTCCCTGAAGGCGTCTGAAATGCTCCCATGATGTGTGCAGACTACTGGAGGAGCCCACTGGGCCCTGGCTGGAGTGGCTCAATGGGCTGAGTGCTGGCCTGCAAACTGAAAGGTCTCTGGTTCTATTATCAGTTGGGGCACATGTCTGGGCTGCAGGCCACCTTCCCAGCTGGGGGCATGCAAGAGGCAACTGACTCATGGATGTCTCTCTCTCTCTCTCTCTCTTTCTCCCTCCCTACCCTTCTCTCTAAAAAATAAATAAAATCTTTAAAACAAAAGAGTTCACTGGCATGAGAACTGTATCCCATGGTGACCCTTAGCAAGCCGTGCTATCCATGGCTGTATCCCCAGTGCCCAGGCACGATAACCGACAATTAAGTTAGTTGCTCACAATATACACGTTAGAGGACTGAGGGAATCACCCCAACTAGCCCTTCTCATCCCCACTCTTCTCTAAAGGCTTTGTCCCAGGGTGACATTCCCATCTCAGCACATGCAAATGGCACCCCTTGGAGTTAGGAGAACAGCAGGCCTGCCTCCAATCAGGAAGGGTTTAGGGAACCAGACTACTGGAGTTTTGTAGGCAAGAGACAATGAAAGCCTAACTATCATCCAGGGAAGGCTGGGAGGGAGAAACTGATGCCAATATAATTTATTTTAGGGTGGTACAGGAAATATGCTAAAATACTCTTGCCCAGTCAAAGTAAAATCGTACTTGATATCTTTCCTCTTTTTCTTTAGAGTAATTCAATAATAATTTGTTACATAATATTGAAAGGTAAATCATTTCCCTCCTGTTAAGCACGAGTTAACTGTTATTATAAACCTAACATTTCCGTCAAAATGTATATTGACCCCATTTTTCTATTTTAGGATCTAGCACTATAGTCAGAAATAAACTACCTACAGCAATACTCTGAGGAATCAGAGAAAGACAACAACATGTCTCAAGGAACTGTCATTTTTTAAAAACATACCACACACACAAACATAAGCTTTTTCCTGAGTCCAATGTCACAGAAACATCTGCTAAAATTGCAGCAACTGTCTTTCTTTTGTTTTCCAAACATAATGTAAGTGATAAAGAGAACTAGATTAAAGCAAAAGTAAATTTGATTACTGAGTCAAGCATGTGGTTCAGAGTATTTCGAAGCTATACCCCTTCTACTAATATTCAAAATTCTATCGGAGTTCTTTCCTACAAGAGACATTTGTTTTAAAGAAAGAAAAACCTAAAACTACAATCTTATTAGAATTTGATAGCATATACATAAATTAATCAATAAAATCCTTTCAATTTTAAGACATCAAAAATTAGTATTTACAGAAACTGATCAAAAAGTTATTAAGGAGCATGGAACAAATTTTCTTTGAAACCAAACATAAAAGTGAAAGTAGCTAGCTAAAAAAAACCTTACACTAGATTTATATTTTATATTTAAGTTTATATATAACCTTGGGTATTAAACACATTGCTAGCTATCTCTTAATAAGCACCTGATATGTCATTTTTAATAACACACTGACAATTATTATCTTTAAGCTGATGTTCCCTAAAAGTCATTTGTGCAATATTTAAATTAATATAGTTAAGAATAGAAACTTACTATCCCATTTACTTTTGAAAAGTATTGTTTTATAATAATTGGCAAAATATTATAGAAAATAACATGAACATATATTTACAATAAAAATAAACATGCCAAAATGAATAGAACATTTCAATACATAGCAGAACTTTATACACAATCTTAATAATGCATCTCAGCTGCTAACTGTTAAAAAAGGTTGCTTGGTTCATGGAAGCTATATGAGAAAAATATAAATATTCAAAATGAACTATAATAAAAACAAATAAACCAACACCTGAGCCTTTAAGCTTCATTATGTCTTAACTGAAAGCAGACATGAGAGATAAATACAATAAAAACTGAAATTAACAAATTCATCTAAGTACATATGCTATTAATGTGTAATCCAAGTAATTATATAATAACCCTTTGCCATTCATTGGTTACAGTATTCTAGAAATTCTACTTTACTTTCAAGTACTAAAAATTTTTTTAAATACCTCTTCCACAAAGCTGTCTTTCTTCTCTAGCATTTCTCGTAAAGTCTGTAGAATTTTAATGCACAGCTTTTCTTCTTTCTCCATTAGTTTCTTTGTATGATTAATCAACCTTAAAGCAAAACATCAAACCTTAAATACAACAGCGATTTTTCTTCAAGTTATATATTACCATCATAGGCTAGAGGGAAACAAATCACACTATTTGAGAACATGAAGTAAACAAGATACATGCTTGTCTTCAAAAAGTTTTAATTACACTTAAGCTGTAGAGTTTGTATTATAAAGCATCCTTTGTATTACAGGCAGAATACCTCAGTGCTTCTAAATTTATTCAGGGACCATATATTCAGTGGGACACAATACTCTGAAAAACAATGAAATACTGATTATCTTTCATCCCATCACATGAACTAAAATAACTTTACTGGTAGAGAAATATATTTGCAGTATATTACATTCAATTACATTGTGTTATGCTATATGATTTTCTATGTTCCGTATCACTTTAGTTTTATAGTAGAAGCAGTAGTATACAACACTGCAACCTTAGCACAATGGGCTGCTTTCCAGTTTCCATGAATAATAATGTGCTGTTTTTCATTGTCTAAGGCGGATCGTAACAAGCAGTTCTTGTGATTAGAAGCAAAACAAAAACAAAAGCAACAAAAAAGGCACATTAAAACATCTATCCATTTGCTGTTGTGTCTATCATTTGAACAAAAACTCGAATTAAATAATTTTATATTGGTAACCTTTGAACTGGTGTCTTGTGAGGAGAAAAGTTTGAGGAATGCAGTTACACAGCATCCCCAATAACTCAAAAGTCAGCTAAAACATTCATCATCAAAATTGATGGTTCAGCTTCGCACATATAGCTCTTAAAAAATCTGATTTGTAAAATGACCCTGTGAAAAAAAGCAAACTGATATAGAATATAATGGAATTACCCGATTTCAGTGACATAACAGGAGTCCTGTGGGGAAAATGGAATTTCACTAATAATGGCTAATAAGTGGCTTCCCAGGTGTCAGAGTGATACATAAAGACTTCTCGTGGATTCTCTTAACCCATCCTTACAACAAGCCAATGCTGCAGGTTACACTACCAGACTAATTTTACTAATGGGAAAAATGTGGTCCAGAGAAATAAAGCAACTTGCCTCTGGTCACACAATTACTAAGTGGTGGCATCTGGAAATAGTCCCAGATCCCTCTGACTTCAGAGCCAAGATTCTGAAGCACCACTGTGGTAACGTGACATCACTGGTGACGTGAGATCGCTGATCTATCAAGTCTCACAGGACTGAGAGGCCCGTCCCAGCAACACTGGGTTGCCCACAGGCACCTCTTAGGTCACATGATAAGACCTGTAACAAAGGTACTGGTCATGCCACTAACTAGGCAAAGAAGCTATTATATTCTGTTGGGGGAGTTGCCCAGGGTTGGCAGAGAAGGCTTCAGTGAAGAGATGACATTTAATGATGAAGACTTCATCTGGGAAGAAGAGAGAAGAGACAGGAGGCATCCCTGCAATGGGAACAGTATGAACGAAGGGCAGCGGCAGAAAACTGACCCTCAAGCTCAGGAAATGATAGTGCTCAGATAGCACAGCTGACAATGGCGTGGAAGAGGCGAGTGTAAGCGATGCGGTCTGAAAAGAAGCAACAGGGAGCAATATGCTAAAGAGTCTGGAATGGACTCTATAAAAAACAGGGAACCACTGTTTTAAAAGACCTGAGTGACTCTGCCTACATGTGAAAAAATACATCAGTGGCACTGGGAAAGACGATGTGGAAGAATGAGAACAAAGCAAGAGACAAAGCGTTCATGTGATCGGGTGAGGACACAAGAAGCAAACAGAAATGAAATGCCAAGTCTGCACAGCCAAGGAAAGCATCAACAAAACAAAAAGGCAACCTACTCAATGGGTTAGTGTCCAAAATATAGAGCGTCCATACAACACAACATTAAAACATGGGAAGCAGATCTGAATAGACATTTCCCCAAAAGGACATATGGTGGCCAAAAGACAATTGAAAAGATGCTTGGCACCACAAATCATTAAGGGAGTGCGTATCAAACCACTACGGGGTATCACCTCCCAGCTCTCAGAATGGCCGTCATCAAAAAGACAATTACGAGTGTTGCTGAGGATGTGGGGGAAAGGAACTCTCATGCACTGTTGGTGGGATCGTAAATTAATGCCGCCACGCTAGAAAATAGTATGGAGTTACCTCAAAAAATTAAAAATAGAACTACCTTATGACCCAGCAATTCCACTTTGGGGCATTTATCTGAAAGAAATGAACACTAATTTGAAAAAATGCATGCACCTAAATGTTCATTGCAGTATTATATACAATAGCCAAGATACTGCAGCAAACTAGGTGGGTATGATAGATGAATGGATAAAGATGTGGGATATACATATATGCATTTCAATGTGTCTGTTTACATATATTTATATGTGTGTACATATATGATGTTACTCAGTCATAAAAAAGAATGAAATCTTGCCATTTGCAATGACCAGGATGAACCTAGAGGGTGCTATGCTGGATGAAATGAGTCAGAAAAAGATAAATAGCATATGATTTCACTTATATGTGGAATCTAAAGATCAAAACAAATGAAGAAACAAAACATAACAGACTCACAGATACAAAGAACACACTGGTGAATGCCCAATGGGAGGGTGGCAGGGGGAAGGGCACAAAGGTAAAAGGTATGAGAGGTGCAAACTCCTAGCTCTGTTCGTAAGGCGCCAGGATGTAGGGTGTGGCACAGGAACACGGCCAATAATGGCACGAAAACTTTGCATGTGAGAGCGGGTTCCTAGGCTTGTCGTGGTGATCACTGGGTAAGGTACAGAAATGTTGAATCACTATGTTGGACACCTAAAACTAACACTAACTTTATTAAAATAAGTCAACTATATTTTAATAAAAAAATAATAAAATAAAATAGCCAAGACTTGGCAAATCATGACACAGAGGCAGTGGTAGAAGAGGAGAAAGGGGAGATGGTAGACTCCTGACATTTATAGACTGGTTTAGTAGATGGGCAGTGACATGTTTAAATGACATCTCTGTCATGCTGAAGGAGTGAAGAAACAGTGATTTCCTTTTAGATTTGTTACGTCTGGGCAAGGTGCATACGTCCATGTTGTCAGATCCAGCTGGCAAATTAACTGCTCTGAAGTTCTTGCAAGAAAAAGAGCCATCTCTATAAAACTTCTGATATTGGGTCCATTCCTTCACGTAATAGTCTTTGAATGCATGAGAACAGTTTTAGTAGGCATTGTAAATTTCCTTTTATTTCTTTCCCTCTTGAACTTGTCTTTAGATAAAATATGTAATTCACTAAACATTTGAAAATATCTATATATCTATATCTACGTATGAATGGCTTGCTAGGGATTTCTACAAAGTGTTCATTTATCACATAATGTTTCTTTGAGTTAGATCAATGGCTTTTAAATATTTTATCTATGATCTAAGGAAAAAACAAGTTTCACAAAACAACCCACCATGTAAATGTGTGTGTGTGTTTGTAAAACTAACACAAAAGTTACCTTTACTATATGAGATGCACTCTGATTATTTTATGTTCTTTCCTCATTTATTTTCTAAATTAATGGTTGTCTCTCCTTCCTAAGTTATTATTTGAAAAACATTGAGATTCTCCTCATAAGGGAGGAGCAAGTGCCTCTTTGAATGGACCCTAACCAGACCCCTTAACAGTTAACACCCACATTGACCTACATTCTTCTCTTCTCATTCTCTCCTCTCTCATGTTAAATAACTAAGTAGACATGGAGGTTCAGGTTCTGTCCCCAGATGTATCTCCCAGCAGACCCAGCTGAGTCAACAGTTCCAAGAATTAAATTCATCTCAGAAAGCTGGAAGCCCCACTCAAGCCCTAGATCTCAACTATATTCTCTAACTAAGCTCTACCAGAGAGTACTGCATAGTAATGCAGGCCCCTTGCATAGCTATTAATAAAATGGGGTTCTAATTTCAGTAGATATCTTTGCAGATGAAGCCTCTGGTTCTTCACAGAGGTGAGGAAGGAGTAGGATAAGCACTAGAGCAGAAAACAACCATTTCTGAGCCTCTGGCCATAACCCAACTGTAACAGTACAAAAATCTCTTCTCAAACCACTAACATAGGTGAGATACCTTTTTCCTGAAGTTGCAAGAGATTTTCCTCACCTAGAGCTCAGGTCAGTATTTCTTGATACTCCAAGTTATTTCATATCATTTTCTCAGGACCTGTATCTTTATGTTCTAGAACGGTGTTGTCCAATAGAACTTTCTCTGCAATAACTGAAATGTTCTGTGCCTGTGCTATCAAATTTGTTAGTCACTAACCACATCTGGCAATTGAGCACTTAAATGTAGCAAATGTGCCTCAGGAAGTAAATTGTTTATTTTCATTTTAATTAATCTTAAATTTTAATGTAAATAGCCATGTATGGCTACTGTATTGACAGCTTAATTCATGACACTGAGTCAGCAAACTTTTTTTCTAAAGGTCCAAATAGTAAATATTTTAGGCCTCATGGGACATACAGATGAGGCAATTAGTCAGCTCTACAACAGTAGTACGAAACCAGCCACAGATGATATATAAATGAATGTGTGTGGTTGTATTTCAATGAAACTTGATTTGCAAAAATAATCAAGGTTACCAGTTTGGCCTACAGGCCAGAGTTTGCCAGCCCCCATTCCATATTGTTAGTAGCATCATATTTATTTCCCAGAGTTAAAATTCTCAGGTTTATTACCTACTTTTTAACCCATGTTCTAAAAACTGAAATATATTCATAGGAGGTGAAGGCAATTTTCAAGGACCCTATTTTTATACTAAATTACTAGGCAACACCTCTACTTCATTTTCTTTGCAATGGCCTCCAAAGTCATCAGGTTTGTGTACACTCTGGCCCTCCTGATTTAAAAACTCTTATTCGAAGACTGGTTAAGTCTTCTACTGTGAACGAGAATATTTCTGGAGTGTACAATACATCAACCAAAGCTGGCAAGTGTCCAGACACATTCTTCTTAGTCCCCTAAAATACTGTGGGTCTACAGCCAACAATCCATGATTCTGTCCATAATGTGGACACTCCACCTATTCTTTAACATAATCCCTGCAGGCTGTGCTTCTCATCCCATATCTTGTTTTCTCTCCCCAAATCCCAGCTCTCACTGGTGAAAGAAAGGAGCACACTGCTTGTGTTCCCTAGTCCTTCCCTTTCTCCCTTGGTCCATGACAGTCAATAGGAAAGGTTTGAGACCTCTTTCAGCAATAGCCTTATATCCTCAACCACCTAGGAACCAGCTGTGATGGGTGGTACTCGAGGAGGCCGGCGGCCTCAAACAAGTCTCCGCCTAGATACACTCCCCAAGAAGGCCGAGCGCCTTTGACTAGCCATCCTGAGCCACATGGGATCACTAGCAAATCACCCAGTGAAGTATCCTCCATGATAAGATGTGTCTCTTCTTTCTGAGGCTAGTTCTACTTTTTCTCACAACTGCTTATATTTGCAGATCTTCCTGGAAATTTATCACTTAGCGCTGAAGTGAAACAGTCTAGAATAAACATATTAGCTATAACAAATCCGACAAGGCCACAAAAATGCTGTGAGAAATAAGCAGATGCTACAAAGGACAACATGGCAGAGTCCTGAGTCTGACACTGAGCAGCTCTTTACCCGAAGCACATATGAGTCTTGGTGTTCTCCCTCTCAAATGAGGCTGACCTCTTAGTCTCTCAGAGTGTTCATGCGGATTAGATAAAATAGGTAAACACACACAGGGCAATGCCAAGGCCTCAATAAATGTCAGCGCCATTTGCTTTATATGTTAATGAAAATTGGTGACTTTAAATAGGAATCCTTTTAAAGGTCATACCGTATAGGTATAGAAAGGTATCAGAACCAAAACATTACTTGATTTGATATTTTGTGCCCAATAATGACACATTTCACTTTCAGTAAATTTTAGTAAAATGCGATGACTTTCAATCAAATCAAATTAATTATTTTGGAAGGATATTTTAACACAGATTTTGGACCTCTTGATGCACTCTTGGGACTGTCACCTGCCAGCGGAGTAAAATGCAGAAACCTTAGAGGCCAGCTCAGTTTGGTGACACCAGCAGCATCACAGGCTGCGGCCACTTACTTGGACATGAAAGCACCGCATCGGATCCTTGCATCACTCCCCTCGGGGAACAGGAGCTCCGGGCTGTACAACACATCAACCAACACTGAGAATTCAGCCTGCATCATCGGGCTGAACTGTTGCTCCAAGGAGGCCACCACATCCTAAGGAAAAAAGCAAGAGAACCCATGTGAAGACCTAAATCAGGCTCTATCCTCTGAAGATGTGACAAGCCTAAGAATACTACCCAGGAATGTCATCAAAGATGATGCCCCCCGCCTTCCATGACACTGATGCCCGTGCTTTAAGTACAGTCGGTGTTCTCTATCAATGCTGCCTGGGTCTCTTTTGTTACTTATAAGATAAGGGAGGAGTGGGTATCTTATATAACTTCTGAGGACATACACACAAGATGAAAAGTCAATAAAATCACTGTTACAGCCCTTGCAGTGTTTAGAGTTATAATGGAGACACGACAGGTATTCATCAAGTTGGAATAAATTGGAGCATGCCTGCAGGAGAGCTAAAAAAAAAAGATTTTCTATGTGTCATTGGTAATCTAGAACTAACCATTTCTTCCAATGGAGAAATTCCTTGATATACTATAAAAATAATATATGAATCCCTTGCCTCTGACAATAAAGAGACAATAATATCACCTCATCTCTAATCATCAGCCCCTTTTTAATGCCTCTCACCTCCTGTCTCCACCCACCAGCACCAAGTCTGCTGACCCTGACCTTCATCATTGCCCGTAACACCTGTTTCTCATTTCATAGCTGAGATCCTCCGTCATTCCTAACTACTCTGCCTTCCTCTGGTCTCTTCCTGATAATCCTGTCCTGCAAATCGATAACTGCTTAATCACATATAAGCAGTTAATCACATATAAGACACTCCCCCCCCCAAATTTTAATGACCTATAGCCTTTGAGTTCCTCACATTGAGCCTAACTTGTCTTTTTAATCACATATAATGCTCATCTGTTAAAACTCTGAACCTCCACCAATCAATCTACATGGGACCTATCATAATATTTATTCCAGTTCATGTCTGGCCCACTTCTTCAACACCATACCCTCACTTGCTTCAATGAAATTTTCTATAATTACATGGGTGGGAAGATGTCTGTATTGGGTTGAATTATGTCTCTCTCAAAATTCATAGATTGAGTTTCTAACCCCCAGTACTTCCTAATGTGACTGTCACTAGACATAGGGTCTTTACAGAGATAATTAAGGCAAAATGAATTTATACACATGGTATAAATTCAATATGACTGGTAATCCAATATGACTGGTAAGAAATTATAATGTAAAGCCTGGTCTCCAACTATATGATATTTTCAACTATATTTTGTTTATGTAACAACACATATTTAAAAATGTAATTTGGACAATAGCAATGCCATTTCATGCTAGCATTGTACCTGTAATTTCTCAATAATATTTCTGTAATCCCAGGCAGGCCCTCCAAGAGCTTCCTTGAAGCGCGGCCCAGAGCGAGCCGACAGCCTCCAGCCCATGGCCGCTCTCTGCACCATATTTGAATGGCTCTTCATGAAAAGAGTGTTAACTTGGCTGTCCAAATCCACTGGAATAGCAATTCCACGATTCTTTGCTGAAAAAGAAAGATTTTAAATATTTTCCTCTTAATTTGACTAAAGCTTCTTACACATTATCAAAATTACCTTATAAACAGAGAATAAAGAAAAATGTAAGATACATAAATTCTGGGACTTAACAATACTGTACTGTGTATTTGAAAGTAGCTAAAGAGTAGATCTTAAAAGTTTTCATCAAAAAGCATCTCTATGAGATGACAGGTGACAGAGGTGAGGTGACAGATGTCAACTAAACTTATAATGGTTATTATTTTTCTTTTTTATTATTTATTTTTAAATTCTTTTATTGTTGTTCAATTACAGCTGTCTGCATTTTCCCCTCACTACTCTCCCCAAACTCATGGTTATTATTATTAATACATACTTATAGCTAATCACTATGTTGTATACCTTACTATAATGTTTTATGTTAATTATATCTCAATGAAATTCGTTTTTTAAAAAAGCATCAAATCTTTAAACTCATCCATTAAATTATTTTATAACTACAAAAGCTTTTCATCTAAAATTATTTCCATTTTAGGACCAATTATTAATGTGGTCTCATTAAACATTCAAGAACTTATTTGATTTCTGTATGATTAATGTTTGAATTATACTTTGTACAGCATCATTATAGAAAAAACCTGTACAACAACCATGCAAATTTGTAGCTTCCCAGGTGCCAAGGAAAAGAAGAAAGCAGAAAGAAAACACATAAGAAAATCCTGCCAGCCCATTCATTAATACAGTGTGTACTTGTCTGTGTATACACATGCACATACACACAGAATTTTAAGTGCTAAAATACCCAAAAGAAATAAATTTTTGAAGTTACAAATCATAAAAATTCTGCTTCAGAAAATGGCGCACAATACATGTCCTACTTCCCCAAAATCAACTGAAATTTCTATTTTATCACATTTATATGACAGTATAAAAAATGAAAATGCTTGCCATGAGGAAACAGAAATATTGAAGCACTTTTGCAAGCAGAGTGATGTTCGATTTAGTCCATCAGAGAAGCAAGAGAAGAGATTCAAGGTAGAACAGGTCTTCCTAGGCAAAGAGCCAACCGCCACCAAGGGTGCTGACAGGTTGGGGGGGTCATCTGGGGAAGTACCATTTACACAGCCTGAGTACCATTTACACAGCCTCTCCGTCTGGGTCAGCCCTGTCATTTATATGAGAACGTTAGTAGAGAAACAGACCAATTTCTGTCTTCTCCACACTGGGAGCAGCTCTCCTGCCTCAGCTCCTCATCCCCTGAAAAAGTGTGCCCACGCCAAGTTTGTCTCCAGCCCCCTTGTTCAGGAGCACCTCTCAGCGGATGAACCGGCCACTGTCTGCGGTCGTGCTGAAATGACCGGAGATGCTCACACATGACAGCTTCAGCAGCTTGGCAGCCCCACATCCCCTGCCCCCACCTATTTCTAGCTGCAGCTTTCAGACCAGTGCCATTTCCAAGGATATCTAACCAGCAGCCAAGGCCACTGGGGCTGGGGCTGCCACAGTCAGGGTGGCTGACTCTGGGGCTGGAATCGGGACTGTTTGAGAGCCTCATTGTTCATTAGTCCCAGAACCCTTCTCCGAAGCTCTTCCCCTGTGCCATTCTGGGCTTTGCCCTCTCAGAGGCCAGGGGGCCCTCTCAGGGGGCTCTTTTGCCTGATGGTAGCCTTTCCCATCCTCTTCATCATGTGAAGGAGCCATTGCCTCCTCCCATGGTTCTTCTTCTTGCAACTTGTCTGCTCTGTCTGTGCTTCTTCCTATTCCTCCTGGGCAGCCTGGCTCAGGGCTTGACAAAGGGAAGACAAATAAATGCTGTATTCATAGAGAGGAAGGAAGGAAGGGAGGGAGGGAGGGAGGGAGGGAGAGAAACACATCTTCAAACTGCAGTACAGACTTATGCAGTCACTACAGACCTTTCTAACTGCAGACATACCACCAAGACTCACAGGGAAAACCAAGGGCATCGAAAAGAACTGGCCCCAGTAAAAACAGACTCGATTCAGGGAAGAACACAGTACTAATTACTGTCCTCAAAGAATTTGAGGTATACTGCATCCAAAAATTTAGTAAATCAGAATAAAGAAAGAAATCTTGGGAATTAAATTATGATTGCCAAAATAAACACTCCAGAAACTGGCTGAAAAAGAAAAAGCTGGGAATCAAGACCAAGGTGATAGCCTTGAAAAGGCAGGGAATCCTCTAGAACACAAAACATAAAGACCCAAAAGGGAGAATAAAACTGAGAGAATATGAAATAAAGAGAGCAAATCCAGGAAGTAAACTATCTGACAAATACAAGTTTTAGAAAGAAATATCAGAGACAATATAAGGAAAGAAATGATTAAGCAAATAATAAAAGACACTTTTCTCAGGCTGAAGAAAGATGTTAAGTCACCAGGCTGAAAGGGCCAACTGTATGTTAAGCAGGATTAAATAGGCATATTGGCCATATTCCAGTAAAAATTTACAATGCTGTTATGGGTTGAATTGTGGCCCCCCCAAATAAACAAATACACGCACACACACACAAACACACACACACATGTTGATATTCCATTCACTGGCATCTATGAATGTGACCTTATATGGAAACAAGGTCTTTGCAGATGTAATCCAGTTGAGTCAAGGTCACACAAAACTAGGGTGGATCCCTAATCCAAGAGAACTGCTGGCTACACAAAGAGAGAGAAACAGACGCACATGAAAACACCAGGTGAAGATGGTGGTAAAGGCTGGATTCGTGCAGCCACAAGCCACGAAACGCCAACAAACACCAGAAACTAAGAGAAAGGCACAAACTCATCCCTAGAGTCTTTGGGAAGAGCCTGATGTTGCCGACACCTTGATCTCCAGACATCTACCCTCCGGAATGGTTGTTTCAATTCATCTGGTTATGGTATTTGTTACGACAGCCCCACAATACTGATATAAGTGCCAACGGTGGAGAGAAAACTTCAAAAATGCCCCAAGAAGAAACAGGAGTCCCAAAGAAAGTCAGACTGGTGCCAGACTTCCCATCATCAGTATTGAATGTGAGAAGTCAGTAGAATAATGGCTTTGAAGACCAGATGGACAAAGATTTTGAACCTAGGAGTTTATGCCCAGCTAAACTAAAAATCAAATGTGATACCTGAGTAAAAATCTTTCAGAACATACATGCAAGGCTCAGAAACTTCTCTCTAAAACCCTATGAAAATCTCTCCCTCCAAAAAACAAGAAAGGCATCCAGGCAAATGTCAATGTAAATACCAGAAATCACATCAACTGGCTGTAAACATGAAGAAGAGAATAAAACTAGAAACAAATGGAAGATCTATTAGATACTAATGATTGGAAAGTTCTCCAGTGGGACAAGTTTCAATATCACAGCACTATATTTCTGTCTCTAATATTTATACTGTGAAAGATATTTACACATCATAACATTATAAAGCTCTAAAATATATTTTAAAACTTTATCAACCTGTAAGATATTTAATTATATTTTAGGATAGAATGCAAATGTCACAATTATAACAACAAAAATAATATATCCAGCAATAATTAGAACATGGGGTGGAGAAGAAGGGGTAAAAATGAGGGCAGTATCTTAATTTCCTTATTTTTCATAGCATCAGGCCTATAGACATTATTTAAAGCTGCTAAGTCAAGAGACACATACATAAGGATATTATTTCAAGTTATAATGATAGTCTGTGGAAGACTTTTTTTTTAATGAATGAAAATAGGAAGGAAAGAATGAGGGGAGAGAAGGAGACTGAATAAACCTGGCTTGTTTCGTAAAAAGAAAGGAAAGCAACAACAGCAGAAGTATTGAAGGTGAAAGATACTTAAAAACTTCTTTGAAAATAAACAATTTTAGCTACCCATACAAAAAGTTACCAATTTAAACAAGAGCTCGGGCTGAAGTTTTATGACAATAACACCTCTAAGACAACCGTAAACGATGGACTGCACCATTGCCTAAGTTTCCCTAGTGAAATGTTTTCCTCGTATTCACTATACATCTGCCTTTCCCAAAGCAAACAATGCGTCCTTTATCCCCACTGCTCACAGCACAGCATCTGCACTCCTGTCCCATCCGAAGGACAGACACTGCCAAGCTGCACATATTTTTATTAATACTTAATCCTGCACCATGATCACATCTTGGCAAGACTCTCATTCTTTTCTAGCTGCTTCGTACATAAGCGGGTTTGCTCTAAACATTTACAAGTCAGAGGACAACACTGCTTATATGCTATTTTCTTTGTGACAGAAATTATAAACCTTCATATTGCTCAAAACATAGTACAGCCAGTTTTCACTACCATTTAAACAAACAAGGGAGGGGGACTGTGATTTATCTCCCCTTTAGGAACCAGGGACTTTAGATACAACCATGCATCAAATAAGCGTTGTTGCTATGAATATAGCCTGCACTAAGAAGTATTCCATGAATATTTTCCTAGCGACACCAGTGGAAATGGAGCCCAATGGCAGCTCCTCCACTATTCTTAGCTCTGCAGCTCCCCCACCCCGCTAGTGAGGTCAGAAAAACCTCACCCACCTTCCAGACTCCCAGATGCCTGTGTGAGTGGCAGCCACCATGGCCAGCACCAGGACAAACCAGGCTGAGGAGGCTCTCATATTCCAAACCTTGGTGAAAGAATTTATTTTTCTCAAAACTGTACCACTTTACTTGGTATTTTCTAGTCTTCTGTCTTAGCACAAGTTGCACAATATATGGGTAACATAGACTGTTGTCTCATGCCCAAAGCTAAACTCCAGCCAAGGGCTAAATCACAATTTCCAGGAAATAAAAGAAAGTGAACTGTTCAGTTGGGGAAAAGAGACTTTGAGTTAAAAGTGAGTCAGCTGCGTAGATACTAAATAAAAAATGTTCACGCAAATGTTAAAATATTAATACCTTTAAAGACATGGCCTGAAATAGATTCTCTGCACTGTCAAAATATTATAAATACCAATTTGAAAGCAAAGTTGACAATGTGAATAGGGCTTTCCATATATTGTTTTAAAATTAAAGCAGAAAAAAAACCTGTGACTAGGAAAAGAAAAGAATTAATTCATGATCTCACAAGGGCACTAATAACTAGAACGACATTTTTCAAATGCAACCAAAGAATGATGGAAATTTAGCTTACTTTTATTCACCTAGAAAAATTCTGTTATAAATAGTGTACTGAAAAGTGAACTAGGATGTACGCTTGGAATTATGGGTTATTCCCTGTCCCTTCTTCCTCTCAATAAAAAAGAACTAATGAATTTACCACAACTAGTCATTCTTTTGGCATGTAGCATTAATTCCAACTGTGTGCTTTAGTGGTCATGTTCAAGTTCAAAACGCTTAAAAAAGAAATGCTATGACTGTGCTGCTGAGTTAGAGTGCAACTGAGACACTGTCTTGCAGAGAGTAAGAACATGGAGTCCTTAAAAACTAATAGGAGAGAGCATGGGTTGTTATTAACACATTTATCTTTTGTAGAACTTTGCCTAGAGAGAGCTAGTTCTCCGAAATGAGCCATCTTTATTCACAGGTACTATGATCGTTAGGCACACCTACTAATTAGCCTTATAAATTCTGAAAAATTCTCTGGATACGACAAGTCTTTGCAGTCATTTTAAGATGTAATCAAAATCTATTTCTAATGATTATTCATAAAATATTGTGTATAATGTAAAAAAAATTTTTAATTAGACAAAACTACTGATGGCATCTGCCAGACCAGAACGTCTGAGAACACACGCACTGCGGTGGTAGTACCCTGGGAAAAACTGCTTGCAGAGATCAACTGACAGGTAGGAGGGAAGGCAACAGGAAGTGTGAGCATTAATTAGAATCTCAGTTGGCTGTCAAGCCGGGCTCTACGGGCCTTCAAGAATGGTAGGTGCACAAGGAAGGTGTCACGGGGTAGGCAGAGAATGGCACCTTTTCTGCACCTTGTCAAAATATCCAGGATAAATCTGTACTGAAGTGCTAGTGTTTTTAAGTATGACGAACATTAAAGATATGAAATGCATCTTTCCTGTTTGGCACTGAAACTACCCTGAATTAATCCCCAAACTGAATATAGACTGTAACTGCATGGGTTATGCACCAACAAGTACTGGCACACCTGGCTAGTCATCTGGAAGAAATTCGGCTGATTATATGCCCTCTACCTAACAACTCAATATGTTCCAGACACCCCCAAATTGTAAGCAGCCACATCAAAAACACAAAGAGAGAGACAGAAAACCTGCAAGCGTGAAAATTCTCAATGGGAATTTGAAAAACATCTCAGACTGATCAAGGACATTCTGAAGATAAAAGAGACTCTAAAAGGCCTAAAAGAAAATAAGTTTCTGCCTAAATAAATCAATAAAAACTCATATGACAAATGAAAAAGGAAAAAGTTACTTATAAGCCAATAGCTCATTGAATTAATAAATAAATAGCGATACAAATTATTTAAAAAAAGAAAACCTCCCCTGGCTGGCGTAGCTCAGTGGATTGAGCGCGGGCCTGCGAACCAGACGATCGCGGTTCGATTCCCAGTCAGGGCACATGCCTGGGTTGCAAACCGGTTCCTTGCAGGCTAACTACCAGCAGGGGACGCACAAAAGGCAACCATACATTGATGTTTCTCTCCCTCTCTCCTTCCCCTCTAAAGATATATAAATAAATAAAATCTTTAAAAAAAAAAAAGAAAACCTCTAGAAAAAGTAAGTAAATCACAAGAAGTGACAGTTTGCTGTAAAGGAACTAGCAATGACTTAGTCACATAGAAAGGTTTTCTTCTCTTTCACAAAAAGAGATACGCACACTAAAACTATGGTGATATGTTTCACTTTTAAGATTGGCAAAAACCTAAGGCTTTGAGAACATTATCAAGGAGAAAGCTACTCCCCTGGATGGCTTGTGGCGTGTAAATTGAACAATCTACAGAAGACAGCATCTGTCAAAATGAAAACACACAGAAATTCTACTCCGAGGTAGTTACCTGATTCTGCCTCATGTGCAACATGATTGGAAGTAATATAAATATCCAGCAATGGCGATAAATAAATTAGAATACAGACACACAATAGAATANTACAAATTACTTAAAAAAAGAAAACCTCTAGAAAAAGTAAGTAAATCACAAGAAGTAACAGTTTGCTGTAAAGGAACTAGCAATGACTTAGTCACATAGAAAGGTTTTCTTCTCTTTCACAAAAAGAGATACGCACACTAAAATTATGGTGATATGTTTCACTTTTAAGATTGGCAAAAACCTAAGGCTTTGAGAACATTATCAAGGAGAAAGCTACTCCCCTGGATGGCTTGTGGCGTGTAAATTGAACAATCTACAGAAGACAGCATCTGTCAAAATGAAAACACACAGAAATTCTACTCCGAGGTAGTTACCTGATTCTGCCTCATGTGCAACATGATTGGAAGTAATATAAATATCCAGCAATGGCGATAAATAAATTAGAATACAGACACACAATAGAATATAGCCAATGACAGAAGAATATTCATTCATTTATCTATAGTCATCCATTTATTTTATTCATATAGTAAATATTCACTGAGTACTGAGACAGACTTTAGAACTTGACAATAGATGAGGTACTTAGTTTCATTGCTTTGTGATTTCTATACATGTCACATCTACCCTGAAAGTACTAGAAAATCACTCAGGGCAGGAAATATGGTTTGACAGACCAAGTTCCCCAACAACTAGAATAATGTCTCTCAGTTAATGAAGGATCATTGTAAATCAGTTGACTTAATAAATATGTGGAAAACTATAAGATTTTGTGCTATCTTGTAACTTATTCAGATTTAATTTCTTAAAGTAGCAATAGAGTTTTTTAAATCATAATTACAGGAATATATTACGTCAGGCTCTTCTTACAGTCAACAATAACACCCTAGGTGCATGGAAATAGATATGTTTGTTTTAACGGAGACTGAATTTCTCAACTCAAAGGGTTAAAATTTTATACATGTTCAAATTGGGGAGGAATAATTGGCTTAAAGATTAATGGTGATAATTCAAATCATCTGTAAAACATATTTTACAGAATTTCTATTTAGAAAAAAGATAATTTGCCAGCAAAGTACCCACTATTAATCCCCCAAATCATTTTAAGATTATGACACAGGTGGGACAGGATTCTTTTTTTAAGTGAAATAATATGGAGCTCATTCTTGGGTGCTTTTTCTCAAAGTCCTTCTTTTTAAAACGTGTTTTATTTTTACTTTTTATTTTATAGAGAGTGGAAGGGAAGGAGGAGAGGGAGAGAAACATCGATATGAGAGAGAAACATTGATATGAGAGAGAAACACCCACTAGTTGCCTTCTGCAGGTGCCCTGAACCAGGACAGAGCACAGAGCCTGCAACCCAGACATGTTCCATGCCCAGAATTGAACCCGTGACCTTTCAGTTTGTGGGATGTCACCCAACCAACTGAGCCACACCGGCCAGGGCTTTCTCAAAGTACTTCTGACATGTACTGTTGTATTTTATATACATGAGTAAGGAGCAATGACTGACCAAGGGCACTAACATTTATCCATACTTTTGATATTTTCAAGGTATAAGACATGCAATGTTTGTTCAAACTGGTGATAGCAGAGCATCACAAAGGTCTGCTAACACGTCAGTCTAGGAGGGGTGTCCATCCTGGCCCTGTCCCCACCTGCCTGTGTGACCCTGAGTAGGTTGCCTAACCTCACTAACCTGGGTGCCCATCTGTGAAATGGGGCTAACACTTAACGTCTCCATCGCAGGACACACCACTGATAAACTCCCCCACTCTCAGCAAGGTAAGGGCTGATTTAGTAAGTGCCTTTGCTGTGTTTCACTACCTTTTGTATCCAATGTACAAATTTTAAAAAGAACTGAGTATTTCTGCTAATAGATGAGTTGAATTAATATACTTGGAAACACTTTAAAGTGTTATGTAAATGTAACTGTAATAGACATTTGCATTTATAGAAGCATGTTTAAGCAATTGGTAAATGCACTGAAAACTTGCTTAATAACATGATACTATTCTCTTGACTTTGTTATATTTTTATTGAATATGTATACTTTGTTTTCTGTAATATTATAAATTATTACACATTTGAATTATGTTAATTTTTACTGCTTCTTTGTATTCTTAAAGAGTTGCTGAAATGCAAAAGTGATTTTGCACCTGAATTCTAAAACTTCAGACAGATCCTTACCCAGGGAGCCAAGTTACCATAGTTCTAGTTTCTATGTTGGGGCTTCCTAAGATAGTACTTCTAGGGTAATATGATATAGTGTGAACTTGGTACTGAAAAACCTGGATATCAAACCCAACTCAACTACTTACTAATTGGATAACTTATTAAACCTCTCCAAACATAAATTTCACTATCTCCAATAAAACTAGCGCATGGATTATTGTCAGTCAACAAACATTCATTAAAATGCTAGTCAGCACTGGACACTTTCGGGCCTTAACAATCAGTGCATAAAGCAAAGTTCCTGTTTTCATAGTTTACATTTTAATGTGAGAGGCAGAAAACAAAGAAGTAAAAATAAGTCAACAAAGAATCAAGCAAACAAGATGCTTTCAAATAATGAGAAGTGGTGAGAAGAAAGTAAGATAGGAAGACAGGATAGGGGCAGACGAAGCGGGGACACTACGTGGGGTATGCAGCAATTCTTCGCTGAGCACTTCACTTCTGAGCATGTGATGATCTGGGAGAAGAGGATTCGAATACAGGGAACAGCAGATGCAAATGCCCTAAGATGAGACGATGCCTTTTGTAGATAAGAAAATAGAAATAAGACCAGCATGGATGGAGCAGAGTTTGGGGGATGGGTGAGAAAGTAGGAGAAGATAAAGCTGGGATGATGAAGGGCTTTCTGAGCCATGGTAAGGAATTCAAATCCTAAATGCAATGGAGAGTTTTAAGCAGGTGAGCGGTATGGCCTGAATTACAAATTAAGACGCCTCTCCCTGCTGTGTAGCGAAGACAGGAGTGGCGGTCGGGATTCCAGTCAGGTGGCCCGTCTGTAACTCACGTGCGATAAGCACGGTGGGTTTGTACAAGTGCGTCACACAAGACAAAGAAAATGTGTATTGAGGAAGCAGAACCCACAGAATCTGCTCTTTGGCTTAATGAAAGTGAGAAAAAGGGAAGAATAAAAGGTGACCCTTAGGTTTTTAGAAGAGAATTAATTGTAAAATAGTTATTTTTTACAGCGAGACAAAAATCTGCCTCCTGCAGCTCTCACATATTAGTTAAAACCTACTCCTAGGAAGCTGTTAAAGTCCATTCCTACCTTCAAATACCGGAAGATAACCATTACGTTCCCTTCAGATATCTTTTGTCTAAGTATTTCAAGTGTTTTTAATCACTACTCAAATGAGATAGAGCCCTTCACTACCACGATGCTCACTTTGGGATGCCTTCAATTTTGGTTACATGTTTTTCCGTGGTCAGCATTCACCAACCAAAAAGACCCAGTCTAACCATCGCAAAGCAGAATTTGCTTTTCGCCTCCTTCATCCTAGACAACAGCTTCCCATTAATTTTTTGCATTTTTAATAGTTTACTTTTTACTGTATTTTTTTCCATTACCATTTATTCCTCTCATACCTCCTTCTACCTCCACCCACTCCCATCTCCCCTGCAATCACCAAACTGTTGTGTATTAATTCTGACAGGCACTTCATAGTTCTTGTCATTCAAAATCTAATAGAGGAGATAAGAAACGGACTTCTGATGACATGAGCTAGAATAAACTGAAGACCATAAGAAAAGTGTAAGTGGTAGAATGGTGGTCAAGCAGCTAACGGAGTCAAGAATGGCTTTTACGGTGGAATGTGAGTAATGGGAAAGATGCTGAGAGACAGCAGTGGTGGAAACTGGAAAAAGAAAGCGTTCTGGTGTGAGCAAAGCATGGGACATAATGGCTCGGGCAGCTGTCACAAAGGTAGGGTTGTGTTGTGGAAGCCACCAATGCTGCAATGGGGAATCCATCCTTACTCTGTTAGGCAAAGGGATGCCGCTGAAGGCTGGGTCTCTGTTGTTGGAACAGGTAGAATTTCACTTCTAGAAGGATGCTCTGGTAGCAGATTTGTTTAAGTGAGGAATGAGAGGAGGAGAGAGCACTGAATTGTTACACGGGTCCAGGAAGGAAGTCGACGGGGTCAAACAAGGCCCTTATGTCGAGGGAGGAAGGAGAGGCCTGGATGCAGAGGAACAGTAGGAACGGAATTCCCAGAGCTTCGAAACTGTTCACACAGATAGTGAAAACACTGGAGAAGAGGAGTAAACCATGCCTTCTCACAAAGATGAAAGTGAGATTTTACACCAAAATATCGCTCTTCAAAACCTCTCTGATTATAGATTTAGAGATTTTAAAATAATTTTTATACAATACTTCCCATCATATGTCTTCATAGCATACAAAAGGTAACTAAAATTGCCCGTTAAATCATATGGTTTTTGGTCGGTAGAAGAAATGGTAGACAAAGAAATGTTTTAGCTTAGAAATAAAGATATCTTTAGACGAACGTAGTTTCAGCAACCATTTTAAATCCCCAAAGCCCAGCTACCCTACTATGCAAGAAGTGACGGGACCACACAAGGGAAGCCGCTGAGGTCAGGACCCCACTGGGGCTGCAAAGGCCTTTGGGTCTCAGTGTCCAGCCGTTGTGAGCAGCATGCATCGTGCTCTATGTAGGGCCCACTGGCGTCTCCCCCCATTGCACTGGCTAAATACTGAGAGAAGAAGAGGAGGAAAACAAGGAAGAGGAGGAGACGGAAAAAAGGAAGAAGGGAAGAGGGGAGACTTCCTTAAAATGGAAAAATAGAAATACACTCGGCAGCTGAGGTAATGTGTTCCTGTGAAAAAAAATAACATCATCATATTTCTTTGGTTTTCCTTTGAATTGTGTCTTTTCATGGTCGCTCTATTTCCCAGCTGATTTGATGCAAATAAAAATTTTAGTAATGTTTTATTATCATTTGAAAAGTATACTATTAAAAGCTCAGAAGTTATGTAAAAGCATGAACAACAGGAGCAGATTCATCTATAATTCCCCCACTCAGAGAAAACAAATGTTAATATTTTATTTATAGCCTTCTGGGCATTTTGCTATATATATCCTTTTAAACTAAAAAACTAGGTTCTCTTCTATGTCCTTCTTTATTTTTGACACATATTATGGCCTCTTCCTTGATTTCTTCCCATCCTTTTTTGAACCACTCAGTCCTGAAACTTTAAGAAGCAGCCAAGTTCAGTGTCCACACTGGGCAAGAAGTACACCAGGAGATGCGGTGGCCCAGGGTGTGGGAGCTCAAAACAGAGCGAAGGAGCCTGTGTGGACGCCTGCCGGGAGCGGAGAATCGGAACGTGAGTGGGGTGTGGACGGCGCCCACACTGAAGGAGAGCCTGGCAGACTATCAAAGGTGATGAGGATATTCCCGTGACCCAGTGACCCTGCACAGAGTCAGACGCCAAGGTGAAGACAGTGGCTTTCGGAGCAGCAGGCACCTGGACTCAGGCTGCGGGAGCCACCCTGGGAGGGGATGAGAGGCCAACCTGCCACCAGACGAATCTTTGGGGGGTGTGGCCCCACAGGGGGCGCCTCAGCCCAAGGGGGCGGTGAGGAGAGCAGGGCCTGTGTGAGGGAGGGGTCTGGGTTTGGAAGCACCAAAGTTATCCTTTAAGGAGAACTAGCAGGCTCGTGTGTCACTGGCCAACAAGTGGCCTCCCAGGGCAACGCTATGAAAGGGCGATGTCCACAACGCCCTCTCCAAAATAGCCCTGCTTAGCTCTCACACTTACACCTATGGCTTCTCTTATGGAGTCAGCCCATCTGGTATTTGGCCTTCCTCTTTTCCTGCTAACTTCCGCTTTTCCCAGTGCTACTGCCTTTTCCAAAGAACCCCGCCTTCTCACGATGTCTCCAAAGTAGGGGCAGCTTTGTCATTTTTGCCTCCAGCAATGTCCAGCATTCATACAAATTGAATTTTTCTTTTTTTTTAAAATATATTTTATTGATTATACCATTACAGTTGTTCTATTCCCCCCCTTCAATCCCCTCCCCCACACCCTCCCTCCCCCACCATTCTCCCCCCCTTAGTTTATAACCACGTGTCTCAAGGTCTTTGGATTCTATATTTCCCCCACTATTCTCGCCCTCCCCCCTATCTATTTTCTGCCTACCATCTATGCTATTTTCTGTGCCTTCTCCCCTCTTCTCCCCCTCCCACCCCCCTGTTTCTAACCCTCCATGTGTTCTTCATTTCTATGGTTCCACTCCTGATCTAGCTGTCTTCTTGGTTTGCTTTTGTTTTAGGTGTGGTTGTTAATAACTGTGTGTTTGCTGTCCTTTCACTGTTCATCTTTTTCATCTTCTTTTTCTTATATAAGTCCCTTTAGCATTTCATATAATAAGGGCTTGGTGATGATGAACTCCTTGAACTTGACCTTATCTGAGAAGCACTTTATCTGTCCTTCCATTCTAAATGAAAGTTTTGCTGGATAAAGCAATCTTGGCTGTAGGTCTTTGGATTTCATGACTTGGAATACTTCTTTCCAGCCCCTTCTTGCCTGTAAGGTCTCTTTTGAGAAATCCGCTGACAGTCTGATGGGTACTCCTTTGTAGGTGACTGTCCCCTTATCCCTTGCTGCTTCTAGGATTCTCTCCTTCATTTTGGTCTTGGCTAATGTAATTATGATGTGCCTTGGTGTGTTCCTTCTTGGGTCCAACTTCTTTGGCACTCTCTGAGCTTCCTGGATTTCCTGGAAGTCTATTTCCTTTGCCAGACTGGGGAAGTTCTCCTTTATTATTTGTTCAAATACGTTTTCCACTCGTGGCTGTTTCTTTCCCCCTTCTGGTACCCCTATAATTCGGATGTTGGAACGTTTAAAGATGTCCTGGAGGTTCCTAAGCCTCTCCTCATTTTTTTGAATTCTCATTTCTTCATTCCTTTCTGGTGGGATGTTTTGTTCTTCCTTCTGGTCCATTCCATTGATTTGAGTCCCAGTTTCCTTTCCATCACTATTGGTTTCCTGTGCATCTCCCTTCATTTCAATTAGTTTAGCCTTCATATGTTCCTCTAATTTGTGACTTTGTTCCTCTAATTTGTGACTATAATCTACCAGTTCTGTGAGCATCCTGATAAATAGTGTCCTGAATTGTGCTTCTGAGAGGCTGGCAATTTCTCGGTCGCTTAGAGTTATTGGCTCTGGGACTTTGAGTTCTTCTTGTGCCATCTTTCGGGTTGTTCGTGCCTGTTCCATAGCAGGATCAGAGCCCTAAAGTGTTCACTAGAACAGGGCAACTAAGTCGCTGGGTTGTGACGTTGTAGGTGGGGGCGGGGTCAAAGAGGGACAATGGCTCTCACTGGTCTTGCAGGGCAACTAAGTCTCTGGGTTGTGACCCTGTATGTGGGGGCGGGGTCAAAGAGGGACTCTGGCGTCCTGTCCGCCGCCTGCCGCCACGGCCCTCACTGGTGCCACAGTTGCTGCCGTTACCGGGCCCACGTGTTTCGTCCCACTGCACGCGAGTGTGCCACCGCCGTCAGCCCTCGCCCCCTGGGGCCTGCATGGTCTGTCTCACTGTGCGCGAATATGCGCCCGCTGTCTGCCCCGCACCCCAACTGGTTCTCGTCTGCCTGCGCGCCTGGGTCGGGGGCCCTGTCCTGCCAGACCCTGCTCGCTGCTGGCTCCGCCCCTCTTACCGTCCCCGTTGAACGGTTAGATGTAGTCGGACTTCCGTATAATTCAATTTTCTGTCCTTTGGTTGTGTCTTTGTTTCTCCAAACCTTTGTTGTATTCAAACTTGGTTGTGGGAGAAGGCACAGTGTTTCCACCTATGCCTCCATCTTGGCGGAAGTCACAAATTGAATTTTTCAATCCAGGAATAGTATATATCTCCATTTATTAAAATCTTTCCCATCCTCCAACATAGCATTATAATATATTCTCTCACATTTCTCAAGTTTTCCCTTATTTAATATTTTTATTGTTGTTGTGAATGATATCTTTTTTACAACGTATTGTTTCTTTTTAGTATACCAAAAAAATCTATCAAGTTTAATACTTATTTATAATTAAACACCTAGATAAACCCTATTAGTCACTTAGTTCTAATAATATTCCATTGATCTTCTTGGGTTATAATTGCTTTTTAATTTACTCTAATTAAAATTGAGCAGTCATCAAATTTTGTCAATGGCACTTAGGTATGGGGGAAAACTTTAAAAAAATGTAAAATGGTCATTAATTAGTTGAGTCATTTATTCACTTATCAAACATTTACTGAGCACATACAACCCTAGCCAAGTTACGTTATCTAGATCATTGCTTCTGCATCTGCAAAATGTAAATAATCAATAAAGCTATCGAAGGATTAAGTAAGAGAATGAATGCAAATTGCTCAGCATTGCATAGGGTGAGTGCTGAGTAGCCGTCAGCAGTCCTGACACGCACTGTAAGCTGCCCTTCCCCAGGTCTGCAGAACCCCCCTTGCAGAGGGAATGGTCAAGGTCCTCGGGTTTTTAAGTCCAGCCAAGTCTGTAAGCCTTCCCCCTCCTCCCCTCTGCCATCCATAGGGTGGCCCTAATTAACAAGGAAGAGAAGAGAAGAGAAGAGAAGAGAAGAGAAGAGAAGAGAAGAGAAGAGAAGAGAAGAGAAGAGAAGAGAAGAGAAGAGAAGAGAAGAGAAATTTATGAGAAATTCTTTCCAGAATTTACTAACCTTTGCCATTTGTCATTTCTGAGGCCTTCTACATATAATAGGCACTCAATAAATACAGATGGACTTCAAACAAAATTAGAAAACTAAAAAACCCTCAAACAGTCCCACTACCATATGAAGGAATTAATAAGCCAGGCTACTTAATAGATAATTCAAGAATAAAATCTGAGATAATTAAACTAAACCCATTCATATAAAATCTCACTGAGCTAGCTTACAGTACCATATGCATATTAAATTTAAATTTAGAAACAGAACAATTAAACAAAAACTAAATAAATTTAAAAATATTTTAAAAGAAATGTAATAATTATATTCTCCTCCCAAAAGTTACGCAATACTCAGAATCATTTGCTGATCACTGCTGCTCAGCTTTGCAGAATCTATACCTGCTTTCTTATTACGACGGAACCTGAAAAGCTGCCTGTCTTCCCTATTAGCCAAAAGCCTGATTCTTTAACAAAGTGTAAAGTAAATAAAATAGGACACTCTAACTTACCCACTTCAGCCAAAGTTCTGATACAGGACTCCACCGAGGCTTTCTGTGCCGGGTTTGGCCAGGTACAATTGTAAATTCTGAAGGCAGATTGCAGCAGCTGAATAAAAACTGGCTGATGTGTCTGTAAAGAGAGAGAAGGCAGGCAAACAGGCCACTAAACCATTAACACACCTGATACTATGTCTATGCATTATCCAAAAGGCTTTTCAAAACAAAACACACACCGTCTTTCAGTTTCAGAGCTATTTAATGCATATTCATTCAAAAAATATTTATTACATACTCATTGCATGACAAGCACATGCTAGACACTATACAAAATCAATTATCTGCATTTTAGCTATGTTCTTAATCAGAAATAATATGGTATTTCTCGAAGTCAATGAATTCAAGTCATTTAAGTATGTATTTAATACTTACTCTGGTAAGTATATATTTAATAAATACTCTGGTTTATTTGGCAGTATAAGAGAGAGAAGGTGTTCTAGATTTATTTGTTTGACTGACTGTATGTTTTGGTTTCACACAATGTGTAAGCAGAGGAGACAACAATTTTGAAATGCTTCCATCAAACCGTTTTAAAGTTTTTCCTAAAGAAAGTATAACTGAAATGATATTTTTATAAAACCAATACCCAAACATTGTAAAATATTTGGAAACCATAGTAATGAAAATCACCAATTATCCTACTATGTAGAGATAATCAGTATCACAATTTTGAAGATACTTTACTGAGTTTCTCCACATACACATGTATATAAACTTGAACGACGCTATAAGGCAATTCTGCAGCCTGTTTTACTTACTCTTATTCATGATAATTTTCCTAATCATCAATATTTCTTTTGAAACAATTTTTAAAAAGCCACACTACAGATACACTATAATTTATTTAGCTATTCCCCTGTTTGTGGTAGATGCCAATTTTTATGTTCATAAAGACTTGAATGAAAATCTTACTATACAAAATCCTGCTAATTGTTTCAGGATAAATTACTGAAGTGAAATCACTGTGTCAAAAATGCCTCCCCATTTAGAGAATGACATAATTTATTTCACCACTTGGCAAACAGTCCATAAACAATATGAAAGTTCCCATTAGGTGTAGAGAGAGAGCAAGAATAAATTAACTTGAAGATGGGGCCTTTTTATCTGAAATGAAGTTTGGTGAACTCAGACAGGATAATAGCAAATTAATCAGACAGAACAGTGAACTTCAGAAGTGTAGGAAATGACTTCCCGGCCAGACTGAAGTTTTCCCCACTCAAATGGGCAAATCAGTTCGGTGTGGAGGAATGCCCTTGCACGTGTGTGCTGAGGTTACCTGGAGGCTGGTGCTGTTGTCTGAGAACGGGGAATTAAAGAAGCCGCTCACTATGCTCATTATGGACTCGGTCACACACTTCTCCAGGAAGGTGTCTGCGTGCTTCCTGTCGGTGGTCGTGTTGCACACCTGGGGGTAGAAACGAAATGACACATTGTATCACATCATTGAATTGTAACTGGGACCTTCCAAAAATTGTCCTGAAATGGTTGTTCATAAATGGTGGTTTATAACTACACATTTTCACTTACAGTACCAAGCCAAACAGAAAGCTCAAAGAGGATAAAATCCCTTCCAAAACTTTTGACTTTTTAATGCACAGATTGATGTGGGAAGCATGGGTGTGTGAGCTTGTGGGCGTGCTTCTCAGGGTTGAGAAAGCAAGAAGAGACAATGGCAGAGCCGGGGATGAATCAGAGAACACAGACTCTGCTCTTCACATGTGATTAAATTTTGCTGAACAAACTGTAAACTTCCAAGTATGTTGGGGCAGACAAATTCCTAAAGCTAAGTTACATGATGAAAAACAAATGGAAAAAAGCCACGGGTGATGAAAAGACAAGAAACAGAGATAAAAAGAGGAGGAAAGGGAGGAGAGGATACAATGTGGAAAAACTAGGGCTGAGTAAGAAAGTAAGTATTCAGAAAACCATGCTGGGTAAATATCATGGTGGCCATATGTTCCAGATGTTTCAGTAAGTTGACTAAGCAAAAGAATACATATAACGTAGTGCAATATTGCTTTAAAAGCTTTTCCGCAAATACATGCACAAAAGAGAAATACTCCTTTCTCAGACCACGTTTCCCAGTGTTTTCATGTGAGAACAAACAGTATTTGCCGGAGGGAGGCAGAAACAGCACAGGGCTTGTTTTGCTTCCAAGTTACTTCCCATTGGAGCAGCTCACTTTTTCCTCACCTATTAAATGACATCTACCTGACAAGGCTCTATTTCAAGTAATCCCATAGAGTTATTGCAGGAAAAATGCAATTAAAGGAAATAAGTTATGTCGAGTTACATAATCTCTTCATTATCGTTCCAGCATATAACATAGTGAGTGACATAACAAGATGTTCAATAAACGTTGTAAAATGAATGAACCAATTAATTTAAAAAATGGAAGCATAAGAAAGTACTATTATTTTTGTTTTAGGTTAACTTGGCATTAGGCTGTATTTGTGGAACATCTAACCAAGGACTAAAATTTAACATGGCCCCAGAACTAATATAAAATTGATTTTCCCATGATGGATATGAAGTAGGATTTACTGCATTTAGTATCTTTCCAGCACTGGCTTCTATAGGAAAATTTTCTGATCTGTGACATAAAGATACATTAAAGTGGAATAGGTAGCAGACCAGTTCTATAACCCGCCCAAATACCCTTCCTCCTCGCCCAGAAGCACCTCACAGAACTGTGCGGGGCTCTCCAGAGCCATTGTAGTCTCCTACGGCATCATCTACAAAGGCACACTATTTCAAGTGCCAACAAGGTTTGTTTTAGTCAGTGGATAAATAAATGTAGTTTATTTCTAGATAAACCCTTCCCTCAAAATACTGGGTAGTAAAAAGCCTAGGTTTAAAATTTTTTTTCTTAAATAAAGTAGGCAAAATGTCACACAAATGAAACTAATTATTGTGCAGACAGGATGTTCTGTTGATGAGCTGGCAAAGTATTGAGTAACAAAATAAGACACATAATTTGTAAATTATTACATGTGTAGTACACCAAATTTATTTCTGTCTTCATTTCAGCACAACCACTAAATACATAACTACAATCAAGTTTTTTTTTCTGATTTATGTCCTGTTGTAATAAATAATTTTAAAGTATACATAATTTGAATATATCTTCATCACAATGTGAATAGTGTAACTGTAGGAGACTGTGTTCTGCGTGGTGTGGGCCCCACTCAGAGATGCACAGGACCCACGCCCACAGATAGGTTCTTCCGTGGGGAATCAGGCCTGCAATGTGCCTAGGCTGCATTGAGTCTTGCTTTTGCTAAAAACTCCCTCACCTGGATTTGTGGCAAACATTTACTGCAAAGAAACTTCCTAAAATCCATGCTAAACCTTCCAAGGACAAGTGTAACAGGTTCAACCACTTTTGCCCTTTTCATTTGCCAATATCCCTCTTCTGTGATTAGTGGCATTGGCTCTTTTGTTTTCTGTAAAAGGTAACCACCTAAAGCAACCTGTGCATAGTAAATGAGGACCATCATGTAATGTGCTGAGAAACCCAACAAAGGCTGGTCATGGCAAGGTCACGGCAAGGGCTGTGGCTTTCGCACCCCTCGAGAGAAAAGCCATGCTGTCCCTTTTCCTGCACAGGCCTCAGTAGTTCGTGTAAACTTCTCATGACTCATCCACAATGTGGCGGTGGACCCCACAAGCCAGGGTCTGCATAAGTAATTATTTTCAAAGTGTGTATAATTTGAATATATTATCATAAAAATATAAATTAAGTCAAGTGTAAAAAACGCTTTTTAAAGTCGGGGTAAAATCTTAGCATTCAAACACTATTTTTCATTTAGATCATTTCTGTTCATTTAATATAAAGAAGAAAAAACCCACTTAAAAAAAGGATATTCTATATATTTTTGTTCTAGTTTTTTTATTGAAGCCCTTCTATCATCCCTACACACATCTTGACTCCCAGTTAACTCTTTAAGCTATCCAGAATTTGCTGCAGTAGGTAACCCGACCTCTACAATCTGATTAATTTTGTCCCATACTGATACCCAGCTATCCTCTGAACATTTACTGAATAATGATTTCTTGCCTCATTCTTAGGCTACTTAAGACTTGCCTTATAGTATGTCACTAGTCACTATTTAAATCTTTACCCATATCTCTGCTACGTGCCACATCTCACTATTTGTAAACATTTTAATCCAACTCTATAAGAATGAAATGATTCTCAATTTGTAAATTGTTTTATAAGTTGAACACCAAATCCACCACCACTGCCTTTCCCCGCAAAACAATAAATCCACATTTAAAAATATTTGTCCCTTTCAATTTCCAGGTGAATTTTGCTATATGTTTATCAAATGCCATGGAGTTTCACTTAGGGACATAAATTATTATGTTACAAGTAAATGTTGGATTAGAAATTATGCCAGTGAACCAAGTAAAGTCAAGTTCCTACTCTATTAGAGAACTTACTCTAATCAAGAGAAATATCCAATAGGACGCTGACTGGTGTAGCTCAGTGGATTGAGCGTGGGCCTGCAAACCACACCACTGCGGTTCAATTCCCAGTCAGGGCACATGCCTCGGTTGCAGGCCAGTTGCCAGCAGGGGACTCATGAGAGGCAACCACACATTGATATTTCTCTCCTTCTCTCTTTCCCTTCCCCTCTAAAGATAATTAATTAATTAATTAATTAATNTTTCCAGGTGAATTTTGCTATATGTTTATCAAATGCCATGGAGTTTCACTTAGGGACATAAATTATTATGTTACAAGTAAATGTTGGATTAGAAATTATGCCAGTGAACCAAGTAAAGTCAAGTTCCTACTCTATTAGAGAACTTACTCTAATCAAGAGAAATATCCAATAGGACGCTGGCTGGTGTAGCTCAGTGGATTGAGCGTGGGCCTGCAAACCACACCACTGCGGTTCGATTCCCAGTCAGGGCACATGCCTGGGTTGCAGGCCAGCTGCCAGCAGGGGACTCATGAGAGGCAACCATACATTGATATTTCTCTCCTTCTCTCTTTCCCTTCCCCTCTAAAGATAATTAATTAATTAATTAATTAATTAATCATAAAGGAGAAATATACAATAGACAAATTTATAAATGTATAAATAAGTGGTAAAATGAGGCAAATAATAGACTCTAGAGAAACATAAAGAAGGGCAAGCAGTATAGGGCATGGTGTGGTGGAAAAGGTGTAGTCAAAGACTACTGTTTCATTTAGGTTGCTTGGGGAAGGTCTCTGTATAAGGCAACATTTAAACCTAGAATTGAAGGAAGTAAGGAAACAGCCATGGAGGTTTCTAGAGCAGCAAGTAAAATTTAGTCCCCAACAATAGAATGTAAGTCCCTGGACACCAAGAACTAGTCTGACTTGCTCACCATTGCATGTAATGAGCACATTGGCACACAGTAGGAATTTAAAATCATTTATTGGAAAAACAAATATTAAGTGAAATTTCTAGGCACAATTATGCCTAACATTTTTTCCCATGCATATAGGATGCCCCGTCTCTTCTCTAAAAATAACTGCCACTCTGCCAAAGATGACAGATTGAATTAAATAAATTAGCATATGCTAGAGGAGCACATTCCAACAGGACTGTCTACCATGATGGAAATCTTCTAATCTGTGATGTCCAGGAGAGTACCCACTAGACACATGTGTTCTCTGAGCATTCAAATGTGGCTGGCGCTACTGAGTAACTGGAATTTTTATTTTATTTAATTTTACCCAATTAAAATATAATTTTTTTTCACATTTTTTTATTGTTGCTCAAGTTCAGTTGTCTCCATTTTCCCCTACCACTCCCCCCCACCCCAGCCATCTCCACTTCCCACCCTTGATACTGTCCCCCTTTGGTTTTGTCCATGTGTCCTTTATACATATTCCTGAAAATCCTTCCCCCTCTTTTCCTCATTATCCCCAAACTTCTCACCTCAGGTAACTGTCAGGTTGTTCTTAATATCAATGTTTATGGTTATATTTTGTTTGCTTGCTTGATTTGTTGATTAAGTTCCACTTATAGATGAGATCATATGATATTTGTCTCTCACCGCCTGTCTTATTTCACTTAGCATAATGCTTTCAAGTTCTATCCATGCTATCACAAAGGGTAGGAGCACCTTTTTTTATTTCTGCTGCAGAGTATTCCATTGTATAAATGTACCATGTTTTTTAATCCATTCATTTACTGATGGGCATTTAGACTGTTTCCAGCACTTGGCTATTGTAAATTGTGCTGCTGTGACCACTGGAGTGCATAGGTTCTTTTGGATTGGTGTTTCAAGGCTCTTAGGATATAATCCCAGCACTGAGATTGCCAGGTCAAAAGGCAGTTCCATTTTTAGTTTTCTGAGGAAATTCCATACTGTTTTCCACAACAGCTACACCAGTCTGAATTCACACCAACGATGCATTAGGGTTCCCTTTTATCCACATCATCTCCAACACTTGTTGTTTGTTGATTTGTTTATGACGGCCATTCTCACCAGTGTGAAGTGGTATGTCATTGTGGTTTTAATTTCCATCTCTCTGATGGCTAGTGATGCTGAGCATCCTTTTATATGTCTCTGGGCCCTCAGTATGCCCTTTTTGGAGAAGTGTCTATTCAGGTCCTTTGCCCATTTTTTAACTGGTTTGTCTTCCTGGAGTGGAGTCATGTGAGTTCTTTACATATTTTGGAGCTCAAACCCTTGTCTCAAAGGTATCATTGGCAAATATGTTTTCCCATACAGTTGGTTCCCTTTTCACTTTAATGCTGTTTTCTTTAGCCATGCAGAAGCTGTTTCTTTTGATGAGATCCCATTTGTTTATTCTTTGCCTTATGTCCTTTGCTCTAGGAGACATATCAGTGAAAATATTGCCCTGTGGAATATCTGAGATTTTCCTGCCTATGTTCTCCTCTAGGACTTTTATGGTGTCACAACTTATATTTTAGTCTTTTATCCACCTTGAATTTACTTTTGTGTATAATGTAAGTTGGTGATCAAGTTTCATTTTTTTTGCATGTAGCTGTCAAAATCTCTCAACACCATTTGTTGAAGAGGCTATTTTTACTCCATTTTTTGCTTCTTCCCCCCTTTTCAAATATTAATTGACTGTAGAGACTTGGGTTTATTTCTGAGCTCTCTATTCTGTTTTTCTGATCTGTGTCTGTTCTTATGCCAGTACCAGGCTGTTTTGATTACAGTGGCCTTATAATATAGTTTAATATCAGGTATTGTGATCCCTCCTGCTTTGTTCTTCTTTCTCAAAATTGCTGCAGCTATTCTGGGTAATTTATGGTTCCAAATAAATTTCTGAAATGTTTGTTTTATCTCTGTGAAATATGCCATTGGTACTTTAATAGGCATTGCATTGAATCTATAAATTGCTTTAGGTAGTACGGACATTTCAATGATGTTAATTCTTCCAATCCAGGAACATGTTACTTGTTTCCATTTGTTTGTGTCTTCCTTAATTTCTTTCTTCAGTGTTGTGTAGTTTTCTGAATACAGGTCTTTTCCCTCCTTAGTTAGGTTTATTCCTAAATATTTTATTTTTCTTATTGCTATCACAAATAGAATTTTTTCCTGATTTCTTTCTGATATTTCATTGTTGGTATACAAAAATGCCTTTGATTTCTGAATATCTACTTTGTATCCTGATGTTTTGCTGAATTTACTTATTAGGTCAAGTAGTTTTTTGGTGAAGTCTGTAGGGTTTTCTATGTACACTGTCATGTCATTTGCAAAAAAGGAGTTCCACTTTCTTCTTTCCAATTTTGATGCCTTTTACTTCTTTTTCTCATCTGATTGCTGTGACTAGGTCTTTGAATAGTATGGTAAATAGAAGTGGTTGGATATGTGTGACTAGACGTCAGGGGAAGGGTCCAAGCTTCAATCAGCCTGTTATTGTGGTTGGGAGAGTGGATGCAATCAGCAAGCAAATGGTTGTAGAGACAGAAGGGAGCAAGTCTAAGATTTGAGCCTGGCACATTCCAATGTTTAAAGCTAGAAAAACTCGTAGGAAACAGCAAACAGAGGAGTGACCAATGAAGTAGGAGGACTAATATCCTGTGGGCCAACTGAAAAAGTGTTTTCAAAAAGGAACTCATCAACTATGATAATTACTGCCAGTGTTGTGAAGGGCAGAAAGTATGGTTCAAGACAGGGACCAAACAATCATCAGTCAAGAAGAGCCAAACAGCATTCACCGCATGTGGGAACCATTGTTATAATTCAACATGAAGGTTGAATAGAAAACTAGAATTACACCTGAGGAAAAGGTGCTACCTCAAGAATAAGCTTTACAGAATATTTTGTGCCCTCTACTTCCCTGCATTGCTAGCTAATAAGACCATATAAAAAGAACCCTTTAAAGTGAGACTTTTCAATGGCTCATTCCACTTAAGAAAGTCAAGAAAATTACAGAAGCAAACCATCAGTCAAAGAGAACCTATTCAATCCTAACAAATTAAAGACCTTGGAAAGTGTGTCTCAAAGTACATATAAATTTTGTCTTTAATCCTACTTCCTATGACCTGGTAAGCTAAGTAAAGAGAAAGAAGGGCTCAAGTGATGTCTCTGAAAATAAAAGACTCTGATGTATCTTGTTGAGCAGTGATTCATGGGACAATGATATGACCCTGTGTTACGTGTGCCTCTTAAGTCATCCCTTGGTCTAATTTCATTCTGCCCATACATCACTTATAGTACTGTTGGCCATTATAGAATCTGGAAATTGATAGCAAAATTGGAAACATCTTCAAAAGAAAAAATACAGTCTGAGGCTCACATTAACCACAGTCCACCTCCCTCCATGTGCTTCCTCATCATGATTCAAATCCCCTGACCCCGCAAAAACAATCAGTTATAAAGGCAAAGAAAAGCACTCCTGCCCTATAAACACCAATTTTATCTGCATTGGAACACAGATCAAAGTGGGCCGTAGTTAAGTGCTCGGAAGGCAATGGAACAGCTTTTCATGGGCCTAATGGCCCTGCTGCCTGCCTAACTCTGGACTACTTACAGCACTCGGATGCAGCCTCTGTCAGCAAATCAGAATGGATTTAGGATGAGACGCAACCTATCAGCAGTCTATTAAAAAGTCTTTCAAAAGATTTTTTTATATGGGTCTTAACAAGTTAAAAGAAAAGAGGGTGCAAACAGGAAAATGAAAGATACTAATTAAAGTGTCTTAATAGAGAGCTTTATCCCAGAGCAAGCAAGCAAAACAAACAAACAAACAAACAAACAAAAACCCTCCTGGTCATGCTGGCTCCAGAGAAACAAAAGAAAGGTACAAGGTGGTACGGGTGTTACTACCTATTAGTATTTAATGT
Source organism: Sturnira hondurensis (assembly GCF_014824575.4). Taxonomy (NCBI): domain Eukaryota; kingdom Metazoa; phylum Chordata; class Mammalia; order Chiroptera; family Phyllostomidae; genus Sturnira; species Sturnira hondurensis. The sequence continues at coordinate 1,931,659 of NW_028094426.1, read as the reverse complement.
GCCTGCTAAATAAGATTATTCACCAAATTTCTACAAAAATCATACTGTGCCTCATGCTGGCAGATCTTGCCTGAAGCACTGGGTTCCATCCCAAATGACATATTTAAAAAAATACCAATTAGAGAGAGCCCAAAAGTATACTGAAAACCATAATGAGCCCAGGAACCATATCAGAAGAGGAACCACTGGGAGACATGGAGAGAATGATAGGACTCTCGGAACCTGTCCGAGAAGCTGTTATGGGAAAAGTACTGGATTAGACGGCAGCAGACTTTCCCCTTACAGCTGAGCAAGCCACCTCAGGCTAGTAAATAATCTCTCCACAACTCAGGTGCAGTCTGAGGTCAACCTAAATGACCTTAAGTTCCTTTAAATTGTACAATTTTATCATTTCAAAGTCGATCATTAGTGAGAATAGGCTGATAAGAGGAGACACCTACGCTTCGCTGAAATGAATCATTCCAAGTTGCTGCAAAAGAATAGGTAAAAATTATACTACGTAAAAAATTCATCTCAATAGAAGAGGTTTTAACAATTAAAATTGTACAGTAGTAAAACCAATTGTCACAAAAATAGTGAGATAATTGTTAATGGAAATATATACAGGCACGCGCTAAAAACTATGACTGCCAGTCTCTTCCTATGAGATCCTATGATACTTTAGGTACAATTTACCAAATACCTTGCCTAGGAGTTACCTTTAGCATTACTCCCTGATGGAAATCAGTTGTTCCAGGATTTCATACCTTTGTTGTAACGTGTGAATTTAGTCCATCTCTATGTTAAGTCACCATTGTGCTTTTCCAGCTCCATGGATCTGGTTTCGGGCTCTTGTCTATGTTGGATGGGCTCCCTTTTAGTTATCCTCAACATTATTATTTGGTATAAGTCTTGGGGAAGCTTTTAGAAATTGCTTTAAAGGCTATTATAACCTTATATTACCAGTGGTGTTATAATGATATGGATGAAATGGGTGATATTACCCACTCTCTTACCAAGAAGTGTCAAGCAGGGTTTATGCAGTAAGTCATTGAATCCTCCCAGTAACCCTATAAGGAATCTGTTATTACTGCACTCTTTACAAATAAGGAAACTTAGACTCAGAGGAGTAAGTGCCTTGCCCGAGGTAACTGAGATAGTAAGAGGCAAAATCTGGACTTAAACTCTGGCCTGGCTAATGCCTCTAAAAATTAGCCTACTCTTAACTACTCTTAACTACCATGCTCAACTGTAATAGTTTGCAAAGTACTGTCCCTGGACTAGCAGCTTCAGCATCAGTTGGGAACTTGCTAAAAACACAAAGTCTCACAACCACTGAATCAGAAACTCTGGGGGTGGAGCCCAGCAATCGTGATTTCACAAATCCTCCAGACAATTCCGACTAGAGAACTACTAGAGTCTGAGAACCACTGCTCTACTGAACTAAAAATGTGCCCAGAAGGCCACAGGTTACTTATTTAACCACACTCTTTTTTTTTTTTTAAGAATTTATTTATTTATCTTTAGAGACAAAGGGAAGGAGAGGAGAGAAATATCAATATATGGTTGCCTCCCGTGAGTCCCCTGCTGGGAACTGGCCTGCAACCCAGGCCTGTGCCCTGACTGGGAATTGAACCTCAGTTGTGTGGTTCCAAGGCCCGTGCTCAATCCACTGAGCTACACCAGCCAGGGCCACACTCTTTATATTTGAATTTGAAAGTGTGTGGTAGCTCCTCAGTCTTTCTTCAAGGGGAGAAAGACGAAGCAGATACAGAGAAGCCAGGTTTCCTGCTTCTTCCCTGAAATAAAAAGGCTGGCTCCTTGCCATTCTTGGTAAGGAGATAAGAGAGCTCCTGCTTTAAAACATGAATAAGAGGGAAACAAGACTGAAACAAAAATGCTTTTTGCAGTACAGCTATGCTGTCATAGTTAGACAGAATGAGTGAATAGACTCCAAAGATCCTGAAGTTCCCCCCCGAGTCTTTATACAATAAATATTAATCATCTACTTAAAACAGTGGAAATAAAACTCCTTACATATGTACTTTTTAAGAAAAAGAATATGTACATCTTAGCCTTATGAACACATCAACTGAGAGAGTGTTTCAAAGGTAGCATAATCAGTGGCAGCTGTCATCAGCTTTCTTCAGTTTAAAAAATAAAAGTCTTTTTAGCTTTGCAGCTCATGCTGCCTAGAATGTGACCTTGGTCCTTTTCAAGCTTATCTTTAGTCCATAGCACCTGCACCTCTTCGAATCAGCCTATAATCTCTTTATTATCTCTCTGCACGTGCATTTTTAAAGCTGTCATAAGCATATAAGCCATCCTTCACTTCAAGGTCTCTGGAGATACTTGTGACCAATCAGGTGCAAGGACTTGCATAAGGTCACAGCAGGGGTGGGGCATGTGGTGTCGATTAGGAGTGGTATGTAAATCCTGCTTAGAACGGGCTGATTTCTTTATACCTGCAGGCTGTCATGAGGAAGGCACCAAGTGCCTTTGAGTTCTGGAGAAATAAAGAACAGAAACCGTCTTTGGGCATACTTGGCCATAGCGGATCTCACCCATACTACACCACACCAAAGGTAAAATGCGCACATTTCACCTGCAAGCCTCAATTAAATAATTCAGTTCCTGGACTGGAATAATACATGATTTATGTTATTGTCCAAGACTGCTCTTGGATGTCTGGATCTGCAGTTGATGTTTTATTACATCCCCTTTGTCTTCCCTCCCTCCAGAAAGAATTGTGGGGAAGCAGTGAACTAACAGGTAACAGTCAGCATTCATTCTCCTAAGACAGTGAATATGTGGCCCTCACTAACCCCACTCCTCCAAGCATGTCTGTGTGTGGCCCGCTGACATCTACCAGCACTCAGGAATGTGGGAAACCAGAGGATTGGGACAGGCCATCATAATACATCTATCCTCTCTTAGTGAAACTCTTATTTCAACCTTACGTCCTTTAACTTTACAGAAAAGAACACAGAAGATTTTTTAAAAACTCAAATAATATACACTGAAAATAATAGTGATTCATCATGCAAAAAAAGGGATGAGCTATACTAACTAAAATTAAGGTTCTTTTATAGGTTGCACTTTTATAGGTTCTTTTATAGGTTGATTCTTTCCTTCCTTCATTCATTCATTCACTCACTCAATATCAATGGAGCAAAACATATGCTAGAAAGTATCTAAAAAATACCAACCAGCTCCACATGTTCTCCTCAATCTGTACGCCCCTGCCCAACAGCTAAACTGCCAAACACAAGGAAATGGACTGAAAAGCAGAATATATTTTGATTGGCATGAGTAAAAACACTAGGTATTTATTCAATTACTGGAGAACACTTCCAAAGAAGACTTGAATAAGCAACAGTGAGCAATGCTAAATCCTGAGTAATCTGCTCGAGTAGCTTTCCGCCCAAAAGCAGTAGTTCAGACCTCTTGAGATCTTTTCCATCTGTGATTTGTACTTTCATTCATGATAAGAGGTTGAATACCAATTGACATCTGCCAAATGTCTTCTCTAACCTATGTAAAGAGGGCACTAAAATTCCGTTTAATAACAAACCAATGTGTATCAACAACTTTACTGAACACGAAGTAATACTTAATGGTCAACGTGTAACTTACCCTGGCCATATCCACCAAGAAGTTCTCAAATAATTTCCAAATGTGGTTACTCGTGTAAATTTCTTTCATTTCCACTTCAGTGTCAACGTAACAGTGATTAACAAAATTCACATAAGCAATTTTAACCTGTACAAGTTTCAAATACAAAAGAAAGTGAGTTTTCTTCATTGCTCATTTCCAGATCTCGGTTATGAAAAGTTAGATAAAATTTGTATTAGTTCCAATGGTAGGTTACAGCACATTCTGTGTCTACCCAGGAAGCATTCCCACCTCCCTTCTTTTACTAAGTACAAGCTGTCCCCTAGCCCGTCATGGGGAAACACGAGCCCTCATAATCCATTCCCTTGGGCCCAGAGGTTGGTGTGAGAATGTGTTTACTTAAACCAAGTCTATTTGAGGCACTAGGAGTCAAAACTGCTCCCTTTTCCTTTCTCCTGCCCTTCTCTTCTCTCCACGCCCTTCCCTTCCCCTGCTCTCTCTGTCCCTGTCTTATTCTCTCTCTCCTCCTCCTGCCCCCACCCCTCTACCTCCCTGCTAAAGTAGAACAAGGTCAAACTGAACTCCAAGAAACCATCTTCTCCCAGTGTGCAGAGGAAAAGCATGGTCCAAAAAAGAAAATAAGGCAAAACCACGAAGAAAAAGGGAACCAAAGATGGAAAGAATTCTGGCATTCTTTGAATCCCTTAATCCATCTAAACATCTATCCTTCAAATTCCCAAATACAAGAATCAATAGAATTCCTGTGTTTTTAAAATTTAAACTAATTTCAGTTGGGTTTCTGTCACTTGCAATGAAGACAATTCCAATGTCATGTTTAAATTTGTGGACTAAATAATACTTTATTGTCATTCAAATATTGACAATAATACATTGTCACATTTAAATAACTATTGCTGAGAAAAAACAGGTTCACAGTTTACAAAAAAATTGTATTATTTTAAGATGTATTAAAATTCCTTTACAGATTAATTCCTTATAAATGACTAGGGTGAATCTTACCAACATGTAACATTTTTTAAATGCGTAGGGCAATAGTTTGTTTTTCATTTTCTTCTTTTCTTTCTTTTTATTGAAAATATGATCAACAAATCTCCCCAGAAAATGTACATATATGGGACCCCCCAAAAGAAAGGAATTATCTTCTGGAGAGTGGGCCCATTTGTAGTACAGGCTTCCCCACCAGGTGAGTGTTCTAGGAACCCACCTGTATCAGTGCACCAGCTGGTGTTATCGTGAGAGGCAGTGTTCGGCTTCAGTGAATTTTTCTGAAGACTCTTTCAACACGTTTGCCCATTTCACAATAGGTGATTTATGAGCACACCTGCCCACACCATGCTGAGTGTTCAGTAGTTTTTGACCAAAACCAGCATGACCCCCTGCCCCACCCTCTCTATTCACCCGATCTTGCCCTGAGTGACTTTTTCGTTTGTTTGTTTCTCCAGATGGAAAAAGTCCTCAAAGGGAAACGTTTTGCTGATGTGCAAGCCGTGAAACAAACAACAGCAGAAGCACTAAAAGGCATTAAGATCGACGAGTTCAAAACCTGTTTGAACAGTGGGAAAACATCTCAGTTGGTGTACTGTAACAAATGGAGAGTACTTTAAAGGTGACTGAGCTTCAACATCTAAGAATAAACACATAATTTTTTATAAATAAGTACCAGTTTTTTGGTTCCCCCTCTTATAGATATATAAGAAATCACGTAAACAATTTTAGGGGATTCATGGGACCCAAGTTAGAACCACAGCAATACAGGGTCAGCTTTCACAGCCTGAGTAGTTCTTATCTCTAGCTGACTGAGGTCTAAAGTGAGTGTTCAGTGACAGGGTACCTGTGTCAAGGACTGACCACAGGGCAGGGGGACATCAGAGCCATTCAGTGCACTATCATAACCACCCTGACAGCAGCTAATATCGATTCATTGCTTGCTACATGTCCAACACCTTCAACATTTTTTATGTAATATCTTTTTTTAAATAGTTTTTTTCTTTCTCTTTCAAAGATTTTATTTATCTATCTCTAGAGAGGAAGGGAAGGAGAGAAGGAGAGAAACATCAATGCATGGTTGCCTCTCATGAGTCCCCTGCTGGGAACTAGCTGCAACCCAGGCATGTGCCCTAATTGGGAATCGAACCACGATCGTGTAGTTCACAGGCCCGTGCTCAATCCACTGAACTACACCAGCCAGGGCTTGTATGTATGTAATATCTTAATGTAATCCTCCAACAATCCCATCATGTCTAATTATTTCACATTAAAACTGTGGAAACTAAAGATTAGAAAGGTTATTAACCTGTTGAAGCCAGTCATGCTGCTAAAAAGTACTGGGTCCAGGATTCTGACTCACTGTATAAATCACTCAGTCGTTCCAAACGCATTTACTAAGTGTGGGCTCAGGCTCAGGCAATACAGCAGTGAGCAGACACAGACCTCGTTAGTTTTAGGCCTCAGCCACTTCTAGACCTCAGTGTTTCTGCTCCTGAACCTCACTGAGCTTACAATCTTGGGAGAGGATGTGAGGGATACAGATTATCTATTAACTAATAAAATTCGAATGCCAAACTTCAGATTATAGACTCTACTACAAGAGGCCAGGGAAGTCTTCCTTGAAGAAGTCATGCTTGAGCCCTGGCTGGTGCAGCTCAGTGTATTGAGCACGGGCCTGCGAACTACACGATCGTGGTTCGATTCCCAGTCAGGGCACATGCCTGGGTTGCAGGCCAGTTCCCGGTTCCCGGTTCCTGGCAGTGGATGCATGAGAGGCAACCATACATTGATATTTCTCTCCTTCTCTTCTTCCCTTCCCCTCTCAAGATAAATAAATAAAATCTTAAAAAAAAAAAGAAGTCATGCTTGAATTTAAAATCTGAAGGAAGAAGTGGAGTGAAGAAGCTGAACCTAAGAGGCACGAGTGGGGGAGTTAGAGAGAAGTATGTGTGGAGAGAAGCATGGACAGAGTCAAGACCCCAAATAAAGACAGAACCAAGAAGTCAATCACAATACCATGCCTCCTCTCTGCCATCATAGTTTAGACCGATCAGGGCATGAAGTACCCCTAGTTTGAGATGTCAATAATTCTACAAAGCATATTATCAAGTCCATTACTACATATACTACTTAGGAGGAGGAAAGTTACCCTAACCTGACACCTTTGAAGTTACTATGATTTAAAATGTTGGTATTTATACCATATTCAGTGTATCACACACTTTCGGGCTTTGCAACAATATACCACAACAGTAGAAAAGAAAGAGATTATTACAGTGTACATTCCTGGGAGCCTCATTAATCCTGTTGGCAGACAACCAATTCCTAATGAAATTTGTTCCCTATTATCAGAGCCAAACTAGGACAGAGGATATAAGTTGATATGTGAATAAAGCAAAACACGTGTCCGTATTTCCAAGAATGCATCTATTCTGTAAAGCAAGATAAACCTGCAGGGCCCAACAGATGGTCCCCCAGCGCCATCTCAGCCTCTCCTACCAATGACTGTGAATTATTTATGGAGCATCTTGTTTGTTCTCAAGAATATACTAGAAGTTACAAGTGAATGTTTCATTTTGTTCACATGGCCATATTTAGAATCCACAGACTCCTGTAGTAGCTTTCAATGACTATGGTTTAAAAACATTTATTATCTTCCACAGTTTTTTTATAGAACTAAAATAGTAATTATATAACTAAGCACAGTTCCTTGACGAAATACATGATCTCATTATAAGTAGTAGTAGGGGGACTTCTGGCCCTTGGGCACTTTAAGAATTATTTGCAATTCTCTAGCCACTAAGCTTTCACCAGGCTTACCTCGGGGATGCAGTCATCATGCGTCACCACCCTCACTATGTCGTCCAGGGGCAGAAGGGAATTGCACTTGATTTCGGTGTAGACGTTTTTCCCCTCGGTACAAGCTGCCAGCAACTCCACAAGGGTGATGTGGTAGGCCAAGGGGCCACTCTCATCCCCTCGGTCTCTCTCTGAGCACATCATATGGAGAAGGATGGGGAACGATGCTCTATCGTTGTAAAACACCAGCACATCTTCGCCTCCATTTATCAACTGAAATGATAACAAGCAAGTCTACAGGGCAGCCCAGATACTCATGCTTGCCGTTATAGCCAAAGGCCTGTTCCATCTGGAGACAGGTGTCTCTTTGCAAAAATACAGATAACATTGCAAAGGCAGAATGATACCAAGGCAGGATGGTAAAAGGATTCTAGTCAGGTGCCAAGTAATTAGTTATGAGCACTACCAAAACCATCAGGGGAGATATGGGGGTGGTGGATGAGGGCTAGAAGGAAGTAACATGGATGATAGTAAATTGTTCATCAGTGAGTCACCCACTGAAATCAAACCTGCAAAGTAGTCAAATAAACTTACTTCCCTCTACTGCAAATGAAAGACTCCACTGCCAAAGCATAAGAAATCTCAAAAGTGTAAATGCAATAAAGCAGAATAAAATATCCCTATCTTCTTCACTAGTAACAGAATAAGGAAGTACATTGAGCCAAATGCAACTCTCTAATACTCTGGAAATCACATGTGTCGTGAGCATCAATAAAGGATGGATGTAAAGGCAGAAACAGGAGAAATAAAGAGAAAAGGAAGCCTGTAATAAGAGAAGGAGGAAGAGGAAGAGAGGAGACAGACAAACTTTTAGGACATAAATTTTCCTTTGTATTTTGTTTATATAATTTTAATGGAAAATTCCACTAGGTGGTAATTTTATTGCTCCAAATCCATAATGTCTTATTGCCTCTCTATTACAAGTACCAATTTTCTAACCCCCTTGTGAGATATTTAGGTGGGTAACAGAGCTTATATAATTTTTGTTTTATTTAAATTGATAAGAATTAGTTGGCTTACTTTGAAAATTTTGTTGAAAGAGAATGTATATGTGTCAAAATATGTGTTATATTCTCACACAATATGAGGTACAAACACTTCTTTATACAAAGAAACACTTCACTTTCTAAGTGTCATAGAACTGGCTTATATATTTGCTGCTTTCCAATTCTAATTCTCTCCTTGATAATCATTATACAAAATCGTCTTAGTTCCCACACACTTCTAGGCAAGGAAGAACTAATGTAAATGTAAATGTGAATATAAAAAAGGTAAATTTCACAAGTGAAAATGTCCCTTGAATGTTTAATAACAAAAATTTACATTAAAAATTCAAGAGGAAGGGTTGCCGGGAACACGTATAAAGGACACACCGACAAAACCAAAGAGGGTAGGATCAAGCAGGGAAGTGGGGATGGCTGGGGTCGGGGAGTGCTGGGGAAGGAAATGGAGACAATTGTGCTTGAACAACATGAAAAAAAATTCAAAGCATGAGATTTCTATGGAACAAAAGGGACTCATATTGCATCAATATAAAAATCACCCTCATTCCCAAAATCAAATATGTAATTTTATGCAAATCCCCCCAAACAAAATAATCTACTACATAACTGTTTGGTACCCATGTTCTAATCCATATAGACCTTCAGAAAACCATTAGGTCACAGGGCAATGATTTGCCCAAATGGGCTCAAAAAGCTGTCAGTTCTCCAACAACTCAATGCGTAAATCTCACTTAATTTCAAACATCACAGTGAAAATGGAAAAATATATTAAGTACTTCATTCACTTGTTTTTCTTAAACAACTTATGCTCAATAGCTAAGTGTACACGTGTAATAAATCCCTGGTGAATAATTTCTATTAATTAAATTCCCTTCATAGCCCTCTGCAAATATCAGCAGAGAACACCCATTCTAGATTTCATGAACATCGTAATAAAGGTACTGGGCAAGTAGAGTTTAATCCATTTCTGTAATCCATTAAAAACTTAAAAATATAAAATTTTGTCACTTTCATTCTAAATAATTTATAACATTTTGTAGGATTTTACTTATTATTTAAAATATGTAGGTTCATTAAGGAAAAGAAAAGCTCTTGGTGAATTATAAAATCAACTTATGTAACTTCATTCAAGTTAACCAACACATATTTGGGCTTAAGTCATCATGATTCAATTATTTTCCAAACCTATGTTGTTGGGTTTTTTTCTCACTCTAAATTGACAGACAACACCTGTTCCAGCATATTGTTTGTGTGAAGCTGATAAAATGCAAACCAAGAACATACCTCTGTCATTACCATATCTTGGCATTTCTTCACATATTTACCATCTGCTTTTACGATCGTTTGCAAAAACCTCAGGTATTCCACGTGGCGGCCGTGAGTCTCGACGCAGTGCACAAAATGCTGCACCGCTCTCTCACTGATTTCATTGCACAGATGGTAATTGTTCATGAAGATGTGCCGCATGGTCTCTGCTTCCAGGAGCTAAACAGAGAGGAACGTGCCCTTGTAATTCTGACAAGATCCATTTTCTGTTCTACGGGACTTAAAATAACGACCCTGCTTGTGGTCAGTTTTATAGTCTACGCAAAGCCATAGTGAGTTTTCTGTGCAAGTCTTTGACAAGATGCAATGAGATCATTCACCACTAAAAGAAAACTGAGCTCACAAAGGATTTGAGTTGGGAAAATGAGCTTATTAACATACAGATCAACAGTGGGCAACAGTGTTCTTGAGAATAATTTAATTATCTATTATTCAGCTCTTCCCTACTATCAGCTGACCCATATTTTACTGAATGTTTTGAACTCTACCTTTGAGTCTTTCATATGTATCTTACTTATGGCATTGTCATGTTCTTTCTTTTTCCTAACATTAAACTACACACACACACACACACACACACACACACATAAATGAAGTCTTCCTTTTCAGGTAAAATGTATGATTTTTCAAGTTTCTTTAAATGTCTCCTTAATGGAAATAAAAGATATTCACTTTTAGGAAGGGAACCCCTACAAGGAAAAAAGAATAAGGTGATGAAAATTAATAAAATTCTATTCACCGGTGCTGCTAAAACAAATCTGATGGATACTTCACCATAAGTATGAGAAGACACTAAAATACTTACACCAGGAGTTAAAAACAAGTTCAGATGTTTATGAAGGAGAGCTTGATTCTGTGGATTTCCCCTACAGAAATTCTGCAGAAATGTGTGGGCTAGGTTCATCACTTCATCCATCTTTTCATCGTTCTGGAAGTCAGAGCGGGGCACGTGAGAGAGAAGCAAACACACTGGGGCAAAAACCGTCTTGGAAACAAGCCCCTCTGCACACTCACCTTCCGTCTCTGACGCTCTTTTATGCTCGGGCTCTTTTATGCTCGGCGTTCTCCACGCCTTTTTGGTTTCTACATCTGCCCTGGGGGTGATGCCCACCAGACACCCCTCCCCCCATTTCCTAGATGTGTCTCTCTTCTCTATTTCCTCCCACTGTCAGCTGTGCTCTACTCTTTCAGATGCCTCTCAACTTCAGAGACTACCTCCCTTTCTCCCCAACCTTCCTGCTCGTCCACTACCATTTCCTATCACTGTACACAGCTGCCTCTTTCTCCTGCCTCCCCTACACCCCTCCTCTGTCCTCCCTCCCTCTCTGTCTAGCCCCTCTCTGCCACACCCTCCATTCCTCCCCTTTCTTGGGTTTTCCCTCTTTCCCAGTGTTTCTGTGTACAGGATCTCCCTGGATTTTTTTTTTGGGGGGGGCGGTGGTTTCTCCTCTTTCCCCACCTTCTATACCCCTGTCTCCCTCAGTGGTCTCCCTTCCCACTGCTTTTCCCACCACCTCTTTCCCCTCCTCCTGCTTCTTCTGCTCCTGCCCTGCCCTACCTTCTTTCTCCTCTCTACTTGTCCTCTCTTCCCCCACGCTCTAAATCTCTCTGTGCATTTCTGACTTTATCTCCTTTCTCTCCTGGCCCCTCCCCCTCTGCCCCTCCTTCTGCTATTTGCTTTGTCTCTTATTTCCACCTCTTTCTTTTCCTTTTCTCTTTGTTTTCTCCCTTACTCTTTTCCCCCCTCTCTTTTTGTCCCCTTTTCTGAACACATGTATTTACATACTTATTTATTTAGTGTATTTCTATTTTTATTTTTCAATTACAGTTTACTTGTGATATTATTCTATCAAAATTGGTTTCAGGCATACAGCATAGTGGTTAGACAACCATATACTTTACAAAGCGTTCCACCTAATATTTCCGGAACCCACCCTGGCCCCATGCATACTCACCACAGTAGTTCTACACTCCCTGTGCTGCACTTTACATCCCCGTGACTGTTCTGTAACCACCACCCGCACTTCTCAATCCCTCCACCTCTCTCACCGGGCCCCCAACCCCCTCCCCGCTGGCAACCTCCGCTCTCTGCTCCAGTTCGTGTACTTCCGCTCAAGGTTGTTTTCCTTATTCACGGCCATTTCCCAAAGCCCCAGAACACTACCATTTGCTTAGAGGACTCTCATTAAGAAACTTAAGTCTCAAAATTTACAAAGGCTGCAAAGTTCTCTTCTTAAAAGTGGTCTTTGAAACAATACCACTGAAACCATCTAAAGTTTTTCTTAATCTAAGAGTCTACAGCGCCTGTCATCTATGGCAAAACAATGAACCTTGAGATCCTTAATAGGCACATTTTCTCACATTTAAAATGGGATGAATTAATAAAACATATAATAAATAAGTCCAGAAACTCCCTCCTAGTTTTAAAATAGGAAACTTTCATTTTAAATTCTACTAACATTTCCTTTACTTGTACAGTCCAAGAATAGTTAAAAGACATAAAAGGAACTTCAACCACAGGAATATTCAATTCCCATTGAAGAGCTGGACAGGACAGAAGAACACCAGGGTCAGTGCTATTATATCTGATATTTCTTTGAAACTCTTATACTTTCTTTTTGCTTCTGAACATTTCAGTTATTAAACCTGAGCAAACCTATAACACGAAGTCAGAGTAAAATGCTCAGTGCTACTCATATTATTAAAAGAAGGGACTTGATCATATGTCCAAAGCCCATGTTGCAAAATCAAAGATAAAATAATTTGGATAATAAATCTGGAGGATTTACAGCTTTTGTCCTTTCAATAATGCTTTTATTGCATTCTCTGCCACAGTATGAGTTATTTCACTGAAGGAATGGAAGAATTTATGAATTTACACACTAAATGTAACTAAGGGGGGTGGGGCAATGCAGTATGAAGAATAAAAGTCCAAGCGGGAAACTTGTATACCGAAAGAGTCCTGTCACAGCACGTGTGCCCAAGAGAGACACAAAGGGCACCCGCCAGTAGGTGCCAGAGCCTGAATGAAGTGCAGAAAGCATTCACATGGAAGAGTGGGCAGCACCAGCGATGATAGGTTAGCTATTACCAAGTGTTTAGAAATGAGTAACTATAGTAACACACACACACACACACACACATATTCCCTAGCTTTGTATATTTAGAGGTTCTGCAGGGGCAAAGCCCCAGTAGCAATAAGTACACTTAGTCCTCAAAACTTTGCTTGTAAATAACTTTCTCCCTCAAACAGAACTGGGGCTACCTAAAGAAATGGCTCATGCCAGAGTGGAAGCAAGAAGAATGCAAGGCGATCCTACAACATTTTCATGTGCAGAAGAGCAAAGAATGATGGGGACATTTTACAGGACAGAGTCACTAGCTTAAAGGGGCTCCCTTGGCTAACTCTGGAACAACCTGAGAATCCAAATAAATAATAATAGAGACCGCCCTGGCTGGTGTAGCTCAGTGGGTTGAGTGCGGGCCTGCGAACCAGACGATCACGATTCAATTCCCAGTCAGGGCACATGCCTGGGTTGCAGGCCAGTTCCCAGCAGGGGACGCATGAGAGGCAACCATACCGTGATATTTCTCTCCCTCTCTCTCCTTCCCTTCCCCTCTAAAGATAAATAAATAAAATCTTTAAATAATAATAATAATAGAGACCTAATATAACCCATTGGGTAAAATGAGCATCTACAAGTCCGCTCTGGTAAAAATAAATAAGTGAATAAATTGAAAGGTTGATTTAAAAGTGGGCTGTTTACCTAGTTTCAAAGAAACTATCCACAAAATACTTATTAATTACAAAGGAACAAGGGGTACTTGACAGTGGGGAATCCTGGCAGACACCATCAAGTGGTAAAGTGAACACCATCAGCAATGGAGCAAACTGAATGCATGTGCCACCTGACAGGAAGTGGTGGGAGAACTCAGTGTCACCTCTGTTAAGTTCCTGCCAAGATGCAGAACTGAATCAAATCACAAGGATACATCAGATGATGGAAAAGAAGGGACAGTCTTAGCCCTGGCTGGTGTAGCTCAGTGGATTGAGTGTGGGCCTGCGATCAGAGTATCGCAGTTCGATTCCCAGTCAGGGCACATGCCTGGGTTGTGGGCCAGTTCCCAGAAGGGGATACACAAGAGGCAACCATACATTGATATTTCTCTCCCTCTCTCTCCTTCCCTTCCCCTCTAAAGATAAATAAATAAAATATTTAAAAAAAAAAAAAGAAGGGACAGTCTTCCAAAGACCTGGTCTGCCTTCAAAAGTGTCAAGGTCATAAAAGCTCCAGCATAAGGAGATTAAAATGGATGTGACAACCAAAGAGCACCTGTTTCCAAAGTGGACGTTTCTGTCAAACAGGACACAGCTGGGAAAATGGGGGTCACCTGAGTAGCTTGTGAGGATCAAGTGTCAGTAAAGAGTCACACTCTTTCCTCAGGTGGATGGTGCTCACGTGGTTATGAAGAGTGTCCTTGTTTGCAGAAAATGCACACTAAAGGGCCACAGGGTGATGGGGAATCAGATCGGTGATAAAATTTCAAACACGTCAAGGGAAAAACTCATTGTAACTTTATGTTAAAAAAATTGCATCAGAATATAAAAAATTAAAGGACAGATGTAGCTAAGAACTAACCTTTTCATAGGGTATCTGCAGAAGGTCCAACACCACCGAATGAGCGCCCATATTTTTCAGTAACCGCTGATGCTGATTCCGGCTTTTTTTATTCTGTATGCAGAGTTTACTCAGCCTAATCAAAATCTTTTAAAAGAAGAGCAGTGAATACAACCAACCTAACATTAAATATAGTTTCTGCACAAAAATTCTTTGCCATGCAAACATAAACCCACGTAAAAAATATTTTACTTCTGCTGACCTCCTTCACGATGCGGTAGTTATTGCTCTTGTTGCTGTCGATCTGAGGTTTCTTCGTTCCATCCTGCACTGGACTTAAAATGTTCGATTCCTGAAATAAACACAAATATATATTTTTGTGCCATATACGGCATTGTAACAAATTTATTTTTAATAAACAATAACTATATTTTGCAATTATTTTGTAAGAATGTATTACTCAATTAAATGCTTCCTTTGCACTTTTTTTAATCCAATAAAAAGTCCCTTGACTTACATGAGCCATGCAAATTACCATTTCTCAATAACAACCAAATTGCAAGGTAAATGGCATTACTGATAACTGAGTTAAGCGAAAATGGAGAAGTTATCACTTATAACATTATCAGTGTACTTCTTTATGCTAAATTTACCAGACATATTATACCTTTATATTGCCTATAGGAGAAGGAACAGTAAAAATTCAGGGCATAAAAAATATAATCATATCATCAGGGATGAACTTCACGGGGTGGGGGAAAAGAATAAAGGAGAACTGAATGACAATGAAAAGCATTTCAGGAACAGGAGGGACGAACACCTTCACCCGAGAGTTCGCTGGCAGGTCACCATGATGTCTGTACAGAGTCATAACATAGAGCCAACCAAACACATACAAAACCACACAAACCAAGAAAGGAAAATAGCATTTAAAGTAAAATTATATTTTAAATTACTAAATTAATAAAGCTTATTAAAAGGACCTGGAACACCAAAAATATTCCATTTTAGCAACCACTATCAGTAGCATGAAACAAAAAATACATAAATATAGTGTACAGATTTTAAATATCAACTATTGGAATCACCATAGGAAAATAAAACATCCTATGGTGATTCCAGTAGTTTAATACATAAACATTTATTAATGATTTATGGTGATTCCAAACAGTTTAATACATAAACATTTATTAACATTTAGTTTCTGCCTAGTATTAGACAAGGTGAATGGATCGAAAAGAAACATAAGACATGGTCCTTCCCATAAGAAAACCGCAGTCTACCTAAGAGAACAGGGAGAAGTACAAAAATAAAGATTTGAACTGAACAGAATTCACTATTGGGAGAGAGAGACACTAGCTATAGTTTTAGACAGCTTTATGAAGGAGGTCAAGTTGGAGCCAAGGTCTTGAAAGAGGAAACCCAGTTAAGTATGAGAGACTTGCGGAAGAGCAGGGGACACTGGTCAGGTGAAGAAGTCACCTTAGCCATCGGCACTGCAGGAAGAACAAGCATAGCGGAGTGCAGAAACTGACAGACAGCGCATGTTGCAAGAAAGTGGGCAATTAGGTGAAGTGGGGCTGATTACCTCCCTGTTGTACAAAGTGGAAAATATTGCACTTGGGATAAATGTCAAGTTCAACTTGAGTCCAAAAAAAAAAGACAAAACACACCTACACTGATGGTATTGGGATCTCTCAGTTAAAGGCAACCCCAATCTAAGCTCAGAAAAAAGCAACACCCTGGCTGGTATAGCTCAGTGGATTGAGCTCGGGCCTGCGAACAACACGATCGCAGTTCGATTCCCAGTCAGGGCACATGCATGGGTTGCAGGCCAATTCCCAGCAGGGGACTCATAAGAAGCAACCATACATTGATGTTTCTCTCCCTCTCTCCTTCCCTTCACCTCTAAAGATAAATAAATAAAGTCTTAAAAAAAAATTTTTTTTAAAAAAGCAACAAAAATATATGAAGCCAATAGATGTGATTTCGTTTGTACCAAACTGTTGTTTTTATCATGTTCCACAACAAATTTACAAAATTAATACAAACAAGAAGCACAGGAAAAACTTCTCTTGCTAGTCAAAGACTTTTGATGAAATGTTGCAGGCAGAGTGACTTGATCAGTGACTTCACCGCTCCTCGGTAAGTTTTGGATTCCTTTTGTGCTTCTCCCCAGGCAAATGTGGCCCAAGATGCAGGCTCCCCATCTAAACTCTACCTTAGCAGCTAACTGCTTCTCCCGTTTTCCTGAGCATATGGAAATTCCCTTATATGACCTCTCCTCTTTCCATCTGAAAACGCACAGTGTCCTCCACAAACCTGTCTACCTTCCGTGTGGTGCCTCAGAGAGAAAGAACATTTTGATGCGTGGATTTTGAAAATGCCATCTTCCCTGCCTCTGCTCCCTGCTGCCTTCCTGTTTTTCGTGCACAGGTAGTTTCTACCCTCTACTGATTCTTTCTCACCTCTTTAAATATATGTCAAGTTGAGGCTAGCCAAGCACTTTCAGGGATCCTGCCCATTCTGGAAAGTAGTCTCGCACCTCAGGTAATTGCCCCCATTAAATTTCTCAAAAGAATAATCCATAACATGCTGTGCTAAATAAAAGTGCTTGATGTGCCAATCACTGTAATGGCCAAAACTTTCTTTACCATTTGATTCTGTGGTTCACTACCCTTTTCTTTACACCCCACTCTGTTTTCTTGTGACATGATACTCTTCAAGGTTGCCTGCTACCTTTCTGACCACCTGTCTCTTTCACTCAACAAAATTAGAACCGCAAAAAGTAAAGAATATGAACATTGGCAGCATTCACCACACTACTGTTCGATTCCAGGGCTGTGTCATTTATCTCTCCAGATAAATTCTAGGAGGAAAATGGGAGCAGTCCAACATGACCCCAGGTAAATGAAAGAGAAAAAATGCAAGACATTGTCTGCAAGACAATAAATACCAAGTGAATTCTCAAGCGTGGTAGAAGAAAATTAAAAACTGTATACGTAAGTAAAGCCAGTGCAGAGGAGGGAAGGAGTCCAAGTGCTAATATTAATGGAAACTATTTAGATGGAAAGAGACTGGAGGTCAAAGAATGACACAAATAATTTGATAGCAAAAATAATATATTGTGAGTAGAAATTGCAAAATCTAGGAATATAATTAAATTTCCCGTTCTGATCACAAAAGTGGAGGTCGAATTTTTAAAAAGACAATATTCATTTTTTTTCTGGAAGAAAAGAATTATTAAAGAAAACCAGCTTTGTACTACAAAGCAGGATTAGGGTATTACCGAGTCCAAAGAGTGACAAAGTTCCTAAGGTAGAAAGGATGTCTTTCTGATATATGTCAACTTTTTAAAAAATCAGTTAAAAATAAAGGCAAGCCTTTGACAGATATATTCAAGTCTATTTTTTAAATAATGACCTGAAGAAAAAGCAATTGACTTGTTTTGAGAAAAGTAATCTCAGGCAAAACCTACTGCATTACAAAATGCCCTTTAGTTCAGCCCAGGGGAAGATATAGACAATGCTAACCTCTGTAAGTATAGAAATTATGAAGAATAGTTATTTTAATTTAAAATTGCCAGCAGTCAACAAAAGAAGACAACACTGGAGAATTCAATAAATAGCCCCTTCTCACTTCAGAACATGATTCAATGTAATTGCACTGAACAAAAATATGAACCAATAGGACATCTGGATGATTCCACAGCACTGGTTAGGGGAATTTAAGAAATATGTTAACTATATTGTTACAGTTATGTTTCTGTTTTCTTATTTTGATGCCAAAATACTCCAAGTGGAAGGCGTTTCAAGAGTTTTCCTTCAGAAGGGGCAGAAAATGATTGTCTTTTTAATATCCTATGCAACTTTGGTCCTTGGTCAATGGCCAAATCCATAAAACCCTGGCTCTATTCTAATGACAAAATACTAGTAAGAGGAAAATGTCAAAGTGTAACTTATTCAAAGTTCTGAAGCTGAGTAGCCTCCAAAAAAATGTGTAACCCTAAGAACAGTAGCATGCTTACAGTAGACATCCAAAATATCCTTTGACAACATTGATGAAAAAAATAAAGATGGCACTCCAAAAGTCCTTGCACTTTACTGTAATTGCTTTCTATCTGCAAGAATTTAAATTTATTTCCTCTAATGGAATGTGGGGAACTGCTTAGTTAAGTGATTTTAGAAAGGCAGCTAGAATTTTAATTGCATAGTAGATACTGTAACATAAAGTAGTAGGTTCAGAAATAATATAGCAACAGTAGTCTAGAAGGATCTAGAAATTTCTAGAAGAATCTACTACTTGGAAGGACAACAGGATTCTAGGTAGAGACTCAAAGAGTGAATACCTAAACAAATACTGGATCTGATTACAGCTCCCCTCCAACGTTTATTTTGCATTAGGCAAGGACACTCTTTTATATCAAAAGCAAAACAATACAAGACAATGACAATGTATGAACTATGGAGTCAACTAAACATTGGCACCAATTAATGGGGATCCACCTCCTTTGTTTAAACTAAGGAAATCATGCTGTTAAGAAAGAACTTACCAAATCCTACAAAGCAGAGCTGCCATCTGCAGTTGCATGATTCAAATAGCTCAGCGCATGCGTTCTCTTTGTCCCCACCCCACCGAAGTTAAAGCAGGTCCTTCCTCAGCAAGACTGCAAAGCATTTTTCTCACCATCTGTATCCTTAGCTTTCTCTTTCTGTAACCAGTCTTCAACTGAATGGCACAATTCACCCATCACCCTCCTCCCAACTTAGATGTCAAAAATCTCTCCTTTCCCTTCCCACCTCCCTCCAAAACATAATAAATGTCACCTCCTTCAGACAACTGAATGATAACCTCACTGTAGAATGATGAGGGGTTTTTTTTCCTGCTATCTAAAAGTAACATCACATTCCTAAACCAGTCATTTAGGAAGATATCTAAGGGGTTGCAGAATCCCCCAAATCACCCTCGATCTACTTATCTGACCTTGCATATAAAGCTAATTTGGACCATCATGGGTCATGGTTGACAGCTTCTACTTGCTTTGGCGCTGCTTGGCGTTGAAAGCTGCTTGCAGACACAACCCAAGGCCTCTAATCCAGCAAAGAGCACTAGAGTCCTACCGCTCTGCCCACCAATACCGGTGGACCACCTCCCTCCAGACTTTGCTCAGCTCAAGCCCAAATCCCTCTCCTCCCAGTGGGTAAATGCGTAGCCCTAACCTCACCCCAAACCCATTTTTCTTTCCCTTTGTCCCAAGACAAATATAATATTGCTATTTTTCTGACTCATTTAACGTCATCTAAACTAGTATTTGATAATGATTAATCTGATGTCCTAGGAAACACCCCCAAAGCTTTGGCTCTCTGTGTGTCTGATAAGTACAGCAACAAAAAAGGAAGTGCTACTCAAGTGTATGCTCCTTGCTTGGCGAGAGAGTGGGGGAAACAGGCGATACACCAATGATAGGTATTGTCAATGTAAATGAACAGCCGTTTTTGTAAGAATGCAAGAGACGCCCGTTATAATACAGCAATGTGTGATAGTTTTTATATAATACTTTCTATAATATTCATATAGTATAATATAGAACATGTTTTTACGTAACCCTTGCCATGACTACATAAAATGAAGAAAGGACAGGCAACCCTTCAGTCAGCAGGTGGCCCAGCATGGCGGAGCGCTGTCGGGACAGTGTCTGGGACTGACATGCTCGGGAAAGAAGCTTCCCCCCACCACACCCCGTCGCAATCACACTGCAGCGTACCCTGATGAGGCTGTGAGGAGGGGGTGGAATGCACGGAATGGGCGAGAGGAAACAGCACTTTTTTAGACTCACTCTTCAGCAAGTTAACGGTGCAGAAATGTTGGTGCATGGGCCCGTGACACACACGAGTACATGTTCTGATTTGAAAGGATCAATTTCCAGTTTCCTTGTAAGCCACTTGCTGGGGAAAAGAACCCGTATAGGAACTTTAATCCTCACTAACAACATATATTGAGAACAAATGGCAAAGTGAAAACAGTAACTGTTCTTTGTAACATAAAGGGAAGTCATTTTATGCTCAAACAGCATTAATTTAAATGTAGGCCAGCACACAAGAGGGGAAAAGATTCTTATAGTGGAAGTAATTCAAAGAGCTAAACTCAGGAGATAAAAGCTTTACATATAAGAATTTGCATTACAACCAAATAGAGTGAGGATGTGTAAAGTACCACGTGGCTCAAAACCAAAACTTAGTTTTCAGATCTATGTCTTGTGAAGGACTTGCTGAGTGATACTCATCTTTAGCAATCACTTTAGCAGCATTAGCTCTAACATAAATGACAGGAACATATAATGTCATATACACAAGTGAAGCAAATATATGATGAGGTGTGGGGCACAAAATAGAAAATAGAGACAAGAAAATAAAACCCATGAAAGGGCTCTGGCTGGGGGCGCTCAATGGATTGAGGGCCGGCCTGCAAACCAAAGGGTCACCGGTTCAATTCCCAGTCAGGGCACATGCCTGGGTTGTGGGCCAGGTCCCCCAGTGCAGGACACATGAGAGGCAACCACGCATTGATGTTTCTAACCTTCCATTTCTATCTTACTTCCCCTTTGTCTAAAAATAAATAAATGAATTCTTTCCAAAAAAAAAAAACATGAAAGGAAATCTCTCTCCAAAATTAGTGCATAGAAGTTCTTCACGAAATTACTGCAGTGCCCCGTCACAGGCCAGATCGTGGAGAGAGACTGTCCAAACACATGAACTTTTTGGTACCAAGTCATGAAGGTTAGACAGTCTGCCAGTTACTTTCATCAGGAGTCAGTCAATCACAACTTTTGCCAGAGAAACAAAGTTTATATTGAACTATTTTCCTGCTGTGCAGAATCAAAGTACTAACACTTGGGAAAGCACAATTTTCTTTCAAGATATCCTTCAGAGGGACCTGCCTCCTTGCCTGCTTGCTTCATCAAAGAGAAAAGATCAGATGTGGTAGGCAAAGAATGGAAACCAGTTTTTGCTTTTAAAGAGTAATGGGAAGAGGAGGTCATAGAAAAAACATCAGTCAAGGAAGATGTGCATAGAGAGAAATAGAGGAAAAGTGATGGAGGGAAAGGGAGGGAGAGAAGGAAGAAAGGAATTAAATTCCTTCCCTCACTGAGATAAATCTGCAAACTAAGATTCCAATGCCCATGAGGAAAGTTAATGTTAAGAAAGACAACGCAAAACACTCAACAATGAGATTGTATCATTCCCAGTGAAATGAAAACAATCAAGAACTTTTCTGAAAGGACTTTTAAATATAAAGCTGTTTAAAATAATCATAAAGTGAGAAATATTATCTCTCACCCCAGACGGACCCCCCCTGTGATTGCCACCTGCTCAAGATGACACCAAGGCACCATCACTCAGCACAGATAAGAGACAGCTTTATGGGGAAAGGGTCAACTACAAGCCGAGCATCAGCAAGAGAAGAGAAGGCAGGTGGCCCCCTCTTCACCTCATCCCGAAAAAAGGTGCTAAGCACTCTGCCGAGCAAGGGCATGGGTCTAAATTTCTGAGGAGCCATGCCCACCTCCAGAAACTTCGTACAGGGCAAATTTGAGAATGACCAATCAAGGCATACGCAAACTTCTAGCACTAGGCTGCCTAAATTCAGTGCCTTCTGTTGGAAGGAATTGATCAAGGACTCCAGCTTAGGGGACCCACAGCAATTAGACTGCTCCTACTGAGGAACAGAAGCCACAGGTCCCTTGAGAACCCAAATTTGGGTACAGCTCTTAGAAGAGAAGACAGCTGCCCCCGCCCCCATCTACACCCCACCATACTCAGGAAAACAGTCTGGTCAGTGTGTGGTCCAGACAACCTAGAGTGAGTCCCTGGGAACATATTTCAGGTAATTCTATTCCTTATGTCACACATCCATTAAAAGAACAAAAACTACAGGGTAAGAACCAGCAGATGTAAATCTAGAATGCATGGATATGACAAAAAATCTATTAGAAACACTGAAAATTAAAATATAGTCTTTGAAGTAAAAAATAGATGGTTTAAACGTCAGACTTCAGATCAGTGAAAGTTGTTTTTAAGGGAAGCAGGCAGCCACACAAAGGGTTTACAGATGGAAGATAAACACAGATATACCGATATAGACATATGATCCCTGTGAAGAAAAATTAATAACCAAAATAAATAATATGAGTGGGCACTTCTCTTAAAAGCACTGTGATGCCTGAGTGACCCACTTCTCTGCTCTATATAAAGAGGTGGGTGAACATACAGGGCAATCCTGACTTAACCCACTCGGATTCAGTTTCCTAAGTTGATCCCTCCTTCCTATATTTAGAAGGCGACATGTATTTGAATGGGATGAATTAGTCATGCCACTGATGGTGCCAACTCTTTATATTCTAGCCTTTTAGCTTTCGGCAGCGATGGTATAGTTTCAATCTCCTAGAAGATAGGTTTAATAAAGAGAAATATCATAACATACAATAGGTAGTAAAGCTACAGGTACTAGGGATGCCATGGGCTTATTAGATGACCAAATCCCTCCCACTGCCTTCTCTATTTGTAAGAGATCACTACAGTGATGGGAGCATTTTGGATCACAGGCTGAGATTTGTTGGTGAGCGGACGGTAAATTCACATTTATTGCCCAGGGTAAACAGAATTTAACCACTGAGGGGAAAGAAACTTCTCTTATATTATCAAAGACATTTTTATTACTCAAATGAAGAATCATATGAATGCTATCTGGTATTCTGATAGCTAAGGGGAAACAAAGTTAGACCATTATGAGCCGTTTTAAAACAATGCCAATCATCCTGTGTTTAGAGCCTTTGTAAAGATTTACTGAAAAAAGGGTGATGATTGCCATTCGCCTGCTCGAGTGCAGGCTGCCTTGTGACATACTGTGACATATTTCATCCTGTTTACAATAAATTGTCACTGCCTTCGGCAGTTGGTTCATTGCACGATATAGAGTATTTGACTGTGTACAAGTTAGTTACTTTGCAGTTTCTCACTTTTGTCTCCATATATTAATCTATTATAATGAACTATTCTTCTGGCTTTTCAATCCACCCACATGTATACATTTCTACAGTCTCCTCCCTAGAACATGCTTCCATAACCTCACACCTGAATCTGGCTGAGAGGCTCCTAACTGGTCCCCACTTCTGGTCTCTTATTCTGCTGAACCATCCTGGATTCGGCCAAAGTTTGCCAGGCGATATACTCACAACCCCACTCAAGAATCTGCAAAGGCTCCCCAATTCTGGCTACTTCAAATATAAATCACTTACTCTTGTTGAACGCTGCTTCTCTCGTTATTATTCTTGAATGCATTAGCTAACTGAATCCTCCCGCTCCTTCAGTACACTGAGGCCTTGTCCAAGCAGTCAGGCCCACCAGGCTCTACACAGCTCAGTATCGAATCAAACACCATCTCTTGTTGTTTTAAGGGTGTCCATTCTGCCTGTTCACTCTTTGTCACCAAGAGCCGTATCTCGGATATTAGATTTGATTCTAGATGATCAATCTTTCGGAAGGGAAATGAGACATTCAGGTGACTATACAAAGGCAAGTCAGCGTGACAGTGAACAGGCTCAAGCAGCACTTGCCGCAGCGCGTTCCAATGAAGGTTCTGCTCTGGGGAAGCCTGGCGCGCCATCAGGGGGAGGGGCTCAGACAGGGGAGGCGTGGCCTCAAGCCGGCCACCAGCAAACAGACGTTACAAGGATACATACACGGACGCAAAATAGAAGAGTCTCCCACTGCTGAGAACTATCAAATGTGGAATATGATAAAGTGCAGCTGCACATCGAAAAGTGATAGATAGAATATTTAAAATACCTCTTTTTAGTTAAGAGAAGGAAGCACATAGAAGCCAAAAGAGATATGTTGGCATACTTTTCAGACTTGAATAAGATTTAGTGCTATATTTTTCTTTTAAGGAGCTGCATCAAAATACATCAGAGTTTCCAAGCAGTTATCAAACACTGGATTTATTGTTGGCCTTGAGGGCCTCAGTCCGTACCTGACAACCTGGACCCTGGGTTTTAATGTCTCCTGCACACACACACACACACACACACACACACCAGGGAGAGGGAGCAAAGCCTGCTCCCCAAGCAAGAAGGAAGGTCTGATCAGAGACCCTGCCTCGGAACCTGGCGGAGGCACCCACAGTGCTAAACCAGGCAAAGACGAGGCCCACCGAAGAGCAAAGGGTACCTGACCTGGGTTTGGCTTGGTAGAAGCGTAGAAAAAGGCATGGAGGAGAAAACTCTCCTGTGCTCCCACATACAAAAACAAGCCCACTTGTACTCAAGACGGGGACTAGAATTCCCACTTATAAAGGGACTCTCATACTCCCAAGCCAAAACACGTGTTTAATGTGGCCAAAAAATGTCTTATTTCAAAGTGCCTCACAGAGACAAATGAAGTTTTCTGTGGATTACACTTAAGCCTCAGAGACATTCCACACATAAAGCTCCAAAGAATCTAAATTCATTAAAAAAATCTTTAAATTACTAAGTATCTAAGCAAACACATTCCCAGGGGCTTCTGCAAGAATAGGGAACTTAAAACTGCTAATGGCCTTTTTTTTACAGAACAACTAGATTCTTGATATAGAACCTATATTATACATTTCTGGTTTAACAAAAAATAAAGAATGACCCCACAAGACTACAACCTCCATCTACAAAGGGAAAAAATGTAATCTGAAGCCAGATCAGAGAAGTCTGAGAATCAAGGCAACATGATAAGTTTCCCTGAAAGCAAATGTCTATACTGTGCAACACAGCGACGAAGGCTACTCTGAGCAAGTGTCAAATCTGAGGAGCTCAGCCAGAGACTCCTGCCGTCCGATCTAATCTCAGACCACCAACGCCCCGTGATCACACCCACAGGCCATCGCAAATACTCTGAAAGGGAAAGCAAGCCAGATTTCAACCTCCAGGTCTAAAGTCTCACAGATAGAAGCTCGATGTCTACATTCAAATATTTAGAGCTGCTTTACTCATAATGGCCCAAAGTTTGAAGTATTCAAGATATCTTTCAATAGGTAAATGGATAAACAAACTGCACAACATCCAGACAATGAAGTATTTTCAGTGATTAAAAAAATGAGCTAGCAAGTTATAAAAGAACATGGAAGAAGCTCAAATATAAAAGGTCTGTCTGGAAAAAGTCCAACCATTGTTCATATGATGAGAACAGTTTGCGTGACACTGATGTAACCCGGCAGCAAAGGAGAGTGGACTGGAACGTGCATAAATGAACAATGACAGCTTCACTGTACTAGTCAGTGGGGGTGGTAGATGCCATTGAGTGAGCATGTGTACTATGTGGCTGTCACATTCAAAATGACTGAGTAGAGCAACGAATCTGCATCAAATTTTTCATTAAGTTTGAACATCCCTCCACGGAAACTATTCAGATGATTCAGAAGGCCACAGTTATGAGCAACTGGTGAATGGCAGCTTCATCACAACAACATGCCTGCTCATGCATCACGTCTTTTACAGAGTGTCTTTGCAGAACATCAAATCACCCAGGTGACTCAACCCTCTATAGCCCAGATTAGGTGCTCTGTGACTTCTGGCTTTTCCCAAAACTAAAATCACCTTTGAAAGGGAAGAGATTTCAGCCTGTCAATGAGGTTCAGGAAAATACAACGGGGCAGCTGGTGGTGACTGGGAGAATTGTATAAGGTCCAAGGTGCTTACTTTGAAAGGGACCAAGGTGTCATTGTCCTATGTACAATGTTTCTCATATCTTGTATCTTCTTCAATAAATGTCTCTATATTTTTCATATTTCATGGCTGGATACCTTCTGGATAGACCTTGTATATTGCTAAATGAAAGAAGCAGTTTGCAAAAGCAAACTTTGCTAAATGAAAGAAGCAGTTTGCAAACTGTATAATTCCAACTATATGACATTCCAGAGAAGGCATAGCTACAAAGAGAGTAAACGATCGGTGCTTGCAAAGGCTCAAGAGTTCCTGAGGAAGGGACAAACAGGTGAAAGAGAGAGATGTTTCAGGTCAAACTGTTCTGCACGGCACTGTAATGATGGATACATGACATGTATTTCTCACAACCCATAGAACTGTACAACACAAAGAGTGAACCTACAGCAAACTATGCAATTCAATTAATAACAATGTGTCAATATTGGCTCATCAACTGTAACAAATGTACCACATTAATGTAACATGTTAATAACCAGGGAAGTCAGGAGAAGAGTTACCATATGGGAAAGTTCGGTACTTTCTATACAATTTGTTTTCTAAATATGAAAGTACTCTACTAAAGTGCATTATAAAAAGTATATGAGCCCTGGCTTCTGTAGCTCAGTGGATTGAGTACGGGCCTGCCAACCAGAGGAACGCGGTTCAATTCCCAGTCAGGGCACATGCCTGGGTTGCAGGCCAGTTCCCAGCAGGGTACCCACAACAGGCAACCATACACTGATATTCTCTCCCTCTTTCCTTCCCTTCCCCTCTAAAGATAAATAAATAAAATCTTTTAAAAAAAGTATATTGGCTCATAACCAAAGATGACCAAAAATATAGCAAAACAAGCAACATGAGTGAGAATCATAAGGAACTCCCAAGTAATTGAGATCCTGGAATTATCACATATAAGCTATAAAACAGTCATATGTAATCGCAAAAATAGCAAGCAACAAAAGATAAAAGTGACCAAATATATTTGAAAAAATCTAATTTGATATCTGAAAAAGTACAGTGGCTGAAACCTAAAAGTCAACAGGAGGAGTAAACAGCCAATAAGAAAGATGCACCTACAGAGACTAAGGTAGGTCTAAAGGCATTTTCCAGATTCAGCACCAAGTGCCATATATGGAAAAAGTAAAAAGGAAACTAATAGATCTGGAGGCAATAACCAAGTTTAGCACACATTTCATTAGTGTTTCTAAATTAAAGCAAGACTATTCTACAGACAGTCAACTTCTCAACAGGAGCCACAAAAGGCAGAACACCTGGAATACTATAATCAGAAGTGAAAGAAAAGAATTCTCAACTAATGAAAGAATTTTGTTCCTAGTAAAAATAATGTTAAATTTATAACATCTGATAAAAGAGACTTAAAACACATAAAGTAAGAAATTAATAGACCGCAGAGCAGCGCCCCTCGCCCGGGCTGCGCTCCTGCCTCGCTGCCCTCTCCAGGCTCTCGGGGCCCTACACAGACTCTACCATCAGCTTCGGGTGGATCAGGCCGGAGCCGCCACAGCTGCTGCGGAAGAAGAAAAAGCAAGCAGCCCCTGGCCGCTGACTGGGCAGTCCAGCCTCAGACCAGCCAGAAGTGCAGAGCCACCCTGGTCCTTGCTGTTCATCACTTTGAATATTTCGTGATAGTACCTCTGGCCTGAAGTGTTTCTGTTGAGAAATCAGCTGACAGTTTTATGGGAGCTCCCTTGAAGATATTTTTGAGTGCCTACTATGTGCCAGCCTGTGCTAGGAACTGGAAACACAGGTGGGAAGTTCCGACATGTTCCCTGCTCTCCTGGTGCTCACCACCCCATGAGTGATGTCATGTGCAGACCAGCAGAGGGCTCCATGAGGATTTATAGAAGATGCCCCGAGTTTCTGCACCCTTGGTGCTGCTTCCCGTGTGGCTTGTGATGGTCACCTGCAGTCCCCACGCCCTGAGGATTGGTTTAGGATAGGGAGAGGAAAACGGCGGCGGAGTAGGACGGAGCGACTCCAGTTCTCGTACCCCTGGGAGAAAATCCTGGCAGATTTACTGAGAACAGCGCAATCAATTCCCCAACCAACAATTCCCCAGCATTTATGAAAATAAGAGACCAGAGATAGTGACGAACCAGACAGCTACAGGTCGTTGGGGTCTCAGGGAGGTGAGTAAGGATGGAGGCGGCCAGGCCGGCAGCAGCCATTGGCCCGCGCATAAAGACCTCGGAGCCGTGGCTGCCTCAGCGGTCAGAGCCCAGAGGCTTCCTTCCCTCTGTGCCCAGCGACACGGGCGTCTGCCACAGAGGACTCATCAGGACCCCGGCACCTGTGAGTAAAGACAAAAGTGGCAGCAGCAGGGCCGGCTGCCGTCGGGAGCCAGGCACCCCGGAGTAAAGTCAAAAGCAGCAGCAGCGGGAACAGCAGCCATTGGATGGCATGTAAAGACCTCGGAGCTGCTGCTTCTGCAGCTTCCAGGGCCCAGAGGCTTCTGTCTACGGCCAGTGTCGGGACGTCTGCCACAGAGGACTCAGCTGGAGCCCAGCAACTGTGAGTAAAGACAAAAGCGGCAATGGCAGGGCCGGCTGCCCTGGGCCAGCCAGAAACGCCTCAGAGCCGCCACTGCCGCTGCGTTAGGGGTGTAGAGGCTTCCGTCTTCGGCCAGTGCCACGGAGGACTCATAGGGAGCCCAGCACCCAGTGGAGCATAAGGCCAGCTGCGGGGTCCTTGGAAGAGCTGGCTCCCTCCCTCACCATCTAGGCGGGGCTGGGTGGCAGAGACCTGTCTGCCTAGGTGTGCAGGGAGGGTGGCAAGGACAGGGAGCCATGTTCAGTTGCGATCTCTGTGGTCGCCAGCCCACCAGCCTGCCACCCCAGGAAATTTGAGAGGAGCATTGTCCTAACCAGTCAGGTTGGGGATTGGGCTGGGCTGAGAGGTACCCTTTCTGGAGAAGTTTTTACTGGAAAGAGGACGGAGGTGTTCTCCTGTGAAGGCAGCTTGACTTGCTTCTCACCCAGCCACAGGACTGGAAAGGACCAGTACCAGATCCCGTGGGACCCAGGCAGCCTGTCAGGTGGGCGGGTGCCCGCACCCCA
Source organism: Sturnira hondurensis (assembly GCF_014824575.4). Classification (NCBI taxonomy): domain Eukaryota; kingdom Metazoa; phylum Chordata; class Mammalia; order Chiroptera; family Phyllostomidae; genus Sturnira; species Sturnira hondurensis. The sequence goes on along the minus strand of NW_028094426.1, from coordinate 1,902,441 downwards.
GTCTGGTAGCCTGGCCTACAACCCAGCCCACAGAGGGGTCCTGCCAAAACCAGAAAATAACGGATTGGACAGTTTGAAACCAACAAGGAAGGAGGTGGGGTTTTTTTGTTTTTTTTTAACTTTTTTTTAAAACCTTTTTTCAGTAATTGTATATATTTTTTAATTTTATTGTTGCTGTATCTTTCAGTACTCTGTTCCTCTCCTTTCTTTTTTCCTATTTTAGTCCTTCTTCCTTTCACCCCACACTTATTGCTTTTTCCTCGCTTCTCTTGCCCTCTTTTTGTGTGTGTATTTGTTTGTTGCTTTCTATACCTTTGTAAATACTTCACAACAGATCTCTCAGGTCTTAGCCCACTTTACAGGTTCCTGAATTCTATTACTGTAGTGATTAACTCTACTTGCTCACACGCTACGCCTATTTACTATTCTTTACTCTCACCTTACCTCAAAATCTGACCACCTGCAACCTCACTGCTTTCTAGATACAACTCACAAGCCTTCCCTCCCCAACAAGAGACTTATCTTTGGTCTATCCT